>NC_073309.1:31771424-32419471 GCF_027595985.1 Sorex araneus | reverse complement strand
GGATATGACAAAAACAGTAACAAGTCTCACAATGGGAGACGTTACTGGTGCCCTCTCGAGCAAATTGATGATCAACGGGATGACAGTATTACAGTGTTCTTATTTTTCATTTATCTCCTGATTGTTAATTAACAAATTATTAACTTGCTCTGACCTTCAACTTTCCCAGGGTGTTAAAAAAGAAATGAGTCACATGACTAAGTGCTTTGTGCCAGTCACAGAGCGGGGTTCAGAAAGTACTGGTTACATTTCTCTCCAGGGGAACTCAATATGGGCACTTGGTTCATATTATAAAAAACATTTATATCTATAGCTCCTGCCAAATATCTCATTTGCAGCTCATTTTTTTTTTCATAAAGAATGGATGATTTTGCTCAAGTGTGTAGCTAGAAAAGTGAGCTGTTTCCTCTGTAAGATTTATGTTTTAATAAATCATGAATTTCCTTAATTTCTTCTCAGACAGGGAGATTCCACCAGTAGGGCCAGTCCAGAGGGGGAGAAAGGACCGAGATGCCAATTGTGAACTAGAAGGGGGCCCGGATGAGCAGCTGCTTATTTAATCGCCTTGCTCCCTCTGCCTGTGGAAGCCGAACAGGAAATGAAGAGCCTTGTTTCATTCCTACTCCTATATACCTGCAAGAAAATTGAAGCTTTGTGGCTAGAATCTATTGAAATCCTAGGGCTTCCTCCTTTAATTTGATTTTTCCTCCTGGTTTTCTAGGGGTTTGTTTCAAGAGAGGCTCATGAAATCATGCTGTGTAATTGGATGATTGGTATACTTTAATTAAGGCAGCATATTTCAGGTTAGTTATAGAGTGGCTAGGCAGTTGTCTGCTGGATAAAACTACAAGTAGAGGCTCATTTTAATAACCTGCATGGTAAAATTGCCATCTGTAGGCTGATCTGTGCTGTTAAGACTATGGGGTTGCATTTTTATGTTAAAACTAGTGAAGCCTCTGAATGATCACCTCTTAATCTAGCTCCACGTAGGTTGCATCTTAATGAATAAAGATAACTGGTTTCCTGGTCGTGCGGGAAATATTCAATGCATTGAATTAAATGATCTCTTGATAAATTTTAAATCAGTTTGGTTTCCTTCCAGATCTCACCATCCTCTCTCATCAGGCAGTTTGTGCCTAGTTGAAGATTTAACTAATTTTACTACTAGATTAGTCAGAGCAGAATTCTGGAAGTAAGACAGAAAATATCCAACATATTCTTAGCAAATGTAAATTACTTTAGATTACTTGACATTTTGGAAAATGTACTGCGATTGTATTGAAAACCAGAAGTGCAGAAATAAAGTTCCTCTTAGTTTTAAAAAGTAAAAGCTTAGAAAACTTGGGAGTATAGGTAATTATATGCGCATGGCTAGAGTGGAAGCAAGTACTATTTTATCGTGGTAATAGTTCTGCATCCAGCTGGCATCCTATAGAAAGCTTTCTAAGAATTGCTATTCACAGAGATTTATCAAAAATGATTTTGTTGTATGTTCTTGATTCATATATCTGAGTTTCTCTTGTCTCATTGGTAACAGAACTATTTCTTTCTCTGGGATCATATTCTTCCTGGGCTGTCTAACTCCAGATAATTGTGAAGAAATCACAACAGTGATCTATCATGCAGCCATTTATGCTCTCCTGAGACTTAGGATATAGGAATGATTTGATGAGACAAGACTGTGAATGTGCATGTGTGTGGACGAGGAAACATACATAAAACATATTCCTAGAGAACATAATAAACAGGATCCTCCATACAATTGCTATGGATATATGAAAAGATTCTCAACATCACTATTTATTAGAAGAGAAATGCAAATAAAACCCACAGGAGATACTATGTAACAATTGTTGGAATGACTATTATAAAAAGAAAAAAGATAATAAGCCTTGGTGAGGATGTGGGAAAAAGGGACCCGCTGTGCACTGTGGGTAGGAAGGTCAGTTGGTACATCTAGGATAGAGTAGTATTGAGGTATGATGGTATAATTCAAAATGGTTTTGTCTAAATTAAAAAGTTTTAATTAAAAATCAAAAATGAAACAATCGTATAATCTAGCAATCTCAATTCTGGGCATCTAATAAATGAAAATAATATCATTCTATCATTATATCAAGGATATATCTGCACTTTATGTTCATTACTACATCATTTACATGCAATGAATGAAAGCAATATAAATTGACCTGTCACAGAAAAACAAATTTTAAAAAGATAGACACATTAAATATTATTCAGTCTTAAAAAAGAAGTAATCTTACCATTTACAGTAGCACTGTCATCCCCTTGTTCATGGATTTGCTCGAGTGGGCGCCAGTAATGTCTCCATTGTGAGACTTGTTGTTGCTGTTTTTTGTTTTGTTTTGTTTTGTTTTGTCTTTGCTTTTTGGGTCACACCTAGCAATGCACAGGGTTTATTCCTGGCTCTGCACTCAGGAATTACTTCTGGTGGTGCACAGGGGACCATATGGGATGCTGGGAATAGTACCTGGGTTGGCCACATGCAAGGCAAATGACCTACCCGCTGTGCTATCGCTCCAGCCCTCTGTTACTGTTTTTGGCATATCGAATACACCACGTGTAGTTTGCCAGGCTCAGCAGTGCGGGCAGGATACTCTCAGTAGCTTGTCAGGCTCTCCAAGAGGGACAGAGGAGTTGAACCGGGGTCGGCCACATGCAAGGCAAACTCACTACCCGCTGTGCTATCACTCCAGTCCATCCAACAGTGCTACCATTTACAGTAATATAAATAAATCTGGAGTCATCCAGAAATTCCCTTCCAGCAACTCTGGCACTTGGGCCCTTGGATCCTAGATGGGCATTGGCTGGGTAGACTGCACATCTTTGCCTACCAAAGGTCCAATCCCTTATTGCTGTTTCTTTGCATTGTTATGTCCTGTCCCCTCCTACCCTACCTCCCTTGATAGCTAAGCCCTTGGATTCTGAAAGATCATGCTGGGGACAGAGGGAGAGCCTTGAATCTTTGCCAGCAGGTAGAATTGTTCCTTGAGTTCAGAGATAGCTTTTTGCCTCACACCTAAGAGGGCACATATTCAAATCTCCTGCAGTGAACCAACAGACTCATTATAGCCCTGCAGTCTCCAGGGAGTTTGTGCAAATAGCAACTCACTCCCAGCTCCATCCACCTAGCCCATGAGGGAAAAAACTCACAAGGCTGTGGTTGTAATAAGAAATCAGAGTTTAAATTACAGCCAGAGGAGAGGCAGGGCCCTAAGGTTTAAAGTAGCCTTGTAACTGAAACTCAGAATTCAAAACAGCAAGCCAGAAAAAGCAAGAAGATCCTGGTGTCAGCTCTTGCCTGCAGCTTTGTCACCCCATCAGCAATGCTGCCAAATCCACATGTGAGAAGTCCAATGGGTCAGGTTCCTGGTGGAGACAGCTTGGAGCCTAGGAAGGACCCCAGGACCCCAGCCTAAAGCCCAACCCTGCTCCTGAGAAGTCCTGAGTGTCAGTGCATGTCTGCAGCTTTGTCACACCATCCCCAATGATGCCAAATCCAGAGATGCGCACCCTAAAGGACCAGGCACCTGCAGAAGCATCCTGGAGCCTGGGAGGGATTCCAGGATCCCAGCCTAAAGTCCCCAACCCAGACCTGCCCCAGAAAATTCCTGGGTGTCAGCACCTTTCTGCAGCTTTGGTATGCTGTGCACAGCACAGCCGAGAAGCCAGAAGGAGACTGAATGGGGCCCTAACTTCACATTTGACAGCGAGAAATCTGAACTGTATGGCCACAAATGCAGCTGCATGAAAATTTTGCTACTTAGTTTTACACTGAAGACCTCAATACCCTTGTGGAAGTCCACAATTTTAATTTGAATTCCTCTTGGCTGGAGCCCATCAGGTTTCTTGGGTCTGGGTGTATGTACTCAGCTTTGGGAAGGTCTTTGCTGTGGTTTCTTGGGCCACTGGTTCTTCGTAGATTTCTAAGATTGTATTTTTTATAAAACCAGCACTCAATATACACCATGAACATCTTTCAATCTGAGTTGAAAGATGAGAGTAGGGTACCCCCTACTGCTTCCAGGGTACCCCCTACTGAATTATTCCAAGCATCCTCCAGGAGTGAGTTTCAAAAATTCACCAAAGAGAACAGCAGACAATGGGGAAGCTGCATAAAAGCAAACCAAGCCAAATGATTGAGGCTCAGAAGAATCTACCAGCAGGAACCAACTCTATAACCTCTCAGATGAGTTCTTTAGGGATACCATGATGCAGATGTTAAAATGAGTTTAAAGAAACAATCATACATGTACAAGAAAACATGAAAGAAGAAATAAGAAAAGTACAATTAGAAGCGACAGAACTGAAGAGTAAGGTGGATGAAGATAAAACAAAAAACTCCGTGGAAGACCTCAACAGAAGAGTAACAACAGCTGAGAAAATGAATTAGACCCATAATGAAATGCAAGAAACCTCTACTAACCAACAGAGGATGGAAGAACGACTATAAAGAAATGAGTAACACACCAGAAAACTAGGGGATGAGTTCAAGAGGATTAATATAATAATCATCAGAGTCCCTGAAGAACAGGTAAGAGAAATCTATAAAGAATCAGTGGTAAAGATCTTCCCAGAGCTGAGGAGTACATACACGCAGACCCAAGAGGCCTTATGGGTTCCAGGCAAGAGGAATAGAAATGAAAAGAATCCAAGATATTGTAAACTAAATGGCAAAAGTCAGACAGGGACAGAATATTGCAAGAAACAGGATCAAAGAAGGAACACGCATAGAAAGGAAATCCTATAAAATTTGTAGTATATTTATCAAATGAGTCCTTAGGGGCCAGAAAAGAATGGGTATATATTGACCCCTGAGAACTGAGCCAAGAATAAGCCCTGAGCAGCACTGTTATCAAATGATTGATTACCACTACTAACTCATTAGAGGGCAGAAAGGAATAAGTCCATGGTGCATGTTCAATGCTGGTTTTATAAAAGTACCATCTGAGTTGAATTTTAAACTGATTTTCAGAGGCCAGGGAGTAAAGTGGGAAAGGTGCTTGCCTGGCATGTGGTAGACCTGGGTTCAATCCCCAGAACTCCAAGCCATCTCTAAGCTCTGCCAAGAGTGATTCCTGAATGCAGAACCAGGAGTATGCCCTGAACACCACCCGGTGTCCCACACCCAAATAATAATAAACTGATTTTCAGAACTAGCAAGGCTATTCAAGACAGTGTTTCCCAAATGTTCAGTTTTCTTATGAAGTTTGCAGATGATTATAGAATATCAGTCTGAGATGTTTTAGGAAATAATTCCAATTTCACAAGATGCCTTTAAACATACCTGGAAACAATATATCAAAATTTCCAAGAGGTATGGTTCAGATGATAATTGGTACTGAGTTTTAAGAATTCCCAGCATTGCATGGTCCCCTCAGTACTCAAGGGAATAACTTCCAAGAAAGGAGCCAGGATTAACCCTCCTGCACCACTGGATATGGCCCCCAAATCAAATAAAGTAAAATAAAATGCTATAAAATTAGTCAATATTTGGAATATGATTCATTGTTCACATTTAACTTTGGCCTTTAAATTAATATTTTTAGTAATATTAGGTTAAAATATAAAAAGATTAGTATTGGTGATAGGATTAGAAAGTGGTATATAAGTCAGGCTTAGGTACTGATCAGTAGGGACAACTCCTATATTTGTGCCATTTCTAACTAGCGGGAGCTATAATTAAGATCCTTGACCCATGGGAGCTGGAGTAATAGCACAGCAGGCAGGGCATTTTCTTTGCACGCAGCCGACCCAGGTTCGATTTCCAGCATCCCATATGGTTCCCTGAGCACTGCCAGGAGTAAATCCTGAGTGCAGAGCCAGGAGTAACCCCTGTACATCGCCAGGTGTGACCCAAAAAGAAAAAAATATCCTTGACCCAGCAAAGTAACAGCATTTCCTGTTTAACCCAATGGCACTGCATTCTTAATTCTTAAAGCCTCTTAGCTTGAATGTAATGGAGAGTTCTGCCTCTGGTTTCCTCTGTGTTACTTGTGGATTCAGGCCTGATATCTAGGTCTTTAATCCATTTTCATTTGACTTTTGTGCATGGTGCATCTTGGGACATTCTTTAGAAAAGTAAATACCGAGTTTCCATATGACCCAGCAATTCTACTCCTTGAAATATACCCTCAAAGGGCTCAAAACACAATGCAGAAAAGACATCTGTACTTTTTGGAGCATTATTCACAATTACTAAACTCTGGAAACAATCCAAGTTCCCAAGAAAAGATGGCTGGATATAGAAACTGTGGTATATATACACAATGAAATACTACTTGGCTCTAAGAAAAAAAATTAGGTCATGCAATACTCTACTACATGGATGGTTTTGGAAAGTATCATGCTGAGTGAAGTTAGTCAGAGGGAGAGGAGCAGACACAGAATAATCTTCCTTATATGTGGGACTTAAAGAAACATAGTAGGCAAATAACAAATGTCCAAGAGCAATAGAATGGAAGAGCATAAGAACTAGTCTTCAGCAGGAAGCTTGCCACTAGGGGTGGGGGGTGGTAAAGGGTCTAATTCAAAGAAGGGATCACTAATACACTGGTGGAGAGGGCGAGGGAAACTGGGGACCCTGGTGGAAGGAAGTGGAAACTGGTGAAGGGATTAGTATTGGAACATTGTATGGCTGGAAATTAATCATGAATAAGCTTGTAACTTTGCAATTCAGGTCATTCAATTTAAACTAAAAAGAACTCATCACCAATGCAGATTAAAGACTGTAGCAGAAAAGCAGACTTTACTTCTTGAGGGGAATAGCCATTTAGTCATATAGAAAATAAATAGCGTGAATATAGGGAGAGGGAAAAATGTGAGCCTAGTAGTCGGAATTACTGGCTTATTCGTATTTCTTAGTATTTTTGAGAAGTGTCAGAAAACCTTTTCAGAGAGGGCGAAGCAACTGACAAGCCACAAACAATGGGTGAGGGTTCCTTCTTCCCTTCCCCCCACATTCATACCAGTACTGTTTATTTTTGTTTTTAAAATACATGGTCAGTCTTACTGGTGTGAGGTGATATACTATTGTTGTTTTGATTTTTGTTCATCAAAAGTGATGAGCAGAATTTTTCATGTAGCTATTGGTCATCTGCATGCCTTTTTGGAAGGGTAAGTGGGAGGTGCTAGGGGGAAGACTGAGATAGTGGTGGAAGTTGGAAACTTGTGTGAATGAAACCTTGTCATTAACAGCATTGTAAATCACAGGCCTCAGAAAAAAGAGATGTGAACATATTTTTGTTTGCAGATTACCACAATAAGAAAAATTGTATACCTACACACATTTAAACAACAACTAAAAGCTTGTTGTGGCTCCTGGAATGTAGGAATGCAGGATTAGAATGCAAGATTAGGTGTCAGAATTAAAATAAGTTATTTTTTCCATATTCTTGTTTTAGATAGTCATTCCAGTTCAGTCTTGGTCATTCTTCTATTGTTGTTTTCTCTTGTCATTTAACTACGTTTCAAAAGACTCAGATTTTCAGATGTCAGAGATAATTTAAAATTCAGCATTTGGTCAGTTCTGTGTGCTTAGAATCCTTGTAATGTGTCATTGAATACTTTTAGCGTTAATGTTTATTTTTCTAAGACAATCATACTGAATGTTTCTTAAATTCTCTGAGAAAGTAACAATCTCACATTTAGGATTACCATATTTAAAAACAGAGTTCTGGAATTTCTATCCTCTTTCTACTCCACCATCCCAAGTGAAGCTTGCCTCTGACTGATATCATTGGACCTACTATCTATGGGGTGAACTCCAGTCACTAGTCTTCACACCCAACCTGCACCATATTCAGGGCCCAAACCACAGCTCCTTCCTGAATTTCTGCTTGTTGTTCCACCATCCCAGGGCAGGCAGAGAAGACAGAAACCTCCTGATTAATCCCTCAGCATCTTCCAGGGAGATTAACAAGGATTCACCCCTACAAGATACTAGAAAACCAATGAGGGAAAACACATAGAAACGCACCAAGCTAAATGAGCAAAAACAGTATCACCAAAGGCATAAATAGCACCGGTGTCTTTAGTGACACTATGATCAGAATGTTCAATGAGTTAAAAGAAACAATAGCACTGGGTAGTCAGCAAAGCACAAGAAAGAATGAGAGCTAAAATTCAAAAAATTACTACCGTCAGACATGATGAAATTTGATGTCACGGTAGATGACATCATGATGTCATGGTAGATGACTGAAGTCAGCAGAAGCTCTGAACAGCTCTTCTGTGAGTGTCCATCAGAGGTCCTGAGATGGTGTGCTACTCGCTGGACCCCAAGAACCCATGAAATCATGGAAGAAATCATGAAAGTTCCCGGGCTCGAACCTTCGTGTGCACTTCAAGAACACTCAGGAGATGGCTTAGGTCAACAAGGGCATGCATATCAGTAAGGCCACTAAATACTTGAAGGATGACACTTGGCAGAAGCATTGCGTGCCCTTCCGAAGTCACAATGGTGGTGTTGGTAAGTGCGCCCAGGCCAAACATGGGGTTGGACACAGGGTCATTGACTCAAAAAGAGGGCTGAATTTTTACTGCACATCCTTAAGAATGCAGAAAGTAATGTTGAACTCAAGGATTTAGATGTAGATTCTCTGGTCATTGAGCATATCCAGGTGAACAAAGCACCCAAGGTGCGCTGCAAAACTTAGAAGGCTCATGGGTGAATTAACCCCTATATGAGTTCTCCCTGCCACATTGAGATGATTCTTACTGAAAAAGAACAAATTTTTCCTAAATCTGAAGACGAAGTTGCACCGAAGAAAAAGATATTACAGAAGAAACTGAAGTAGCAAAAACTTGTGGCCTGGGAATAAGCTCAGCATAAAATAAAAATCAAAGTAAACTGAAAAAAAAACAAGAAGTTCTGAACATCAGAAATAACATAAGTTGAGCAAAAGATGGAGGAGCTTAAAAATGAGAAGAAGGAAACAATAGAAGATGGAAATAGTCTGAAAAAACAAATGAACAGCATTCCAGATAACTTTGGGATGAGTTCAAGAGGAACAATTTAAGAATCAGTGTAGTCCCTGAAGGACAGGAAGGCAAATGTGATCAAAACACAGTACATAAAGAAATCATTGATAAGACTTTCCTAGAGGTGACAATTATAAGTATTGAAATCCAAGAGTCCTGAAGATTCCAGTGAAAATAGACTCAATTAGGGAAAGTCTAACTCACATTATACTCAAAATGACAAAATTCAAATATACAGAGAGAATATTGAAAGCAGCAAGACTAAAAAGAAAAGCCCATAAACTGTCAAGCAGATCTATCAAACTAAATTCTGAGATCCAGAAGAGAATGAAGGGATATAGTACAAAAACTCAATGAAATAAACTCTCACCAAGAGTATTCTATCTAGCTAGATTAGATTTGAAGGATATATACAGAGCTTCATGGACGGGCAATAGCTCAGAGAATTCATAGCCTTGAAACCAGTTTTGCAAGAAGCATTAAAAGATCTCCTTGGTGCTGAACGTTGTAAAGTGTCATGTATGAAATCCTGTCAGCAGCAGTACTGTAAATTACAGCGCACAACTAATTTTTTTTAAAAAAAGCACCTCTTGTAGAAGCACACTGGTGAGTGGGAGGCAAAGAAAGGTGAGGGGGGATTGGTGGAGGGAAGTGGACACTATGAAGGGATCAGTATTGGAACATTGTACACCTGAGATCCAGTTATGTACATCTTTGTAATTTCATGGTGACAAAATAATAAAAAAAAAACAAATAAAGAACTGGAGAAACTTCCCAACATGTGACATTGAGTATATCATTCACTAATATTGCATATGTTCATCTTCTACTAGATTAAGAAAGGTCAGATACATATAGCAATTAATCATCACAAATTGACTTTCATTGATTTATTTTCTGATAATTTGATTTTCTATTCATTTAAGTTTTATAGGACCAAGTAATATGAAGTAAACTTGTTTTATGACTGCCAAGTGGGGAGGCTGTGGGGAGTGAATAGGAGGGAACCTCGGGATATTGGAGAGCCAGTGACACTGGTGGTGGGACTGGTATGGGAATATGGCATACTTGAAACAACTCTATTATGAACAACTTTTAAAATTACGGTGTCTCAATACTGGGTCACGTGCAGGGGAATCCACAGTTCTTCCCCTCTCAAATCTTCTGATTATATGTAGATCTTCGATTTGTGGACTTCGATCCATGGACTCCCTGTGAAAGTCTTGAGGTTAAAGACTAGAATACCAACACACAGGCAAAGGAAGATAGGATCCGAATTATTATTCCTGGCTGAGTAATTTGAGAAGCAATGAGAAGTGATGGATCCTGTGGTGGGTTAGCAGTTCTGGACAGTTGTTGCATGTTAAAATCATCCAGAACTCTAGAAATTGTCCAGGCACCTCTCTAGACTAATTAAAACAGAATCTCTGGGATCAGAACTGATATACCAATATTTTTAAGTTCCTTGAGTAATTTCAACATGTAACCCAGTTTATGAGCCAATAAATTAAGCCAAGACTTTTCAGTTTTAAAGCACAGACTGATGACCTACAAACCTTGCTAGATGCTGAATTATCAGTCTCAGGTCTGCATTTTTAGCAAGCCACTACATGATGCAATACTGTTGGCTTTAAGACAATAAAACATCAAAAATCTAAATTTGAGATTCAAGTATTCTATAGACTATTCTGCCAGGTTCTGTTTGAGGGTATAGTCTATTGTGTACTTTAAACATATATTGGGTCAAAATTTCAAATTTAAGAAGTATATCATCACAAAATTCATATTTCTGACTTCTCTCAAAAATAAAACAAAAAGCTGTGACATAAGATCAGGCAGAATTTTTATATAGACTACTGTTGCTAAATAAACACAGTAAAGCGGGTACATATGGCTATTCAAGGAAGGTTCTGCAGCATCTTTACCTGCATTTATTTATGAATAAGACAAATGAAACTTTTGCCTTTAACACACGAATTCGCAGATCTATATGTAACATTTAAGTGACATGCATGCTCAGCAAAAAAATCCCGAGGCAAAAACGAAGTATTAAATTGTAAAGTTTAAAGGAGAGGAGAATTCTTTAAAATTCAGTTGTATTTATTACTAAGGGCCCTATGGGTTACATCAGACACTGAGAATCTCCTTATGATAGTAGTAATCATGTCTACATACTTTCCTCCTCCTCCTCTTCTTCCCTTAGCCTGCAGCTCTGCATGCTCTTGTAGCAGTCTCCTACCTGCCATGCTACTGGTTCACTCCAGGAAGGTGTTCTTGCTTAGGTAATGCTGTGTGGGAGAAGACATTTTGGCACATTAGTGTGTGGAGGGCAAATTTATGGAAAGTTAAGGTCATATGGTAGAGAGTACTTGCTGCAAGATAATGAGTCCAGGCAAATAAATGTGAGTTTTGCATCACATTTAGACACAAAGGGACATATAGACATAGAGGACAGAATCTAGCATCCTTAGAGTTCATCCATACTCTTATTCATCACTGGGGTTCAGAGCTCGTGCTACTGTCTATGGTATATCAGGCTCAGTGTACCTTCCAAGTAATTGAGAGGCTATGCAAAGTCTACATGAAGACCATGGGAAAATCAGTTGGCCAGTGGCATGAGTGGGGAACAAGGAAGATCTAACTCAGAGAGATCCGGGCATTGAAGTGAAAAAGCTTGCAGTCTTTGGTAAAAGACTCATCAGCTGAAGGGAATCAACTCACTGCAGCATTCAGGAAACTGTTTGGATGAAGAATTCCTGTCGTTAAGAACTGTGATGGTCCCACGTGAGAACCCCCAGGCATGGGGTAACTGCCTTGATTTCACTTCTGGCTGTTTCTAGGTTCCAGCTCAGGCACGCCTTAAAGGGCTTCACTGACATGGCAGATAACTGTATTCCAGGTTGTCTGGGCTCACAGTATGGTACCCTCATATTTTGCACACTTTACCCAAGCTCCAGAGGCCTACCTCTCACTGGTTTCTTAGGAGCAAGATGTTTTATGGGCCTTGGCTTGAGACAAACCTTTTATATTGATAAATATCTATTCTCACCATTGTTTATTCAGGAGCCATTCTGCTACGTAAGTTTTGGATCAGAGGAGCTAGGAATTCCATAAACAGCTGGATCCTTGGGTGACAATGTACATATGCAAATAACTGACAAATATTTTTTTAATTTATTTATTTTTAATTAGAGAATCACCGTGAGGGTACAGTTACAGATTTATACACTTTTGTGCTTATACTTCCCTCATACAAAGTTTGGGAACCCATCCCTTCACCAGTGCCCATTCTCCACCACCCGTAAACCCAGTGTCCCTCCCACCCTCCCCAATCCCATCTCCCCCCCACCCCACCCTGCCACTGTGGCAAGGCATTCCCTTCTGTTTTCTCTCTCTAATTAGCTGTTGTGGTTTGCAATAAAGGTGTTGAGTGGCCGCTGTGCTCAGTCTCTAGCCCTCATTCAGCCCGCAACTCCCTTCCCCCACATGGCCTTCGACTACAATGTAGTTGGTGATCGCTTCTCTGAGTTGACCTTTCCCCGGAACGTGAGGCCTAACTGACAAATATTTTTAAAATTATACTGAAACTGTTTTAGGAAAGTATAGCTGGGGAATTTATTATTATAAGAATGTAAGGTAAAGGGACATAGAGATAGCTCTAGGATGAGGCATAAGGCATGCAGCAGACCTGAATTTAACCATAAGCAGAACGAGCACCACTTCCTCAGTACCGCTGTGATAGCCCTAGAGGTCCCTGAGTACCACTACAGTGGGCTGCAGGGTTCAAGCAGCTTCGCATCCTTAAGCCTTAGAACTGAATTGCCGGCCTGGTTGGATGACTACTGTTTCCTGGGAGAGGCTGTCCTTTTCCTAGTCAAAGAACATAAGGATAAGCTCATGAACATGTGGTACAACTGGATTTCAGCAAAGAATGAACCAGGAACATGAATGTCCTTAAGGAGAATCCTCTCTTTTGGTCCTTCATTTTAGTCCCTCTTCATACATCTTCATATGTATTCTTGCTTTCTCTGTTCTCCAGTTTATCCTATGAAAGACACAGTCACAGGAAATATCCGGGTCAACGGGCTTAGAATCTTACTCTATTGTCTTAGTGCATAAGCCTAGGAAGCAACTGTGATGGACTCAGTCTGTTGGACAGGAGGAAGATTTGGAGGCTTATCTGAGGAAGTTTACCCTCTTGAATAGTAGTTGAATTCTTCCAAGCAGGGTGCAAGAAGTAATGCTCTGAAATGTGACTCCAGTCCAGCTCAAATTCTGCGCACTCTCACTCACGAGGCATCTTTGTCCTTTAGAAACAGAGCATCTGTCCAATATCAGAATCAATTGTTTATCAATATTTCGATTCATAATTTTTGCAGGGACTAGTTTTATTGATTTCTTCTCCAAAAATACAATTCACAATGTGGGAATTATAAAGTTGCTTACTCCTTACAGCCCACTACAGGTAAACTTTTGCATTATGAGTGTGACGTTTGCATTGAGTGTGACTGTATGGCTGGCATTAACTAAATAATCCATAAACACTGTCTCTAGAATCAAAATCAAAGGAATGCAGGCAAGGGTACACAATACAGAGATGCTTCAGCTGAATTTCAAAAGGTGAGAAAAATAAGTAAAATGTGAAAATGAGAGAAGAGGAAAATGCTAATAAGCCAGGTTATTGAGAAATCTGAAAAGTGGTTCATAAGAGTGTGCATTTACTCCCGTATAATGAGATCTGGGATAATCTGTAAAACATTTAGCCCTGATTGTTTTAAGGAGAAGAGATAAAATGTTTAATATGTAGCACCCTGGAGTGTGCCTTTTCCCCGAATTTTAGATGATAATCCTAATGAAACACCTATAATGTGCAAGAGATCAAGTAATTCAGTTTCCCATCAGAGAGTGCAGTTGAGAACAATGGCACAGATGTTGTATATTCAAATGATGAGGTGAAAGCAGCTTTGAGGATAAGAGGATCTGAAGTGCCTAATATAAGATTATATACATAACTTCCACCTGGTTCTAGGACTCACCTGACTTTGGCCAAGATGTTTCATAATACGTAGGACCAAATGCTTCGTAGACCTTATAATTAAAAATGTACCTTAGGGTAGTTCTTTAAGATATGAACAAAACGTGATGTTACTGATTGTACAATCAACCCCTGGGGTCCTGGAATGTTGCCTTCATCCCAGGCGATGTGATGATTGATGAGAGAATACATGTGAATGTGTAGAAAGGGACTATCACAGGAGCTTGTCCTTGAAAAATCTTCAGTTAAGCTGGCAAGGGGTCCTAACTTCCTTTACTGGCCTGTCAAGTCTATAGATAGCACTCTAGGGAAAGTTCTGATTTTCTTTTCTGTAGAAACCAGTACTCTCTTTGAAATAATAATAAGCTAAGTGTGGCTAAGCATATAAAGGAAAGCAGACTTATATGGAAACTGTTTTCCTGGCTTATTTTACTTCCTCCTTTACAAAAGAAATAAAGCTTTATGCTACAAGGAAGACTATTCAGAAGACTAAATCTTGCTTGGTGAGGTTCCTGAAATGAAAAGAGTAGGGCACTAGGATCAAACCCAGGACCACAAACATGCAAGGAAAGTGTGCTACTATTGATCTACACCTTCAGCTTTCTTTTCTTAAAAATCCCTCCCTTTTCTTGGTTATCCAAGTTAACCTTTCATTTTGACTGATAGTACTAACATTTGCACCAAATATCTTCTGACTGCTTGAGACAGGTAAATTCCTGTAACCTTCAATTCTAGCTTCATGCTTAGAAATCTAAGATTGTTTTTTGTGGAAGAGAAAAGCTCTACCTTCCCTAGAGAGGAAATAATTCTTTCTGTTCTTTAGCAGAAATCAAGATTTAGACAACTTCAATAACCCTTTTTTCTCTTTATCAGTGGCTTTATTTTTTGCTTTTTGGGTCACACCAGGTGATGCTCAGGGGTTACTCCTGGCTCATGCACTCAGGAACTACTCTTGGCAGTGCTCAGGGGACCATATGGGATGCTGGGAATCGAACCTGGGTAGGTCACATGCAAGGCAAATGTCCTACCCACTGTGCTATTGCTCCAGCCCCTATTAATGGCTCCTTAAATTGCACATAGATCTTCATATATCTGTATATTATGAAGTAGTTAATTCTTAAAAAAAAGGTATTCTTTTGGGGAATGGGCATAACAATTTTATATATTTAATTTTAATTTATTTTTATATTTTATTTATAATACTATTGATAATGGTTTCTGTGACATTGGAATTATGTCCATATATTCAATCAAAGCAAATAATAAGAAAGTTATTGATGACAAAAAATGATAGAAAAGAGTTGAGTTGAGAAAAAGAGAAAATGAACGCAAGTGAGTTGAAAAACAGAACATCATAAATGGATAAAGACAGATGAATACTCTGAGGTAAGAAACTACAAAGGCAAAAAGTCTTCCAACAGAAGCAATATTTTGTGTGGGTTCTAAAAAATACACACCAAATTTATGAATTGGGATGTGGAGACACTGAAGAAGAAAAAAATGCTTCCTAAGGCTTAGTGTTATGGTGTCTGAGTTAAACAAACGCCAAAGAGTGAATGAAGGCTATAGGTGAAGCTCTTTCAGGGATCCCACTGTACTGTGATTGTGTAGAAATCATGGACGAGGTGCTCAGTAAAATAGCCTGGGAGAGTTAAGGGTAAAGTAAACAGGATTTTAAAATATAAGTGTAGAGGCGAGTGCAACCAGCCAGACCTAAAGGAAAGCTAGCATCATGTGAGAGGCTCTGGAATGAGTTCAAGGAAGCCACTGTTCCTCCCCTGGTCAGGAGCAAACCCCATCCACAAACTTCACTCATGGGTTGCATTTCTTCATTTCTTCATAACACACCTTAAACATAGAGAGACATCTAACTGTAGGCTCCTAAGCACACAACAACACACAAGAAACAACTCCTAACTGCAAATATCACAATAGTAAAGCAAAGCAGAAATCCACCAGGCTTAGTGAGTGAAGTCACTAGCCCAGATGCCCCAACCAGTGATAATGAGTTACATAACCTCTCTGATAAGAAATTTAGAATGAAATTGTTGTGGACGCAAAACCTAGTAGGCGAAATGAAAAAAAAAAAAGTCACTGCAAGGCCTCAGCAGAAGTGACAGCTACTGAGGACAGAATCAGTGAGGTCCAAGATGAAGTGCAGAGAATCTCTAGAGAACACCAGGTCTTTCAGATATATCATTTCTGCTTGTATTTTTGTTTGTATTTTCCTCATTTCTGCTTTCATATCCTCTTGTATTTTATTGGCAGTGTGCTCCAATTTTTTTGAGCTCCTTATGCGTCTTCAACAGTTTCATTCTAAATTCCTTATCAGAGAAATTATATAGCTCATTATTATTTGTTGTTCATTTGTTGGGTCATCTGGGCTTGCAACTTCACGCATTAAGCCTGGTGGATTTCTGTGTTGCTAGGAATCTACGATTAGGATGTCTTTGTATGATTATGGTGAGTTATGGAGAGGTGAAGAGATGCAAGGCTTCAGTTTACTGGTACCTCAAATATAGGCTAGAGATGAAGTTAACCTCTTCATGTGGATGCTCTAGCATGTTCATGCAGTTTTGGTGTTATATATTACAGGGATGTAATAAATGGCAATACCGGGTGGTGTGTGTGTGTATATTTGTGTTCCAGTGACAAAATGCTGTAGGATAGGTTTCTAGGGCATTTCTTACTACTTCTATTCAGTATATAACTGGAAGTATTTGCTGTAGATGTTAGGCATACACACACAAAAATATCAAGGGCATCAAGATAAAAAAGAAAGAAGTCAAGCTATAACTTGATATGATACTATATTTAGATAATTCTAAAGACTTTACAAAAAGGCCCCTAGAAACAATAAGTTTGTATAGTAAAGTGGCCAATTGAAAATTAATACCCAAAAATATATGGCTTTCCTATATACAAATAATGAAAGAGAAGAAAGAGATATTTGAAAAAAACCAATCTTGTACACACTCATGCCTCAGAAAATCAAGTTTCTAAGAATCATCTTTACTAAAGAAATGAAGGGCCTATACAAGGAAAACTAAATACTACTTCAAGAAACATGAGAGATCGTGAGGAAACAGAGATATTTGCTCTGCTCATAGGTAAAGAGGATTAAAATTATCAAAATGACAATACTCCTCCAAGTATTATAAAGATTCAGTGCAGTCCCTATAATGTTATTTTAAAAAGTCACATTTTTTAAGAAATAGGTATGGAACAATCATATGGAATAATTCATATGGAACAATAAACCCCCACAAGTAGCTAAAGCAATTCTTGAGAACAGGAAGATTTTTTCCCTTCTTTTCTGGTGTACACATGTTTAGTTTATTATTAGATAACATTTATTTTCTTTGTTTCTGAGCCACACCAAGTGATTTTGGGCAATAGTCTTACTTATTTCCCCCAACTTCAAACTGTATTACACAGCTTGGTATTGGAAAAAAGAGAGACCCGCAGATGAATGGAATAAAGTTGAACATCTTGACATAGATCCTCAAATATATGATCACTAAATTTTTGATAAAGGAGGAAGAAATGTGAAGAGGAGCAAGGAAAGCCTCTTCAACACGTGGTGCTGGAAAAACTGGGCAGCTACATGTAAAAAAATGAACTCGGACTTTTTTTTTTTTTGCTTTTTGGGTCACACCCAGCGATGCACAGGGGTTACTCCTGACTTTTGCACTATGTCCTATGTTCATCGCAGTAGTATTAACAATAGTCAGAGTTTAAAAACTGGGAACCCAAGTGCCTGAGAACAGATGACTGGTTAAAGAAACAATGGTACATCTACACAATGGAATATTACACAACCACCCGAAAAATAAAGTCATAAAATATGCTTATAAATGAATGAATATGGAAAGTACAATGCTGAGTGAAGTAAGTCAGAAGGAGAAAGACAGACATAGAATGACTGCACTCATTTTGGGATATAAGGAGTAAGCCCTCAGCACCACTAGGTGTGGCTCAGAAACAAACAATAAAATATGATCTAATTATAAACTAAATATGTGTATACCAAAAGCAGTAGCAACTACAGAAAGAACAAGGAGAATTGATTTTAAAAAAAAGAGTCAATTATCAAAATAGTCAATTCAGTAACCTTTATGGGAAAGGTGGCTAAGAAGACAATTGTAGGGGCCAATGAGATCATGCAGTGGTTAAGACAATTGTCTTGAACATAGGAGACCCAGGTCCAACCCCTAAGACTCTCCTATGGTGCCTAAGCCCCTCCAGAAGTGATTGCTAATCATAAACCTAGGAGTATGCTCTGATCACAAATGAGTGTGGGCCAAAAAACAAAATAAATAAGTAAAGAGAGACTGCAATTTTAGACCAAAGAAAAGTTGTGAAGATAGTACCAGGTTCCCATATGCCTACATGCAGCTTCCCTTATTGTTAACATCTTATGATAGTATAATACATTTGTCACTATAAATTAACCAACAATGATATTTATTATAAAATACATAATTTACTCATATTTTTAATAGGGGAAATTGGGTGTTTCCTAGGGGATACTCAACCCTGTGTTATGGGTTGAGAGGGTTGGTCCTTGGGCCAGTGATGAAGTATTGCTAGGCCAGGGGGTATTCGGGAATCACCAGAGTTACTCTCAAGTGAGCCATGTGGAGCCAGGGATAGAAATCAGAGTGTGGTGCATGCTACCACCTCATCTGTCTTTCCAGCCCAAATTATTTCCTTTGATTTTAACCTAATGTTCCTTTTCTGTTTCAGGATCCCATCCAGGGTAGCATATCCTATCTAGTCATGACATGACCTTGCACTCTTTTTAGCTGCAACAGATTCTTAGAGTATTCTTGTTTTTTAATGTCTTTACAGAAGTTTGATTTTGGGTAATATCCTTACTGAAATACTATTCACATCACATATAAATTCATCCATTCAAAGCATACGATTTGATACTTTTAGGATATGAAGAGTTATGAAGCCATCTCTACAATTTTGAAACAAATCACCATGAAAAAGAAATGCTATTCTCTTTATCATCCCCAAAGTCCCCAGCCCCTCATTCCTAGGCAATCACTAATCTACTTTTTGTCTCTGTAGATTTGCCTAGTGTGGATACTTGATAGCAATAGAATCATATGATGTGTGGCTTTTGTGAGTGGCTTTTTTCACTTAGCATAACATTTTTTAAGATTTTGCTCACACCGGAGCAAGTATTTATTTTACTGGAAACTTTTCATTATATTTATGAGCCAGATTTTGTTTGTATACTCCAACTTTGTGGACACCTGAATGGTTTCCACTTTCTGACTATTATAAATATCGCTACTAATTTTTCAACATCTATAATCACCAGTATGTTTTATATGTCTCACGTCTATTTTCTTCAATTATTTCCTAATAGTTTTACTTTTTCCTTTACAACTTGGATTTCCATTTCCCCGCCTTTATTTGACCAACTTCCCTGGCTTAGAAAATTTAATTTGATGTTGAATCATAGTGGTAAGAGTGAGATAAAATTGTCAGTAACCCCACTGCCATCATGGGAAAGCTTTATACAGATCCAGTGACAGAAAATTTTGATGCATATTAACAAGACCACATCCCCATCTCATCCTGGACCAGGAACTTCCCCTGAGCTCATGCTTGCACAGAGTGAGTTACTAAATCCCTTTAAAAGAACTCCTTCTAGTTATGGGTTGTGTGCTACTCCCCCTCCACCTTTGGAATGGTGTATAACAGCACTCCCAAGAATTGACCATCTTAATGGAAAAAAATCTACTTTAATAGGTAATATAAGTTATCCATGAAAGAAAGAATTGTTCTTGTGGAAGAAATAATTGTACATGACAAAATGCAAGAAATAATTGTATTTCCACATGCACGTATCTCTTTAAAACCATTGTTCATGCTTACTCTGGGCAATTAGCTGGATTGAACTGTCTTCCCATACTATTTCCCTTGTGTTTGGCCATAAACACCTCCTCCCCATAAAAATTTATCTGAGAAAAGAGAGTTGACTTTCTGTAAATTTCTACTTTCAAAAAGAGTTGACTTTCTGTAAATTTCTACAATAGAACTGGGGTCTATAACATGTCTATGTCTCTTTCCTGATCTTTCTTTGGAGGAAGCATTTGGTATTTCACCACAAAGAATTATATTTCTACCTCTGCTCTTTATTGGGTTGAGAAAGAGATGAACTATTTGTAGTTCATCATGGAAATTAGTTTTTTTTCTTGGGGGGGGGAGTTGGGGGTTACACCTGACTGTGCTCAGGATTTAATCCTGGATACATACTCAGGGATCAATTTTAGTGGTGCTCCAGGGATTATGTATGTTTCCCATGGGATGAACCCAGTTGGTTACATGCAAAAAAGCACCCTACTTGCTGTATTGTATCTGTGACCCCAAGAATATTAGTTTTTTGTCATATTTTTCTGCATCTATTGAAAAATATACATTTAAAAATTATTCTGTTATGGGTTATATTAATTGATTGATTTTGAAATATTGAGCCAATCTTGAATTCCCAGAATACATTCTACATGTTTTTAATTTTTTTTTATCTTAGTCATCATTATTTATAGTACTTCTAATCATGGGCTGGAGTGATAGCACAGCGGTTGGGCATTCGCCTTTCACGTGGCTGACTGGCCCCTCTTGGAGAGCCCGGCAAGCTACCGAGAGTATAAGCCCGCACAGTAGAGCCTGGCAAGCTACCTGTGCGTATTGGATATGCCAAAAACAGTAACAATAAGTCTCTCAATGAGAGACGTTACTGGTGCCCGCTTGAACAAATCGATGAGCAGCGGGATGACAGTGACAGTGACTTCTAATCATAGGGCTTCATCAATATAACTTCCAGCCCCACACCCTCCACCAGAGTGTCTGTTTTCCAACACCACTGTCTCAAGAGCCCCACGAAAGAATCTCATCATCCACCCTATCCTCTCAATTCCACAGTGGGCTTAGTCCTGTGGAGCAGTTCTCAGGTCCTATTGCCTTTGGACATTTGTTATTACTAAGTTTCTTTAGAGCCCACCTGTGAGGAAAATTATTTTGTTCCTGTACTTCTCAACTTCTCATTTTGGCTGACTTACTCAGCATGATAATTCCAGTTCTATCCATGCAGCAGTATTGCATGATTTTGTCTTTTGTTATATTGGAGTAGTATTCCATTGTGTATATGTACTGTAGTGTTGTTTTTTTTTTAATCTAGTCATCTCTTCTTGGGCACTGGGTTGCTTACAGAATTTGGCTATTGCAAATAGTGCTGAAATGGATATAGAAATGCAAATATCTCTTTGGAGTAGAATTTTAGGCCATTGGGGTATCTGCACAAAAGAAGTAGGAGTGTCTATATTGTTCTCCAAAATGGTTGAACCAGTTGATATTTCCACCGACAGCGGTTGAGGTTTCCTTTTTCCTTACAATCTCACCAACATGGTTGTTTTTTTCTTTTAGATGTGTTCCAGTCTCACTTGTGTGAGACAGTATCTCATTATTGTTTGATTTACATTTTTCCTGATGATAACTAATGCAAAGCATTTTTTTCTATATCCTTATGTGCCCTCTGTATGTCTTCTTTAAGGAAGTTTCTGTTCATCTCTTCTCCCCATTTCTGGATGGGATAGTTGTCTTGTTAAGTTTTACAAATGCTTTGTATATTTTGAATATTAGCCAGTTGTCAGATGTAAGGTGGGCAAATATTGTCTCTGAACTGTGACGCATTATTTTTTTAAATTAATTTAATTTAATTTATTTTTTGCTTTTTGGGTCACACCTGGCAATGTACAGTGGTTACTCCTGCCTCTGCACTTAGGAATTACTCGAGGTGGTACTCGGGGGACCATATGGGATGCTGAGGATTGGACCAGGGTTGGTCGCATGCAAGGCAAATGCCCTACCCACTGTATGTATTATCACTCAAGCCCCGAGGTATTATTTTTATCCTGTTTCTCATTTCTTTTCTGGTGCATAAGCTTCTTAGTTTGATGTAGTCCCATTTGCTTATCTTTGCTTCTGTTTGCTTAGTCAATGACATTGGATCATTGAAGATACCTCTAAATTCAACATCTTGAAGTGCTCTGCCTATGTTTTCCTCAATATAATTTAAAGATTCATGTCTGACATCAAGGCTTTTAATTCATTTTGTACTAATTTTTTTGTGTGTGTGTGGTGTGAGATAGGGGATATGGTTCTTTGAAAGAATAAACATAATTGATTAAACTATTAGATTCACAAAGAGAAAAGGCTCTAATAAACCACATCAGATGAAAGGGGATATATTACAACAGATACCACAGAGATTCAGAAAATCGTCAGGGGTTTGTTTGAAAATGTGTGGCCATAAAATTAGAGGACCTAGAAGGAATGAATTAATATTTGGCTCCTGTAACCTTCCAAGGCTTAAACAAAGGAAGCAGAGCAACTGAACAGAACAATTACTGTCAAGGAAATTGAAATGGCAGCAAGAGGGAAAACGTGGCTAAAAGTAATGATCACCTACATGGCCCGCGGGTGCTGAGCCCTACTTTGGATTCTGACAATCAGTGTCCTCTGATTGCGTCTTCTGATTGTGCTTCTCCCCTATTTTTTTAACTCTTCGGCTTTTACTGCCAAGTTGGCTCCTCGAAGAGTAGCAACAAGCACAGTCATGCGAGTGAAGATGAGGAAATCTGGAGACCAAAACCTCACAGGCCAAATCCAAGTTCACGGGACCTGTGGGGGCCACAAGCAGCGCTTATCTCATGGTTGACGTTCTCTGGCTCTGGCCGGAAGGAGGAGAAAATCTTTGAGGTGAAGATCACCACCATCCACCATGATCCCTGTAGGTCAGCAGACATAGCTCTGATCCATAGTTCTTGGTCTCTAGTAAATGACTCCTAATTTTTCAAAAAAAAAAAAAAGGTGGGAAGGGGACAAGGGCAGACTGGAGAGATAGTACAGTGGGTAGAAAACTTCAATCCCCGCACCCCATATGGGGTTGCTAGGAGGAATTGACGAGTTGTAGAGCCAGGATCATTGCCAAGTGTGGCCCTGAAACAAAAAAAACAGAAAGATGGGAGGGAGGAAGGAAGGGAGGGAGGGAGGGAGGGAGGGAGGGAGGGAGGGAGGGAGGGAGGGAACTGAAAACATAAGGGGGAACTCTTTCTTTATTTTAATTGAACCACTGTGAGATACAGTTACAAAACTTTAATGTTTGAGTTTCAGTCACACAATGATCAAGCACCCATCCCTTCAGCAGTGCACATTTTGACCATTAAAATCCCCAATATCCGCCCCCCACCATCCCAATCTTCCCCTGTTTGTGTGGCAAATTCCACAATACTCTCTACTTTGATTACATCCACTATTTCAACACCAGTACCACCATTATTACTTAGAATTTTCCCGCCACCGTGCTCCTGGAATTCTAAAATTTTAGATGATTAGAGTCTGGAGAGATCTCTGCAGTGAGCTGCTTGGTTTGGAGACTCTTTTGTGTGTCTCTGGATCATGGCCATTAAGGAGCTTAAATAGTAGCCAGAGGCAGTTCATGGGTGTCATCTCAGGGTCCCATGGGGAGGAAGGATGAGCGGGACCGGCCCATCCCTATCCCGTGATGACTGGAATTTGCTGTTACTGCTCCTACATATCTGGGATTCTCGCTGGGTTCTGGAAGATGGTGGCCACCAGGATCCTGGGGGCAGGCGGAGGGACAGCACCTGCTCCTGTCTGGAGTAGCCCTGTGAAATTGTCCTGGTGCAAAGTCTGGAGGCATCTCTGCAACGAGCTGCTTGGTCCCAAGGTTCTTTTGTGTGTCCAAACTCTTTATTTTCAAGTTTACTAATTACTTCCTTTTTATTTCCATTCTTTTAAGTTTGTAGAATTTTTAATTTAACATACTCTATTTTTAGCTTTAACATTTTTATTGGGATTTTTAAAAGTATAATTATCTATTGAGATTTAATATATATCACTGTATCACTGCCATCCCATTGCTCATTGATTTGCTCGAGCGGGCACCAGTAACGTCTCCATTGTCAGACTTATTGTTAGCATAGCAGGGTAGGGCGTTTGCCTTGCACCCAGCCGGCCCGGGTTCCATACATCCGTCCCTCTTGGAGAGCCTGGCAAGCTACCCGTGGTGCATTCTATATGCCAAATAATATATATATTCATTAATTATATTATTCTATTTCATCTTTAAAGGTAACTGATATTTGATATTATTTTGCTCAATTCAATGTTTGCCTCAAATCAGTATAAAATAAAATAAAAATAAATACAATTAAAATACAATATAATTTTATTTTATTTTGCAATGAGTTATACTGTCTTACTTATTCTTTTGTTGAATATATTTAAAAAAACAGAAAGTTAGGTTTTGATTTTGTGTCCCTGAAGAATATCTTAGATGATCTGAAACTACTATTAAGTACTCTATCTTGGAACCTGACAGGTAGGGCATTTGCCTCGCACTGGTCAGCCCAGGTTTGATCCTCAGTTTCCTATATGATACCCACAGCACCGCCAGGAATGAGTCCTGAGTGCGAAGGCAGGGGTAACCCCTGAGCACCACAAGATGTGGCCCAAAACCAAAACCAAAATAAAGATAAAATATTCCATAAAAAGTTCTATATATATTTCAAACAGATCAAGTTATTGAAGCATATTAAATGCAGAAAAATGCAAATCTTCTATCTTGTACCAATTCGAATATTAGAGATTTTTTAAAAATGCAACTCAGTAATTAAATATTATCAATATATTTTCATAAAATTTCCATAAAATATCAGTCAGACTAATTATTATTACTTTAAGAAATTATCAATACATATTTCAAAACTTTTCTCACTTCAAATTTCTGATATGAAAAATGCTGGTAGAGATATTCCACATAAATCAAATCTTTATTGAGTCAATAATATTTGAATATATAGTCTATAAACCTAAAAAAATTTTTGAAAAATTAAGTCACAGCAAAAACATGCAACAAATGATAATTTCTCATCTCACAAGGAAATTAATTCTCTGTTGTCAAATAATCTATAACGTGCCATTTAGTTAGAGTATGACAAAACTTGCATTTTCATCCACAAACTTTGATTTAAACAATGGTTTTGTTTAGTTATGAAAAATATGAGTACTGAATGAGAAAAATGTGAAGGGACAGTATATTAAAATCTGTTACTATATTAAAAAACATAATATGAGACCCAGGCTGGAGTGGGTAGGGCATAGCAGGTAGGGCATTTGCCTTGAACGCAGCTGACCCGGGTTTGATTTCCTCCGCCCCTCTTGGAGAGCCCGGCAAGCCACCAAGAGTATCTCACCCACATGGCAGAGCCTGGCAAGCTCTCCGTGGCGTTATTTAATATGCCAAAAACAGTAACAACAATTCTCACAGTGGAGATGTTACTGGTGCCCGCTCGAGCACATTGATGAGCAACAGGATGACAGTGACAGTGACAATATGAGACCAATACCCAAGGACAGTAGAAACAAGGACTGAAAGGATTGATCCATGGTTGGAAACTTGCTTTAAATACTGGGGAGAAGGCAGTTGGGATAGAGAATGAAACACTATGACAAAGATAATTGGAAATGATCTCTCTGGATAAGAACTGTGTGCTGAAAACAGGTAAAGGAACAAACGTGATAATGTCTCATTATGGCTTACCTTTATTGTAAACTATAATGCCCCAAAGAGGGGAATGGGGGGCAGGAGGAGAGAAAGAGAGGGAGAGAGGGAGGGATGGAGAGAGAGGAAGGGAGAGAGGAAGGGATGGGGAGAGAGAGAGGGAGAGAGAGCAAGGGAGGGAGAGAGAGGAAGAGAGAGAAGGAGGGAGAGAGGGTGAGAGAGGGAGAGAGATAGGGAGGAAGGGAGAGAAGGAGAGCGAGAGAGAGTGAGAGAGGGAGATGGGGCATTGGTGGTGAGAAATGTACACAGGTGGAGGGACGGGTGTCAAAACACTATATGACAGGAACCCGACCTGATCAGCTTTGTAACTTTATCTCATGGTGACTCAATTAAAAAAAAATCTGATCCTAAGAAGAGGGGCTGCTTATACATATATGCTATTAGTCCATATTTGGGGGCTCTAAGGTGCTTTTAGTAAATATATGCCTATAACTTCTGGTCCCATCCTTATTTTGCACTTTCTTAAAGATTTCATTGTTATTTTTATTTTATGGAAATTATTTTGTCTTAGGATATTTGGGGGATTTGCCTTCAATGATTTAGGCCAAGAAATTATTTAAGAAAGGATTTCAGTAAGATGTTAGGCTAGGATGAAAATCACTTGTTTGGAGCTTCTGAGCTTTAAGGAAGTGTAGAGGGCTTCATTTTTTAAGAAATCTATTAAGAATTGATTTATCTCTCCTTTCCCTGTTTCTGTCACTGTTTTTGTCACTGATTTTGTTTCTGAAATGACTGGGGTTGCACAGGCACCTTGCAATGACACGCACATATTTTTGCTGTGGGGCTCACAAGGGCAGCACAACAGGTTCTATTACTTGCACATATGGCTCTGGAATTAACCGTGACCTGCAGTCCTTTTATTTCTTTTTTAAACTAAAAAAAAAATTATTAGTGAGTCACCGTGAGGTACAGTTACGAACTTATGAACTTTCATGTTTGCATTTCAGTCATACAGTGATCATTTACCCATCCCTCCACCAGTGCCCATTCTTCTCCACCTATGTTCCCAGTATCCCTCCCATCCCCCCACCCCATCCCCCACCACCCCACTCTGCCTCTGTGGCAGGGCATTCCCTTTTGTTCTCTCTGCTTTGGGGAGTTGTAGTTTGCAATAGAGGTGTTGAGTGGCCATCATGTTCGGTCTAGAGTCTACTTTCAGCTCACATCTTTCAACCAGAATGGGTCTTCCCAACACTCTCCCATTTGACCCAGCAATACCATTCTTGGGAATATATCCCAGAGAGGCAAAAAGGTATGGTAGAAATGACATTTTCATTTTTATGTTCATTGCAGCACTGTTTACAATAGCCAAAATCTGGAAAAAAAACTGGAGTGCCCCTAAACAGATGACTGGTTAAAGAAACTTTGGTACATCTACACAATGGAATACTATGCAGCTGTTAGAAAAGATGAAGTCATGAAACTCTCATATAAGTGGATCAACAAGAAAAGTATCATGTTAAGTGAAATGAGTCAGAAAGAGAGAGACATAGAAAGATCGCACTCATCTGTGGAATATAAAGTAACAGACTGGGAGACTAACACCCAAGAGTAGTAGAGATAAGGACCAGGAGGTCTGCCACACAGCTTGAAAAGTGGCCTCACATGCTGGGGGAAAGGCAGCTGAGACCTGCCGTCCTTTTAAATCCAGATGTTTGTATGAGTACTCATCAAGCATTGTACTCTTAGTTGAGAAACCTTAGTTGGGTTGTGGTGCTCACAACATATTTTCATTGCAGTGCTTGTGAAAAATTGCAATCACTTTTTGCACTTGAGAGTAGTGCAGTATGGTGCAGTCAGTGGTGCAGTCAGAAATCACTCTTTTTTCTTGTGGATCGCACAAGAGTAGCTTCCAAGATTATGCGTGGTCCATGTGGGTCACCAGGGATTTGAACTAATGGCCATTTCATTGCAAAGCAGATGCTCTGAATCACTGTGTGCTCTAATCACCTTTGGGATCATGAGGTATATTTCTTTACCATTACTGTTATTTCTTTTGTTCCATCAATTTATCTTTTTTTTTCAGCATTCTTTCTGTATGAGGTACAAAGTCCTCAGTTTGTTGAGTGTTCATCAGAGCAGATGCCTGGAAAATGTCAGATGATTTCTTCTAATTTCATCCTTCAGTTTTATTCAATTTTCTGATAACTTTAAATATGTTCTATTGTTCCAAAATTTTCCTTGCGTTATTAATTTTCCATTAATTTTTTTCTATTGTTTTGCTTTTTTGGTCACACCCGGTGATGCTCAGGGGTTACTCCTGGCTCTGCACTCAGGAGTTACTCCTGACGGTGCTCTGGGGACCATCTGGGATGCTGGGAATCTAACTCTGGTCGGCCGCATGCAAGGCAAACACCCTACCTGCTGTGCTATCACTCCAGCCCCACCATTAATATTTTTTGAAATAAATTATAAAATAATTTATACCTCCTACAAACATTTTAGTTCATGTTTTAAGTAATGTAAATATTCACACAGTATTATTTTTGAACAATATTTTTGAATATTGTAATTACAATAAAACATTCAGTTTGCTCATGAATTCTTTCATTCATGTATTATTTTGGAAGAGTATTTATTACATGCTATCTTATTAAAAATATAAGCCATCATAATTTTATCATCTAATAATCATAATGTCTTTTATTGTAGTCCCATGGATTGAACTCATGGACTCATAATGCAAGGCCACTGTTGAACTATACCACTAGCCCTCAAGATAATTCTTATGTAAAATATACTGCTTATAAATATTATTTATGAAGATATAAATATTGAATTGCAAATTTAAAATTTTATTATTTTAAACAAAATTTTATTTTAAAACCAAAACAATAATGACTAAAGGCATTGTTGTAATATACCAATGTGACCTATTATAATTTAGATAAGGAGAAAATCATATTATAGCAATAATTACAAAAGGACATTTGATAATATTTAGTAGCTGTTCATTAGGAGTAAAATCACAATAAAAGGAAACTACTCAAATCATAATTATATCATATTTTAAAAACACTAACAGCAAAATAAACATGAGTTGCAAGTAAGCTGATTTCCATTGATCTAACAATAGATGGAGGATACCTACTTGTATTTAGTATTGTGTTTGCAAACTTCAACAATAAAAAGCATGAGGAATAATTTATAGAAATGATCACTGTATCACTGTATCACTGTCATCCTGTTGTTCATCAATTTACTCAAGCAGGTGCCAGTAACATCTTCATTTGTCCTTGTGGCATGCTGGTGTACCCCAATAGCATCTACTCACTCCAGGAACACGAATAGCACATTGTTGTTACTGTTTTCGGCATATCAAATATGTCACGGGTAGCTTGCCAGGCTCTGCTGTGGGGGGAGGGGCGCGGGGGGGTAGATAAATAAAAACAAAAATAAAAATAAAGAGATGGTATGGCTGTGGCCACTCTATCCAGGAAAAATTGCATCGTTCTCTTCTGGGAGCTTTGTTTTATAGTCTCTGGATCTTGGCAATTGATGAGATTACATGGCTCCGGGTGGAGTGTGTGGGTGTGACTGCCAAGCTACTGGAAAATGGGGGATCTGGGTGGAGGAGCCCCAGTCCCAATCTGAGTAGGCTTGGAGATCTCAGCCATGGGTCCTGCATACCTGGGTTCCTCTGTCGATATATAGGAATAGGAATGATAGGAAATATAGAAATGATAGGGAAAAAATAGTTCTGTTAATTAAATCTACACATTTTGAAAACCAAAGTATTAAATTTTTGTCTGTGAGGTTAATTTGTTTTTTAAGAAGTCATCAGAATTTGAAATTGTGGCTTATAATATTGTAATAATAATGTAATAATGTAAAAATGATTCTGTAACTCCAGAAATAAATATATAGAAGTGTGAATCATTGTTTATAGATGGCATATTGCAGTGTTTAGAAATTTATAGTGAATCTGTAGTAAATTTTTTAAAATAAGGAATTTTTTTGGAACATGTTGATATAAATTTCTTTCCAAGAAACTTGTTCTTAAATGGGAATAATTAGTGTCAGAATTCCCTTAATGTATATGTAAATATTATGCAATGAAAATTTGGACTACAAATACATTTTAAAATTATATTAATATTCCCAAGCAATATTTTATAGAAAAAATACCTAAGGAATTGTCTAGAAAACATGAAGACCATTTCTGATGGAGAATATTTACAAAGTATGCCATAAAGTCAGTGTATTTATTTAAATCAAAGCAAAACTTGTGTGGGAACAAACACATCAGGGAAATAGGAGAGAGACTTCAAAATAAGTGCTGGTGAATGAAAATTTAATATGTGACTAAAATTATTACTTCTATGAGAAATGTGTTATTTAATCAAAGTGTCAGAACTATTAGCCCTCAAGCTAAATTATTTCTCTGACAGCTTGTCCAATGATATATTCTGAAGAGTCTCTCTTAGGGTTTCAGTTAGATGGACTAATGTCAGACTAGATAACCTATACTCAACTGAAGAAACAATAATTAAATATGTCCATAAGCAAAGTAGTGGCTTGAATGTATAGGAGAATAAAAAAGTGCAAGATACTTGGAAGATGAATTCGTGTCTATGTCTTCTCACAGCATGTATACGGCACTGTAAATCTTGGCATTTTTTATGGCTTAGAAAAAAATTGAATCTGTATAGCTATGAACAATGAGCAAAAAAGGAAGGGACAGATATCCACATCTTTTACTCTCTGTATATGTGAAGAAAACCCAAAGAAACCAGTTTCAGATCAAAGATCCAGCATCAAGTGGTAAATTTGAAGCGTACACTTTAAAAAGAACATCATCAGCTAAAAATATAGGAGAAAGTCAAACACAATCCAAAATTTTCACAATATTATATTCACAATTTCCATAATATAATTTCTGTCCAATACACCAAGAACTGAGAACTTTTCAAAAGAAATATACATCAACCAAGAATGATAACTCTCCTAGATAATGAAATGACACCCAAAATGAATAAATCAGAGGTTGCAACTATCAGACAAGGTTATTTAAATGGAGGTAATGACTATCCTTAATGAGGTAAAGAAAGATTGTTTCAATGAATAAAAAATTTGCCAGAAAAAGGAATATGAAGATAGATTTATAAATTATAAAACACAGAAGGAAAAAACAAAGTTAGAAATTAAAAATTTTCTTGATGCATATGAACTCTGGGTCTGGAGCAATAGCACAGTGGGGAGGGCGTTTGCCTTGCACGTAGCCGACCGGGGTTCGATTCCTCAGTCCCTCTAGGAGAGCCAGGCAAGCTACCGAGAGTATCCCGCCTGCATGGCAGAGCCTGGCAAGCTACCTGTGGTGTATTTGATATAAACTCTACGATGATATGACAAAGGAAAATATATATACATCTGAAGAGACAAATAATACCTAATGTGAATAACAGAAAGAATTGGAAGCTAGTTTGAGAGACTGGAAAGATAGTACGGGGTTAAGATGTTTTTCTTCATGTGGTCAACCCTAGTTGGATTCCTGGCACAGCAGTTGGTGCTCTGAGGAGCATCAAGAATAATTCATGAGAACAGAGCCATGAGGTTTGAAGCACTGCCGGGTGTGTCCCAAAGTTAAAAGGAGGAGGAGAAGAGGAAGGATAAAGAGAAGATGAAAAAGCAGCAGCAGCAAAAGGAGGAGGAGGAGGAGGAGAAAGAGGAAGAGGATCGGGGAGGAGGGGGAGGAGGAGGATGGGAGAGGATGAGGAAGGGAGAGGAGGAGGAAGAAGAAGTGGAGGAGTAAACCATAAGGCATGACCCTAAAACAACAACAAAAAGTTGTATCTTTGGGCTGGGCTTTTAACTCAGTTTATTCCATGGAGCTTTGTTCATGAGCAGTACCAAAAATGATTCCTGTGAACAGTGTCCTGAGACTGTTTGGCATAGCCCCCAAACAAAATAAAACCCCAAAATATCTTTATAAACTACAGACCAATATTCCTAATGAACACAGTTGCAAAAATCCTCAATAAAATCACAACGATTTTTCAGCAACATGTTAAAAGTATTATACATAATATCAAAGTGGAATTTATTCCTGGCATGCAAGGATGTTTCAACATGTGCAAATTAATTAATACAGCACACCACATTAATGGAAGGGAAAAATCATATGCACATATTAATAGTTGCATAGAAAGCATTCGACAAGATTAAACATGCACTTACAATCCTCGCAAAATAGGATTAGAGGAAATACGTCTCAATATAAGCAGGCCATATATGACAAACCCATAGCTGAAATCATACCAACATTGAAAAACTGAAATATTTTCTCTGTGATAGCTTACAAACAAGACAAACATATCCACTCTCATTATTATTATCCAACACACTATTGGAATTCCTAGAAACATCAATGAGAAAAGCAAATGTAATAGGAAATAATTCAAATTGGAAATGAAGATACAAAACTATCATTATTTGCAAATATAATAATGCATATAATAATGCACATAGAAAATACTAAATACTACTTAGAAACAATTAGAACAATAAATACAGATAAAAGAATACAAAATCAAAGAAATAAAGATTATAAAATCAATTAAGAATGTCTAATTTATAATCATGTCAACAAAAACTAAGTGCTAGAAATAAACAAAGTAGGTTAAAGATTCATACATTAAAAACTAAAAGACATTGTTTAAAATAAATAAAAAAGTTTGGAAGACAGTAGATAAGGTTTGAGTTTGGTCTCAGGTACTGCATGTGATCCCTTGAGCACTGCCAGGAGTAATTCCTGAGTACAGAGTCAGGAAGAAGCCTTGAGCACCTCTGGCTGTGGCCATAAATGAAAAAAAGGGGGGGGGGACACCAATGAAATGGAGTATTCTGTCCTTGGAATATTATTGTAAGACTGGAAGAATTAACATTGTTGAAATGGTCTGAACCTTACACAGATTCAATGCAACCTCCATCAAAATCCTAATGAAAATAGGACAGCTATTCTTGGAAATTTGTATAAAACTACAAAAGACTTTGAGGAGCCAAAGTAAACATGAAAAAAAAGGGTTTGAGGCACCATAATCTTTGATTTCAAACTATACAATGAAACTACAGTAATTGAAACAGTGCAATTTGGAATAAAAATAGATCTACAGTTCAATGGAATAGTAGTGAGAAGTCAGAAATAAATCCTCACATTTATGGACCATTATTTTCTGACAAAAGAGTAGAGCATAAAAGGAGAAAGAAAAATCTCTTCAGTATTGTTGAGAAAATTGAATAGCCACAAGCAAAACAATGAAAGAGCCACTACATCACACAATGTACAAAAATTCATTTGAAATCATGAAACACTAAAATGTAAGATCTGAATACATTAAAAAAGAAAAACAGAAAACAGATAACACCAAGGTGCTCAGGGCCACTCTCCACACGTTCGGATGAGCCTCACGCATGGGGGAGCTGGCGGAGGTGTGCGGAACCCACGGTTAGATCTCCAAGGCTACTAGGATTGGGACTGGGCCTCTTCCACCAAGATCCCCCATTTTCCAGTAGCTAGGCAGTCACACCCAGAGACTGCCCCCAGTGCCGTGTAATCCCATCAACGGCCAACATCTAGAGACTATAAAACCAAGCTCCTGCAATGCGGCCGTGAGACATCTAATAGCCTAGTTCTCCCTCTTGGAGAATCTGACAAGATACCAAGAGTCTATTGCCCACTTGGGAGAGCCTGGCAAGCTCCCTGTGGCATATTCATATCCAAAATACAGTAACAGATATATACATGCCTCTCGGAGAGCCCGGCAGGCTACCAAGAGTATCCTGCCTGCATGACAGAGCCTGGTAAGCTACCTGTGGCGTATTCGATATGCCAAAAACAGTAACAATAATCTCATTCCTCTGACCCTGAAAGAACCTCCAATTGTTGGGAAAGACGAGTAAGGAGAGGCTGCTAAAATCACAGGGCTGAGTGTAGTAGAAACGTTACTGGTGCCCACTCAAGTAAATCGATGAACAACAGGATGACAGTGATACAGTGATACAGGTAACACCATACACAATGTTGAATTCAGTGATATTTTTGGGAATTTGTCTCCAAGAGAAACAAACGGGAGAAATACATAAATGGGGTTACATTAAGTGACAAAGCTTCTACACAGCAAAAGAAACTATCATTAAATTAAAATTCACTGGGGGCCAGAGAGTAGAGTGGATAGGACGCTTGCTTTAGGTTTAATCCTCAGCCACACATATAGTTCCTTGAGTCCCCCCAGAAGTGATTCCTGAGCTACAGAGCCAGGAGTAAGCCCTGAGCACTGCTGTGTCACAAAAATAAATAGGTAAATAAAAATACACACTACTTTTTGAGAATCCTCCATATTGTTTTCCAAAAGAGCTGAACCAGTCGGCATTCCCACCAGCAGTGAGGGAGAGTCCCTTTCTCCCCACATCCACGCCAACACCGGTTGCTACTGTTTTTTGGGATGTGGGCCAGTCTCTGTGGTGTGAGATGATATCTCATTGTTGTTTTGATCTGCATCTCCCTGATGATTAGTGATGTGGAACATTTTCTCATGTGCCTCTGAGCCATTCGGATTTCTTCTTTGGGAAAGTTTCTGTTCATTTCAGCACCCCATTTTTTGATCGGGTTGGCAGTTTTCTTCTTGTGGAGTTCAACCAGTGCATTGTATATCCTTGTTATCAACCCTTTATCAGATGGGTATTGCATAAATATCCTTTCCCATTCTGTAGATTAGCTTCCATTTGACCCAGCAATACCACTCCTGGGAATATATCCTGGAGAGGCAAAAATGTATAGTAGAGATGACATCTGCATTTCTATGTTCATTGCCGCACTGTTTACAATAGCCACAATATGGAAAAAACCAGAGTGCCCCAAAACAGATGACTGGTTAAAGAAACTCTGGTATATCTACACAATGGAATACTACGTAGCTGTCAGAAAACATGAAGTCATGAAATTTGCATAGAAGTGGATCAACATGGAAAGTATCATGCTGAGTGAAATGAGTCAGAAAGAAAGAGACAGACATAGAAAGATTGCACTCATGTGGAATATAAAGTAGCTGTGAGGTACATGCTTACAATGATGCAATTTCTGGCAGATATTTCTCTGGACTTAATTACTAAAATACTAAAATACAGAAATCCAAACCCATGTGGCTGCTAGTGTGGCCTCTCGACCTCATATCTCTTCATCCTCAGCAATGGAAAACAAATTATCAAATGCCTTCTTTTCAGCAGGTCGACTTTAGGGGGGAGAAACTCCAAATCAATAATAGTGAGTTTTTTGTTGAAATATTGAATGTAATCAAAGTAAAGTGAAAGTAAAGTAAAATTTACCAGTTACACATGCGGGGTGAGGGACTGGGGAGGTAGGGGGGGAAGGAGGAGGTATACTGTGATTCTTGGTGGTGGAATATGTGCACTGGTGAATGGATGGGTGTTCGAGCATTGTATAACTGAGACTTAAACCTGAAAGCTTTGCAACTTTCCACATGGTGATTCAATAAAAGAATAAATTAAAAAAATACACTCTACTAAAAATTTTAGACATCATACATCTGACAAGATATAAAAAGCACTGACAAAACTCAGAATAAAAAGTTTAACAATGCTATCAAACAATGGTGAAAAGGAGTAAACATACACTTCACCAAAGATGACATATTCCAATCTGTATGTGAAAAAAAATGCTTTTTATCACTTATCAGAGAAAAGCAGGTCAGAATGATATTAAAATAGCAAAAAAAAAAGATACATGCAAAATTGCTGGCAAGATTGTGAAGAAAAATATGCATCACCACTGGTGGGGTGGGGATATACATTGTTGCAGCCCCCAGAAAGAGAGTATAGAAGTTCAATTCCTTAATACTGCATGTTGTTCTCCAAGTACCGCCAGGAGTGACCCTTAGAACAGAGACAGGAATACCCACTAAGCACCATCAGGTGTGACTCCAAAGTCAAAACCAAACATACAAGAAAATAGTGTGGAGACTTCTCAAAAGATTAAAAATAAATTTAACATCCAACAATCTCCCTCCTAGGTATTTATTAAAAGGACACATAAATATTAATTAAGAAAACTACACACTCCTATATTCATTGCAGCTCTATTTTATATACTGAGATATCCAAACTAATATCTAAGAACAAAGGAGTTCAGATGGGGAGATGGTGGTTTATACAACTATGCAACTATAAGAAAAATGAAAAGCTGCCTATTGTATCAACAGGATGGAGCTGGAACTCCCTTCAGCTAAACAAAATGTCAGAAGGAGAAACAGAAGTACTAAATGATCTTACTCACGCTTTAGATGAAGAATTAAAGCAAGGGAAGAGACAAGACAAATGAAAACCCATGGTATTCTGAGTAAAAAACTGAAGTTTTCAAATGAAAAGAGGCAAGGTTGACAGGATAGAGAAAGTACAATGAACTATATTGGTAATCCAGTGGTGAGTGCGGAGTGCTAGCAGATTTTTAAGGTAGTATAAAATAGAATCCTAAAACATGTACAGTCCTGTAAATCATTGAATACATAAATAGATAAATAGATATCTTTTTTTTTTTTTGCTTTTTGGGTCACACCCAGCGATGCTCAGGGGTTACTCCTGGCTTTGCACTCAGGAATTACTCCTAGCAGAGCTTGGGGGACCATATGGGATGCCGGGGATCGAACCCGGGTCGGCCGTGTGCAAGGCAAACGCCTTACCCGCTATGCTATCACTCCGGCCCCCATAAATAGGTATCTTTTATTCATTCATTTATATTAAATATTTCTCTAGTTTTTCAAATATATAATGATTGCATTTTAATTTAAAGTTTTATTCACTTATTTTGGGCTATGGGCTGGAGCCATAGCACAGCAGGTAGGGCATTGGCCTTGCATGCTACTGACAGGGTTCAATTCCTTGGTCCCTCTCCGAGAGCCTGGCAAGCTACCGAGAGCATCCCACCTGCCTGCATGGCAAAGCCTGGCAAGCTACCTGTGGAGCATTTGATATGCCAAAAACAGTAACAACAAGTCTCACAATGGAGATGTTACTGGTGCCCGCTGGAGCAAATTGATGAACAACGGAATGACATTGCTACAGTGCTACAGTGCTATTTTGGGCTACACTGAGCAATAGGGTTTTCTCCTGGCTACACTACACTGAATAGTAGGGTTTTCTCGGGAGGGATCATTCCTGTTGGGGCTTGAGGGACCAAATTGGGGGATGCAGGGAATTGAACTTGATAGGCCACTTATAAGGCAAAAGATCTACTTGCTGTACTACCTACCTCTCCAGTCCCACAATTTACAATACTGTCAATGATAGGGTTCCATGTGTACGACATTGCATTGCCACACTCCCCATCAAAGTGTCCATTTGCCTCTACCACTTGTTTCAGGGTCCACCAACCTCAACCCCCTGTCTTTGCCCACTATGGTAAGTTCATTTCTATAGACAAGTTCAAAGGTTCTTTTGCTTTGTTATTTGTTATTTCCTTTCTATGTTCCTTTATAGCTATTTTAGTGTTCTTTTTTTTTCTACTTTTCCTATTTATATCATTTTTGGGATAAGTATGATTGGCTTTTCTTTTTTTGTTGATTTTTGTGTCTTCTACATCCTTGCCAGCTTCATAATTTTTGAATGAAAGCCAGGCTTTGTGAAAACTGACTGCTGTGCATTATTGTATTCCTATAAATATGCAGAGCTTCTTTTTGGAATATAGTTAAAGTACTTTAAAACAATTTGATATTCTTTTTGGGTCTTGCTGTAAATTCTGTTAAGCGGAAACAGTAATGTTTAATCTAAGGTAACATTTTCCTTAATACTGAGGCAAAACTCTTTTCAGTATTCTACCAATACCCTATAATTAGTGATTTTTACTCTTAAATGATGGAAACAGGCACTATCTTGGATTTTCATTTTGTTTGGTTGTATTGTGTTTTTTATGCCAATATCAAGTCACTGTCACTGTCATCCCATTGCTCATCCATTTGTTCAAGTGGGCACCAGTAACATCTCTCATTGAGAGACTTATTGTTACTGTTTTTGGCATATCCAATACACACGAGTAGCTTGCCAGGCTCTGCCGTGTGGGCTCCATACTTTCGGTTCTCTGAAAGGGGAGGAGGAATTGAACTCGGGTTGGCTGCGTGAAAGGCAAAAGCTCAATCACTGTGCTATGGCTCCAGCCCCAATATCAAGTATTAAAAAGGAAAAAATAATAGTAAGTTTCATTTCAATGCAGTTGAAATACAAAACGATACTTTATAAAACAATCTGGTAGCCTCTCTTGCACTTTCCACGTGATACATAGTTTGACTTCTAAAAGGAAGGAAAATTTATATCCAGAAAAGTAAATGTTTGTATTAGGATAATCTATAATAGATAAAAACTAGGGAGTGGATAAACAAATGGAATGCTATAAGTAGTAATAAATGATTAATCATTTAACACCATGGGTGAATACTAGAATGAATACTAAGTAATTAGTCAGACATTAAGTCTGTACTAGGTGATTCTTTTCATCCAAAATCCTTTAAAAGTGCAAAACTATAGTAACAGAAAGCAGATAGTGCTTGCTTTGAATTGAAAGTGGGAGGATAAAAGAATATACTCTTTGGTGATTGAGTGCTACAATTTCTTTCTTGTGATTACATTATAATGATCAATGATTTCAAGTCACCAAACCACAGACTTAAATGGATTCCATTTTGTATGAACCATGTTTTAACTTTTAAAAAACAGACGGAGGAAAACAGGTCCTTTCTGACTTAAAATGTCCAAAAGTGAGAAAAAATATTACTCTTGCAGGTCTTACAACTTAGCAATTTAGGAGTTAAAGAGAACTTCTTAAGACTAGAAATTTAGATGTTATAAAATCGCTATTTTCTGTGGCAAAATAAGCAATAAAATGGAAAATATATCATAAAATTTCATAATATAAATTAAAAAGGATAAGTTGTCCAAATTATACAAAAACTTCAATTGACAAGAACATACAACACTGTGAAATAACTGACTGTAGAAAAATCATAGCAGAGAAGATAAAAATGGTTACAGAGTCAGAGCAAAGCAGATTTAAATGGTAACAAGATGTTTAAATTAACTGGTAGCCAGAATGCAACTATAAAGAGCAATGATACACCAGTTTATATTCATTAGAAATAGCTATACACTTAATACTTCCTGGAATTTAAAGAAAATAATACCATAATATTGCTAGAGAAAATGTTCAGTAGTATAGCCTTTTGCACAAGTAATCTAGCAGTATTTAATAATATATGCTTAAAAATAAAAGCACATAATCATTTAACCTTACCAGACTTCTTCCACATATGCCCATAGAAATAAAAGCAGACATATTAATGAACATGAGCACTAAAATGTTTATAGCAACATTACTTTTAATGGTACAAAACTAGATCAAAGTGGATGCTGTCCAAAGGAGGATCAGCATAAATTCTACTGCATGTATATTGCATTCTATTGAGCAATCAGTTAAATGAATTTGAGTTATTGTAGGCAAATTCAGTCAATCAATTATTTATTTATGCCTAAAATTTTAAAAAAATATGTGACTGCTATAGAGGCAGGCTGGTGGGTGGAAGGCAAACCAGGGACATTGGTGGAGGGAAGTAGATACTGGTGAGATGGTGTTGGATCATCATAATGCCTGAAGCTCAGGCATGAATAACCTTGCCAATCATGGTTTATCAATAAAAGTCTAAGAAGTTTTGATCTGGGAGATGACTCTAAGGGCTGGAGCCTATACTTTGCATGGCGAGTCCTCTGTTCAACTCCTGGCACCGCATGGACACCACGATTGATAGGAGTGACCCCAAAGCAAGAAATTTAAAGACTTAATAATGTGTATGTTTTCTCTACATTTTCCTTTTTGAGTTTGGGTCACACCTGTCTGTGCTCGGGGCTTTCTCTGGGCTTTGCTCTTAGGGGACATACAGGACCCTATGGGGTGCTGGGGTTTAATTTACATTGACTGCGTACAAGGCAAGGGCATTGCCTGCTGTGCTATCTTGAAAGCTCCCTTATTTGGATATTTATAACATTTGCAAGTCACACAGTATAGGCAATGAAAAATCGTGTACCAGGTTCAGACCACAGGAATCACGGGATGCCAAGAATTGAACCTCAGTCAGCCATGTGCAAGGCAGATGCCCTACCTGCTGTAATAATTGTTCCAGCTGTGTGTTTTGGATTTTGGGCAGTGCTCAGGGATTACTCCTGGTAATACTAGGGAAGATCACAGAAGAGCCTGGCATATTCCATATGCCAAATATAGTAACAATAACAGGTCTCATTCCCTTGACCCTTAAAAGAGCCTCCAATCGTTGGGAAAAACAAGTAAGGAGAGGCTGCCAAAATCTCAGGGCTGGGATGAATGGAGACTTACTGGTGCCCGCTCGAGTAAATCGATGAATAACAGGATGACAGTGACAGTGATATTTTCTCCAGTTTTTGTACTTGCAATGAACAGGGTTCACATGCACACCTGGAAGTGGTACTCATAGAGTTCCTTTTAGGTGCTTGCATTTTCCTCCACCACCTGTTATTGAGAAAGAAATGCAAGTTGCAAATAATAGTGTGTAATAGTTTACTTCCCATTTCTTGTAAAACAAAGAACTAGCTGCACTTCCGCCCACATATATTTCCATATGTGTATACAAATGTGTTTAGTATTATGAAATACTAATTTCATAATTAGTATGAAATGAAATACTAATAATTTCATAATTAGCATTTCATAATTGTTAATTTAATAATTAGTAATCAGGGGTCCTCATTCCCCTGATCCTGAAAGAGCCCCCAGTACGCCATTGGGCTACACTAGTATGTGACAGGAAGAATGGAGACGTTACTGGTGCCCGCTCGAGCAAATCAATAAACAACAGGATGACAGTGACAGTGATTAGGAAAAATATGGAAGGATGCAAACCAGATTTTTTCAAAAAATTTTATTTAAGTACTATGATTTACAATAATGTTAATGGTGTCTCCATGCATATATCATTCTAAAACCATAGTCACCACCCAAGTACCCACTCCTTCCTCTAAGGTCTTAAAGAACCCTTCTGTTCAACCCTCTCTCCTCACCCTGTGATCTCAGTTCTGTGGACCAGCGCTCCCATCCCATTGTCTTTGCCTATTTGTTGCTCACTTATTTTGTATCTTTAAATACCATATGTTAGAGATCATTCTTTATCTATCCCTTTCCTTAATCCCACATTACTTAGTATGTTAACCTCTAGGGCCATCAATTTTGTGACAAGTTACATAATTTTGTTCTTCCTTAGAGCTGAATAGTATTTCCTTGTGTATATATGCAATCACTTTTTTGATCAATTTATGTATATTGGCAAATTTGGCTTTTTTGATGTCTTGGCTATTATACTAACTGACAATGGACAAACATGAACATATACTCTTTCAAATTAATGTTTTTGATTTGGGGAGGTAGATGCCAAAAATTGGCATTACTGGGTCATATGGGAGTTCTATTACTTATTGGAGAGATCTCCATATTGGATACTTCCATAGAAATTTTATTTTATTTTTGTTTACTTAGCTTTTTGGGTCATACCCGGTGATGCATGGAGGTTACTCCTGGCTTTGCACTCAGGAATTACTCCTGGCAGTGCTCAGGGGACCATATGGGATGCTAGGAATTGAACTCTGGTCGTCCGCCTGCAAGGCAAACATTGCTTCAACCTCTCCATAGCAGTTTTAACCAGGCAACAGATATTCTCACCAACAGTCACTTACAGTTACTTCTCACTACAACCCTATCAACACTGGCTATTCCCAGACTTGATATATGTCATTCTTATTGCTGTTTTGATTTGCATTTCAGTACTTATGCTACCTATTAGCCTGTATGTCTTTAGGAAAGTTTCTGTTCATATCTCACCATCTTTGGATAGTGTTACTGGATGTTTTGGTTGTTGAGCTTTGTAGGTGCTTTTATGGATCTTGAATATTAGCCCTTTATCTGATGTATTGTGTGCAAATATTTTCTCCCATTCATTGTGGTGTTATTCCATTTTAGTTTGCGTTTCTTTTACTGTGCAAAAGCTTTTAAATTTTATATGGTACCATTTACTTATTATATTTTTTTTTGTCTTTGCCTATGTCAGAACATTACAAACACCTCTGAGGTCCATTCCCGGTAAATTTATGCTATGTTTTCTTCAATGTATTTTTTTATTCTGGTCTAATCTCAAGACCTTTAATCAACTTTGAACTTACTTTTGTGAATGATGTGGAAAAGGTTTCCAATTTCATTTTTAAAATGTGATGTCCAGTATTCTCTGCACCATTTGTTGAGGAATCTTTCATTTTTCCATTTAATCGACTTAGTTTCTTTGTCATAAATAAAGTGCTCATAATTTTGGGGGGATAACTCAGGATTCTCAGTTGCATTCCATTGGTCTCAAGCATATTTTTATTCCAGTAACATGCAGCTCTAGGCCAATTGTTGTTACTGTTGTTGGCATATCAAATATGCCACAGGTAGCTTGCTAGGCTCTGCCTTGTGGGCTGGATACTCTCGGTAGCTTGCTGGGCTCTCTGAGAGGGATGGAGGCTTTTTGGGCAGCCTCCAATCGCCCTTAGAGGTGTTACCATGGTTCACACCATATTTGAACCCCATCAAATATGGTGTGGGAATAATGGATATTAAGTGTTTTATGGCTCTTTCTGTTCCTGGAGCAAGCAGATATCATTGGGCTACACTAGCACGCGGCAGGACAAATGGTGACATTACTGGCACCCACTCGAGCAAATCAAAGATCAACGGGACGACAAGTGATACAAGTGATACAAGAACATGCAGCTGGGCTGGAGCGATAGCATAGCAGTAGGGTGTTCACCTTTCACATGGCCAACTTGTGTTCAATTCCTCCACCCCTCTCAGAGAGCCTGGCAAACTACCGAGAGTATCCCGCCCACACGGCAGAACCTGGCAAGCTACCCGTGGCGTATTCTATATGCCAAAAACAGTAACAAATATGTCTCACAGTGAGAGACGTTACTGGTGCCCACTCAAACAAATCAATGAGCAACGGGATGACAGTGACAGTGAATACGCAACTTTGGTTGCTTTGGTTATTATAGTTTTGTAGTACAATTCAAAGTTGGGAAACACAATACTTCCCATCATTTTTCCCTTAGAATTGTTTTTTTGCTTCTTGGAAAATTTCCTGGTCCCATGCAAATTTTAGTGGAGCTTGTTTGAAGTTCCTAAAAATGTTAATTAGAATTTTAATAGGCATTGTATTAAATATGTATAATGTTTTGGGTAGGAAGATCATTTTGATTAAGTTGACTCTTTTAACCTGTGAACATGAAATGTCTTTTTATTTTCTGGCATCTTCTGTTACTTCAGCAGTAAGTCAATAGTTTTCACTGTAGAAATCTTTTACTTCCTTTGTAAAGTTGCTTGTTAGATATTTTATGATTTTGGACACTCCTTTCAACTAATTTATTTTATATTAGTTTGTTATTTGTGTACAGAAGACACTGTTAATTTTGTAACATGCTCGATTTTGTTTAACATATGTTTCTTAATTCTCAAATATTGAATCTTTCACCAAATTTCTGCTTATGATTAATCTTTTACCTTTGTGGCTTTCTGGTCTGAGAAAATACTTAGGATAACTGCTATATTTTGTGATTTAAGGATGTTTAAATTGTATTCCAGCTTGTGATCTATCCTGGAAAATGTTTCATGTGTACTACAGAAGAATGTGTATTTGTGGGCTTTGTGTGTGTGTGTGGGGGGGGGGCCTGGAGCGGGGAAGAGGAGAAGGTCCTGATATATCTATTAGACCCAGTACTTCCAATTTCTCAACTAGGGATCTTTCTTCTCTATTGATGTTTTGCCCAATAATAACAATGGGATATTGAAATTCCCCCACTACCATTGTATTACTACTGTTATATCTCTTCAGGCATATTAACATATCTTTGTAAACTTTGCTTCTCTTTCATTTGGTGCATATATGTTGATTAGAGTTAAGTTCTATTGATCTATTCATATCTTAACCAGTTTGTATCCCTCCCAAATATCTTCTTTAGTTAGAGTACTATTTGGTCTTAAAACCAGTATGCCTGCCTTTTTTCCCTTTGCCTACCTATATGATTATTTCCCAACCATTTACTTAGAGCATGTGTTTATCATGAGAGTTTAAGTGTGTCTCCTCAAACAACAAAAGGTTAAGTTTTGTTCCCAGGTCTATCCTGCTACTTGGAGTCATTTTTATAGGAGAGCTCAGTCCATTGACATTTAAAGAAATTATTGACACAAAGGAATTTGTTGTCACGTCTGTGAGGAATTCGGTTGCTTGTGCTATTTAGTGTCCTTTTTATATGTGGTCTTCCAGTGTTTCTGCCTAAGCTGGATTAAGATAAAAATATTTCCTCATCTGTTGGTTTAGGAATGTTTTCAACCTTCTTTCCATTCTGAGTGACAATCATATTGGGTAGAGAGTTCTTTGTTGGAGGTTATTTTCATTCAATACTTTGTATCATCATCATCATCATCATCCTCATCCTCATCATCATCCCATTGATCTTCAATTTTCTCAATCGTTCTCAGTAGCTACTCCATTTGTCCTAGCCCTGAGATTTTAGAAGCCTCTTTTAACTCCAACAATGCCGCAGTGGAGGCTCTTTCAGGGTCAGGGGAATGAGACCCATCATTGTTACTGGTTTTGGCATATAAGTACGCCACAGGGAGCTTGCCAGGCTCTCCCATGTGGGCAGGAAACTCTCGGTAGCTTGCCAGGTTCTCCCAGAGGGAGAACTAGGCTATAAAATGTCACGGGGCTTTGTGGCTGTGTAGTTCCATGAGTTTGGTTTTAAAGTTTCTGGATGTTGGCCATTAATGGGACTATACAAGGGGCGGGGGCGTGCAGTTCTGGGTGTGATCCAGTCCTGATCCAAGCAGGCTTGGAGATCTCAGCCCTGAGTTCCGAATACCTGGGTTCCTCTGCCAGTTCCTTCATGCACGAGGCTCATCTGAACATGTGGCAAGTGGCCTTGAGCATGGCTGTGCTGGGTTCCAGAGGTCTTTGGCTTGCCAGGGCTCTGCTTGGGGTAGGGAGGGAAACTCAACCCACCCCCTCCAAGGGTCCCTGGTTAAGACAGACAGGCACAGGGGCAAGAGACTGCGTCGCTCTCTTCTGGGAGCTTGGTTTTATAGTCTCTGGATGTGGCTGTTGATAAGATTACATGGCACCGGGGGCAGTTTCTGGGTGTGACCGCCTAGCTACTGGAAAATGGGGGATCTGGGTGGAAGAGGCCCAGTCCTGATCCAAGCAGCCTTGGAGATCTCAGCCCTGGGTCCCACACACCTGGGTTCCTCTCCTTTGTATATATTATTCAATTCTTTTCTTATAGAATTTCATTAGATGAATATGCATGAATCTAAAGCTTTCCATTTTATGGAGGTTTTGTTTCTATCTTATAGCTCTAAGGAATCTGTCTTTGTTCTTGGCTTCTGCAATTTTGATTACAAAATGTCTTGGTGTTTCTTCTCTCTTGGATCTGTATCTGTCTCTGGTTTTTTGAAAATGTCATCCTGTTGTCTTTTTGGAATTTATTCTAGCTAGGATTCATGGATCAGTGCTCTTATTTTGCTCTTCAATTATTTCTTTAATTGGTCTCTATCTCTTCTCCTTCACCTTATTTCTCCTTCTCCTTCATCTTCTTCTCCTCTCTTTTTTCCCTCCTCCTCTTCTCCCTCATCTTCCTCTCCCCCCACCCTCCTTCTACCATGCAGTGATGAGAGCTTAATACTGGCTATGTGCTCAGGGATCTCTTCTCTTGACAGGGCTTGGGAGACTACAGGTGGTGTTGGGAATCAAACATGGGTCATCCACATGCAAGCCAGGTGCCCTAATTGCTATACTGTCTCCACCCCATTGTTCTTCTTCCTGCTAGAGTTGCTCACCAAATTTTTGAGTGAAAATTTTCACTTTCAGTTTCATTCACGCTGCTTCTGAGTCTTACTGCTGCATTCTTAAGTTACTTTCCTTCTATGTGAATGATTTCTCTCAATTTTTCCATCAAGCCGTCTTCAAGTTTATTGATTCTCAAATGTCTTTTTCAGATCATTGAACATTGATATGATAGTTGTCTTAAAGACTTCTTCAAGCAGATTGCAGAGGTCTAATATAATTGGGGAGTCTTTTGTATTTTCTTTTACCCTTCATTGTCAGTTATGTATTCTTTTTTATTTCTCATTTTCCATGATGATATATTCACTGGTGACTGGGTTTGAGATGGGCTGATGCTATCTGTGTGCAGACAGTACTCTCAGTCTGGTGCTGAGAATGGGCTGATGTCTTGTGGGGACTTAGACCTTTGCTACAGGGCAGATGTGTCTAAGTCTCACATTCTACTGGCAGGAGTGGTGGTAGTAGACTGAGCCTATAGAAAGCCACTGAGAATGTCCAGCATGACTTCGCATATATAAAGTTGAGACAAGTGGCTGTGTTATTCAAAGGTCAGCACAGCGGGGTGGAATCAATGACCCCCTGAAACACATCTAAATTGGGATTCACAGGGGTTCCAATTCAGGGATCCCTCCTCTAACTTCTGTGAGTGCCGGAAATCTGGGTCCAGGTCAGGAGTAAGCAAATGAAAATTTTAAATCTTTCTATCAATGTGACCCATATTGTTTGTGCTGATTGATATATGTGTCAGTAGCAGTAGCTCCAAAACAAATTAATAAGTAAACCAAATATCCAAATTATTTGAAAAGCATGAAAGTAACTAGATATCTACTGAATTAGACAATGTGCTGTTATTCTTTAGGTGTATACAATCCTGCATCTCAGTATATTAGCTTAAAAACCTTTTGCTTCCTATTCTCATATAATTGGAGGATCTTAGAGTCTCTCCATAGCAATTTTTTCCTACAAGTTGGTATAGTCTTAAAGGAAATTAAAAGCTTGTGCAATTTTTCTATCAATCCATGTTTGTATAATTGCTGCAGCCAGGAAAGAAAGAAACAATGGAAAGTTTTCTTCTGGAGTTTAAGCATATGATATTACCCCCTCAACCCATTCCCACCCCCGTAACACACACACACAAACACACACACACACACACACACATGACAAAGCACATAGGTATATAAAAATTCACAGAGTTATGGAAACCTATTTCTCTTGCATTCCTCTGGAATTGGGGGAGGAATGAGAATATTTGTGAGCTGTAATAATGCCTTCTGTGTATACACTTATAAAATTATTTTAAATAGAAGACTGGGCAGAGGTATGGAAGGAGACATAGGGACACTGGTGGTGAGATCAGTGTTTGAATATTGCATCTCTAAAATTCAACAATGAACACTATAAATCATGGTGTTTCAATAAAATAAAATTCAAAAGAAACTAAGTTTTTAAGTGGCATAAATGTTTACATTTTCAAAAATAAATTTATGCACTGTAGCACTATCATCCCTTTATTCATTGATTTGCTCAAGCAGGCACCAGTAACATCTCCATTATGAGACTTGTTGTTACTATTTTTGGCATATCGAATACACCACAGGGAGCTTGCCAGGCTCTGCAGTGCGGTTGGGATACTCTCAGTAGCTTGCCGGGCTCTCTGAGAGGGGTGGAAGAATTGAACCCAGGTTGGCCATGTGCAAAGCAAATGCCCTAACCTCTGTGCTATCACTCCAGTTCAATAAATTTTAAAAATTTAATAAATTAATCACTGTATAACTGTCATTGTCATCCTGTTGCTCATCGATTTGCTTGAGCAGGCACCAGTAACGTCTCCATTGTGAGACTTGTTGATACTATTTTTGGCATATCGAATATGCCATGGTAGCTTGCCAGGCTCTGCCATGTGGTCGGGACACTCTCAGTAGCTTGCCGGGCTCTCTGAGAGGGATGGAGGAATTGAAGCTGGGTTGGCTGTATGCGAGGAAAACATCCTACCCACTGTGCTATCTCTCCAGTTAAATAAATTGATAATATAAATTAAATCATGCATAATTTATAAAAGATTCAAAAAGGTTGATATAGCCAAGAAATGATGAAAGTATTGTATAAAAAGTGTACTCCTGAGGCTAGAGCAATAACACAGTGGGTAGGGCGGTTTCCTTGCATGCAGCTGACCCGAGTTTGATTCCCAGCATCCCATATGGTCCTCTGAGCACCGCCAGGAGTAATTCCTGAATGCCAAGCCAGGAGTAACTCCTGTACATTGCCAGGTGTGTCCCAAAAAGAAAAAGTGTACTCCTATTGTCACTGTCATTGTCATCCCATTGTTCATCAATTTGCTCGAGCGGGCACCAGTAACATCTCCATTGTGAGACTTGTTGTTACTGTTTTTGGCATGTCGAATATGGCATGCCATATTTGGGTAGCTTGCCAGGCTCTGCCATGTGAGCGATATACTCTCAGTAGCTTGCCAGGCTCTCCAAGAGGGACGAAGGAATTGTGAAAATTAATTTGCACATTTCTGATACATAATAAGAATGAGACTATCAAAAGTTTAATTTTGTGGTGTTTTTGACTCAGTAATTGACTTATAAAAGTTTATTACCGAACAGAAAATGATAGTTATCTACATAAATAGTTTTTCAGATTATGTATGATTTACAAAAAGAAGGAAAGTCTAAAATATTTCTACTGGGATGAATTAATTGACATCAATTAAATACATGCAATAAAGTACTATGATTGTCACTGAAAAAAAAGATGAACTTATTTTAACATAATAAATAAACCAAGATTATGTTTTGGTTGGGAGCTGGATTGATAGTATACTTGCCTTGTGTGCAACCAACCCGGGTTCAATCCTCAACATCCCATACGGCCCCTGGAGTCCCTCCAGGAATGATACCGAAGTGCAGAGCCGAGGGTAAGTCCTAAGCACTCCTGGGTGTGACACCAAAATCAAACAAACAAACAAAACATGGGAGCAGGGTGGAGATTATGGTTTGGTTGCTGTGTTACAAACAACCCTAGAATTTTAGAGTTCAAAAACAACAATTTTGCTTTGCTTCTGAGACTATAGAAATATAAAAATAACCCATCAACATTTTCTAGTTGGTCACTAGAGATAGAAGGTGGCTTCCTCATTTACATTTCTGGTGTCTTAGTGCAGTGTTCTGCAACCTTTTCTGACCTTGACTTTCTCCTTACCTTACAGTACCCCTTTATTCTACTGGTTCACCCCCTAGTATGGTGCTGTGGCTTTGCCCTGATGTGAGTTTCACCTTGGAATAGCCCCAGGGCTGGCATTAGACATAGCTGAGAAACGCTGCCTTAGCGAACTTCGGTTTCTTCATCTCTTAACAAATTTTTTTTAATTGAGTCACCATGTCACCATGACATAAGTTATAAAACTTTCATGATTGAGTTTCAGTCATACACTGTTCCAATACCCAGCCCCTCACAAGTTTACATTTCCCACCACCAGTACCCCCTTTACCTTCCTGCCATTCCCCTCTCTCCCACCATTACCAGCCTGCCTCTATGACAGCCACTTTTTTTTTTAATAAATTTATTTATTTTTAATTAATGAATCACCATGAGGGTACAGTTACGGATTTATACACATCTGTGCTTATGCTTCCCCCAAACAAAGTTCGGGAACCCATCCCTTCACCAGTGCCCATACTCCACCACCAGTAAACCCAGCATCCCTCCCATCCTCCCCAATCCCATCTCCCCCCACCCCACCCTGTCACTGTGGCAGGGCATTCCCTTCTGTTCTCTCCCTCTAATTAGCTATTGTGGTTTGCAATAAAGGTGTTGAGTGGCCACTGTGCTCAGTCTCTAGCCCTCATTCAGCCCGCAACTCCCTTCTCCCACATGGCCTTCGACTACATTATAGTCGGTGATCCCTTCTCTGAGTTGCCTTTTCCCCAGAATGTGAGGCCAGCCTCCTAGCCATGGAGTCAACCTCCTGGTAGTTGTTTCTACAATTCTTGGGTGTTAGTCTCCCACTCTGTTATTCTATATGTATGACAGCCACTTTTCTTCTGTCTGTCTGTGTCCTTTTGGGAATCATCACTTGCAATACAGATGCTGAGAAACCACTGTGTTTGGTCATTTGCCCACTTTCAGCATACATCTCCTATCTGGAGCAATACTTTCCAACCATTATTCTCATAATGGTCCCTTCTCTGTCCCAACTACCCTCTCCCCCAGCCCTTGAGGCAGGCTTCCAACCATGAACCATTCATTTTGACACTTGTTTCTACTTGGCGTTAGTCCCTTGGGTGTTAGTCTCATACTATTCAACACGTAATCTTATCTTCACGTCTTCTTGGGTCTCCTCACATCACATCAGTCTTGGAATAACACTTTCTTACATAGTGACAAGATTCCAAGGAACAGAAATAAAGTTTTCAGTGAAGGGCAAAGCACAGAACTAAATATGACAATATGGCAACCATCCTCTATTGTGTGGAGCAGTTCAAAGACATGATAAAATTTAAGCTGGCAGAGAAGTAACATTTCTTGATAGAATGGCAAGAGCTGTTACAGAACATGTAAGGTGGAAGCAATATTGTGGTTCTCTTTGGAAAATGTATTCTGGAGCCGCATCATATGGCTAAGTTTGCAAAACATCGATTTTTATTTAAGAATTAAGAAATCAGTAAAAATATTTCTAATAAGCACAGCAATCTTCAGTAGACACTGTTTTCTATTTTAACTTTTTTTCTGTGATTTTTTACACTTAACACAAATTACTTTTATAATCAGCAAAAAAAATTTAAATACAAATTTTGATCTAAAAAATATGTTGTTTAAAGTTATTTGCTCGCAGAATTTGCAATGCTCAACAGATGCATTAATGGATAACATTTTTCTCCCTACTGAAAATTTTAGGAAAAACCTCTACATTTAAATCTTTATATTTGCAGATGTAGTAGGAATGATAGCTTCTCAGCAAAATCAAATTTAAATAATGGATTTAAATAATAGAAACCATTATTCAGTTTGAACTGAATTCACTCTCTACCCAGATGAAAGATTTAGGCAATGAAGTGGAGCATATAAATGTCTTACAGCTTCCTCATACAAATTAAGAAATATTAAAAACAAAAAATTTAAAATGAAGTAGATCAAAAACTTTAAGAAGGAAAAGCTTAGGGGTTACATTTCATTTCAACAGTCAGAAAAATGATCTCTGTCTTAAGAGGGCAGCTGTCTGGCTCCTCTCTCCACTTTCAGCACCATCATTCTTGCAGTTGTGGTTTATCAGAATAACAACAAATGTGTATAGTTGAAGATTTTTCATTGCCTTCACCCATCTTCTCAAACATACCCAGAAGTCATAATGCGGGAATTACACTGACACAAGCATCCCCATGGAAACAGAGCCTGGTGTCATAAACATGGCATTATGACTTCTCAGCAGGAGGAGGCAGATGGAATTTTGTCACTGGGCCTAAGATTTATTAAAACCACAAATGACTTAAAAATAACACCAAAGGAAAGAAAGTTAAAAAGTAGCAGGGAGGGAAAAAGGGAGAGAAGTGGGGGAAGGGGGAAGAGGGAGAGACAGGAGGGGGGAGAGGGAGCATAGAATTTCCCCATCATCTGCAAAACTTGCTTTCCAAGGATTTTTTTCACCTCTGTAGAACTTGTAAAACTGTAACTGTCTATCCATAAATCATGGTTGGAGAGGAAGGAACATTAGGCTGGATTGACATAGGGATGGTGGAGGGACACTTTAATGGTGGGGGTGTGCAGTACCAGAAACATGAACACCACTATAACCCTGTTATTGAAGCTGTAATGGTGCAGGAAGCCAATAGTTCACTACTTAAGAAAACAAAAATAGTGACTCGGGAGAAAGAGCACAGCCTGAAAGTTGCACATATAACTTCCGTCTACATGACATTGGAAAGAACTTAGTCATATGCGATACCTCATATTAAAGGAAGCAGGATAGTCACATGGCCAGTTAAAAGTGAGTGAACTATTATGGATGGGCAAAGGAAAAGGAGAGTCGAGAACAATCAGTACTCTCTTTCGTCCCCTCCAACAGAGTTTTGCTTTCAGTGGACTTTCAACTAATTTCCACTCAGCTAATGAAATGACTGAAGACTGATTTTGGTATTTATTTATCCCAGGATATTTAATTAAGCAATTACTCTATTAGTTATAAAGGTCACTGAATTGGCAGAAAAACTGAATGTCAGGCCTGAGATCAAGACAAAAATTAATTGACTGCTAAAGTAAGGCATTATGATTATAGCAGAGAATCTGCACTTCACCTGCCATAAGAATAAATAATTATTTTTTTCTAGAAGAAAAACATTTAATTTTTACAACACAGCCCCATAGATGCAGACCTTTGTTGGTTAAGCTGTACTCTATGCAGATATTCAAAGATCCATTCTAATGAGGGTGCTTCTGTTTCCAACAGAACTGTTCCCAAGGTCCTGCTGCTCAGAAACAGGTTCCCCCCACCCCCCGAATATTTAAGGCAGGAATTATTCTGCTCATTCTAGATAAGTTAGTCCCTTGACATCTTGGGAAGTGGCAAATATGGTCTGTCTCCGGGAACTATATTCAACTATTCAGTTTCATTACTATGGGAGGTAGTCACAGGGATGTTGGTGGTTTCCTCTGCAGTGTAGCACAGACAGAATGTCTAAACATTAACAATTTATTTCACCCAAATTCCTATCTACTAAAAGTAGAAAGTGTGTGTGTGTGAGAGAGAGAGAGAGAGAGAGAGAGAAAGAGAGAGGGGGGGGAGAGAGACAGAGACAGAGACAGACAGAGAGACAGAGAGAATAAAGAAAGATTTTTGATCACTGATCACTTGGGTTAAAGTCATTGGTAGCTGTTTGGGAGGCAGGAACATCAAGGAAACTCTTTATGTACTTGTATTTAAATTCACATAAAGATTTTTCACAGTCAGGAATTTTTTCAAGTATCAAGAAATCCCTTTGTGATAACTTCATTGAATGAAGATCTAGTTCCACTGCTACTGGAGGGCCAATGTGTAGACTCAGTGGATTTGAAGAAGAGTTTTATTGGAAATAAGCTTAATAGTTTGATTACAATGACCTCATGGCCTCAAATGAATCATCTATTCTCCACAACAAATGTTTTTTTTAAATAGAGAAAGATACCAGGAAAGCTTATTTTGGGGAAGAGTGGATTGCATACTGGTGGGTACCAGAGTGATCAATAAATTTCTTCTTCGGCTACATCCTGAGACATACTGTCTCATCTGGAAACTTAAAGTTTACTGAGTAAGAGTTCAGTCTGCCCTTATGTTACACTTTGAGGAGAAGGACAAGTTAAGGACAATTGTCCTTGCCCAGAGAAGCTACTAGGTTTTAATTTTCAATTAAGCCCTTAACTATTTTGCATCTATTTCAGTTCCAGAAACAGTCCTTGCTCTCCCTATTATATATACTTGGGATTCCTATATGTGCTTAGGATTCCATAAGTATATTGGTTAACCCAACCAATACAATCTCTTTTTGGTTGTTTAGCAACAAAAATAAAATGCTAAGAGGGAACTGTGTAACAATCAATGCATACATTAAAGATGGGTTAGGGGCTGGAGAAATAAATAATACAGAGGTTCAGGCCTTGCATGTGGCTGACTCTGGTTCGATGCCTAGCTTTGCATATGGCTCATCAAGTGCTGCTAGGATGAGATAGAGCCAGTAGTAAGTCTTGAGAAAAGCTAGATATGTTCACACCTCTCCACCTCCAAAGAGGAACGACTGTCTCAGTGAAAAAAAAGCACCTGACAAGTATAAGGCTATGAGTTCAATCCCTGATGCTTTCCATAAGCACCAAACACTGTCCTTGTGGCTCTATTGCCTGGATCTTCTAATCCTGTAATAGAATAACGGAATGTTTGATTTGTAACACACAGACAGCTATGTATAGCACTAAAGATTAAATACATAATATTCAGTGAGCACCACAACTGAAAAATGCATAATGGTCATGGCTGGTCAGGAAACCTCTGGTGAGTACCACACAACCACTACAACCAGAATATTTATGAGCTCCACACTACAAAATTGTGACCTCCAATGATGTCATATCAGTGAGAATGACATTTATCAAAGGACTGGAAACAACCAGTGTTGAAAGGGATGTGAAAACAAAAGAATCCTCATTCACTGTTGATAGAAATGTCATCTGGTTCAGCTCTATAAAAAATGATATGAAGAATTCTCAAAGAATAGTTTTCTCATATAAAAAGTTGACAGACGCATTGCTCGATTAGAAAACTATAGACTAATGGTCCTGCTGAACATAATGCAGGCATCATCAACAAAATCTTAGTGAAATAAATTCAACAACATATTAAAATGAATATACAAAAGGACTAAGTGGGATGTATTACAGAAATACAATGATAGTTTGGCATATAAAATTTAATTAATGTAATATGCCTAATCAACAAAAGAAAAAATAAAAATTTTATGATCATATCAATAAATGCAGTAAAGATTTTGTTAGGGTTTAATCCCCATTTTTGATAAGGTATATTATAAGCAAACTGTAGTTAGAAGAAAGATACCTCATTATTTACTATTAAGATTATAGACTGGAGTGATAGCACAGAGGGTAGGGGGTTTGCCTTGCATGGGGCTGACCTGAATTCGAGTCCTCCATCCCTCTTGGAGAGCCTGGAAAGCTACCTGTGGCATATTCGATATGCCAAAAACAGTAACAACAAGTCTCACAATGGAGATGTTAGTGGTGGCCACTCAAGCAAATTGATGAAATCGGGACGACAGTGCTACAGTGCTACAACATACAGCAAATATGACACTCAATAGCAAAATGAACAAACAAATAGTCTGAAAATTTATTCTCTAAGATCAGGCACAAACAAATAAGTTCATTCATAACACTATCATTCAACAAAGAATTAGAAGTTATGCCATAGCAATTAGGTAAGAAATAAAAACAAAAGTAATTTAAATATAAGAAGGAAAACTGTAACTATTTGCAAATAACATGATAATATATACATAAGTAATCCTAACAACATCACCAAAAATGATTAGCAACAATAAACCACTAAAGCAAGGAGGTAATCTATAAAATATATGCCCCCAAATATGTTCTGCTCATATATATGGTGAAGAGAAAGGCATGAAAATTTATTATAAGACATTAAAATTGTGGAAAAGTTCAAAATGCCCTATAGAAATCAATAAATAAATGAATAACATATATAAAACTATAAATCTCTGTTAAAACAAATAGAAAAAGATAAAAGATAATGAAAAAGATTCTATGCTTAGGGAGTAGAACAATCAACATTGATTAAAATGACCATCCTAACACAAAACATTATAAATATTTGATGGAATTCCTACCAAAATTCCAGTGGCATTTTTCAAGAATACAAAATAAGTGCTATTAAAATTTGTAGGGAAGCTCAAAATTCTGTGAATAGCTAAACAATACTAAGGAACTAAAAAACGAAGACATCATTCTCTCTGACTTTATATGTGGAGTTATAGTAATCAAACTAATGCAATACGAATAAAAGTATGCACTCAGATCAATGGAATAGAAGTGATTACCAAGAAATATGTAAAGAGTTTGCAATAAAGCTGCCATGAAAAAATTAGCAAGGAAATCATTTTCAACAAACTAACCCAGTAAAAACTGGTTAATTACATGGAAAGAATGATATTGTGCTGCTATCTCACACAATGTGCAATAATTAACTCAAAATGAATTAAATACCTAGATCTTAGAGTCAAATTAATCAAATACACAGAAAAAAAACATAGATAAAACACTCCACAATATTGGCTGTCGAGGGTGCTTTTAGTAATTCAATTCCATTAGCAAGGAAAATAAAAGCAAAAATAAACAGATAACGCAACATAAAACTAAAATGTTTCTTTGCTGTGAAGAAAAACCATTGCTGAAGTAAAAAGACATTCTACTGTATAGGAGAAAATAAGGTACAAAATTTAACAACCGAAAATCCCCAACCCTATCAAAAAATGGGAAAGGGCTGACAGATAACTCTACCAAGATAAGTAACACATAAAAAAAAAATTACAATGATCTTTATCAGGGAATTTCAAGTAAAAACAATAAGATATTACATCACATACTAGTAAGAATTGTCTGTATTCAAAAAGTCAGAAAAACAAACTCTGTGGGGAATGGAGATAATAGAAACACTCACTCATTGTTGGTGGAAAGGTATACTTGTTTAACCTCTATGGAAAACAGTATGGAAATTTCTCAAAAGAGTTAAAAATAGAACTATGGCATGATTCATAAGCTCCATTTCTACATATCTTTTCAAAAGGTGCAAAAGCACTAAGCCAAAAAGATAGGTGCAGAGCCAGAGAGATGATACAGGGGATAAAGCACTTTCCTTACATAAACTTGACCCCAGTTTTATCCTTGGACCAGAACAATGACTGATCCTTGATCAGTCATTACATGACATGAGAATAACACAACCCAATTACTCCTTTACAGATATATTTTGTGTTATATGTCACTGTCACTGTCATCCTGTTGCTTATCGATTTGCTCAAGCGGACACCAGTAACGGTCTCCATTGTGAGATTTGTTTTTACTTACGCCAACGGGGAGCTTGCCAGGCTCCTCCCAGTGGGCGAGATATTCTCAGTAGCTTGCCAGGCTCTCCAAGAGGGACAGAGGAATCAAACCTGGGTTGGCTGCATGCAGAGCAAACGCCCTACTGCTGTGCTATGGCTCCAACCCTGTGTTATACATATATAATGTAATAGTGCTATTGAAAAGTTGTTTTTGGTTTTGGGGGGGTAAGGCACACCCAGCAATTCTCAGGGCTCAGTCCTAGATCTGTGCTTAGAGATCAATCCTTGTGAGTTCAGGGGAGCATCGGGGGTGCTGTATATTGAACCAGGGTTGGCTCCATGCTAGGCAAGCACTCTACTTGCATGCTATCCTTACAGCCCCAAGAAAGTTGTTTTCTTTGTACCTTCTTCTATAATATGGATCAAACCACAGGGTGCCATGTTAAGCAAAGTAAGACAGAAAGCAGAAAAAAAAATACCAATGATCTCATTCAGATGTGGTATAAAAAGAAACAAGAGAATTCAAAATCTATAGTGAAAATAAACCCTGAGACTGATGACAAAGTGAGATTACAAAGGAGAAATAAATGAGAAGGATTCTATGGATAGATCTGCAGAGGTAGAAGCCTTTTGGCCAAGGGTGTGATGTGGTAACATAGTACTTTCCAATATAATAAATATTTAACTCTAGTAATTGAATATTACCTTAATTTTAAAAAATAATAAAGGTGAATGAGAAGTGAACACATTCTTTCAAAATAATAATTTAGAAAATTTGTTGATGCAGAAGGAGGAAATTTGTAAGTCATTCAGTCTTAGAAAGAGATGGAAACACCTATCAATAATTTTACATGATATATAGAGGAAAAGTTCTAAAACAGGAATATATAAAGATAAAATAAAATCTCTTTCTGTTTTGTTTGTTTTTTGGGTCACACCTGGTGATGCACAGGGGTTACTCCTGGCTCTGCTCTCAGGAATTACCCCTGGCGGTGCTCAGGGGACCATGTGGGATGCTGGGAATCTAATCTGGGTTGGCCACGTGCAAGGCAAACACCCTACCCGCTGTGCTATTGCTCCAGCCCCTCTTTCTGTTTTTTAATTAATTTTAAATAACTGAGAATGATTTCTTAACAATAATTTCAGAACATGAAGGTAACTCAAAAATTAGCGTTTATACTTGACTTTCTGGAAGTCCAGATTCCATGCCCAGCACCACATGTTTCACAGCACTTTGAGGAGTGACTCTGGACCGTAGATACGGAAGTAGATTCTAAGGACGACCAGCTGTAGCCCCAACCCTTCTAAAATAATAAATTTAAAATCACAAAATGAAAAGCTTTGGATACCTTTTCTTTAAAAATGTGAATATATTTAACATTAATGAACTGTATACTTTTTAATTGTTTTGCTGCTGAATATGTAGTCTTTTCTCTTAGCTCTGCACTCAGGAATTCCTCATGGGGCCAGGAACCTTACAGGGTGCTAGGGTCCAACTTGGCTAAGTCGCATGCAAGGCAAGCAAGCACCTTACCTGCTGTACAATCTCTCAGGCTCCTTAACTGTATGCTTAAAGTAGTCAAGATGATAAGTTTTATGTTGTATTATTTTTAACAATCAAAAATAAAGGAAAAAGTAAAGAAATGGAGAAATTCACATCACTCCAGTCAAAAGAAAACATGGATAATTATATTGACTTCAGTGAGAGCAGATTCAAAAGAAAGGGAAATTGTCAGAGATAAAGAGCTGAATTCCATAAAGAAAAGGAGAACATTTTCCAAGAAGGTATATCAGGAGTTAAATTTATAACAAAGCACCAAAATACATAAGGCAAACTCTGATAGAATTGTAATGAGAAAAATATCCATTTTAGTGGGGAAATTCACATAATAAACACAATAGGGTAAATAATTGCCTGCAAGTTGATGATATATGCTTTACAAGAAAATAAAGCAGAAGAGAATGGAGAATTAGGAGGAATTAAATAGGAAGGTCAAATAAGGCCTTGATCCTCAGTTGAACAGTTGAGAAAATATATTCTAGGCAGGGAAAACAGCATCTGTGCAGAAGTCTTTGGTACTAACCTGCCTTTGGTACTAACCTGGTTATTTTGTTGTTTTGTTTCCAGCAGAACTCAAGGCATACTCCTATTTCTGTGCTCAGGAATTAGTCCTTGTGGGGCCCAGGGGACCATACGTGGTGCCAAGGATCAAGCTTGATGGGCTGTGGACAAGGCAAGTACTCTACCTGCTGTTCTATTTCTCTGACTCTGTATCTCATATTTGAAGCCTTTATGACTGGAAGGAAGTTAATAAGAGCCGTGTAGCAAAAATATATTATTTGTTGAACATTTTTGTGACGTTTGCTTTACACTGAAAGAAGTGAGGCTGTGGTCACCCCCACCCCAACTCCCCGCCCCAGTGCTGGGCATTGAACCAAGAGCTTCGCACATAGACACAATTCTCTATCACTGATTCATGGTACAAAAAAGAGCATTTTGAACAAAGCAATGAAATGAAATGACTGTGGGTTAGCAGAATGTGGCAAAGAAAAAGAAATGTATTTGATTTTTGTCTTCTAAAATCTTTGAAATTTCATGAATGATATGTGTCTTTTATATGCTAATAAGAAGACTCATGGAATGGGAATAGGGTGGAAGGAAGTAGAATAGTGTTAGAGATTGAATTCACTAACCAATGACCAATATCCTAATCATGCTTATATGATGAGATCTTTATTAAATCCCTGAAACAATTAGGTCAGTGGAGTGCTGCAGGAACCTTCACTCCTTACTCCTGTACCTTGCCTTACACATCTCTTCCATTTGACTGCTCCTGAGTTTAATTATTTTAATAAATTGGGTTAGTAGAGTGATTTCCCGAATCTCATAAATCATTCTTCTTGTCAGCTTTCAGACCTTAGGGAGGGATCCATAATTTGTTAGGAAAAATTACAATTTATTTGGAAATCTCATTTGTGGATGCCTTCTGAAGCAAGGAAATCTTGTGGGACTGAACTCTTAACTTGTGTGATTTCTGGGTAATTATTCAAATTCTGGGTAGTTAGTATCAGAATTGCATAAAATAAAAGAACATTGTATAATAGGTTATTCTATAACTAGAATAGGAAAGGATCGCTTTATTGTTTAGGATAATGTAGAGGACCAACAGCAGGAGAAGCTGGAAGATCAATTAGGAACCTAGTACATTAAACCAAGAGAAACACAACACTAGTAATGTATATTTTGTTTAACATCCTGTGCTTGTCCTTCTCTTTCTGGCTTACTTCATTTAACATGATATCTTCCAGTTACACCTGTGTTAATTGATTTGCTATTATGCTAATTGTTATTATGTTAATTGATTTTTATATACGGAACCATCCTTGCATCCCTGTGATAAATCCCACTGACTGGTCTGAGATTTTTTGATGTGCTGTTGGATTTGGTGTTCTAAGATTTTGAGGTTTTTGCATTGCTGTTCATCAAGGACATTGGTCTGAAGCTTTATTTTTTAGTAATATCTCTATCTGCTTTGATTATCGGTGTAATGTTAGCTTTGTAAAATGTGTTAGAAAGAATTCTTGTTTCTTCAATATTTTTAAGAAGCTTAAGGATCAATAAGTCTTCTTAAAGTCTTCTCTGAAGGTTTGATAAAACACACCTGTAAACAAGTCTGGACTAGGACTTTTGTTTGGCGGGATATTATTGATTAATGTTTCAATTTTCTTGCTTGTGATTGGCCTGTTCAGGTTTTCTATTTCCTCTCCATTCAATTTTGGGAAATTACATGTTTCTATGAATCTGTCCATTTCTTCTAGGTTCTCTAACTTAACTGAGTAGAGTTCATAGTAAGATCTCGTGATGTCTTGGATATCTGAAGGTTCTGTTGCAGTCTCCCTCTTCATTTATGATCTTACTTGAGCACTTTCTCCTTTTTTCCTTGTGAGTCTAGCCAAAAGTTTGTCCATCTTACTTATTACTTTGAAGAACCAGCTTCTGGTTTCATTCTGTATTCATTGTACTCAGCTCTGGTTCAGTTTTTGTTTTGCCTTAGTTTCTATCTTGTTGCTTTCTGTTCTTGTTTTTATTATTTCATTCCTTCTATTGGCCTTTGGATTCATTTAATGTTGGTTCTTCAGATGCTAAAGATATGCATTAGGTTGTTGACTTTTATCATTTTATTTTTTCCTAATGAATTGCTATGAGTTTCGCTCTAAAAATAGCTTTTACTGTGTCCCAAAGATTTTGATAATTTGCTCCTTTATTATCAGAAGTCTCAAGGAATTTTTGTATCTCTTTCTTGATTTCCTCTTTGATCAGTAGCATGTTGTTCAGTCTTCAGGTGTTTGAATGTCTCACATCTTTTTTATGATTAATTTATATTTCTGTGACATTCTGGTCAGGAAGGATACTTGATACTTTTATGTCTATGAATTTATGTAGATTTGTCTTTTGGCCTAAGAGTGATCTATCCTGGACAATGTTCCATATGCACTTGAGGAGAATATGTATTTGGCTTTTTTGAGGATGTAAGGTCCTGTATATATCCACTAGCTTCAGCTCTTCTAGTTTTTCATTTGGTGCTCTTATGCCTTTACTGACATTCTGTCTAATTGATCTGTCCAGTTGTGACAGTGGAATGTTGAAGTGCCCCACACTATTGTGTTTCCATCCATAAGTTTCTTTAGGATTGTGAGCAAGAGCCTTGTAAACTTTGCTGTTCCTACATTTGATGCGCATATGTTAATTATAGTTAGTACTTCTTGATCTATTGTTCCTTTAACCAATAAGAAGCACCCATCCTTATCTCTAACTACTTTCTTTAGAGTTAATGCTGTTTGGTCTGATATAAGTATGGCTGTCCCAGCTTTTTTGTTGTTGTTGTTTACTGCTGGCTTGTATGATTATTTTCCATCCTATAAATTTGAGTTTGTATCTATCCTGTGATTTTTAGATTTTCTGTAAGCAGCAAATGGATGTATTTTGATTCCTGACCCATTCCACCATTCTATGTCTTTTGATGAGAGAGTTCAGTCCATTGACATTCAGGGAAAATATTAACATAAAGGGCTATGTTGCCATTTTACAGTGTCAGATTGCTGTTTCTACAATTGGCTGTTTGGTTTACATAAATGATCTTTCACTATTTCATTCAGGGCTGGTTTAGTTATAGACATGTTGTCAGCTCTTGTTTGTCTGAGAATGTTTTTGTCCTTCCCTTCTATCTAAATGAGAGCTTTGCAAGGTAGTGGACTCTAGGTTGAAGTATTTTTTCAGAGAGTAATTTAAATGTTATTTCACTCTTTTCTTTCCTGTACTATTTCTTATAAGAGATCTTTTTTTGCTTCTCTATAGAAGCTTTAAGAAGTCTGTCTTTCTCTTCGAATTTTCTATTTTAAGTTCTATATGTTATGGTATTTATCTGCTTGCTTATTTTTTTATTTGGTTCTCTCTGTACCTCTTGGATCTTTGGTCCTCCCTGATTCTCAGCTCTGATCTTTCCCACCACTTATTCTTCCCCTTTGCCATTTTCTTCTCTTCTTTTCTAAAATTTGGACAATATTCCTATTGATTTTATCCTTGAGGTACTTTATGTGGTCTTCCATTCCATGTTTCTTTTCTCTTTTGCTAGTTCTGTCAATGTCCTGTATTTTGTCTTAAAATTCGTCTACATGGTTCTCTGCCTAGCAATTCTGCTACTGTGGCTTGCTATTGTGTGTGGTTCTCATTTTCAGTTTCTTCAGTTCATTTTCTCTGGAAAATAAAAATGGGCTCATTATAATTCTCTCAGAAGAGACCATAAAATAACTCACCATAGCCATGGTGCTGGACCCCGTGCAAAGCTGTTTCATTCTGGACACTCCATAGAGGGGTGGATGAGGCCCCTCTCTGCCCCAAGGAACACAGCCCCAGCAGCCGAAAACCTAAAGAACTCAACTGCCACCATGCTCATGATCACTCTCCACATGCTTGGCAGAGCCTCACCCATGAGTGAACCTATTCCTGTACCTCACACCACTTATATTATATTCCAAGAATAGTGCACCATGTTTAATGGGGTGAAAAGCAGAAGGCAACCAATCTTAGAGGGAAATATATTTTTAGAGATATCACTCTATCACTGTCATCCCATTGCTCATCGATTTGCTTGAGAGGGCACCAGTAATGTCTCCATTGTGAGACTTTTTGTTACTAGTTTTGGCATAATGAATATGCCATGGGTAGCTTGCCAGTCTCTGCCGTGCAGGCGAGATACTCTCAGTAGCTTGCCAGGCTCTCCGAGAGGGATGGAGGAATTGAACCCAGGTTGGCCTCATGCAAGGCAAACACCCTACCAGCTGTGCTATCATAGATTCCTGAAATATGTGAACTCACTGATACAACAATGGTAGCCACCACACCCCAGTAGCACAGTTGCATGATAGCAGTTGCACTCAACTGGAAAGTCTTCATTTAATATTGGAAATGTCAGGGGTTTCTTCAAAAGGGCTAATGGGGGCTGGAGTGATAGCACAGTGGGTAGGGCGTTTGCCTTGCACGCGGCCGACCTGGGTTCGAATCCCAGCATCCCATATGGTCCCATGAGCACTACCAGTAGTAATTCCTGAGTGAAGAGCCAAGAGTAACTCCTGTGCATCGCCGGGTGTGACCTGAAAAAAAAGCAAAAAAAAAAAAAAAAGGAGGGCTAATGAGTTAAGCTTAAAGCCTGAGATAAAGGAAATTGGTTTGTGATATCTAGCACTTTGATTTTATGAAGTCCACCTGAAGTTTTGGAGCCAAATTACAGGGAATGGAGAGCAGTCAGGAAGTCAGCTGTGTTTTGTCAAATCCTGGCACTGAAGTGTACTTTTACATTCCTACCTCTAGAATATTAAGTTTCACCTCTTTACAAAAGGGAGCAAACCTTATTCACAATTCTTTTGTTCTTGTTATTTTTAGAAGTTAGTGTTACATTTAGGGTTATTTAAGATGGTATAATTAAGTTCATAGAATTTGGTTTTTTGTAGAATGTGTGTTTATTAAATGGGTTGGTAGCTGTGGACCTTAAACAGAATCCAATCATGTGTGGATTATCTTAAATGCTATACTTTGAAAGGCATGACTGTGGCCCTAGACCTTTGATGCACTGGACACCTTCTGATTAAAGAACAAAAGTGTATTTACTTGTGATCTTATTGTATCTATATGGCTTTGAATCCTGCTTTATTTTATTTGTACTTAACTTAGTGTTGTTTGTAGGATAACACTGGTGTGTTGCTTTGCCTCAGGGAGCTTAGGTTTATTGGGTGGGTTTCTCCCATCACAGTGCTCCCATTTCTCTGTGTTTATTTGTAACCTCTTTCTTTGTGCTCTGCTTTCCCACTGGTCAATCACCTTTATCTCCTAATGAGACTCCGTTAACTTGTAAATACTGCTTTTCTTTTCTTCTTAAGTCCTTTGCATAGTTAATTCAGAGCAATTTCCTTTCTGTAGAGACACAAGAAGACAGTTAATGCTATGCTTTTTGTAACTTGGGAGTTAATTGACTTGAATTACATTCACTCCTGGGCATCTGTTCTCTTGACTTAAGTTTCAGTTGCCCTTATTTCATAGAACCCCAAGAGCAGGTCCCAACAAGGGACTGGAGGGACCCAGGGCAAGTCGTGAGCTACCCTGGCATTGAAATGGGCCAGGCCAAAGTGCCACAATACTTAACTATAAACTAAGACCATGGTCATAGACAAATTCTGTCATGATCCAAAAAGTAACAGCTGGATTAGGACCCTGCTAGAGAGTTAGAAAAACTTAATCTGGCCTGAGCACTGTAGTCTGAGATCTATAGCGAGATGTCCCCAGGAAAGCCACCCTACAAGCTTAATGTATCTCTTACTATGTCCATCACCTCCACTACCCAGCCACCACTGGGTATTAAGAAGTAGAATTAAGTATATTCTGTCACTGTCATCCCGTTGCTCATCGATTTGTTCGAGCGGCACCAGTAATGTCTCTCATTGAGAGACCTATTGTTACTGTTTTTGGTATATCCAATACGCATGGGTAGCTTGTCAGGCTCTGCCATGCGGGCTCCATACTCTCGGTAGCTTGCCGGGCTCATTAAGAAGTAGAATTAAGGGGCTGGAGCGATAGCACAGCGGGTAGGGCGTTTGCCTTGCATGCGGCCGCCCCGGGTTCGATTCCCAGCATCCCATATGGTCCCCTGAGCACCATTAGGAGTAATTCCTGAGTGAAAAGCCAGGAGTAACCCCTGTGCATTGCTGGGTGTGACCCAAAAAGCAAAAAAGAAAGAAGAAGAAAAACAAAAAAGAAAAGAGAAGTAGAATTAAGATGTTAGTTAAGTTATTGGGCTAAGGAGAAGAGAAACACTCCTATGTCATATTTCCACCCCTGAGCTGATAAGCTTTCAGAAAGGGCTTTTAATATGTTGATTTACAGATAAATATATACATATAAATATAATGCATATCACTGTATCACTGTATCACTATCATCCTGTTGCTCATCGATTTGCTTGAGCGGGCACCAGTAATGTCTTCATTGTGAGACTTGTTGTTACTGTTTTTGGCATATCAAATATGCCACGGGGAGCTTGCCAGGCTCTGCCATGCAGGAGGGATACTCTCAGTAACTTGCCGGGCCCTCCAAGAGGGACAGAGAAATCGAACCCAGGTCAGCCACATGCAAGGCAAATGCCCTACCTGCTGTGCTATTGCTCCAGCTCAATATATATGTATATATGTGTATATACATATATGTATATATATGTGTGTGTATATATACATATATACACATATATGTGTGTGTATATATATACACACACAACATATATATGTAAACACACAAGGATCAACCTTTAATAATATGTTAGTGATCTTTTATAGAAGAAATTAATGGCCCCTGGGTGAAATACAATCTTCACACACTTTCCTCTAAGGAAACATTTTTGGAGCATTTTCAGCGGTTTATTCATAACAAACAATACAAAATAAATTATTTTGGTTCTACTTTAAGGGAGGGATTGGGCTTTGGGATGGCAACCTCCAAAATATGGTGGTGGGAAGGTGTAATGGTGGTGGGATTAGTGTCTGAACATTAAATGTAATCAAATTTTGTGAACTACTATATGAAAATTAAATTAAATTAAAAATTTTAAAAATGTGAATGTGCTTTCTAGGGGCTGGAGCGATAGCACAGCAGTAGCCATTTGCCTTGTACACTGCTTATCCAGGTTCGATTCCTCTGCCCCTCTTGGAGAGCCCAGCAAGCTACTGAGAGTATCTCACCCCCATGGCAGAGCCTGGCAAGCTACCATGGCGTATTCAATATGCCAAAAACAGTAACAACAAGATTCAAAATGGAGATGGTACTGGTGCCTGCTCGAGCAAACTGATGAGCAATGGGATGACAGTGACAGTGACAGTGCTTTCCAGACCTCTGTCTTTATATTCTACACAGCCAGCTTTACGTGTTTATACTGTCTTCGTGGTTCTTGGCACATATTCCTGAGTCATGATTCTTTTAATTTTTTTCTATATTTGGGGGCATGTGAATCTTCTAGAAAATAAATTTTTAGGACTGTAGAGATAGTACAGTGGGTAGGTGCTTGTCTTGCACGTGGCCAACCCAGATTTGATTCCTAGCACTTATAGGGTCTCTTGAGCACCAGTTGTAATTCCTGTGTGCTTAACCAGGAGTAACCCTGAAGTATTGCAGACTCAGAAACGAACAAACAAACAAACAGAAGGGAAATTACTGTCTTCCTAAAACAACTTACAGATAAAGTACAATGCATCTGTCTACGGATAAGTGCCTCCTAAAAGTGCAGGGACCTCTTCACCTAAATAGTCTCAAAGCCCCTTTGACAGATTGGAGCTGAGCAGGCTTTTGCAGTCCTCAGATTCTCTGGAGATAGAGTACACTCAGTTACAGCTGTTCACAGTTCACAGATAACTGCCCCATATGTTCGTCATGTACCCTGTGCCCATAACCTGAAAAGCAAGGGCTGTCAGAGTCCACCTACAGCAAGCATGAGGGAGTTGAGTGAAATCTGTGGGACAACTGCCTGTGGACTTTGGCCTTTGTTCCTGAGGAACTGGAAAGGCATCGCTTCTGCAAGACCCTGGATTGAAAATGGCACAGGCATCATCACTGTTGAGCTGTTTACTGTCCTCATCGAGAAATTTCTTGAGGGACATGCCTCTTCTCAACTGTTTTTAAAAGTGGACCCCAATATCTAAAGAGTTAGGTGACTTGGGCTCAGCACACACAGCGTGGAGGCAGGTTAAGGAACTTCTTACCTGTGTGCTTGACTTGCTGGGCGCATGACTCATGTTCCCCACTTTGTTTGTTTTTTTTTTTTTTGCTTTTTGGGTCACACCCAGCGATGCTCAGGGGTTACTCCTGGCTTTGCACTCAGGAATTACTCCTGGCGGTGCTTGGGGGACCATATGGGATGCCGGGGATCGAACCCAGGTCGGCCACGTGCAAGGCAAACTCCCTACCCGCTGTGCTATTGCTCCGGCCCCTCATGTTCCCCACTTTGGGCTGACTCATACTTAACTGAGAAGGGAGGGAAAGGGGAAGTCATATGACAGCCACTTCCTGCAGCTTCTTCTTCATTCATTGGCCCTGCACTGCAGAGAAGCATTTTAGGCTATCGGAGGGGGCCAGTTATCTTTACTGACAATCTTTCGACTGCCACCTCCTTGGACCAACTCTGGAACTGAGCTGTGGGCAGGAGCCCTTAAGACAGCCTTTCCATAGGGACTCAGTTCGAAAGTTTTATGCAGATACTCTACCTGGACTATCCCCTATGCAGGTGTGAAAAACCTTGCCAGACTCACTGACCAGTTAGCTTGGCACTTTATTTTTTAACTCCTTGATGCCCCTCTAGCACTATTTTGTTTTCTCCAGAAAAGGAAAACCCTTAAGGAATTAAATATTTGTCTCAACTACATTTCTATCTGAATATTCTATCTGATAATAGAATGGAAACAGAAGAGATGAATTCTACAACTCATGCAGAATAGCTTGCAATGTTCCCCCTTTTTCAGATGGGGAAACAGAGCCACAGAAATGACATGATTTGACTAAAAAGAGCTGTTACATGGTTGTACAAGACCCCCGCCCCCAAATTCACAAGAGGACCCTCACTAAGAAGTGGGTAGGAATGCCAGCCCTGCTTATTCTTGGGCTGCCCCTGCTTACGGAAAGGTATGCTTTTTTTTTTTTTTTTGCATGAAAGTACCATTTGGGAGATGGTGGGACAGGTGAGTGAGCAACATTGTCGGAAAACACAAAGCAGGTAACTAAACTCTGGCAGCTCATCCATCATACTCACTACCTTGTACCCTCTGCTCTTCTCACCTTCAGTTACCCTTGGTCTATACTCCAAACCTCCCACAACTGCCTTCTATACACAACAGTCTTAGAGGGAAAGAGAAAAACTAATGTGAAAGGAGGTCAAATAGAAGTAAAAACGGAAATGTAATGGATTTTTAAATGATCAGTGGCTTCCGGTGGGGATAGGTATGCAAATAGAGGATGATGAACAACCCTCTTCCTGAGCTCTTTAGAGAAGCCTGCCCCTCTGGCTTCCGGCACCCAGCCAGGGGCAGCTAAAAGGCCCTGCTCTAATGGAAAATTTGATTATTTCTCTTTAGCCCCTTTCCATTTCCTTGTAATTGGTTTATTTCATCTCGGCGAACATTTCATGGAGCTCCTTTTTTTTTTTTTGGTCACACCCAGCGATGCACAGGGCTTACTCCTGGCTCATGCACTCAGGAATTCCTCCTGGCGGTGCTCAGGGGACCATATGGGATGCTGGGAATTGAACCCGAGTCGACCGCGTGCAAGGCAAATGCCCTACCTGCTGTGCTATTGCTCCAGTCCCTCATGGAGTTCCTTTTGATCTGCCTGTAGCTTCTTTCCCAGTTCCATCTCTCTGGCTTTTGCTTCTTTTCCTTTCAACCTTCAGTCTTCTGGGCAGATCACAGTGATCCCAGAGGCTCTGGGCACCAGCAAGGAAGAACTTCCTTGGCAAAGGGTGAGGAGGGGTGGCCTGCTTTCCTGCAGATGCTCTTGAAGGTATACATTTGCCCGTAACTGTACATCCTCAGTTTTGTCTGTCTTCAATTCATCTCCTTCCTCAGCAGCAGCCAGATTCCTTGTGGAGGTTTTCTTTTTCCCACATTTGTCTCTTTAGGAGTAAACATACCTGGGTCTTGCTGTTACTATGCCCAAGTCATTGAAAAAAGAAATAGAAAGAATGCAAAAACCGTCAAACCCAAAACATTCTTTTTTTTTTTTTTTTAGAAAATGAAAGCAAGCAAGCTAGTTCTTAGAGAATGGGAGGGGGTCATCAGAGCAAGAAATCCCACAAGGAAGTACTGTTCTCTTTTTGTACCTTCTGAGTAGGGAGGCAAGCCAGAATTTTTTATCTTCTCATTAAACATGCTTCCTGCTTCTATCCTCAAGGTCTCTCTAACCCTGATGTCAAGACAAAGGCAGGCAGAATGTTAAGATGGGTATTGCCTGGCCCTTTATCAGGCCTGGCTCTATAACATTCCATTCAGTTTTATTCTCAGGGAGAAAAAGTGGTTTTCCTTTCCCTAATTTTACCCTTTCTATTTCACAGCGAGTAAGGCGTTTGCCTTGCATGCAGCCGACCCGGGTTTGATTCCTCTGTCCCTCTCCCAGAGCCTGGCAAGCTACTGAGAGTATCTAGCCTGCACAGCAGAGCCTGGCAAGCTACCTGTGTTGTATTCACTATGTCAAAAACAGTAACAACAAATCTCACAATGGAGATGTTACTGGTGTCTGATCAAGCAAATTGATGAACAACGGGATGACAGTGACAGTGACAATTATTTTTCCTTGTCCCTAGTTATTTTATATCATTGCTTCCCACTGGAGAAAATGCAAGCAGAGTCTTCCTGTCTGTATACACCAATGAAACAACTTCTTGAGAATCAGAATCTGAGCAGAGAACACAGGATTAAAGAGGAAAAGGAGGCTCTTCCTCTCCCAGCAGTGGAGACATCCCAGGCAGATACCAGCTGAGAACAGATTTGTGTTCCCCAGCCCTTCTGCAAATAGCATTCCTTCTGGTTTCACAAGACTTTGTGGAGTCTACAAGTATCTTGATATTCTCAACAGGCTCTCTTTTTGGTTGCTTATAGCCATGAATTGTGTTTTGGTTTTCTTACGGTACTGTAAGTTTGAATGGCTACAATGGTAGATAGTTCATTCTCAGCTCTAGAAGCTGGAAAGTAAAAGGTCAAGGTGCCAAAAGATTTGGCATGGGTGTCCTGGCTTTAGAAGGTGATCTACTTGCTGTGTGCTCATGTGGACTCAGCTTTGTCTGTATGGAGAGAGAGCCCTCTCTTCTTTCCCTTTTAATGGCACTATTCCATCTTTGGGATACCACCCTCATAGTAATATATACCCAATCTCCCCCCCCCCACCACCACCATATCTCTTTTTTTCCCATTCTTTCACTGTTTTCCCTTTTTCCATTTAAAAAATTTTAACTGTGATTTACAAAGTTGTTGATAGTTGAGTTTTAAGCATTTTTTCTTTTTTTTTTCTTTTTGGGTCACACCCAGTGATGCACAGGGGTTACTCCTGGCTCATAAACTCAGGAATTACTCCTGGCGGTGCTCGGGGGACCATATGGGATGCTGGGAATCAAACCCGGGTCGGCTGCGTGTAAGGCAAACACCCTACCCGCTGTGCTATCGCTTCAGCCCAATGCATTTTTTCAATACCAATCCCACCAATGTCAACTTCCTGCCACCACTGTTCCCATACTCCCTCCCCTCCCTGCCCCCACCCCATGTCCACCTGCTAACTTGACAGACACATTGTAAAGTTTCAGTGGTTGCAGTTTAGATTCCCTGGTTTCAGTTTTGTTGAGTCAGGGTTGGATATATGGCTGCAACACTCAACCATATCACCAGTATAACTGAAGTCCTGATGTCTGTTTACCCATGGCTTCCAGTTCTCTTGTCCCCTCTACCTACCTTGATTTATTTCTTTCTCTGTCCTTTTCCTCTCTAAACTCTAGGGTCAAGTGTGATCTAGGCATCCCTTTTTGCTACATTCCCTCATCCAGTATTCTATACACCACAGATAAATGAGATTATCCTATGTTTGTCTCTCTTCTTCTGGCTTACTTCACTCAACATGATATCTTCCAGTTCCAACCATGTTGCAGCAAATTGCATTTGGTTTTCTTATGGTATTTTATTTTATTGTTCCTTGCAGCTGCATAGTGTTCCATTGTGTAAATATACCACATCTTCATAATCCACTCATCTGTCTTTGGGCATATAGGTTGATTCTGTATCTTAGTTATTGTACTGAGTTCAACAATGAATAATGCATATGTCCTCTTGAGAGAATATGTTTCTTTTGTTAGTGAATCATCGAGAGGTACAGTTACAGACTTACAAGCTTCCGTGCTTGCATTTCAGTAATACAATGGTCGAGAATCCATCCCTCCACCAGTGCCCATTTATTTTCTACCACCAATGGTCCCAGCATCCCTCCCACCATACCTCCCTTGTCCCCTCTTCCCCCCATCTCGCCTCTGTGGCAGGTCATTCCCTTTTTATCTCTTTCCTTTTGGGTGTTATGGTTTGCAATAGAGATATTACCATCTCCCATCCTTCTAGATCCTTCTAGCACCATTTTTTTTGGTGATCCCTTCTCTAACTGAACTGCCTTTTCCCCTAGTATGTGAAGCTGGTTTCTAAGCTGTGTAGTAATCCTCCCACTACTTATCTTTAATAATCTTGATGTTAGCCTCCCATTCTGTTACTTTATATTCCACAAGAGAGAATTTTTTATACCTGGGGGTAGATGCCCCAAAGTGAGTATTGCTAGGTATGGCAGTTCAATTCTAAGTTTGCTGAAAACTCTCCATGCTATTTTCCACACAGGTTTTACCAGACAACATTGCCACCAGCAGTAGATGAGAGTTCCTTTTTCACGACATCCCCACCAACACAGACTTTTTCTACTATTTTTGATATGTGCCATTCTCACTGGTGTGAGATGGTATTTCGTTGTTGTCTTGATTTTGATTTGATTTCTGTGATGATAAGTGATGCTGAGCACTTTTTTTATGTGCCTGCTGGTCATCCACATGTCTTCCTCTGAGAAGAATTTATTCTTTTCCTCTCCCCATTTTTTCAGGCCTATTTTTAAACAACATCACATTAGGATTAGAGCTTAAACATCTGGTTTTCTAGGGGACACATTCAACCGAGAGCAAACTAAGACTGATACAACTCTCAAGTCCCCAGGACCAGCAGTTGCCTGTAGATTGTCCCTGTTGGACACTGGCTTGACTTACTATTTTTCAATCCTACTGTGATACAGGACTGGAGTGATAGCACAGCGGGTAGGGTGTTTGCCTTGCATATGGCTGACTCGGGTTAGATTCCTCCCTCCCTCTCAGAAAGCCTGGCAAACTACTGAGAGTATCCCACCCGCATGGCAGAGCCTGGCAAGCTACCCATGGCATGTTCAATATGCCAAAAACAGTAACAACAAGTTTCACAATGGAGATGTTACTTGTGCCCGCCCGAACAAATCAATGAACAATGGGATGACAGTGGTATGGTGCTACTATGATACAAAACCATAATGTATTTAACAGAAACCTACTTCAAAATTTGAATCTTCAAGCATTATTCTAGGGCTTATGAGCTGCTCTCTTGTGAAGCAGGCAGTGGCAGAAGCCCTTGCTCCCAATTATCTATGCCATCATAAGAGGAAACAAACCAGGGAACGGCTAGAACAATAATACAGCTGGTAGGATGTTTGCCTTACACGAGGCTGAGGCAGTTTCTATCCCCTGCACCCCATATGATCCTCTGAGCCCACCAGGAGTGATACCTGAACATAGACCCAGGAGTAAGTTCTGAGTACTGCCAGGTATGCCCCCATTCAAAATAAATAAGTAAATAAATAAGAGTAAACAACCAAATTGTACAGAAATCACTGAGCATAGTCAACATAGGCTCAGCTGAGTTATGATGTTTAGTAGGTTCACTGTATCACTGTCACTGTCATCCCATTGCTCATCGATTTGCTCGAGTGGGCACCAGTAACATCTCCATTATGAGACTTGTTACTGTTTTTGGCATATCGAATATGCCATGGGTAGCTTTCCAGGCTCTGCCATGCAGGCGAAATACTCTCGGTAGCTTGCCAGGTTCTCAGAGAGGGGAGGAGGAATCGAACCCAGGTCAGCTGCATGCAAGGCAAATGCCCTACCAGCTATGCTATCACTCCAGCCCTTTTAGTAGGTTACACTTATTAAATGTATTTTAGATTTATGGTATTCTTTTACTTTTGAAGGGTTTATAAGAACATAAACTACGGCATAACCTTATTATAAATGAGGCAGATGTATAGAAAACATTCTTGACAGTCTTCCTCTATAGAAGAGTTATTTGTGGAAAGAGGCCAATCATTTTTATCTTCCAGTGTCCCTAATTTTGTCCTATGTTTTCTTAGTTTGCCAGAAGAAATATTCCTTTACCCAAAACTGGTTATTTGTAGCTGGCTTCTTTCTAGTTCCCACTTTCTGGTTTCTATTTCTTGTTTATATTTTGGCCACACCCAGCTGTATTTATGCCTAACTCATGGTTCTGTACTCAGAGTTTACTCGCAAGGGTGCTCAGGGGACCATATGTGGTACGGAGGATCTAAACAGGGTTACCCACATGCATGGCAAGCATTCTATCCAATGCACTAGCTATCTAGTCCACTTTCTGGTTTCTTGAGACAGATATCAACATTTTATTTGATTAGAAATATTTGGGAAGTAGTCAACAATAAAAAGCTGAAGATTCTTTGTTAGGATTAAAACTCAAATTTTCTTTGATCCTGTGGTTTATCTCGCTCACACAGCAGAGCCTGGCAAGCTACCCATGCTGTATTCGATATGCCAGAAGCAATAACAACAGGTCTCACAATGGAGACATTACTGGTGCCCGCTCGAGAAAATAGATGAGCAATGGGATGACAGTGATACAGTGGTTTTATACCTTTCCATCAATTTCATAATATCAATGTTTTTGGGATTCTGTGAAGATTAGATGAAATAACATATGTTGATGCTCACTTAAAAAATTATTGAATCACTGTGAGATACAGTTACAAAGCTTTCATGATTGAGTTTCAGTCATATAATGATCGAACACCCATCCCTCCATCAGTGCACATTTTCTACTACCAATTTTCCCGGTATCCCTTCCACCACCCTCACCCCATCCCATCCCCTGCCTCTGTGGCAGTCACCTTCCTTCTTACTCTCGCTCTACTTTGGGGCATTATGGTCTGCAATACAGATACTGAGAGGCCATATTTGGTCCTTAGTCTACTTTCAGCACACATCTCCCATCCCAAGCGATCCTCCAACCGTCATTGACCTAATGGTCCCTTCTCCATCCCAACTGTCCCCCCCGTACCCCCGCACAAGAGGCAGGTTTCCAAACCTCGAAACGATCCTCCTGGCCCTTATCTCTACTGTCCTTAGGAGTTAGTGTCATATTGTTATTTTATATCCCACAGTTGAGTGTAGTCATTCTATGTCCCTCCCCTTCTGACTATTTCACTTGGTGCTCACTTTTTTTGTCTTCACATATAAGTACTTCATAAATATAAGCATAATTACTAACCGTTATTACTAATTGCTTGTAGTTTGAGTTTTTTGGGGTCCCCCCCAACATTACCCATGATCTCATGATATGGGAAGACCTCTTTCCAGTCCCCTTTTTCCTCCTTTCCTCTAGTTCTAGAAGTAAAATGCTTAAGTATCTACCTTCCTTCAAAAATGACCTACCACCCTGATACTGGGTATGCCCTCTGTATCCACAGCAGACTGTAGCCTGTATGAATCTTCATTCTCCAGGGTTGCCCTGGGCTGCTTGATCTCAGGGTCTGTGCTCTACAGCTGGAGTCGATCCTCTTGGTTACTTTTTTTTTGTGTGGATAAACTTTTCTCTTTAGTCTTTGAAAACTTCAGGCTTTTCTGTGACTTCCTGACTTGTTAAAAATTCACTCTTAGGGAAAGTTCTCCACTTTCCTTCTTCAACTCACTTCCTCCAAGAAATATTCTCTGAGTAGTAGTTGACGAACAATGATGATTCTCCACAGAGATACAACCTACTCACAAGTCTGGCTCACTCTTGACTGGGGAGGAAATTGCTTGTGGAGTCTGGGGCTCCAGCTTTAGAAATATCACATATGGCCTCTGAGGGGAAAAGGATGGGCTCTTAATCCCCTTCCTGTTGTATTATTTCTTTGTTTTGTGGTTCCAATGTAGATTCTTGGGATTGTAAAACTTAGAATTCCAAAAGATATCAAACAATGACCTTATATTGAGGAAATCAAATGGGTTTCTTTCATTGGTAAAACATTAAAAAAAAAAACTTGGTCTTTTTCCCTCTGGTCAGAAACACTGCCAGAGGAGTCATTCTTTGTTACAAGGACAACAAGGAGTGTTTGTCATTCTCCAAAAGGAGTGTGCTTTTTACATACTCTCTCTCTCTCTCTCTCTCTCTCTCTCTCTCTCTCTCTCTCTCTCTCTCTCTCTCTCACACACACACACACACACACACACACATACGGATTTAAACATTAAGAGACTAGTGGGCGGTATCTTGGAAAAAAGAATTTCCTGACTTTGTCCCCATGACTCCAGATTTGTTTGCTTGACATTGGGATCTGCCTGGTTTCAAATCTGCTTGTATCCTGATGTTCTTTAAGTGGAGAATGTCTCTACTTGACATTACTGATTCCACACTTGTATTTTTCCTGAAGATTCTAAGGCAGAACTGGCTGATTTTTCTGAGTCTCACTACACACTTGGGAACTAATTGGTCTTAAGTGCACAAATTTACAAGTTTTAGACACGGCTAGAAGAAGCCAAGCTTTTGTGGTCCCTCCTGAATACAAAGAGAGTACTTATTCAGGACCCAGGGCATTTCTTACAGATTTATCTCTATTTAGAGTGTTTATAAACAGGTTGAAAATTTTTCAAGTGTACTATATTTTCATCTTCTTGTGAATTAAGGCAAAATGTCAACTTAGTTTGGGCCCAGCTCTGTAAGAGGCCACATTTTAAAGTATTAAAATACTCTTATAAAAGATTTGGGAGAAAGAAAGTGGTAGTCAAAAGAATTTTTTCCTCTCTTCTGTTAAGAAATTTGGAATTTTGAACATTTACATGTGAAATTCAGCATATCTGGATATAAATAATACATTGATTTTTTTCAATGTAGTTTAGCATTACAGGAGTCGGACAAATTCAGCAAGATTTGCATTTAATTCAGTGTTTTTTAAAAATTTCTTATCTAAAAATAAAAAATCACAAGCATATAAAGTAACTAAGACAGTAAGGGGAATTTGAAATGAAACTATGTGTTTAATTGAGTTCCTGGATGATAATCCAATTGTGGGATAGATTATAAGGGAAGGTCATGATGGGGGTGGCAGATGTAAGAGATTGCTCTCCTGTTAAACAGATGTGGCTAGAGATAGGACATGAAAGGAAAGGAAGAGATGAGGAAAGCTTGAAGACCCTTTAACCTGACCCATCATTGAAGACTTCTCTCCTCTTATGGGCAAAAAATTTCTGGTGGGCATACAATGACCAATTGGTGATTGTATCTTTCTCCATTGGTTGCCAATATTGTATCATTACATTAACATAAAATATCCCAAAGAGGCAGACTAGCAGTGACAGAAAGCAGAGATTACTGGTTGTTAGGGTGGGAGAAATGAGGGGTAACAATTTTGGGGGTGTAATAAAAATATTAGGAACAAAATTGTTGTGCTGGTAGGGAAAATACCACAGGTCAAGCTCAATATTATGCCTTAAATGCTTAAGTAGTAAACTTATGAGAACTTTAACTTCATAAAAGATAAAACCTAATATCTTTGCCACAAAGGATATTGTACATGTCTGAAATGCTGGAAGTGGTTAATCCGCTGTAACAAGATCATGTGACTGGGTATAGAGTACATGCCATCCTCATATAAGCATGGAGCATGAAATCACCACCCCCCTCCCTACTCCCCAGCACCGAACCCTAAACTACCTTTACTTGTAGCCTATTGGTTTTACTTTGGGTTCTTTTGAGAGGGGCTTAAATATGAGCAACTGTGTATTCCTATTTCTTCCTGGCACTGGGTTAGGAATATACATGTATTAATGACTAAATAAAGGCATCTTCAAGATATCAAATTTAGCTGGGAAGAGAGCTGCGTCTAAGCCTTAGAAACAGATGTGTCTGGTGACTCTGAGCCTGGAAGTTCAGGTTGAGTCCCCAGACTGAAAAGATCATAATTACACCTTTTATTATAATAGATAACCAAGACAAAGAAGATGTCTAACACACTCATTCTGGGCATGTGAGGGACAGTAAGAGGATTGATTCAAGGCACATTTCTGAGGACTTCTCCATACATACAATCAACATTGATAAAACTCTGACCATTCATACAGAATTGTGTATCCCCCTAAAATAGATATGTTGAAGTCCTAACCTCCATTGTGATTGTTTTTGGAGAAAAGGCCTTAAAAAAGGTAATTTAAGGGTTATGGATTAATGAGGGTTCAATATTAGTCTGATAGGATTGCTGTTCTTATAAGAAGAGGAGGAGACATCGAGGATACACCGTGAAGAGAAAAAAACAACAACAAGTAAGGACACAGTGAGAAGTGGCCAACTGCAAGCCAAGGAGAGAGGACTCAGAAGAAACCACACCTGCAAACAGGCCAATCTTGGACTTTTAGTCTCTAGGTCTAAGTAAATTAGTTAGAGACTTAGAAAGTAAATAACTTCTGTGTGTAAATCATCCCATATGTGGTGTTCTTTGTGTCTGGTTTGTTTTGCTTAGCATTTTTTCCCTTGCCAGGGATCCCAGATTGTGGATGTCAAGATTGCCTCCACACATGCTAAAGCACCAGTGATTTTCATGGTCTCAACATTTTAATGCCACGGAGCCATCTTCCGTGCATTTCTTTCTGGGAATCTCAAAAAGAACTATCGGAATTGCCTCAATGCATACAAAGGCATCAGGACTTCAAATTGCACTATTGAACTTGATGAGCAAGGGCTTTAAGCCACTGGGCTATTTTCTAGGCCCCAGTGTAATATTTTCAAGGGTCATCCACACTGTTGCAGGGATCAGTAATTTAGCCCATTTTGTTCCTGCATAATATTTTATTTTATGAACACACTACATTCTGCTTATCCATTCAGCATTTGATGGATATTTAGGTTATTTCCATGTGGCAGCTATTTTAAATGGTGTTGCACAGATAATTTATGTACAGGTTTTTGCTTTATGTATATTTTTAATTCACTTAGGTAAGTATATGCCTAGGAGTAGAGTTTTTGGGTGATATTACTATGCTACTCTATGTTAAGCAGTTTTTGTTTGAGGGCCACACCCAGTAGTAGGCACAACTTACTCCTGGCTCTGCACTCAGGGATTACTCCTGGCAGGCTTAGAAAGCCTCACAGGGTGGCAGGAATTGAATCCGGGTTGGCTACATGCAAAGCAAATGCCCTACCTGCTATACAATTGCTCCAGCATCATCTATGTTAAAAACATTTTGAGGAGTCACTAAATTCATTCTCACTTAACAGGTAAGAAAATAGAGACTTCTCTACTTTAGGTCAACTGGCTAATGCAGCTAGTATATTGCAGAGCTGGGATACTAGTTTCTAACTCCAAAGCTAATTCACTAAGTTCCTCTATCACGATGTCTTAAAGATGATGTTCATGTTGGACCAAGACTATAAAAATCTCCTGATTTGTAGAGGCAGAGATGGAGTTCCAGGCATATATGTTAATTACTAGAAATGTGAGCCTGCTTTTGCATTTACACAGGCAGAAGTGACTGACATCTAGAGCACACATTAGGATGTATTGTCAGTTTTAAAGAGTCAGACCATGAGACATCTTGTATTCCAACTTCAGAAATTGCATCTAGAATGATTTAAACAAAGAAATAATAAAATACATGTCTTGAAATAAAAGATGAAACCAACAACTCAAGTGAAAAGGTAAACAAAATAAAAGCTGTACAGCATTGGGCCACTAGCTTTATTGTACATAGAACTTTTAAAACTGATCATGAAAATATTTAAAATGAACTAGATAACTGGGCAAAAAAGACATGAACAGATGATTCATAAAATAAGAAATGCAAAACAGTTAACAAACATATGGAAAAAATGTGTAACATCCAGTATAATCAAAGACATGCAAATTTAAACAAAAGCAAGGAAACTATTCTTTGCCTATCATATTAGCAAAGGTTTATCAAAGTGTTAATAGACAATTCTGGCAAGAGTGAACGATAAGAGAAATTCTGCACAACCTTGGCATAGTCAAACTCTGAATGCCAATGCTCCTTTCTTTGTAACTCTGTAATTCTAGTTCTGGCAATCAGTTCATTCTGAAGCTATATTTGCATTCCTTTTACAATAAAGAATAAAATTATAAACAAAAGGCAAAGGGTATGGATGATAAAGTTTGGAATAGCGTTCACATGTGGGGAGCTGGAGGGGCAATATTTCCATAATGCCACTTTGGAGCTTCAGAACCACTTTAAGACTTATTTTTTTTCCCCAACCATTTTCATGTTTCACCAGTTATATCACTGTTAATTTGAAATATGACCTAAAAGTCTAAAATAACATTTTCTTTCTTGCCATGGGCTGAACATTTGTGACCAAATATTTGTGACCTCCAATTTATATATTAAAAACCTAACCACCAAAAATGAGTTTTAGAATTTCTAGGATACACCTGTCTGGCCGAGACCTCTTGAATGATCTCAGGAGGTAGGGAAGGCCAAGCTCCTACCCCGCCAAAGCCTCAACAGTTGTATACCACAATAGCTGACACCATATCTGTGGCATGATTCCATGCCTACTGCCTCATGACTGAGTTACACTGAAATGCCGAACTGATGAAAATTTCAGGTACACTGGGGATTTTTTTTGGCTGAAAACTCTAGACCTCCTTGGTTAAGGGTGGGTGACCACCCCCAACCATCCCCTTTGTTTTTAGAAATCCCAGCAGACACACCCACATTCCACTGCTGCTGCCATGTAAGCTCACTGCCCAGTTAAATATTCTGGAATTTCTGGAGTGTGCAGTTGCATTCATGGCCATGCATCATCTCTGCAATGATGCAGCATCCCTACCATGCTAATATCCCAGTAGAAACCACACCAAATTGGATATAAATATAATGGACAAGGCAACTAATCTCAGTCAACACAAACATTCACACAGAAGGCTTAGCTAGCAACAATAGTTTAGTAAACCCTCAGGCAGAGACTTAATGTCCTGATGGAGCGATACAACAATTTTCACAAATTTTCTTTTACAGAAGTACTTTTTATAATTTCATTAGCCACTTAGTGTTACCAAGCAATAAAAAATTAAAATGTTTTGGGCCTGTTATGGGGGCAGGCTTCAGGGTTGGGTGAGAACATGGGACAGTGGTGGAGGGAAGGTCACAGTGGTGGTGGTATTTGTGTTGAAATATTGAATGCCTGTAACAAATGCATCATGAACAACTTGTAAGCCATGGTGTTTAAATAAAGGAGAAGAAATTAGTTTTAGGGGGTAGAGCTTTAAGTTGTGAGGGTGGAGTCTTCATCATAAATGGAATTGAAGAGATGTCTAGCACATTTCACCCTGTGAAAACACTGAAAAACAGTACCATTTGTGAACTAAAAAATACTCAAAATATTGTGGCTCCTACAAACTCTTGAGGCGATCTAGGACTCCAATCTCTAGAATTATAAAAAATAAATTTATATGACTTCTAATGCACCCAGTATGTGGTATTTTGTTACAGAAGTCTGAATGAGCTAAGACAATTACATCTTTCATTTAGTTTATACTCAAATTTTCCAGTTATGCTTCAGAAATTCTCTTGACTTTCTCTCATATTTCCAATTGCCATTTCCTTATGCCACCCTTAATTATTCCCAGAGTTTCGTATAATAGGTTTCTCGCCTGAGGTGTGCTAAATGAGAGAAAAGGAGATGTATTAAAAGGAGATATGTTTTAAAAGGATCCAACAGTATTTTTGAGTTCCTATTCCTTATATTTTAGAAGATAGAAAATAATAATTCCTCCAAAAATAAGTCTATATGATCAAAGCATATGTTCACTATATATTCCATATTTTTCTCTAAGTTAAATATTTAGTGGTAAAATTTTGGTCTTAACACATTAAGCCCAGTGGGATTAATAAATATATACAAATAATTTAATTCAAAATCAAGAGAGTACACATTCTTTTCATATATACATCACCCATTCTCTAGTATAGATTATATATTATGCCAAAAACCAAATCTTAATGCATTTAGATGGCTGAAATTAACATCAAACACCTATTTCAATAATAATGGTCTAAAACCAGAAATCAACTACAAGAAAATTTAAAATTCACAAATATATAGAGATTAAACATGATACTGAAAAGGATCAATGAAGCAAACAAAAGAGAAATATGAATACCCCTGGAGACTAAAAAATGGACATATATCAAAATTAATGGATGCAGAAAATCATCCATTGCTCAGAATTTTATGGCAATGATTGCCTAACTCAAGAAATTCTTAGAAATATGTAATTTACAAAGTTTGAATCAGAAGAAACAGAAATTCTTAACATCCCAGTAACTAGTATGGAGATTTGAATCAATAATAAAGAACTCCTAACAAACTAAAGTCAAGGACTAGATATCTTCACTGGTAAATTCTAACAAACTTTTAGAAAAATAGCATCTATTGTCCTCAGACTTTAAAAAAAAAAAAAAAACTACAAGGGAGAATACTCCTAAACTTACTTTGAGCCAGATAGCCATGATACCAAAAGTCAGAAAAGGATGGCCCACTACAAAGAAAATTACAAGTTAATATTTCTTATGAACACAGCTACAAAAATCTTGAATAAAAGTCAAATTCAAAAACGCATTCAAAGGATCATTATTCCTGATTTTCAAGGAGTCCAGTATCCTCAAAACAGCCAATATGATACAACACATTAATAAATGAATAAAAATAATCGATTTTATTAATAGATGCAGAAATGATTTTTTGTATACAATTCAGCATTGATGAATGATAAAAGTCTATTATCAGGAGAGTCTGGGTCACACCAGCAAGTTCTCAGGTCTCTTTTCAGGCTGTGTTCAGGGATCACTAATAGTGGTGCTTAACTACATACAAGTCAAATGTTCTAATCCCCTGTGTCTTAGTCCCAGATAATAAAAAGTTGAAAGGTTTTCTTTTATGATAAGGAATAAGACAATCATGATCACCTGTTTTCATTAATATAGTATTGGGATTTGTAGCTAGAGAAATGAATCAATAAAAAAGAAAAAGAAGGCATCCCAGTTGAAAATGCAGATGAATAAACTGTCTATATACATATATACATATACATATCTGTATATGTAAAACCCTAAACACACTATTCACAAACTCGTAGAGATAATATAGTTGCAGGATCCAAAATCAATACACAAATATCTTTAACACTCTTGTAAATTAATGACAAGCTAGCAGAAAAGAAATTTTAAAATGGTACTATTTACAATTTCATTAAAAATTAAAATATCTAGGACCCAATAAGTGAGACACAAGTGAATGAAATGATTTTTTTGTATACTACATGGATTAGAAAAAGTAATGGTGTTTAAAAGTTCGTGCTGCTTAGTTTATAGATGTGTAGGGGTCACCATATCCATCACGAATCACGAAATCCCGTTAATCGTCTATTTCTCGAGCAGGCTCAGTAACCTCTCATTCATCCTTTTACTGAGATCTTAGAAGTCTCTCTCAACTCGGCCCTCCTAACGATGTCGCACTGGAGGCTCTTTCAGGGTCAGGGGAATGAGATCCATCTTGTTATTGGATTTAGCGTACGAATACACCATGGGAAGCTTGCAAGGCTGTCCCTCGTGGGCAGGAAACTCTCAGAAGCTTGCCAGTTTCTCCCAGAGGGAGAAGCAGGCTACAAGCTTCTAGGAGCTTGCTTTTAAGTCTCTGGATGTTGACTGTTGATGGGATTACACACACCTGAGTTCCTCTGCCAGTACCTTCATGCATGAAGGCTATCTGAACATGTGGAGAGGGGCCTCGAGCATGGCTGCATCTAGGTTCCGGTGGTCTTCTGCTGCCAGGAGCTCTGCTCGGGGTGGGGAAGGAAGCTGGAGCCCATCCCCTCCGAGGGGCCCCGGGGAAGACAGCCAGGCGTGCGGGCAAGAGACTCTCTGCATCGCTCTCTTCTGGGAGCTTGCTTTTAAGTCTCTGGTTGTTGACCTTTGATGAAATTACACACACCCGGGGGCCTCTGCCGGTACCTTCAAATAAATAATTGAATGAGTAAATAATATTTTTCAGTTGTGGGATATAAAGAAACATAATAAGGAAACAACAATGGCCAAAGTCATCGCAACTGGAGATTTTCTCTATAGAGCTGATCTTACAAGAGACACAGAGGTGGTGAATGGGAGGATTCCTTGGGACATTGATGAAGGTAAGTGGGGACTCTGGTGATGGCTGTGGTGTTGAAATGATGTATGCATCAAAAGCATAATTAGCAGCATTGTGAATCTAAATACCTTAATAAAAATGGTAAAATGAACACATATAAAATTAAAAACTACTCTATTTCAGTGCATGTACAGATTCAATGCAACCCATATAAAAAATGCAATGGTGTTTTCACAAAAATAAAACAAATCCTCCTCAAAATTTTATGAGCCCACAAGAGAACCCAAATAGACAAGTCTTGAGAAAGAACAAAACTGTGGACGTCAGACTTCCTGTTTCAGACTTTATTCTAAAGCAATTGTAATGAATTCAGTAGGGCATTAGCATAAAACACACATTTATGGATCAAGGTAACAAAATTAAAAGCTCAGAAGTAAATCCATACATATGCAGTCAATACATTTCTAAAAAAGAAACTAAGGATATACATGGAGAAACTCTCCTTAAAGGGCTTTCCTTTTAATAAATGGTACTTGGGAAACTAGATACCACATCAAAGAACAAAATGTTACCACTCTCTTATGCCAAGCACTAAAGTTAAACAAAGATGGATTAAAGGCATGACTGTAACACCTGAAATCATAAAACTCTTAGAGAAAAAAGAAATAGAAAGTTACCTCCATTACGTAGATCTTGGTGATGTTGTTTTGAATCAGACATCAAAAGCAATGACAACAAAAGCAAAAGTTAGCAAGTGGAACTACATCAAAGCAAAAAAATTTCTGCAGATCAAAGCACACTATCCACAGAAATACGTCTACTGAATGGAAAATGCATTCAAATAACTTACCTAATCAGGTGTTGATATCTATGAATATCAAAATATCAAAATACATATGAATTCCTATAGTCGCAAAGAAGCTATTTTCTAAAAATAGGCAGAAAATTGGAATAGATATTTCTAAGACAAAAATATACGATGCCAACAAAAATAGATGATGTCAACATATATAACAAGGTGCTCAAAAACATAATTATCAGGGAAATGCAAATCAAGCTCACAATGAGATTTCTCCCCAAACTGTTAAAGTGACTATGATTAAAAATACAATAAACACAGGATGTAGCTTAGCAGTAGAGCACTTGTCTTGCTTGTGTGAGTGCCTGGGTTTGATCCCAAGCACCACACATGAAAAATAAAAGAAGAGAAGTATAGAAGAAGAAAACCAATGTCAACCAAATAAAGAAAATCTGGGAAGTTAAACTGCAGTCAACATGGAAAACAGAATGTAGAGTTTTCAAAAAATTAGAACTAATTAGACTGGAGCGATGGCACATCTGGTAGGGCACTTGCCTTGCACGCGGCTGGCCCAGGTTTGATTTCTCTGTCCCTCTTGGGGAGCCCGGCAAGTTACTGAGAGTATCTCGCCCTCATGGCAGAAGCTGGCAAGATACCTGTGGTGTATTCGATACGCCAAAAACAGTAACAACAAATTTCACAATGGAGACGTTACTGGTGCCTGCTTGAGTAAATTGATGAACAATGGAATGACAGTGCTACAGTGCTCAAACTAGTTATTAAATGATTCAATTGTCCTATGTCTGAGAATTTATCTGAAGAAAGTGACATATATATGCACCTACCCTGCTTATCATAACATTACTGAAAATAGCTAATATTGAGGTTAAGCATGCAATGGGTGGGCTGAGTGCAAGATTTGCATGCAAGAGGGCTCATTCCTAATGCTTCTCCAGAAGACCTCTGGAACCCAGCCACAGCCATGCTCAAGGCCACTCTCCACACATTCGAACGAGCCCCATGCATGAAGGAACCGGCAGAAGAACCCAGATGTGCAGGACCCAGGGCCGAGATCACCAAGGCTGCTCGTATGGGGACTGGGCCTCTTCCTCCTAGATCCCCCATTTTCCAGTAGCTAGGTGGTCATGCCCAGAAACTGCCCCTGGCACCGTGTAATCTCATCAACGGCCAACATCCAAGCTCCTGGAAGCACAATGCAGCTGTGCAACATCTGATAGCCTAGTTCTCCCTCTTAGAGAACCTGGCAAGCTACCAAGAGTTTACTGCCTGCACAGGAGATCCTGGCAAGCTCCCCGTGGTGTATTCATATGCCAAATGCAGTAAAAATGATGGGTCTCATTCCCCTGACTCTAAAGAGCCTCTAATGTGGCACTGTTGGGAAGGACGAGTAAGGAGAGGCTGCTGAAATCTCAGGGCTGGGATGAATGGAGACGTTACTGGGACCACTCGTTAATCAACAGGATGACAGTATACACATACCACTCGGAGAGCCCGGCAAGCTACCAAGAGTATCCTGCCTGCACGGGCAGAGGCTGGCAAGCTACCCATGGCATATTTGATACACCAAAAACAGTAAAGATAGGTCTTGTTCCCCTGACCCTGCCTCCAATCGGTGGGAAAGATGAGAAAAGAGAAGCTGCTAAAATCTCAGGGCTGAGAGGAATAGAAGTTACTGGTGCCCGCTCGAGTAAATCAATGAACAACGGGATGACAGTGACAGTGAAAATAGTCACAGATTATATTAGCAACAAATATTATTCTAAAATTCTCTTTCTGAAACCCTCTATTTGATTAGTTTCCCAGTTCTTCTAAAATAAAATCTAAACTTATTAACTTGACACCACAAATCTTCAATATCTTATGTCTAGCTGTGCTGAAATTTACATGTTCCCAGACTCCCACCTAAATGACTCCAGACCCCACTGTTGCATGTGTGGGTGCCCTTTCTTCGCTGCCCACCCTTCATCCAGGAGATTTATTAACTCTTCACAGCCAAAATCAAATATCAGATCTAGAAGAAAATATTCTCTGTTATTCTCTAAAAGGAGGTTTGTCATGCCTTCTGTTAGTATCTTCAAAATATTGTTCACAACTTTTAGCATTGCTTTTACTTTAATATTTGGAAATCTGTTTCCTGTTTCTTTGAACAGAATGAGCTCCTCAAGGGCAGGGCTCTTCATCTTTCCACGTGTCAGGCTGAGTGCATTGCCAGGAACAGTAGGAGCTTGCAAGCACTGTTCACGTGGAGGAATGAGGATCATGAGTCAACATGCACTTTACAATTGTAGAGAAAATAAGGAGGAAAGTAAGTGCATGTAAAAGCGTTAGATTGGATATCAAGGAGTTGGTAATCAGGAAGTACTGTTAGAAGAGAGCATCTGTTCCAAGAAAAGAATAAAGGATAGCAATTTCAAACAATTGAAGGAATTTGTCATGGAAAATTCCCAGCTAGGGCTATCCAGGTTGGCCTTCAGTGATAGAATAACTGTAGCTTACAGCTCATATTTGATATTTAGGACTGAAACATCCATTCTCCCAATTTCTAGGAGTGTGGCAGACAAGGGCTTTCAGTTGAGTGGCTCTCTAGGAATTGATATCAGTCAAATTCAAGCCTCTTCTTGAGGTCATCCCTAACCAACAACTGATCAATGAGGGATTTAAAAGTCCACCCACTTCCTAATAGACCCTAAGGGCCATCCTAGTAGAAGAACTCCACTTGGGCTTGCTAACTGAGTTCTCTCTTGCAACAAAATTCTGCAGCCTAAGAGGAGAAGTACCCCTCAGCCATTTCTACTGTTTTCACGCTCAAGTTGACCTTGATTCATAGGTCTTTCTCTAATACTTTGCATCAAGCAAATCTCCATCTCAGAGTGTGTTCCACAGACTCACCTAACAGCAATGATACTTTAATGGTTTATATTTCTCTCCCAGTATTTTCACAAGACTGGAAAATACTTTCTTAAACACAGCAACCAAGATAAACGTAACAGATTTTTGAAGACTTTTTGATACATTTTTTTGGAATTTTATTGGTGGATTCAAGGCTATTTTCCTATGGTCCTATTTTTTTCTCTTGTGAACTTATTGATTTATTTATAAATTTATTTATCGACGGATCGATTTAGAATGATTAATATTAGAAAAATCCATATTTAAATGGAATATAGCCTTGACTGAATACTTTTTGGTATTTGGTGAGTTGGAATATTGAGAGTCTGTTTATTTGGAATCAATTGAAGGCATTGAACACCTTGGGTTTGAGAGAAGAAGCCAAAGTAATTCGGGGACTTTTCTTTAATTTAAAAAAAATTGTATTAAAGAACATGATTTACAAAGTTATTGATAGTTGAGTTTTAGACATATAATATTTATACACCAATCCCGGGCTGGAGCGATAGCACAGCGGTTGGGCGATCGCCTTTCACTCGGCCAACCTGAGTTCGATTCCTCCGCCCCTCTCGGAGAACCCAGCAAGCTACCGAGAGTATCAAGCCCGAGCGGCAGAGCCTGGCAAGGTACCCGTGCATATTGGATATGCCAAAAACAGTAACAAGTCTCTCAATGAGAGACGTTACTGGTGCCCACTCAAACAAATCGATGAGCAAAGGGATGACAGTGACAGTGACGCCAATCCCACCACTAGCATGATCTCCTATTCTACCCATGTCTCCATATTCCCTTTCCACTCCACCCCACCTCCACTCCATCCCTGCCCATCAATTTGACAGGCACATTACAAAGTTTCAATGGCTGAAGCTTAGATCTCATGTTTTCTTAAGTTTCTTATATTTTCTCAAGGTTTGTTCAGTCTGTGTTTTGGCTATATTGCTATACCACATACCCATATCACCAGTATAAATAAAATTCTGATGCCTGTTCACCCACTACTTCCAGTTCTCTTCTGCCCCAACTTTAAGATTTTAAATTCACAACAAATTTAAATATTTTATTTTGTGTTTTGGCTATATGGGTATACCATGTACCCATATCACCAGTATAAATGAAATTCTGATGCCTGTTCACCCACTACTTCCAGTTCTCTTCTGCCCCAACTTTAGGATTTTAAATTCACAGGATTTTAAATTTTAAATTTCACAGAGTGCAAAGGTAGAGAAGATCAAACAAGATACATGACAATTATGATATATAGCCCTGAATGTTCCTTTCCAACAATACCTTTCTCTTGCTTTAAAGATGTTGATAGCTCTGTGTTATAAGGCAGATAGAATTGAGCAAAGTTACTGTCAAAATAATAAGCTTCTCTACATTTTATTTCCTTCATTTTCAATTCTTTCTTACAAGACTTGTTTCTAAACTTTTGACCACAGGCATACATGGATCTCTTTCTCTACTAGTTTATACAATTTATGCTTCTTCATCCATATTCTTCTTTACATTGTGGCATTTTTTCTAGATTACTTTATTGTTTCACAAAATACTTTTTAAAAATATTTGTGATTTCTTTTTGGTAGACACATTGTAATTATGGCAAAGATTGACTATTTGAAGAAATTATTGCCTTTTTCTCCTCTGAAACACCACACATTAAATCAAATAAACAGACTTTACCAATTTATATAATTTACATAGTAGAATTCCTACCATCTTGCTAAGTCCCCTAGAGAATAGATGTGGATTCCAACTTAACTTGCTTATTAATTCAGGACAAGAAGATAACCAAAAAGATTATATCCTCATACTAGTGAAGAGTCACATAGATATTTATAAATGCTTGGAATATCCACGTATTATTTTTTAACTCATGAGAATTCCTTTGCCAAAGTCTTTTGCCAAAATTTTCTCATTTTCTACAAAAAATAGTATGCTTGGAATCATGTTGATATTATTGTTGTTGGTTTATCTTTGAAACCTCTCAGTGCCTGGCATAGTATCAGCATGTAGTAAGTACTCAGCTGTTAAGATATTTAATTAAAGTAAAGAGAAAGTAAAGTGAAATTTATCAGCTACACAGGTGGGTGGGAGGCTGAGGGGGTTGGAGGGCGACGGGGGAGGTTTACTGTGGTTCTTGGTGGTGGAATATGTGCACTGGTGAAGGGATGGGTGTTTGAGCATTGTGTAACTGAGACTAAAGCCTGAAAGCTTTGTAACTTCCACATGGTGATTCAATTAATTAATTAATTTAAAAAGATATTGAATTAAATTCTAATTTTCACATATACAAATTCAGAAACTATCAATTAACTCAGGGATTATTGATATAAATTTCACTACATGTCTATGTATTTTAGATAAGCTGCTCTAACAGGATACCAAATATCAAAGACAGAGAGGCTTGTGGACAACAGAAATTTATTACTTATGATTATAGAGACGTAAAGTCTGACATCAAGGTGCCAGAAAAGTTGTATTATAGTGAAGTTCCTCTTCTGGGTTGTAGGTTTTGATTTCTCATTCTGTCATCACATGGTGGAGAGCAGAATGGGAAGGCAAGTTTTCTTGTGAAGTGCATTGCATTCATTAGGCCTCTACTCTCTTTGCCTCATTTAAGTTTAATTACTTTCCAAAGGCCCTACATTACAGGGAGGCTGGATTTCAATATGTTCATTTAGCATGGACACAAATATTCTACTACAGTTCTAAATAATACTGATTATATGTACTTGAACTTGCTCAAGAATGGAACTTGTTCAAGGTTCTGATAAAAGCACTGTCCGATTCCAAAGTTTACATTGTCTTCCTCTCATCATTTCAGAGAGATTGTTTGGTCCTTTTCAAACAATGTGAGGTCCTTTTCACATTTCCTTGGCAATTTGATTTTAGGTCCACATGTTCTTGCCTTCTCAAATACTTATTGTTCTCTCAGAGCCTTCTAGTCAGACTTTTGTGCTTTCATCCAGCTGAGACAACAATGGTAATGGGTAAAGGGCTGTCAGTGGACTCTAATTAAGATGCTACCTCCATTAGGGTCACTTGCATTTTAAGTGAAGAAATTTTTAAAGTTTACATTTAAGTCACTGAAATATGTTTACTCTTTAGCCCCAGTCACTCCTTAGCCCATAGTTCTCCTATTGGTATCTCATCACACATTGAATATAAAATTCAGTGCTTATAACACCCTGTGTGATCTGATCTTTGCCCATGTCTGGCTCCATTTCACTCCACTCTCAGTTACTTGGCTCTTTGGTTTCCTAAATTCCCTTAAGCTCTTTCACAACTCAGAGACTATATAGCCATTTCCCCCTCTGCCTTGAAGATTTAATTTTATGTCATTATTTTCCATAGCTGCTTCTCATTTTCCAGGTTTCTTTAGAAAAACCTTGTTATATCACCAAACCATTGATGTCCACAGCTACTCTTCAACTCCAATGACTCTCTAACCCCTGGTTTCTTTTTATGTCTCAGAGCACTTAACAATAACTTATTTTCATCCAATAACGGCTGTTACTTCTACTAGGAATAAACTTTCTGATTGGTGGTAACTTATCTTCCTTCTACACTGCTGGCACCTCACTGCATACATTGTAAGAGCACATGAAATTCTGTAAATGGGCAGTGTGTCCTTCTAAGTGAAATTTAGATTTTTAAAGAAGGGAAGAGGTGGTATTTGGAAGACAGAGAACAACCCTGAAGACAACCTATTACTGCTTTCCATTTGAAGGTGTACAGGTATACTCTTGGCTCTGGTACCAAACTCCTTGCAGACCTGAAGCTGTGATTGGAGTTTGAGAGATGATATATGTACGTGGCAGTTCCTTGTACAGTTCTGGGGATCACTTAGTGGGTGATGGTGCACCACACCAGTTGATGCATGGTGCTTTAAAAACCCTTTTTTGTTTTGAGTTCATGTGAACCAATGAACTAAATTTTTTTTGAGGAGATAAAGAAAAAAATAGTCAAATTCCTTGTAAGCATCCTATTCTCTTGTGAAGATCACAACCAGGTAACACATATCTTATTGAAGAGTTTATTTCATTGTCTGAATGAATTTGCTACAAATCATTTTGTATCCACTTAAATGAAATAATATTTTATTGCAATTTTTGATACAGATCTTTACTCAAATGCTGATTTAAAACTTCTTACGTTGGTGGACCAGGGTTTTCCATAGCTTCACTCTCCGTGGTGCTAAAACATTTTCCCATATCAAGCAACCAAGCAAAAATAACATTTCTACCATCTTCTATTTTCCTACTTAGAGAGATTTATGAGCTTCAAAAGTTTTTCTCACATATCTTGGGCTTTTTTTGAGAGTTTTTAATCTTTTTAGTGAAGCTTATTTTCTCTTTCCATTTTATAGACTAGAATTTCTTAACTTGAATCTAAAAAACCCTGTTCCTTTCAGAATTCTCATTTAGACAGATTTTTCTTAAAACAAAATTTTTTTGCATATGTAAAAAACTGGTTATTTATATTAAAAAGTTGAAAATAAAGAAGCTTTTGACCCTACACTCACAGATAATTATTATTAACATTTTGATAAATATATCTTGATATTATAGAGATAAGTGGATAGAATGAAAATGAGTGATTTTTATATTGTACATAAAATAATCTTATAATGAGCACACATATTTTATCTTTTATACTGTACTTTCACTTTATATATACTTTACATATGTACTTTATATATGTACTTACACTTTATATATATACTTCACAACAATATTCTTCACTTAGAAATTTAATAGGTATTTTTTCAATGTTAATATTACACTTCTATATAATTTCAAAATAGGAGAATAAGGGACAAGAAATATAGTACAGGGAGTAAAGTACTTGCTTTGCATGTGCTGACGGAGTCTGATCACTGGCACCACATATAGTGCCCCAATCTCTCTGCAATATCTGAGAACAGACCCAGGGTAAGTCCTAAGAACCACCAGATGTAGCCCCCAAATCCCAAATAAAACAAAAACAAAATAGAAGAGCAATGAAAATCATTTGATTTTGTTTCATTATTTTTTTGCAAAACATTAAGATAATTTTTATTATTTTTTGTGATGCAAGAAATACAATAATATAATTTTAATTAAAGTTTTATTATATTAATCAATAGTCTTCAAGAAGACTACTTGGATAAAAACATTTTGGCTACATAACTTAAAGTCTTTATTTGGAGAGGCTTCAAAGTTGTACTTAGCGGTCAAACCCACAAATTGCCCCTGGCACCAGATAATCTCACCAACGGCCATGATCCGGAGACTCAGAAATAAAGCTCCTGGAAGAGAGCAACATAAACCTCATCCATGAGTGAATCTGCTGTATAATCATATTCTAAATTTTGAAATTCCTGGAGAGCACATGTGACCATGTGACCTCTCATACTCAAGATTAATCTTAAACCAGAATCTAAGTAGAAAAATCTCAAAGTAATGCTTAATGGTACTTGTAATGTATTATGATTCTAGAATTATTTCAAATGTAAACAAAATAAGTTGAGGCAATCATCACTTAATGTGCCATGTTAAGACAGAGGAAAAACTATTTCAAGGTCTGGAGCCTGCCTACCTTTAGCTTGTACACTATGCATTATGTAAATATCCATGATATTCTTCTGTGCGTGACCCTGCACCTTTGTCTCAACCTGGGCTGACTTGAACACCAACTATGGCAATCTGAAGATGCATGATGCAACCAGAATGAAAACAGAACCTCTCCTCCACTCTTTAATTTTTATATTGTTTTCTATATACAGACATGTCTTCCATTTTCTATACAAAATTACACAGAAGCTATTTTCCCCTTTCTGTGACGCTAGACTTAGCAAGTGCCTTTCAGAAATGGTTTCTAAATACCCAGAAGAACAATAACTAGTTAGCTAGAATGTCATAGAACATTGAGTAGCTGAGATAGCACCTCTATGCTGACCCACTGCTGTTGTATTTAAGTTTCAATTTCTCACAACTCCCTTAGCCCTCTGGTTTTACATGGCAGACCTTTCATAGACCTTTAGTGGATAACATACCTCATCAGAAAAGATAGAGATGCCTATAAACACCACCTCTCTGGAGAGCTTACTGTGTAGTAGCATTTTACATTCTACATTACAAAGATGTATCAAGGTACCTCTAAGGCATACCTCTTCTTACTTTTGGATACTGACCTCTCTCTTAGTTTTCTCCCAAGCAGTTTTCAGCTATAACTTTAATTACTTATGAGAAATTTTCAGTATTTTTTGTATATGGTTTTTTGGGGGGCAATATTTTTCTGATGGGGGTCGGGAGACAGTGCAGTGGTTACAGTATGTGCTTTTTATAAGCTCATCCATATTTTATGCCTGGCACCACAGAGTCATCCAAGATTTCAGTTGGATGCAGCACAGAGGGTTCCTGAACCCAATGGATGTGACCCTAAAGGCATGCATGCACTATATGAACAGCACCACATTCCTTGGCATTGAACTAATGACCCAGCTGGCCAAGAATCACTAGTGAATTCTAGTGATTAATTTATGAGCCTCCAGAGAACTACTTGGGAACCTCCCTCAAATGCTTTTCTAGTGACTTTTCAATAACAATCAAAGAGAAATGCTTTAATAGGTGACCAATGGCCTCTATATTTTCCTTGCCTGTGACTGTACAATTTTTTTGAGAATTTTATGAAGGTTTCATTGTACTCTAATTTTTGTGAAATTGACACCGCAGTTCTGGGAATTTGGGTTTCAATATAGACTAGTACAATATAAAATTATAGATGTTTTCTTCTCAGAAAGATGTGAGGATGACAGTTAACTCAATCAACTGATAATTTTAGGAAAAGAGGAGTTAAACCAGAAAAGGCCCACTTCACTGATGAAAGTTCCTTTTTAGCTACATCATTGTCAAACAGAGCTTGTTCCAGTAATTTTGATATGTGCTTCTGTCACTAGCATGAGGTCATATCTCATTATTGTCTTGATTTGGAATTTTGATTTATTTTTCCAATCCATAAGCATGGGCTAGTTTTCCATTTCCTAAGGTATTCTTTTACTTAAGTGATTTAAAATTTTCATGGTATAGAACTCACACCTATTTTAAGTTTATTCCTAGGACCTTGATGTTTTGGGACACTATTTTTAGTGAGATATGTTCTTTTATCTCTTTCTCTGGTCCATTATTTTTATATAGGAATGCAACCCATTTTATGTATATTGACTTTTTATCCAGCCAGTTTTATTATTAGTTTATTGTTTCTAGGACTATTTTTGTTGCCTCTAGAAGTATTTCTATCTGCCTTAGGTATTAGTGTAATGTTAGCTTTGTAGAAAGTACAAGAAAGGAGTCCTGTTTCTAAAATATTTTGAAAGAATTTAAGAATAATTACAGTAAGTCATCTCTGAAGGTTTGATAACACTCACTACTCATAACTCACTACTCACTACTAATACTAACTACTACTTCTAGACCATGAGTTTTATTTTTGGAGAGATTCTTACTTAATGGCTTCTACAATATGCCTTTAGAGGGAAGAGTTTAGTTCATTGAGGTTCAGAGATATTATTGATGTAAAGAACTGTGTTGCCATTTTTATGTGTGTGGCTTTTAGTTGTCTTTCCCAAATGGACATTTGCTTTTTATAGGTAGCCTTTCAGTGGTTCTTGCAGAAACAGTTTAGTTGTTGCAAATGTTACATGCTCTTGTTTGTCTGGAAATGTTTTTTATTCCCTCTTTGAATGGCAGGGGACTCTACTTTGAAAGTTCTTTTTAATTAGGTACTTTGAGTATATCATTTCACTCTTTTTGCTTGTATGGTATCATAGGGCAGATCTGTCATAATTTTTATGTTATTTCCATTGTACTTGAGAGTTTTCTTTTCTCTTGATGCCTTAAGTAGTGAATCTATGCCTTTTGTTTTTACCAGTTTGATTATTAAGTGTCATGGTATTTTTAGCCTATTTTGTTTGGTACTCTTTGCACCTCTTGAATCTATGCAGAAGCTTCCATCCATAAACTGTGAAACTTCTCAGTTATTTCATCCTCTAGTCTTTTATCCCTTTAATCTCTATCTCTTTTCTTCTGGCATTCCTATATATCAGAGATTAATCTTACATCAAGAATCTTACATTATTTTCTTGGTTTACTTCTTTTCACTTTTAATTTTAATTCTTTCCCAAATTAATTTTTATTGTCATTGTATAGAGTGTTGATTTTAGGTTCTTCTTGATGAAGTTCAAAATTTTTGTGAGCTCAAGGATTTTTCTGTATTTCTGTCCGTGTCTGTTATAGGAGATGAGTTCAGTTGTGTGTTCATTTTTCTTAGGTTTCTGCTAGTAGTTGAACTTTAGGTTCCCATCTAACTGAGTACTTATTTGATTTATTATTTTACACAGATCTTATTAGTTACTTTAAGGGACTCCTGTTTTTGATCTATTATTGTAACTGTTCCTGTGACCCTGAAATGGCATCTTAGTGGACAGGCAAGTGTAGGCCTAGCTACACCAGGGAAGTATTCTGAGACAGAATTATGAAACTACAGTTACCCACTGATAAGAGATTCGGTGGGATTGAAGGAGAAGAGTTCCCACTTGGACATGTTAATGTACATGCATTTTGGGGTATCAATGCAGCCACTTGGGACTGCTTGGCTTTAGAGGTGAAGTTAGCTGGGGCATGTCTGAAGGGTTTGTCTGGGGAACAGGACTGGTGACAGTGGGATCCCTTCTATGGTGCAGAGACAGGGGAAGATATGGGGTAGGAAAGACGTGAGACCAGAAGTCATGTTTTTTTTAAATTTTTAAATAAGTTTATTTGATTTCTTTAATTAAAGTTCTTTTATAAGTTGTAAATTGTGATTTACAAAGCTATTGATACTTCAGTTTTAGGCATATAATTTTTACACACCAATTCCATCACCTCTATCAACTTCCCTCCACCAGTGTTCTCATATTCTCTCCTTACTCCAACCACTGCCCCATCTCCCAGCTGTCAACTTAACAGCTACCTTACAAGGTTTCAGTGGCTGAAGCCAACTTAGATGTCCCATTTTAAGTTCTGTTGAGTCTAAGTTCTTAATATATGGCTAACCACTTACCCATTAAACTAGTATAACTGAAACCCGAATGCACGTTGACCTATTAGTTAGGAAAACCAAAGTCATGTTTTAAGTGAATGGATTTTCAGAAGACATTGCTGTGCAAATGCAAAGGAGTCTAATTTCTTGTTGGGTATTGAAGTAAAATAGTCTCCCACAAGGATATATAGTGCATGGGTGGCAGACCCAACAGAGATGAATAATCAGACTTTAGGAAGTATTGCTGTGAGACCCCACACCAAGTGCCTACATTTTTTGAAGAAAATATATTAGAAGCTAGAATGACAGATGCCACAGAATCTGTTCTTGAATCACAGCCTTTTTCAAGTATGAAAGGAGCCCACGTAATGTGTTTCAGAGGAAGATATGTCCCAGTCACAAGAGTAAGCACTCAGATTGGGCAGTTAGCACTCACAGGCATGCAGAGTAGAACTACACAGATGAAAAGGGAGATTTCATGGCAGGCAGCTGTTCCTGCTGGAGCCAGAATTATATTTTCCTCTAATTTTGTCAGAAACAATGTGTTATTTTGGTAACTCTTTATTTTCCGCACTGCAGATTCCCATATAATTATTGGATGCAATTAGGTATTCCATGCTGCAGAATTACTCAGCTATCCATGCTTCCAATAGATATGAAAATAAGTCATCATGAAAGTTCACAATGAAAATCCTCCATTCAAAGATTAAAACTTAATTCTCTATATACCTAACAATGTGTCTGAATCAACAATATATTTTTAATTCACGGTATTTGAATTAAATGTAATAAGAAGCATACCAGAGCTAACTGGTGTGGGTGATATTTTTTGCTCATCTTAAACTATGACTTCTTGCTTCTGTTTCTGCAGAAATCCAAATAAAATTTCTCAGAGGTGTGGGGGAAAAGTAATGAATCAGAAGCCAAAGATGATTCATAAATCCAGATTAACTATGTCATGGGATGGCTGACTGGAAGGTCCTGTTTTATCTCTACATCAAATTCATTTTTTTGCTCAAATCAGAAAAAAACAATGAAAAGCATATTAAGTATAGAAAAGGCCTTGCTTGTTATACAGATTTATATCAACTTGTATTTTTTTTTCCCAAGTGACAGAAACTCAATTTAATCCAGTTTAGGCAAGGAAAGAAATTTAGCAGCATGATAGCAGAGCACCTCCCAAAACCAAAACAAAATGGAGTAATATTTAAAGGCCAGGGACTGGAAGTGGGGATTTGATATTCATATTCTCTATCCCTCTGTCCTGATCTTATCCTTATTTTTGTCTCTATATCTCTTGGCTTTATTCTCCTGTATAGGAGAAAATTTTCTCCATTTGTTATTGATTACCAAATGGATAAACCAGTGGTTATACCTGTGAGGCTATTAAGAGGGAAAAGGAGTCTTTTCTGTTCTCACACACACACACAAACACACACACACACACACATACACACACGACAATGACTTGAAGGCTTCTGATAGAATAGACTAGATTGTTAGATTAGAAACATCCATTGGACCAGTTTCTTCCTACAAAGATAAATTAAGATAAGATTGATTCAGTCTGGGTCACACACCTAATCTGGTGCAGAGAACAAAGTTTATAACCAGAAGAAGGTAGCATTCTAGAGAATGAATGTCAGACAGATGACAACAATAGCACTAAGGAACCCAGGTATCATTTTGGGAATATTAAATTGAACAGTTTTGAGGGCCCAAGGGAATAACCCAAAGTATACTGATTATTATTATTATTATTTTTGCTTTTGGGGTCACACCCAGAGATGCAAAGGGGTTACTCCTGGCTCTGCACTCAGGAATTACCCCTGGTGGTGCTCAGGGAACTATATGAGATGCTGGGAATCGAACCTGGGTTAGCTGCGTGCAAGGCAAACACCCTACCCGCTATGCTATTGCTCCAGCCCTGATTTGTGCAGAATGTTAAAATTTAACTTTGCATTTTTCAAATTAGCATTTTCTCTCATGACTCTATTGAGAAAGGCAAAAAGCTTTTAAGCAGCAGAGCAGAAGAGATAGTATGGTGGCAAGATTCTTGCCTCACATGCAGCCAACCCTGGTTCTGTTCCACAAATGGTCTACCAAGTACTGCCAAGAGTGATTCTTGAGCACAGTGTCAGATGTAAGCTCTGAATACAGTTGGATATAACCTGCCCTCCCCTGCCCAAAGGGGGAAGAAATGAACTCAAAACAGAATGATTTTCAGAATAATAAACAATATCAAAACCCCCGACAGAGTCGCAATGAGTAGTGGTAGTGAAAACAGGGAGCCAGTGCTAAAAGCATTATTTTGTTGGATTCAAATCAAGGAAGACAACCATAAAAGGAAGAATATTACTTATTTTTTTGCAAGAGACAGGGCTCTGAGATGATAAGTTCCATGTCTTACCTTTCCTTAACCCCGTAAAGAAAATTTCTGAAAGAAATCTTATCATTTTACTTTAGTAAAATATATAAACATAAATAATTGTTACATTTTTTTAAATGATCACTAACAAAGAGTGTATTTGGTTGTATATTAAACTGTTTTATAATTAATAATTTGATCTATAAATATTTTCAGTGCTTTAGATCAGTTTCCCCAGAAAGCAAAGCCTGAGAAAAAGCTTCATGCTACCTCTGAGATTATGGAGTAAAATCCAAGGATCAGTAGTGAGAAATATGGAGAGTAAGGCAGGGAGGGAGAGAAATTCAATATGAGAGGGCCAGATAAACTGGTCTACAGTTGGTAAGCAGGTCTGATTCTCTCTCTTTCTCATGATTTTACCTTCTATGAAGTCAACTAAAAAGATGCTTTTTAGAACACTCATTTGCTTAGTGTAAAGGAGAATTTCTGCCAGATTCCAGTTCCTATCAGTCATAAATCTAGTCTGTCCTCTGGACATTCATACATCAGTGTTACACGGAGAGGCCCCCGGACAAGATGCTGAGGTTAGCAATATAGACTGCCACTGGCAGTCTTAAGGCATTCAAATTCCAGACAGATTCAAGCTGAGGTCATCACAGTGCTGGCTCAAGAAGCCCAAAACCCTGAAGTAGATGGCCTCCGCCCCTCCACCTCAAGCCCAAGAGACAGTGACAAATGAGAGGTCCTACTCCCCTTACTTTCCTCCCCCCCTCCCCCGCACCAGTGCAAACCTAGGAGAGAATTTAGATGTGTAGATAGGCAAATTAAATCCACAGCTTAGTGGACTTGCTAAAGAAAGATTTGCAACCAGTTAGTTACACCAGTAGGTGACAGAGCTCAGAACGGGCCCTGTTCCCAACTCTTTCTAGTCATTGCTACACTCCCTGATTCTCCAAACATCATACCCCCAATTGGGAACATTTATGGTAAAATTTCCTAAATGCCTTACGAGGTGAGAAGCAAGTTAACACCTCCTAAATATTCATGAGATATTTAACGGTTCACTCTCAGTGGGTAGCAATATGTCTATCAAGATCTATTTATTCTCATTACTTCAGTGCTGTTCTGGAATGATGCATTATAAACAATTTATGATGTGTTGACAGGACAGATGAATGCTAGGATAATAGGCTGAAGAGGAGAAAATCTCACCAAGGCAAACAACACAGAGGCATGCCTCTGAGAATGGAGAGATGGTTTGATGATATACATGCTGAGTCTTTATGTGCCCACCTGCAGCCCTAATAGTGTTATGTCACAACATTTGTGTGTGTGCTGTAGCTTCTACTTGCTTTGGACATCTTCAGGGCAGAACTTGTGGAATCTCTTTTCCTTGAAAGACTGGTAGGTACTGGCAAGCATGAGTGTCCTTGAACTTCTAATGCATTTAATGCATTGTAATATTTGGATGGGCTGGACCGTTAGTAAAGCGGTGGTAGGGCGTTCGCCTTTCACGCGGCAGACCTGTGTTCAATTCCTCCGCCCCTCTCAGAGAGCCCGACAAGCTACCGGGAGTATCATACCTGCACGGCAGAGCCTGGCAAGCTCCCTGTGGCGTATTGGATATGCCAAAAACAGTAACAATAAGTCACACAGTGAGAGACGTTACTGGTGCCCTCTCGAGCAAATCAATGAGCAATGGGGTGACAGTGACAGTGGATATTTGGATGGTGATACTACTCACCCAGCCAGCCTAAAGGTCCTTTGGGTCAAGTGTCAGGTTGAAGATTAAATTTCCAAATATCCGGCCTAAAAACTCAGTCTTATCATTATAGCAGTGTTTTTTGAAGAGTGTGTCTGAGATTAGAAAACATTTTTCAGGACTAGAACACAGTGCTAGAGCACATGCCTTGCATGTATGAGGCCCTGGATTCAATCTCTGACCCCCAAACAGAAAACAAGGACACAAAGCTATTTCACCAGAACAGGACATCATCTCAGATGCATTTATCCTTCTTTGCCCCACAGAGTTACAGTTTTGCATCTACTACTCACCCCGAGTTAGGACAGGACTCTGCTTGCCTCTGCCTTTCATCCCTATTCTATCCTAGAATAAGTCTGTAACAAAACAAAAGTCATGTATCACACCCCTGGATACACTGTAGCACTGTAGCACTGGCATCCTGTTACTCGGGCGGGCGCCAGTAGCGTCTCCATTTGTCCCAGCCCTGAGATTTTAGCATCGTAAACTTTATGCCCTCCCCCGGCGGATGCTGCACCAACTGGATGTCCGTGGGCGTAATGGTGACGCGCTTGGCGTGGATGGTGCAAAAGCTCCATGACGGCCCAGCTCTGGGATCGCAGGTCGGTCTTGAAGTCCTGCTCGATCTCGTGCACCAGCCGCTGGACCCGTAACTTGCGGATGAGCAGCTCGGTGGACTTCTGGGAGCGGCGGATCTCGTTCGTGCCACGGTGCTGGGCCGCTAGCGGTGCAGCTTCTTCACGCCTTCTGTGCTGGTGCGCTCCGGTGGGCCGCCTTGGTGGCCAGCTGCTTGCTGGGGGCCTTCCCGCCCGTTTACTTGCGCACCGTGTACTTTATAAGAATCCCTCTCGTTCTTCCCAACTCAGCTGGAGTTAGGGAAATGAGACCCATTTTTGCTACCGTTGTTGGCATATTTAGTACATCACGGGTAGCTTGCCAGGCTCTGCCGAGCGGGCTGGATACCCGCAGTAGCTTGCTGGGCTAGGGGGGAAATCGAGCCTTTTGGGGAGACCAGGATTAGAGATGGCCCCTGGATACACATAATGGGAAAAAATATTGTGAAAGTTTTTTAGAAATTATCTACATTACAAAGGAGGTGGGGAAAGATAAAGGGGTTGCAAAGGCTGTTCAAGGTATTAGCGGTAAGTATTTGACTCAGAAACCTAAGTCCAATTGATAAGCCCTCACATCGGTGCTGTGAACCCCATCTTGCCTCCACACTGCCTTGTGTAGTGAGCTGGAACTCTCAGATGAACTGTGGGAGGACAGAGGTTGCGTATATATCCTAAAGATAACTTCTGAGGATAAAAATATTAAGATGAATTAGAAAGCACTTGAAAAAGGTCAATAGATACAGGAAACACAAAGGGAGAATTCTCCCCCATTTTCCTGCTCTTCATTGTTGTTGTTGAATTTTTTTTAATCCTAATTTTGAGTGTCATTTGGGGGGTCTCAGTAAGTTATCCCTCATACCCCCCACACAGTTAAACAATGATATTCTGAAACCAGTTACATGATTCTGCTTCTGATCCCATTTTCAGGACTTGAGTGTTGGAGTGCTGAGAAATGAACAAGATGTATTTTATTTCTAGGCAAACTAAGTTGTGGAGTGACCTGCCCAGAATTGGCAACTGAACTGCCCAGTAAGTTCTGCAAGTAGGAGGAAGAACTCAGTGCTCTGTATCCTTTTCGCCCACTGGGCCATCTTCTTATAGCAAAACTAAGTTTTGATATGAGAAAATCTGGAGATTGGTGCTGGGGAGCCTTCTGGAACTGGACATGAGAGAGAGATGGTCTGGAGTTTACATCTTGTTGTCAATAGATGTTGACAATAAAGTTGTCAGTTTACAGTTCCTCCTTCATTTCGGAGCTGCCACCTGCATTCTGGATTCACCATTCTCATCTTCTTCATCCCCTCTCTTGGCTGCCTTATCACCAAGTCCAGATCACAGGAGATGAGAGAGGAAGAAAGAAACAGCAGCTGTGTTGCTATCTGATTATTAGCTTGACTGAGTCACCACACCTGGGGTAAAATCGAGTCTTAACTATTAATACTTGTTGCATAAATGAGAGTCTTAGAAGGAGGGGAAACAAATACAGACTTCAAGCCACAAAGCTCACCTGCTAGTTTTGCCCCTACTTAGATAATTGCTATTGCAGGATGAAGGTCGTATGGGTGTTTATTATTTTATGGGCCAGCTTCTAACCACATTAGTCTTTCAGGCCATATGGTCTCTATTGGCACAGCCAGCACTGTCATTGGTGCATGAAAACATCCTTCAACAATATGTAAATAAACTTCCCTGTGAACTTAATACAGACAAGAGGTAACCAGCTCACATTTGACCCATGGAACAAAATTTGCTGACCCATGTTTTATCCTGTCTACTTTAGAAGCTAGTTTCAAGTTTCCATAGCAAAATGTTAAAGTGTCTGTGTCTGACATTATATGTGATGATTTTCTGAGGAGGCCTTCATGATAAAATTTCTACATTCTGTTATTGTGCAAAGAGAGAATGATCACTTAATCACATTTTGGGTAAAAGTAAGCTTTTTCCATGTGAATGAAATAGAATATTCAGCAATCATCTGAAAACCCTGAGATACAATTAGGTCGTCTTTCTGCAAACTTAAAATAAAAAAAAATCTAATTTTGCCTAAATTATTCAGACTGAAGAGGCTTAAGTGGGGATCTGGATGTCAAATCTGGCAAAATTGTTCTTTCTATTTTCCAAAATCAATAATCTCCCCACTCCAGCCAATGTCCTCTGCCTGGGGCCGGGCAGGTGCGATCTGGAAGCGACAGTCCTGCTCGCAGGCAGCAATTGTTTCTGAGGCTCACCAAAGCCATTTCTCACTCCTCTGCTGTGATTACTTCAGTTTCCATGGAAATGGACACCAGCTCAGCTAAAACAAGAGAACGGAAGTTTTTAAACAGTGATTATTTGGACTTTCCGTTTCTATGGAAATCAGAGTTAGCAGTCAAGGATCACCATTCACATCATAATTATTTTCAGCCCTGCAATAGGATATTAAACTGTGGGAAAATCTCACCCATAAAATGCAAGAGATCATATTTGTCTCCTAGGAATTCTGCAGATGAAAAGCAATAAATAAATTGTTGTCTATTGTTCAGCTGTTAAAAATAATACTGTTTGGGTTGGGAGATAGTACAGCAGGTAAAGTGCTAGCCTGGCACATGGCAGACCCATCTTATCCCCGCACCATACTCTACCCCCAGCACCACTTCACGAGAAGTAATCCCTAAGAAGAGAGTGAGGAATAAGCCCTGAATACAGCCAAGTGTGGCCCCAAAGATGTTACCTTCTCCCTAAGCACATACACAACAATAGTGTTGAGAGTTATGTGTGCCAAACAAGATTAAGTAAAAAGTCAAGATAAAAGTGAGCTATATATACACTGCATACCATGATATGGCAAGAATAGTTGGAAATGAATACTCTGAACAAGAACTGCATGCTGAAAACAGCTCTCAGTTATGTTCCCCAAAGGGGAAGGTGAAAGAGAGGGACACAGAGAGAGAGAGAGACAGAGAGACAGAGACTGAGACCGAGACAGAGACAGAGACAGAGACAGACTGACAGACAGAGACAGAGACAGAGACAAAGAAAGGAAAAACAGGCTGGGGCTGGGGCTGGGGGGAGGGTGGCAGGAGGGAAACTGGAAATGTATGCTTGTGGAGATATGGGTGTTGGAACACTGTATAACTGAAACCTGACCATAATCAGCTTTGTAACTCTGTATCTCACATTGATTCAATTAAAAAAAAAGTTCTAAGCTATTGTTGCATCGCTTGAAAATATGCAGAGAAAAATAAAACTAGAAGTAGTATGGCAAGTGAGATTCTAATTAGTGAACTCACAAATTATTTTCATCTTTGCTCAGTGGTGTCTATTCAGTGTTTGATATTGCTAGTACTATTTTTATTACCCTTTGCCATTTGTCAAGGGTCTTGCAGGGGTCCTTTTTCTGGTGAGGCAGCTGCAGTGCTGAATGGCCTTAGCCCAGCAGGCCCTCCAGGTGGGAAGCCAAACAATGACTTTTGGAATTTGCTTTCCCCAGTTTACCTTATTAAGACAAGGCACCAATCTGAGATCTCAGGTCACAGCTGGACCTTCCCGAATCACAAGGCTAGAAAGGCAGCCAGACAGGCCTTTGGGAGAATCTGCCTTGCTGCCTTAAGGAAGGCCTGGATTCTCCCACTGGAGGGTTTGTTTGCCTCTTGGCTGGAGATGCAAACTGGCTATTTGTGAGCCCAGCTCTGCTGCACAGTCCTCTCCGCACCCAAGAGCAAGAGCCGCCCAGTTGTCTCAGGACTTTCCTGCAAACAATACTGGCTTCTAGAATTAGAAATTGTATTTTTGTGACTAATTTTAGTGTGCTTGATTGTCATAGATTTTATACGTCAAAAAAGACTGCGTGTATTTCCTAGGGGCCAATACTACTCTTTGGTGTATACAATATAAAATGATGTTTTGAATTCAACCACTTAATAACAGCTGTTCTCAAGAGACCTAAAATACTTCATTGGAAAATAAAATGAGCATTCTGAACCTCTGTGCTGAAGTTCATTTTGCCAGTCGAACTGACACTCTGGTTTCTTTCATTTTCCCGAGGACAGAGAGAGTGAACTAAGTAGTGGACACTGTCGCACTGTTGTCTTCTACAGGCTCACAAGGTAATCTTAAGATCAAAAAAACTAATGACTATTGCAGCAACAAGTGATTAAAAATAACGTTTTTGACCAAGACTATTATTTTTTTCTCTTTTTGTTTTTCTGGGAGTTGATTCACCCAGTGTTTGTTTGTTGCCACAATTAATTTATTAATTTGGTTCGCCTGCCTGTCTCTGTCTCTCTCTTTTCTCCCCACCTCTCTCTCTCACACATACACCTACCCATACTCTCTCTAGAGTGAGATTATATTTTAGAAAATTTAAAGGGATGTTTTAAGGAGTTCCTTGTGAAATGCGTTTTTAAAATACAAAACTCCTGATACTGGCCAAGGGGCTTTTATATGTTGATGGTCGAAGTAAATCAGTCTTTCGAAAGAAAAATGAGAAAGGATGTATTAAGAGTCCTAAGAATATTTATACTTTTAATACATGATTTTTATTCTGAGATTTAATTCTAGGAAATAATCAAAATGTTGATATAGATATCCCTTGACCAGCATGAAGCCATTTTGTATATTACTGTAACTTTTCTTTCCATGAGGAAAAACGGAAACCAACCCCAAGGTCCAGAAAGGGTGATAAGCATTATGACTATAATTAATAATACTGTATTGCATGGAAAGTGGACGCAGATCCCTCATTTTCCAGTAGCTAGGCAGTCACACCCACAAACTGCCCCTGGCGCTATGTAATCCCAAAAGGGCCAAGATCCAGAGACTATAAAACAAAGCTCCCAGAAGAAAGCGACACAAAGTCTCCTGCCCCCCCCGCCCCCCCATGCCTGGCTGTCTTCACTAGGGTCCCTTGGAGAGGGCAGGTTGAGTTTTCCTCCCCGCTCTGAGCAGGGCTCCGGCAGCCAAAGACCTCTGGAACCCAGATACAGCCATGCTCAAGGCCACTCTCCAGATAAGCCTCATGCATGAAGGAAACAGTAGAGGAACCCAGGTGTGCGGGACTGGGGCTGAGATCTCCAAGCCTGCTCAGATCAGGACTGGGCCTCTTCACTCAGATTCCCCCATTTTCTAGTAGCTAGGCAGTCACACCCACAAACTGCCCGGCATTGTGTAATCCCATCAACAGCCAAGATCCAAAGACTGTAAAACAAAGCTCCTGAGTGACCTCTTATAGTCTAGTTCTCCCTCTTGAAGAACCTGGCAAGCACCGAGAGCATCCTGCCCACACAGCAGAGCCTGGCAAGCTCCCTGTGGCATATTCGATATGCCAAAAACAGTAACAACGATGGGTCTCATTCCCCTGACCCTGAAAGAGCCTCTAATGTGGCACCGTTGGGAAAGATGAGTAAAGAGAGGCTGCTAAAATCTCAGGGCTAGGATGAAGGGAGACGTTACTGGTGCCCACTTGAGCAAATCGATGAACAATGGGATGACAGTGATACAGTGACACTATATTTTTAAATACACTTTTAAAATGTAGTTTAAGATACATTTTAAAACTCCTAATGGAGTAGATGTTAAATATTATTACCAAAGGAAATAATTTTGTAACTATGTGATGAATCTTATGTAGAAACTGTGGTAATAACTTCATAGTAAATACAAATAACTTTGCTGTAACATTGAAACTAATGAGATACAAATTTAATATTATATATCAATAAAAATATGTGTAAACCTTAACAACAGGTACATTTTCAGCAACATGCACACAAAAGAAACTATTATGGTATAATTTGTAAAATTCAGAACTTTATGGTTTTTTTTATAGGGGTCATCACCAGTGGTGCTCTGTGGGACCAGGAATATTCCAATAAATATTTGGCTCTGTGGTTCAAGCTTTACGATACTCTTTCAGTGCTCACCCCACAGTGCTTGGAGAATCAAGTGTTTCTGAGGACTAAATTAGGTCATCACACAAATAAGTATGTACTCTACTGCTTGCATCTCTGGCCCCCCAAATCAGAATTTTATTGTTTTTCACCAAAGAAAATCAAATAAGAATTTTAAATTGCAAATATGTGTCTATTCACACAGGTATAACATATAACATGAATACAATTTATAGCATAGGAAATGGAAAGAGCTATCCCATAGAGAAAATAATTTATTTTTCTTTAAAATTTTTTTTTATTTTAGACAAAAGCCACAACTGTTGATAGAGTTGAAATTGATTATATAACCATGCTCCAATATTAATAATCAATAAGTCACTGTCACTGTCATCCCGTTGCTCATCGATTTGTTCGAGTGGGCACCAGTAACATCTCTCATTGTGAGACTTATTGTTACTGCTTTTGGCATATTGAATACGCCACGGGTAGCTTGCCAGGCTCTGCCATGCAGACATGATACTCCCGGTAGCTTGCCGGGCTCTCCGAGAGGGGCGGAGGAATCGAACACGGGTCGGCCACGTGAAAGGTGAGCACCCTACCACCGCTGTGCTATCACTCCAGCCCAATCAATAAGTATAAAAATCCATTTTTATATAAAACAATTATATCTGATCATGGGCTTGTTAAGTTCTTATCTGAGAATAATTATTAAACTGCTTGTTGCTAGTTGAGTTTTCTCTGCTGTTGCTTTTGTTTGTTGGCTTCTATGTTACTTTCCCATCTAATTTAGTGGGAATTTATTGGAATGTCAGTATTGAGGAATTAGAACATTACCACATGGCCCAGAGACTCCAGGATATGTGGTCGGGGCCAGAGAGTTGACATGGCAGCTCTGGGAGGTGGGCTTGACCGCTGGAGTTTCTGGAAGTAATGGAGGTGGGGGTGGTATAGGAGCACAAGGGTGGGGGTTTAAGGCAGTGGGGAATAGGGATGCTACACACCCCAATTTGGAGAAAGAGAAGTTCCAGAATTCTTAGCCTGAGCACAGGGGTACCTGAAATTATTTGCAGCTTGGCATCTCTGCAGAGCATATTAGTGAAATGGTGGGCTTGAACAATTGTCGTGGCTAGAGTGGTGGGCTGTGGGTGCGGTTTCCAGGGCTTTGGCATTGCAGGCACTCAGCCCACCCTCTGCTGCGGTTGCTCCGGAGATTTCCACCACGGGGATTCAGGTTTCAGTGAATTTCAGCTGCTTGGCATGAATCTCCTGGGAGATTTGGTAGGGAATTTAGTAGGGAATTAGCAGGGCTAGTGGGTGAGTCAACATGGTAATGAATGTGACAGGTGGATCTATAATTTATTTTAAATTGTAAGAAATGTATTCAGTTATATATATATATATATATATGATGACTGAAATCATTTGTACTATATAAAGAAATATATGTTAGAAGGTTAATATCCATGGCCATGGAAAACAGAAGTTAGGAGGACTGTTCAATGGTTGGAACTAAACACAATTGTGTGTGGGGTGCAGTGTAGGTAAGATAGAGAAGAGACCAGCGTGACAGTAATCACTGGGAATGATCATGCTGGACAGATCTGAGAGTTAAAAGTAGGTAAAGGGATATTCTCGATAGCACTTCAGTATCAATATTGCAAACCACAATTCCCAAGAAGGGGAGGGGAGAGTTGGGGAAGGGAAGCACCTGCCATAGAGGTAGGCAAGGGTTGTGGGGGGTTGATGTGAGAGAAACTGGGGACACTGGTCCTGGGAAATGTACATTGGTGGAGGGATGGGCATTGGAATACTGTATGACTGAAATATAATCACGAACAGCTTTGTAAGGGGTCTATATTACAGTGATTCAATTAAAAAGTTTGTTAAAAAAAAGAAATGTATTCATATATTTGGGGGCCCCCTCAGCATTGATAGGGGCCCGGGAGTCACTACCCAGTGATATGTGGTACGGACTTCACAGTTTTGTGCTTTGGGACCAAGTAAAGGGTTACTGATTGGACTCAGCAGTGCTGGGGACCAGTGTAGTTACACCAGGTAATATTTGGACTGGGGGTGGGGGCGGGCGGTATGTGGTGCCAGGAATAGAACTCAAGATTTTCTGCATGCAAGTCATGTACTCCATCTTTTGAGATATCTTCCTGGCCCTAAATATATTCTTATGTAAAAATAATTAAAACAGGGGCTGGAGTGATAGAACAGTGGTAGAGTATTTGTCTTGCACATAGTTGACCCGGGTTCAATCTCCCACATCCCATATGGTCCCCCAAGCACTGCCAGAAGAAATTCCTGAATGCAGAGATAGGAGTAACCCCTGAGCACTTCTGGGAGTGTGTTAACCCCAAATAATGACTACAGCACTACACGAAAGTGAAATCTCCTTTGAGTACTGCACCTGGTCCAAATTATATGTCCCTGTCCTCTAAACCATCATTCACATTTCCTTTGGTATATCAATACTAAAGCAATCTTCTTCATTTCTTTCTCGTTTACTGAATATTTTGGTTTTTTAATAACATTTCTTTTGTGGTGTGTGTGTATTTTTGGAGTTAAAAATGTGGTTTTAAAAAGACATACAAAATAAAACGACCATATGATCCAATTTCACATCCACTAGAGTGGACAGTATTTTTTTTTTTTTTAAGTACAGTAACACTATTTTCTTGCAAGGATGTTGGTATGGAGTGAAACATGTTCACTCAGTGCCAGAAGGGGTGTTAATTGAGATAATTATCTTTAAGAACATTTTGTAGGGTATTGCTTTTTACTTAGCAATGACACTTCTAGACATATGTTCTAAGGAAATTCGCACATGATGAAAAAGAAATCATGCGCAACGTTGTTCGTGATGAAATTATGCAATGAAAGATTAAAGACAAACTATATTTATTAGGGGAATCAATTATTATGTGTATATATACCTGTATGATAATATGAAATCAAGTATTAAGTAAATGATTCAATTTTTGTAAACCTTAGAAATACACTGACTCATGATTCAGTTCCGATCAAGACAGAGTAACCTACTCTATCTGAGTTCTCCCATTTAATGTTACTAAGAGCTCTGGGCAGAATTATACGAAGCAGTAATCTGAGAATCCTAAAAAGTAAATGTTATCGCAAGACTGGGAAAGAAAACCTGAACATGAAGTATGACTGATATGTTGTTGATCTTCCTTTCTCTTCACACCTCCCCCATATATTCTGGTGTTACTTCAAAGGCATCAGAATCCTGGAACAGCTTGCAGAATGTGTACAGAAAGAGTTCCAAGACAAGTCTCCCCTTTCTCGGCAGAGAAGTAGAAAGCGAAGCCCCTAACACCCTAACAGAGACACACAGAACACATGCATGTGTGTGCCTTGTGGGGGGCAGGGCTGGGATACTACAATTTTTCTTCCTCTCCACAGCTCTAAAAGTAAAGCTGGCAGAAGCATTAGTGACAGCTGCTGCCAAGGAGGCATCTACATTACATTTCGGAGCAAAAAAATTCTCTTTAGCCATAATTGTTCTCTGACGAACGGACTGCTTTTTTCTCTCTCTAGCCTCAAATCATTTGACCCTTGAGGTGGACTCAACAGTGAGAAGTGTGGTGCATTTTGTTTTATTTTACTTTTGCTTTTGGGGTCACAGCCAGCGATGCACAGGGGTTACTCCTGGCTCATGCACTCAGGAATTACTCCTAGCAGTGCTTGGGGGACCATATGGGATGCTGGGAATCGAACCCAGGTTGGCCACGTGCAAGGCAAACGCCCTACCTGCTGTGCTATCTCTCCAGCCCCAGTGCGGTGCATTTTAAGGAGACGGAAGCCCTGAATTTCTAGCCACAGGACAGCAAAGGACTTTGGTAGACAGTGGTGAGAGATTGTGGGGAGGAGGAAGCCTGAGCGGTAGATCCCATGAAGTTGTACTTGACGGACTCTTGCGCTCAACTTTCACACTAAGTTGTGGGTCTGATTCTAAAGACTAAAACAACTTCTTGAAGAACTGACCTTTGAGGTAGACCAGGACCAGGTTCACCAAATTTATTCAGATAAACAGAAATTACTTTGAAATCACACTCCACAGGTTAAAACTTTTAGTTTGGTCTTGCCTGACTCAACTGTCTGCTAAACAAACACTGTATCACTGTCTCCCTGTTGTTCATCGATTTGCTTGAGCAGGCACCAGTAACGTCTCCATTGTGAGACCTGTTACTGTTTTTGGCATATTGAATACACCACGGGGAGCTTGCCAGGCTCTGCCGAGCAGGCGCGATACTCTCGGTAGCTTGCCAGGCTCTCCGAGAGGAACGGAGGAATTGAACCCAGGCTGGCCGCATGCAATGCAAACGCCCTACCCACTGTACTATTGCTCCAGTCAAGTAAATAAGTGTATATTACTTAATATACAAAATACCAGACAAAAATCTAGAAGAAAGAAAACAGGTGCTTTGTCTAAGATGAGCCAGATGTTAAAATTATTGTATAAAATCTTTAAGGTTGTGAAAACCACACTTCAAGAAGTAAAGGTGAAAATGAAAAGTTTTGACCCCCCAAAAAAATTTTTTAGACATTTTAGAAAATTATAATAGCTGAAATAAAACATCAACTTAATATCCTGAATAGAAGAATGGAGATGAGAAAAGAAATTATAAGTGATTAACTTGAAGATAAATGTACAATCTAAAAAAATGTGGGAAATATTGAAAAATCCAATTACGTGAGACAACATACAAATATACAAACATACACTTGGGGCCCGGAGAAATAGTGCAACAGATAGGGTACTTTTCTTGCGTGCAGCTGACCCAGACTTTATCTTTGGCATTGCATATGGTCCCCCTGGATACCATCAGAAGTGAACCTTGAGTACTGCTGGTATAGCCACACACACAAACACACACACACACACACGCATACACACATATATACCACTTCTTGACATCTATGACCCAAGCACAAAAATATTAATTTGAAAACTATAAATGCACACTTATGTTCACTGCCACACTGAGCAAAGTAGCCAAGATATGTATAAACCCAAGTGCCAAATATGAATGAATGGATGAAGAAGTAAGTTGTGGTAAATATATACCACAACCGATATACATAATAAGTTGTGAGACATATATATATATACACATATTTATCTATATCACTGTCACTGTATCACTGTCATCCCGTTGCTCATTGATTTGCTAGAGCGGGCAACAGTAATGCCTCCATTGTGAGACTTGTTGTCACTGATTTGGGCATATTGAATACGCCACGGGTAGCTTGCCAGGCTCTGCCGTGCGGGCAAGATACTATCGGTAGCTTGCCGGTCTCTCTGAGAGGGGCAGTGGAATCGAACCTGGGTCAGCTGCGTGCAAGGCAAATGCCTTACCCGTTGTGCTATTGCTACAGCCTATATATATATATATATATATATATATATATATATATACACATATACATATATATGTACATATATATGTATATGTGTATACATATACACCACAACTGATATATATGTATACAATGAAATATCATGCAGTTCTAAGAAAAAAAATTATGAAATTTGCAGAAACATGAACGGAGCTAGAGGATATATGCTAAGTAAAGTTAGTCAGAAATAGAGGGACAGGGGCTGGAGCAATAGCACAGTGGATAGGGCGTTTGCCTTGCACGTAGCCAACCCGAGTTCAAATCCCAGCATCCCATATGGTCCCCTGAGCACTGCCAGGAGTAATTCCTGAGTGCATGAGCCAGGACTAACCCCTGTGCATCGCCAGGTGTGACCCCCCAAAAAAACAAAAAAAAATGAAATAGAGGAATAGATATAGAATGATTTCCATATGTGGGACTTAAAGATACACGGCAAGGTAGCAACAAAGGGCCAAAGAAAACACTATGGAAGAAATAATCTGCACAAATGAATTGGTGTGGGGAGGGGTTGAAAAAGAAGAATACTGGGGTCTTTGGGGGGATGTGGGTTCACAGGTGATAGGTGTATTGTTGGAATTCTGTGCATGAGAAATCATTAATTATAGTATTATAAATAACAGAATTTTAATCAATTAAAAATGATAATTAAAACTGAAAACACATAAAAATAGTGAAAACCCCACCCATAAAATATAAATTAAATTAACAAGTGCTCATGCAGCTTTTACCCAAGTGTCTATTTTGTTGGGGAGTTCATGACTTTAGAAGATGCCTGTCTCATTTTCAGACAACCCTCTAAAAGAAAGTTCTTCTGTTATTTGCGTTAAAATTACTGGTTACTGATAAAATATTAAGTAACAGTCTCTCTAAGATAGGTGAGAGCAGCTATTCCTGGAAGTACAAGAGGGGCTCCAGGAAGAGAGTGGGCACGAGCTAGCACTTCTTAGATCACAAATTTTATTGCTTATATTTACTGGCAAAGTAGATAAAATAATAGCTATCTTTTTTTTAGTGTTATGTGGCAGGTATTCTGCTTTCCTTCACTTATTTCACTTAATTTTCACAACAACCTTAAGAGTTAGAAAGTAATATCATCATTGTTTTACAGAAGAATTCACTGGGGTCCAGAGAGGTCTGATAACTTTTTCAAAGACCATAAACCAGTGGATGCTATTTTAAACCTTGTGCTTTAACTTCAGAATGCGTAGTTTTAGTAGTCAACACCTCATTACATTGCACCTTTATTTAATGCTGACTGATTCTCACTGATAGTAATGATAATACTTTGTTTCCATGTGTTTCTGCACACTTTTGAGGGGTTTGCTATCACCTTGAACTGGAGTTGGGCACTTTGCATAACTGAAATCCTGACATTGGTTTTTTGCAGCAGTACAAGAAAGAGTCAAATAAAAGTCTACAATGGTTCCTTTCCCAGAATTAATTTCTGCAGCTGATGGCTTCAGAGTGTATTTTTCTAATCTGGACAACTTTCCTGGGAACATCACACTCTGTGGCTTGTCACCAGCTCCGTGCCATATTGCAGGAACTTGCACAAATGATTAGTGCCTTCAAAAATATTGGTCAAAAATTGCCTCACAGATTAGGTAATCATCCAGGATCAACAATAACTCATTAAATGAATATAAAAGAAAAATAAATAACTATCACTTAAAGGCTTAGGAACATGAGAATGAAAGTGAGGTGTTAGAGAGTTTCATCAGAGAATGGACTCAGTCATACCTGATTTTCTTGATAGCACAGTGTGTAGGGCGTTTGCCTTGCATGCGGCCAACCCAGGTTTGATTCCTCTGGCCCTCTAGGAGAGCAAGATATTGAGAGTATTCCCCTGTAAAAAACTAAGGCACGCCAACCGGCGTGAGCACTCCGCCTGCATTCGGTGCTCTGGAACCGCTGTGTGTGGACTGGATCGGGATGGCCATTGACCAAGGGCAGGCGATGGAAGGAAGAACGAGGACCAAGCTGGTTGCTGATTGGTTACCGTTTATTCAATGTTCCATCTTTTTCATCTCCCACACTCCTAGCTCTGTCCTCTGTCTGGATCTGCTGCAGCCTCTCTGAATTCTCTTGTCTCTCTCCTCCCTCTTTCCCTCTCCCCCTTTCCCCTAGGCTACACACAGTCAGGTAGCAAAAATCATCATAAGAAAGCCTTTCCTGAGGGCTGGGCATTCCAAAGCCCTTCCTAACTCTTAAGGTGTTTTTCTCCTTTCCTTAGTCCAAGCACTATTTAACATCTTAATACTAGTTATTTTTGGATGGACATAGCAAGAGATACATTGAGGCTTGCAAGGCAGCTCTCCTGGCAACATCTAGCCACAGACTCAGACTACAGCACTCAGGCCAGATTAATCATTCCTAACCCTAGCAGGGTCCAAATCTAGTTATCACTGTTTGGATCATGACAGCATTTGTCCATGACCAAGCTCTTAACTTATAGTTATGCATTAGGCACTTTGTCCAGGCCCATCTCGATGCCAGGGTAGCATACAACTCACCACTTGCCCTGGGTCCGTCTCATCCCTCGTTGGGACCCTGATTTTGGGGGTGCTAGGAAGTAAGGGCAGCTGAGGCTTAGGTCGAGAGAACGGATGCCCAGGAGGAAAATATCATATAGAGTCAAATGACTCCCAGGTTACAAAAGCATAGCATTTGCTAAGTCTTCCTGTGTCCATACAAAAAGGACATTGCTCTGAATAAACTATGCAAAGGACTCAAGGAGAGGAGAAAAACAATATTTACAGGTCAACAGAACACTAAGAAAGAAGCTACAAATAGACACAGAAGAATGGACACAGAGGAATGGGAGCACTGTGACAGAAGTAACCCAATAAACCTAAACTACCTGAGTCTATGTTATCCTGCATTCCCCCCCCCCCCGAACTGCAGAGCCTGGCAAGCTACCCGTGGCATATTTGATATGTCAAAAACAGTAACAAGTCTCACAATGGAGACATTACTGGGGCCTGCTTGAGCAAATTGATGAACAACTGGATGACAGTGCTACAGGGCTACGTAAGCTTCATAAAGTATCTAACTATGCAGGTCAGGATGCAACAGTTAGGATGCAGGTCAGGATGCTAAAAAAATATTTCACAGTTTTTGCCCTATGAAATTTCCTCCCGAAATCTATCTGTTAGGAACCATGGTACTAGAGAGATAAATCACCTATAATTACTGCCTTGGAAATTCAGACTCACATTGAAGATAAGATGGATGCATAAATCCTGATACTCGAAGGCAGGCATAAAATGAAAGGGAGAAGCAAAGTAACATGGTAATCCAATGAGTGAGTGATCATCTCTTGTTATGAATCAAAGAAGGCTTCACCAAGAAGGTGGGATTTTCATTTAGAGATAAAAAAAGCAACATAAGGATATTTTATGAATCCATATAAGTGAAGGTTGGTAAAGGATAAAATGTGATGTACAAGGCTGTGCATCATACAGGGTAAGTATTTTATAGAAAAACTCTTTCATTCATGATGGTTGCAATAGGGACTGAACAAGAGATACAAAGATTTGACTTTAAATGGTGGAGCATCTCTTATGGACATCCTCACCAGGGAACTTGAATTTTTCTTCTTATTGAATATATGTAATAAAGAAAACATTGTCCTTACAAGATCAAATTGACCTACCTAATTATATAGCCTCTCTCTCCAAGAGAACACTTTTAAATGATAGTGATGAAATTATAAAAATACTATGGTCATTCCTTTTTATTTTGTGAAAGTATATGTGCCAAGAAGAGTTATCATTATATGACTAGGAAAACCCCAAAGTATTAGTAGATGCAATATTTTTTGTGGTAAAACCAAGAAACAAGAACAAACTAAATTATATGTTACTGGGAATAAGATGCATTTTGTGTGATCTTTACTTTTAATAAAATACACAAGATTCCACAGGAACCAGCTCTGAACTAGGGCTCCCTTGGAACAAATAATACCTTCCATCCTTCTTTCTCTTTACCAAATTACCCAGGCTGTTTGAATTGCTCTGGGTATTTCAGCTGGAAGAAGTTCATCTTTTGTTCTTTATTTTTATTTAATATTCCAATTATGGGTTTTGCTGATCTGCTCATGGGCAATTTTTCAGAAGACCAGTCTCACTTTATGTAGATTTAATCAATTATGTTGATTTGATTCCATTGGCAGCACATGTAGGACAATTATTGCTTAGGTTATGTACTTCTCATTCCTGATTTAGATCCACAGCTTGTTGCAGTAATCATCTCTCCTTCACCCCATCTCTGTCTGGACTCGGATTCTTGGAATTCTCTTCCAGCCCGAGGAGTGGAAAGCAAAACAATTTTTTCAGATTCAGTATAGGACTCTTTGAATGCAAAGTTTCATCGGCTGCTTGTTTGTTCTTCCACTGTCACTGCAATTGTCCTCCCATTCTTCGTGGATTTGTTCCAGCGGGCATCAGTAACATCTCCATTGTGAGACCTGTTGTTACTGTTTTTGGCGTAACGAATACACCAGGGGTAGCTTGCCAGGCTCTGCCGTGGGGGCCGGATACTCTTGATAGCTTGCCAAGCTCTCCGGAGGGTTGAAGGAATTAAACCCCGGTCAGCCCGTGCAAGGCTGTGTGTGTGTGCATGCATGTGCATGCATGCGTGCATACATGCATGTTTACCCGAGGCAGGCTGTGTGCGTGGATGTGTGTGAACATGCTTCCCTGGGGTTGGCTGTGTGTGTGCACGTTTGTGTGCATGTGCATATGTGTATGCATGTGTGTATGCAGTGTATGCGCTTGCATGTTTATGTGTGTACATGTGTGTGCATGTGTTTGTGTATGTGCATGTGTGTGATTATGTGTGTGTGCGCATGTATGTGTGTACATGTACATGTGTGTATGCATGTGTGCATGTGCGCATATGTCTGGTGTGTCTCTGTGTGTGCATGTGTGTTTGTGTGCTTGTGCATATGCATGTGTGTCCGTGTATGTGCACATGCCTGTGTGTGCATATGTGTCTGGTGTGCCTCTGTGTGCGTGTTTGTGTTTGTGTGTGCATGTTTATGTGTGTAGGTATACATGTGTGCCGGTGTGTGTGCATGTGTGTGTATATGTGTGTTGCATGTGTGTGCATGTATGTTTGCATGTGAGTGCATGTGGGCATGTGGGCGCATGTCTATGTGCACGTGTGCATGTCTGTCTGTTTGTGTGTGCATGTGTGTCTGTGTCCGTGTGTATATGTGTGCATGAATGTGCATGTGTATGTGTGCATGTGTACTAGAAGCTAACTTTGTTCTGTCTCTGCTAATGACTCTGTGTTAAACATTTATGCATTTATTCTCCTCTCTCCTTCACAATAGCAACCATTTCCCAGTCATAAAATGTAGGTGACTTGAGTTGTTTCCCTGTTCGGGCTATTGTACTAAGCACTACAATAAGCATACATATGCACATATCCTTTCAGGTGAATGATTTTTTTGGGGAGGTAGTTTCCAATAAGTGGTATTGTTAGGTCAAATGACTCAAGAAGTTGTGAGATACGTACACACAGTGGAATACTATGCAGCTGGAAAATAAGAAATTATGCAATTTGCCACAATGTATATGGAACTAGTAGATATCATGTTGAGTGAAATCAGTCAGAAGAAGAGACACAAATATAAAATGAAGTCTACAATTTGTGGGATATAAAGATATATAGTCAGGGAGCAACAACAGGCAATAGACTGGGGAGGTGATCTACGAGCTGAGATAATGGGGGCGAGAGTTGGGGAAGCAGTAGATGGGAGGGGTGCATGGGACATTGGTGGAGGGAAGCAGGCACTCTAGTGATGAGTGTGGTGTTGTAACAATTAATTCACAAAATTATCATTAGCAATATTATAAATCATGATACTACAATAAAGGGGGGGAGTTAGGTATATTGATCCTATCTCTAAATTTAGCATATGTCCATATTTGTCTTAAACCAGTCTACATATTCCAATACAACAGCCATGAAAATGGGCTTACATATGTATCATATACTAGAGCAGGTGAATCAGAGTCAACAAAACCAATTTATAGGGTTGTAATTGAACTATTGGATAATGGAGTCCAGTGAAGAATTTCTGGAGTATCGTAGTATCCATTTTTGATGCCACTAAGGAAATAGACAAGAGGGTGAGACATAAGGAGGAAGAGAGAGATAGAGATAGAGAGAGAGAGAGAGTGCAACTAACCCAAATCTTAATATTAGCATTCTGAATATATCAAATTTTATCAAAAACTAAGTATGCCAATGACAATTCAGTTATATGAAACAACAATTTTTCCCTATAAACCTGTTTGTATTGATATTTATATTTCTTGTGACCAAAAGTATCTGAATTACTGAGAGCATTTGGTAAGTTATTGTCCTGGTTTGAACCTCATTTTCTTCATCTACCACACAAAGTCCTGGACCAGCTAAGGTAAATTACAGCTCTGAAATTCTGAGATCCCTTGATAAATTGCTTCCAATCCCAATAAACCTGACTATTTTCCTTAATGATAAAGAACAAAGGTGTGAGTGAAAGCATTTTTGTTATACTATATCTAATGATAAAAGGTGAATTTGGAAAAGCCACTTTGAGGGAAAGGTTCATTCCTAACAGAGACTAGAAGAATGAATGAGACACAATGAGAAGGCAAAACCAGAACTTTCCGTTGCAAATGAGAAATTCAGGAATAGGTTCTAGACCCCAGATATATTCCCCTCATCATGGTAAAAGTAAGCATCTGATGGGCACTGAGCTACGCATGCCCACTCCTCTCCTACACCTTTCTTCATGAAGAAAGCGACCCATGCCCACTCCTCTCCTACACCTTTCTTCATGAAGAAATCACTCAGGCATCTTCTCTACAGGGCTCTCCATTTCTATTAGTTTGGCTTCAAACTCCTGGGGAACAAAGGTCATGTTTTTTTTAAAACCACTTAGAGCCTTCACAGTGCCTATCACAGTGCTCTCTGTACATCCCAAGAGTTAAATTTTAATTCACAAGATGAGCAAGCTCAAAGGCAGGGGAAAAAAAGTATGATAAATATTGACGATGAAAAAAAAAAAGATAGGGCTTAGAAATAATGGAGATCCAAGTTGGAGAAGAAAGGAAACAGCTTTTTAAATTTGTAGACCACCTTAAATATAAAGATAAGGTTTGGGGGCTGTAAGTTACCTTTATAGAGGGGACTAAAAAGGCAGGCAAAGGACACACTTGCGCAACCAAAACATATTGAGTCTCTTTAACTCTCCAGGCCATTGACAGATCATTTGGCAACAGGGGATTTACATGAGCTAAAAATACATTGTACTCTAGAGACAGCTGGGAAGTTTCTGGCTTTAGCTTTTGGTCTTGGCAACCATCCAAGAATAATTAGTTATATATTTAGGCTCCTACCCAACAGGTGTAGAAGACCAGGTTGTTGGCTAAAGGAATAATTCATGGTAGGAATGCAGTTCATTCAGTTTTGGGGGTTGGGCCCAGTAAAATTTAAGCCAAGCATTGATCTTCTCTCCAACCCACCCCTATCCTTACACCCACACATTCTGTATTTAGCATCTCCTCTTATCCAAATCCTCAGAGGAACTAGAATATTGACAAGTTATGAATTATTTCTTCAATTGAACATTTCTAATATGTCCAAACCCCAAATTAAAAATTTTTGTGTTTCTTCAACCCTACTCTTCCTCCCAGGATAGGCATTTCTATTTTGTTTTTCTAATAGACATTAGTATTCATGGCAATCATTTTAGAATACACTTGGTATTATTGCCCTCTCATCCACAGCCGTCTCCAATTTTTGCTAATTTCATAATCATCATCTGCACTCTCCCTAAGTACAGTAAGAAATTCATTGACTATATATTCATTGAGGCTCATATGAACAACTGTTTGAATCACTCAAGAAGAGCTGATTTTTAAGATGACTATAAAATTATCGTCTGGAGTGATCACACAGTGGGTAGGGCATTTGCCTTGCATGTGGCCAACCTGGGTTCGATTCCTCCGCTCCTCTCGGAGAGCCCGGCAAGCTACCGAGAGTATCCCGCCCACATGGCAGAGCCTGGCAAGCTACCTGTGGTGTATTTGATATGCCCAAAACAGTAACAACAAGTCTCACAATGTAAACGTTACTGACTGGTGCCTGCTCGAGAAAATCGATGAGCAATGGGATGACTGTGATACAGTGATACAGTGATGAAATTGTAGAAATTTTAAAAAATAATACAAGCCATTGAGAATAAGTTGCTGATAGGGCACCCTCTTACCTTGTATCCATTAGTAATTGCAAAATCAAAATATAATCATCAAGTTGAGGGAATTTATGACTATTATGATGAAAATAAAAGTGAGACTCAATGGGTTTTCTTGGTATGATGCATTTGGTGTCTGAGTTCCTCCTCCCTGATGGATGGACAAGGGAAGAGACTGGGACCACAGACTGATGGTCAAAAGTGGCCAGTTTAATTCAGGACCGAATAGCCTACATACCACTTCTGAGGGGGTTCAAGGTACAGGTGTGCATGTAGGTGTGATTAGTTATTTATAGAGGTAAAATGTTTATTTTTTTATTTATTAAAAAATTTCATTAGTGAATCACCGTGAGATACAGCTACAGACTTACAAACTTTCATGCTTGCATTTCAGTCATACAATGATCAAACACACATCTCTCCATCAGTGCCCATGCTCCACCATCAATGATTCCAGTATCCCTCCCACCACCCCCACTCCATCCCCTTCACCCCAACCTGCCTCTGTGGCAGGGCATTTCCTTTTGTTCTCTTCTTTGGGTATTGTGGTTTGCAATAGAGGTATTGAGTGGCCATCGTGTTCGGTCTATAGTCTACTTTTGACACGCGTCTCCCATCCTGAGTGGGTCCTCCAAACACCCTCATAGTTAAAATGTTTTGACAGAGGCAATTCCTTTGTGGGGACTAACTCAAGGAGATGCTCTGTATGAGACTATACTGAGAAATTCGTTCAGGGGCAACACACAACTATATTGCTTTCTTCTTTCCCTTGCTGCTACTCTATATTAAACAATAAAGTTGACTTCTTATTCATATTTGTAGTTATTTGTATAAACATGGCAAAAAATGTAGATTATAAAACTTAGTTCTCTGGGCTCCCGGGGCAAGGGTTAAAAATCAGCTGGGCTTTTACTGTAAATCCCAGACTAAGTCCTGACCTGGGGCAGGTTTAGCTTTCCTATCCCAAGTAGTCCTGTCTTTTAGGTCATTACAGCTTGTATCAAGACTGTGCTTTATGATTTCTAGCCTGTCCCGTATCAATGCCACGGTACCGTTGCTGCTTGCCCTGGGGCCACCCAGAGATTGCTTAGTGAGAATAGGGTGTTAGGGTGTTAGGAACTACAGTGACTGAAGCCTGAGTCAAATTATTATGACCGGAAACCCAGGAGTAAATATATTTTCTTTCTTTCTTTCTTTATTTGCTTTTTGGGTCACACCTAGAGATGTTCAAGAGTTACTCCTGGCTCTGCACTCAGGAATTACTCCTGGTGGTGCTCAGGGGACCATATGGGATGCTGGGAATCGAACCTAGATCAGCCAAATGCAACGCAAATGCCCTACCCACTGTGCTATAACTCCAACCCCCAAGTAAATATATTTTAGAGTCAATTAACTCCCAAATATTAAGAGCATAGCATTAAAGATATTTCTGTATTTCCAGAAAGAACATGGTTCTATAATAAAATGTGGAGAGGTTATAGGGGAAAGAGAAAAGCAAGTAGTTCACAACAGATACAAACTCCAGAGTCACTGAAGGTTTGACTTTAAAAGTAACCAAGTCTGACTCAGGAAATTCAGTAGCTAACAGAAGGAGATGCAAAGCACAAAGAAAAAGTTAAAGATAAAATGGAGGGGGCGTGGTTAGGAGTCCTTGTAAGAGCACTGTAAGCTTCTCTGTTGGAAGGAAAAGGGGCAATTTACTGATGAGGCCTAAAAAATCTGGGTAAATAGCTAACAATATGTCACTGCAATTGCTTTGGGATGTTCCAGCGTATATTTAAGCAAAATGATATAGTTCAGAATTGTCAAGATTACACGTATGTAAGTGTCATGTTCACTGAATTTTTTTGGTGTTTTGCAACAGAAATCTTTTCTTGACTTTTAAGATCTAGATATGTTTGAAGATTACGGATCAATTTTTTAAACTCTCAAGTTTAGTGGATTTTTTTTCATGCTTCCCTATGATTAGACATATTATGCATCTTTGACAGGACTATAACAGAAGTGAAATGCCATTTCCTTATAAGGTGGCATATAATTTTATCTTGTCTCATTATTGGTGATGTTAACTTTGATCCTTTAATAAAGGTGTAGTGTATCCGATGTCATACAATTATTCTTCTCTTTAATTGACAGGTTTTTCATGAGGGATGCTTTGAGACAATGTAAGCTGGCTACTTGTCTTCAAACTTTCAATTTATACAGGGATTCATGGATGCCCATCTTAGCCAATTAGTCATAATTTGTTACTACCATTCACTTTTGTGCTCAAATTAGTCTATATTGTCTAGAGGATTCCTCTTCATGCTGACTTGTGTTCTTTTCTTGCTTTCTAGGCACATTTATATTTGAATTGCCTCAGCCCTGAAATCAATCATTCCCCCCAAAGAGTCCTTTCCTTTTTTCAAGGCATGATATTTGGAAACCCAGATCTGGAGAACTTATTGACCACGGGGTATTCTTCCCCCCAGGCCTTCACAGTGATATGCTAGATAGTTTATTTTCACAAAACTAAATATTGAAAACCTTAAATTAACAAAAATGCCATATACTTATTCTATTTTTCTTCCTTTCCATATCTGTAAGTTTTTGCTCTAATGATAAGAAATCTGCCTTCAAGAACTTTTGTTTCCAGTTGGCATATAATATATTTGGAGATCACTGCTACCTTCATAAGCCAAACACACCGAAAAATCAACTCTGCTTGAATTTGAAAGAGATGGAAGGAAGGTTATAATTGCCGCCTCAGGATGGCTTTATAGGAGAATATAGGGAATTCCAATAAAAGAACCTCAGACATTTATTCAGCACTATATGGAGGAGAGGTATAGATAAACCTGAACTATAACTAAAAAAAATAGAGTTTCCTTGCAAATTTATCTCTAAGAACTTGACCAGGTTTTTACAGTGAATATCAGAAAAAATGTCTCTTCAGCTTCTGGTAGCAGAAAATAAACCATTTTGAAGTAACTTAAAGGCCTACCTTCAGGGTAACTAGTCATCTGAAGACTTACCTGTTGGTTAGTATCATAATCAAACTGATCTGGAGGAAGGAAATACCCAACTCCAATCTACTCTAACCATGTTATACAACTAAATGAGGAGAGTAAAGTCTACAGTCCAATGACAAAGCTCTCTAGAAGACTAAGACCTAATTATAGGGCTTGCCCCAAACTTCCACATGACCAAAGACCTCATTACAGTTGTTTCTTTACCTAGTAAACCATGTCTTGTTATAAAGAAAAAAAGTATAAGGTTTAATAATCGGCAAAACTATAATTTAAAAAGATAGTATAAGTATTTCCAACTAAGCATGACATACATATTGGGATTAATATAACAGGATTTTCACATAACCATGCTTAATATGCTAAGGGATTTAGTAGAAAAAATAGATAGTTGTTAAGATAAGAAGGATCACTGTCATCACTGTCATCCCATTGTTCATCGATTTGCTCGAGTGAGCACAAGTATCCATTCATCCCTGTTTCGTACTAGTGTAGCCTGATGGCGTATTGGGGGCTCTTTTAGGGTCAGGGGAATGAGGACCATCATTTGTTACTGTTTTTGGCATATCAAATACACCACGGATAGCTTGCCAGGCTCTGCCATGTGGGCGGGATACTCGAGGTAGCTTGCTGGGCTCTTCGAGAGGGACGAAGGAAATATTGTGTCGCTCTCTTCTGGGAGTTTTGTTTTATAGTCTCTGGATGTTGGCCGTTGATGAGATTACATGCTGCCAGAGGCAGTTTGTGGGTGTGACAGCCAAGCTACTCAAAAATGGGAAAAAGTTAAGAAAGATAATGTATATAGGTAGAAATCCTAAGAAGGATACTAGTCTCCCATTATCCTTATTTTTGTTTTGTTTTGTTTTGCTTATTGGGTCACACCTGGCAATGCACAAGGGTACTCCTGGCTCTGCACTCAGGAACCACTCCTGGCGGTGCTCAGGGGACCATATGGGATGCTGGGAATTGAACCCAGGTCAGCCGCGTGCAAGGCAAACGCCCTACCCGCTGTGCTATTGCTCCAGCCCCTCCCATTATCCTTATTTTCTTCCTTATTTATCAGTTCTGTATGTAACCACTCTCTTACTACTACTACTGCATTTCCCACCAACATGAATGTTCCTTCATCCCACCCTTGGCATGCTGTTCCATGTGATACTCTCTTCTTCTACTAGGATTTGATTCTCTGTACTGAGCAGCATGCTACTCCATGTGGAGATACACCTTACCCTGTCTAAACACTAATGTTATAGATCTCTATTATAACATTTATTCTTCGGATTTTTTATAGATACATATATGTATATGTTACTATAACATTTAAAAATATTTTATTGAAATATTGTAATGTACAAGGCTATTCATAGCACCCAACTTTACAATCAGCCATGATCAAATTCCATGTGTACAATTTCCATGACCTCAACCCCATCAACAGTATCAGAGATCACTCCTGACTGGGCTCTGGGGCCATGTGGGGTGCAAGATCAGCCTCATTGCAAGGCTAATGCTGTAACCTCTGTCTTATCACTCTGGCTCCATACTATAACATTTTTACTATGACATTTTTTGCATAACTTATAAGATGATCATTTTAAGCAATGGTAATTCTTCCAATTTATGAACATGAAATATGTTTCCATTTCCTTTTGTATTATTCCATCTCTCTTAAAAAGTGACATTTCCCCTTTATAAGTCACTATTGAAAGTAAAAGAATAGGATAGTACGAAAATATTCCATGTTCATGGATCAAAATATTTCACATGATCAAAAAGACCATCCTACCAAAAACTTTATGCAGTTTCAGTGAAAATCTAAAAATTCTGATGACATTCTTCAAGGACTTAGAACAAACTCTTAAAAATTTTAATGGAATCATAAAACTTCCTGAATAACCAAAGCTTTTATAAGAAAAATAAAGATGGGAGGTATTGCATTTCTTGACATTATACCATAAAACTATTGTAATCAAAAATGATGTCATATAAAATAAAGGCAGGCTCTCAGACCAATGAAATAGAATTTGAGAACTCAAAGATAAGTCCTCAGATGTATGAGCAGTAAATCTGTGAGAGAGGAACTGAGTGTATGAAGTGCATGAATGGAAGGAAAATTCTCTCAACAAATGTTACTGGGAATTTTGGACAGTTACTACACAAAAATTAAACTTGATCACTATCTCACAGGGAACCAAAAGTTAAACTGAAGTTTACTAAATACCTCTAGATTAGAATACAGTGAGGCAAATATTGAGGTCCAGGATATTGACCTCAGAATTTTCTTCAGTGATTTGATTTCAGAGTCAGCCTAACCCAACAAAAACTAAATGAAACAAATGGTACTAAATCAAATTAAAAATGGTTTTCATGGCAAAAGAAAGTCAGACCAAAATTAAAAATACCCCACTGAACGGAAGAAAATATGCATACACTGTACAAGAGATAGAGGACTATCTAAGGCATATAAAGAACTCACAAAATTCAGCAATAACAATAACAACAAAACAATAACCTCATCAAAATGGAGGCAAGGAGATGAACAGACTCTTCCCTAAAGAGGATATGCGGATAGACAGTAGACATATAAGTATTAATTGTCACTTAGTATCGGAGAATGCAAAGCAAAATAACAATGAGATATCATCTCACATCAGTGAGAATCACATATATAAGAAAGTCTAGAAGCAACCAATGTTGGCAGTCGTCTGATAAAAAAAATGGCATCTTCATTCATTGCTGGCAGGAATTCCATCAAGTTTAGCCTGTGTAGGAAACACTATGAGAATCTTATAAAAACAAAACAAAACACAAAAACAAAACAACTAAAAATAGAGCTTCCTTTTGAACCAGCAATTAAACATCTTGGACTGTACAACATCCCCAAACTTACACCAAACATAACCAAAAATGATATAAAAGGCATATGCTCACCTATGTTCACTGCATCACTTGGTACAGTACTGTGATCTGGAAACAGCCTAAATGTGCAACAACACATGGTTATAGTACATACACAATGGAATACTATGCAGCTATTAAAATATGATTTTTTTCCAGTTTATTGCAACTGTATAGAACTGGAGGGTATCATGTTAGGGGAAATTAGTCAAAGGCAGAGGGTCAAATAAACCATTTCAATCATCTCTGACATATGGAGAAACAAAATATATAACATCAGACTATGACAAACCCTTGCCTTATATTACAAAATGAAGATTACCAAGAAGTGGGGGGTCAGAGCAGGGACTTGGGGGAGAGGAAAGAAAGGAGCAGACTAGAAGTAATGTAAGGACAATGACTGAGGGTACTGGTTACTTGTTGGTGGTCAGATGTAGTAACTTATATATCAAAAAAGATAAATGATAACATTTTATAACAATAGAAGTTATATTAAAAATTGCAATAAAAGTTAAATTAAAATTTTGTGGCTTATAATTTCTTTACTCATATTTATATTTAACATTTTATTTCTTGTTCTAGTTCATTGTTTTAATATAGAAATTAAATGAATTTTTATATATTGAGTTTTACTTTCACCTTACTGTTTGGGTTAGATTTCAGTGGGGTCTTTTTTCAGTAAAATGTTTAGGGTTTCTTATATATTTTTTCCTATTATGTTCTATAGTGATAGTTTTATTTCTTCTTTTCCCATTTGAATACATCTTACTTTTTCTTGATAATGTTATGGCTAGAGGTTCTAATACAATGCTGAAGAATAGCAAGAGTCTACATATTATCTCTTACCTAATCTTAGATGACAAACTTGTTTTACTGCATTGATTTTTATTTTTTCTGTGGGTTTGCCACGACTTAAGTTGAAGCAATTTCTTTCTATCCATATTTTGTGGATTTTTTTTGTGTGAATAGATTTTGAATCTTGTTAAAAATTTATTATGCATCTGCTGATATGATCATATCATTTTTACCTTTCTTATAGTATATCTCATGCAGTGATCTGCATAGCTGAACCATTCCTGAATTTCTAGAATCTGTAAAAAATACAAACGCGCATGCGTGGGAGGGTGTAATGCTATGTGTGTGTGTTGTGTTTGCAGGCCCTTGGGGCAACTCTCTCTCTCTCTCTCTTCTCTCTCTCTCTCTCTCTCTTACCCCCCCCCCACCGCGTGCGTTTGGTGCTCTCAAGCCTCTGTATATGGACCAGATTGGGTTGGCCCCTCCTTGTGCTCTGCTTCTGTGTGTGCCTCTGTGCTCTCTTCTGTCTGTCTCTCTATCTCTGTCTCTGTCTCTGTAGTCTCTCCTCTGGTCTCTTCCGATCTCTCTGTCTCTGCTTCTGTGTCTTCTTTCTTGCTTCAGTGTCTTCTCTCCTGTTCTGTGCCTTCCCTCCACTTCCTGTGCTCTTCTTCTCTATCTTCCCCCCAACTTCTCCTACAGCCTTAGTTTATATAGCAATCACATAGGGTGGTGACACAAAGGTGGGTTGAACATTAACAAATCAACTAAGAGGGGTAAAACCACTCCTCTAGAAGATTAATAAAATCTCATCTAAAGAGATTACTCCAGATTACCAGGAGATCTGCTTAAGGGTGCATCCCATCCAGGGTGTGTCACTTTCTTCTTTCCTCAGCTAGTAATCCACTTAAATAGTTATAGTAAATTTACTTCTAATATTTCTAGCAATATCATTCTGTATGAGCACAGTAAGAGATACATCAGACTTAAAGTTTGGTTCTTTCTGAGGACATTCACTATATATTCCAGACCACAGTCCTCAGGACAGGTTAGTCTTCCTAACCCCAGCAGAATCCTAGTCTTGTTGTTACTTTTGGATCATGACGGCATTTGTCTATGACCATGCTCTCAACTTATAGTTGAGTATTGTGGCGCTTTGGCCTGGCCCATTTCAATGCCAGGGTAGCTCACAGCTTGCCCTGGGTCCATTCGTCCTTCATCAGGACCCTGCTTTTGGAATGCTAGGAACTGAGGGCAACTGAGTCGAGAAAGCAGATGCCTAGGAGTAAATATTATTGGAGTCAATCAACTCTGAAGTTACAAAGCATAATCTTAACTGTCTTCCCGTGTCCAAACAGAAAGCACATTGCTTTAAGGTAAATAAAGTTCCCTGCAGCAACACTGAAAGGACAAACCCAATGTTATCCTACAGAATCTTGTTTGGTCATGATGTATAATCCTTTTAGAGTATTGTTAAATTTGATTTTCTAAGATTTTGTTGAGGAGTATTGTATCTATGTTCATTAGAAATATTTCTCTGTGATTTTTTTTGTGATTTGTCTGTTTTTGGTATGAGTGATTTTTGTTACAAAGAAATTGTTTGAAACAATTCTTGTTTCTTCAATTTTTGGAAAAACTGAAGAGGAATAGGTTACTTTGAAAGTAACAAAACTTATTAGTAAACTAATCTGGATCTGGGTGGGTTGAGGGAAATTTTTGGTTAATCTTCCTCATAATTAATCTTTTCAAGTTTCCTGTTTCCTCCTGATTTCGTTTTAAGAGGTTGTAAAACAATAAAAATTTGTCAATTTATTTTAACTCTTCCAATTTAGTGGCTTAAAGTTGTTCATAGTTGTGGTATTTTAGATTATTTTGTTGTGTTTGTTATAACTTCTCTCCTTTCGTTTCTAATTCTATTCAATAGGGTTTTTTTCTCCATTTTCTTCATTAATCTAGTTAAAATGTTTGTTAATTTTGTTAATAACTTCAAATAATTAGCTCTGTTTCAACTTTCATATTTGAATTCTCTTGTTTTGATATTAATTTATGTGAATTCTGGAAACAAACTTTCTCAAATATTTTTGTACATATTTTCTTTTATTCCATATTTTTCTCTTTTTTCTGTTTTAAATTACAGTAGACACTCATACATATAGAAATTTCCATTTGAAATTACTTTATTCTTCTAAAAAATATAAATCATAATTTTTGCTGAATTTAAACTTATGAATCAATTTCTATTTTATTGAGATCTTTAATCATGGGTGCTGCTGCATCTTGTTAAATGCTTTCTCTACATCGATTTAAATGAATATGTGATTTTTATTTTTCTTATATTGATATAGTATATTACGCTGGTTGACTTTCATATGTTTAACCACCCTTGACTTTCTGGGATGAATCCCACTTGGTCATGGTGCATGAACTTTTTGATAAAATTTTGGGTATAATTTGATAATATTTTGTTGAGAAAATTCTATGCTCATCGGGGATATCAGTCTATAAATCTCTTTTTTATTCTTTTATTTTTTTACGTGTGTGCTGTTTCTGTCTGTTTTCGGTAGCAGGATAACATTTGCTTCACAGAAGTGCTCAGAGTGTTTCTGTTTCTTCAATTTCCTGAAAGAGCTTGAAAGTGGGATTTGCAGATGGGCTGCAACTTCATGGCCATATTAGCAGCCATGCTGCAGGAACCACCTACCCATGTCTGTGCAGAGAACTTGGTCTGGTCTTGCAGGGCACCCATTGTCCACTTTCTGCCTGTCACAGTTTTTTTGATGTGGGGCCGTGGTGGCCCATGGGACTTGAAATGGGCTGTGACACCAGGACTGCCTACCCGGTAGAACCTTGCTTTAAACCATATAAAAGTTTACTCAGATGCATTAAGTATCCAAACATAGGTACAAATATATCAAAATCTCCATGGTATTAGACTTGGCAATGATTTTTAAGATAGATTTTTAAAAAGAAGAAAAAAGAAGTGGGGCTACATCAAACATAAAAATTTATCACCATCTCAATTAACTGTTAAAAGAGCAACTGGAAGTAACATAGGGATAAGGGTCAAGGGTCTTGGGATCGTCTGTGGTGTAGATCTAAAGAAGCTGTATATATCTAAACCACTAGACCTAACACCTTGTGAACATGGGATCCAAACTATATCACTTAAATTTAAAAATGTATCTATCAGGGCCAGAGAGATAGCACCATGGGTAGGGTGCTTGCCTTGCATGTGGCTGGCCTGGGTTAGTCCATGTAATTACATATAATCCCTTGAGCATCACCAGGAGTGATTCCTGAGCACAGAGCCAAGAGTAAGTCCTTGTGAACCATGGGTGTGGCTCTCAAACAAAAATTCAAACAAGTCAAAAGTCAGGTTGTGGACTGGGAGGGAAGTTGGAATCAGTGAAGGGATGGGAATCAGGTGATGGGCTTTGATGTGGGAACATTCTGTAATGTTTTTAAAAACTATGTATGTTACCATAGCTAAATATTTTAAAGCAATTTATTGACACAGGGCGATAGTATAGGAGTTAAGATACTTGTCTTGCATATGGCTGACCCTAGTTTGAATCTGCTGGCACCACATGTGGTCCTTCCAGGACTAATACCTGAGCACAGAACTAGGAGTAAGCCCTAAGCATTACCAGGTGTGGCCCCAAACTACCACCCCACCCTGCTCCCTAGCAATTTATGGAATTAAAGTCATATGTATGATAAGGAATTGATTAATTTCCAGAGTATAGGAGGAACTCCTACCAAAAAATTCAACCACCGGGGGCTGGGGCCAGATACAGTGAGTAGGGCATTTGTCTTGCATGTACCCGACCCTGGGTACAATCCCTGGCATCCCATATGGTTCCCTGAACACCGCCAGAGGTAATTCCTGAGTGCAGAGCCAGGAGTAACCCCTGAGCATCTCCAGGTGGACCCAAAAAGCAAAGCAAAGCACTCCAAAAATTCAACCATGAGAATATTAATAAACTTTAATATAAGCAGTCAAAGGACTTGAGTAGATTTCACTCCAAAATGATATACAGATGGTGAGCAATATAAAATATAATGTTCAATATCACTCTCTAGCGAAATCTAAGACATCAAAGCTGCACTAAGATATTATCTCACATCTACTACCATTACTATTATCAAAAATACAAGTTTCTCAGAAAAGGAGAAGCTTCAGGAGAATCTAAAGTTCGTGATAAGAATATGAAAGGACCATCAGAATTCCAAGAGAACAACAGTCAGTTTAATGTGCTTTATATGCAGAGAATTCTAGGCCAAGACAATTCAAAGAAATTGTACATAGTCCTCTCCCAAAACCATTCTGTTTTTTGTGCTCTTCAGAAGCTTGTGTTCTCTCTTGAACAAGTATCTTTCTCTCTCTCTTTCTCCACATTTTCTAAGAAAAGGTGCTTAAAAGAAAAACTCACAAAAAAATGAAATAAATGAGAATAAAGTTTTGGCAAGGATATGAAGAAATGAAAATTTTAATACTTTATAGATAAGATTATAACATGGCACAACAACTATGGAAAACTGTATTATCACTCCAACCCTAAAGCAGTGTTCTTTTTTTTTTTCTTTTTCGGTCACACCCAGCAATGCACAGGTATTACTCCTGGCTCTGCACTCAGGAATTATTCCTGGCAGCACTCAAGGGACCATATGGGATGCTGAGAATCAAACCCGGGTCGGCCGTGTACACGGCAAATGCCCTACCCACTGTGCTATTGCTCCAGCTCCAAGCAGTGTTCTTAAAGCAGTATTTGTACCCCAACGTTCACAAGAGTATTTTTTATAATAATAAGATTGAAACAATCTCAAGTCCATTGACAGATGAATGGATAAACAAAATGTAATGTGTTCCTATGGGCTAATTTTCTAGGGCTGCTATTAAAAATACCACAAACTAGTTAACTTAAGCAATAAGAATATACTTCTCACACTTCCGGAGTCTGGATGTCTAAGATCCAAGTGCAAGCAGGCTTGGTTTTTCTAGAGGGTTTCTGTTTGGCTTCCAAAAGGCCTCTGCTTGCTGTGTATTTACAACACCCTTTTCTCTGTGCCTATGTCTCCCTAGTGTCCCTAGAAGTAGGGTCTCCCTGCTGCTTCTTTAAGGACACCATTTCTATAGGATTAAAGCCCCACCCCCATGATCTCACTTAACATTTCCTATTTCCTTAAAGATCCTATCTACAAATGTTCTCCCTGTGAGTTTTGGAGGAACATTCAGTCCAAAAAAAACAACATCATCATCATCATCATCCCATTGATTGTCGAATTTCTCAAGCGGTCTTAGTAACGTCTCCATTTGTCCTAGCCCTGAAATTTTAGAAGCCTCTCTTTACTCATCCTTTCAACGATGCCACATTGGAGGCTCTTTAAGGGTCAGGAGAATGAAACCCATCATTGTTACTGGTTATGGCATATGAATACACCATGGGGAGTTTGCGACGCTCTCCCATGTGGGCAGGAAACTCTCAGTAGCTTACCAGGTTCTCCCAGAGGGAGAAGTAGACTTCCGGGAGCTTGATTTTAAGTCTCTGGATGTTGGCCATTGGTGGGATTACACGGCGCCAGGGGCAGTCCCTGGGTGTGACCACCTAACTACTAATAAATGGGGAATCTGGGCAGAAGAGGCCCAGTCCCAATCAGAGCAGGCTTGGAGGTTTCAGCCCCGGATCCCACACACCTGGTTTCCTTTGCCAGTACCTTCATGCGTGAGGCTCGTTTGAACATGTGGTGAGGGGCCTTGAGCATGGGTGTGGCTAGGCTCTGGAGCTCTTCGGCCATAGGAGCTCTGCTTAGGGCGGGGAGGGAAGCTGAAGCCCACCCCCATGACTTGGAAAAGGGTGAAATCTTGTCAAGTTTCATATAGATGAAACTTGAGGATATTAATGCCTAATGTTCAAACAAAAAACAACCCCTGCTATTTTATCTTAAAATTTACACCATTTTACCACCTACAACATTCACCGCCTGATCACAATTTATGTGATTTATGCCTCCAAGATAATGGCTGTTGACTCTCTTAGAAGGCCTTTCTCTCACTCCCCTCAGGAAATATAATCACAGCTTTTCTTCCAATCCTGGACAAAATTCTCTCTTCAGAGGTCTTAATCCTCTTTCGTGCTACCCTAGGTCTTTGTATAAGATGCTGCTACAGGTCTTTAAGTCTTTCCCTCTATATATTTATTATTCATTATAAGGTCTTGCAGGCGAAAAGACTCCTCCTCTCTCATTACCCATATCCAGGATAGTGACTGTGTATGGTAAGTGCTCAGAAATGACTGCTCAATAAATATTGACACAAGTAAACTATGGAAAGGAAATTGGAACTAGCATGACTCAACCAGCAAATTGGTATGTGTATCAACATTAGCCCACCAGATAACTTAGCATTTTTATTTTGTTTTGGGGCCAGACCTGCCTGAGCTCAGGGCTTATTCCTGGATCTGCACTCAGGGATCATTCTTGGTGGGACTCAGAAGACCACATGGGGTGCTTGGGATGGAGCCCAGATCAGACACATGCCAGGCAAGCACTTTATCCATTGCATTCTCTCTCCAGTGCCACCACCAAATGACTGGAGGTGACACCTAGATAAACAAAAATGTTAGTCCTGATAAAATTGGTTTTAATTTTGATAAAAACAATTGAGTAAATAATACCCTAGAGGGTACATGGGCATGGGAAGAATTCCAAATAAACAAAGGTGGAGAATACTGATCTCATCTCTGACCTCGCTTTTGGGGGAGAAAAACAGCACTTTAATTCTCAATGGCATTTGGAGAATGATACTTTCATGATTCGTTTTATCTCCTAGTCTTCACTAGCAGGAAGAAATGGAATGAGTTGGGGAGGGGGAAATAGAGCACCCTCAACTGTCTCTCCACCTGTGTCCAGAGATGCTGTCTTTGCTTTTGTTCTGAGTGAGGGATGATGAGCCATTCTTATAAAGAACATCAGCTAGTTCCTTTCATAGCCAAGCTCATCAGCATTTCTGGTGATTGTGCATTGTGGCATCTACAAACAAGTGATTTGTATTCCCCAGGCTTCTCTACCAGGATGTTTGTAAGATACATGTTAAAAAGATGGGCCTTTGGTTTTCTTCCAAGTCACAAGGACTCAGCCCTCCTTTTAAAACGTTATTTATGTTTAAAGCTGACCATGCAGAAAGGAGTGGGTGGGGGAAAGATGGCCATCAGAAAGGGTTGTGTGGCTGGGGGAGGACCAGTAAGAGGATGCAGGTGGTAATGGTGTTTTTATATTATAGAAAGATACTTTGCCTTACAAAAGAATTAATCACAGGGTTCCTTTTAAAAAGAAAGTTTCATGCATTTTAAAAGAGGTTTTGATTTATAAGAAACTTTTCAGGAACACAGCTGCTGGGCAAAGCAAGCTATTTACACTGACTTGAAATCCATTTTATGAGCCAGGAGTTTGTGGTGTCAGGGGGAGTGATAAAACCTCTTTAGTTTTTAATTGACCAGTGATATTGACTAGCACAGTTGGGGGGCCCAGGTATTGGACCCAAGCCCAGTGTTTTTCTGCAGTAAATATGTGTGAATGTGCTGAGCACTTGAGTATTGATTCATTTATGTACCTGTTTGGCTTTTGCTGTGAAGGGCTTTGTACTTTCCAGCTTCAGCGCCAAGCTGGCTTTCATAGAAGCCTGTGTCAGAATGTTCCAGGATGTTCAGCATGAATCATCCAGCTCAATGGCCTCTGGGGAGGAGAATTGGCCTTTTCCATCACTGCAAGGAGTAGATGCAAAGACATCAGTGGAGAGAAAGTGCACAGTAGGTGAGGAGATGAGATCTTTGCCTTGGAAACAAACCTGGGGTTACTCTGAAGCCGCTTTCACCTCCCATTCAGATTGCTAATGGTTATCTGCCTCCCAATTGTCCCACTCTGTTGAGTTTTTATTATCACCTCGGTCTGGCCGAATATCCACAGGAGCCCTGGGGTCCTTAACTGGTTCCCTCTTTCCCCGTTCCCTGCTGCCATGATACAATAGCAAAGAGTCAGGTGTAGAGCTTCCAGAAAGAAGCAATCACACTGCTGAGCCTGAAATCTCAACCAGACAAAGAAAACCATAAATAGGCCTTTGAAGTACATATTCCAAGATCCATCTTAAATGGTGCTGTGGAATTTTATCCCTGGAACTGGAAAAATAGGGTGTTTCACTTATGAAGCTCTCTACTCAGAGGATGGAGATATTATAAGTGCATTCACTATCAATCTAAATGTTTATGAGTGTCCAAAAAATGTTATTAAATGTCCTAGGCACTGAAGTTTGTATAACAGGGGGGAAAGTTTGGAGATTCTGACCTCCAGATGCTTACAGTCAAGACTGAGTGGCAGGTCCAATGCCTGAGGGCTGTGTTCCCGCTCAACAGCAGCCTCTTCCGCTCCCTTGGCCAAGGGATTGGCTTTAGTCAATGAAATGTGAAAAGGCTGAAGAGGTATTTTGTGCTTTGCTGGGCTCTCATCTTTGCCCCAGGCAAGCACAGTGGTTCTCCACTGAGGCCCCAGTGAGAGAAATAAAATGTTAACATTGAAATGATACTGGAGCAAAACACTCTCCCCTAGACACATACTAACCTGCAGTGAACAGCGCAAAAGATAAACCTTGTCACTTTAGCCCTGAGATTTTAGTGAGGTTTGCTACCTGAGCATAAGGTAGCCTCTGACTCAATTGTCAGTAGCTGCAAGCTAATCAGACATGGGTTTTATCATTTAGTGGTAAATTGTCTTTATTTTGTGTCTGATAAATACTTAGGAAACTATAGCCTTCAGGAGAATGAAAGGGTGTCTGGGTTTTGTCTAATCCAGGCATTTTGGTTTCATTTTCTGCTGTATTAGCTTGTTCACATCTCTCTCCACCTGTCATTGCTCTGTACACTCATCAATCCATTTAGGATAAGGGCATTTCTAGAAAACTTCTACCACAGTGCTTTAAACATTTACATCACTGATTTTGCCTTGGGGTGAACAATTGTACCACTGGCTTTATTCCATTGTATTGTAAGGTTGAAGAGAGATAAGGATTATTGGGAAAGTTCAAAGCACTCTACTACACTTATCTGATGAATGATTATTGAGAACGTTAAGGGCCATTTTGTATGGCTCCAGGACAGAAAGATCTATCAATGTCCCCACACTGGAGAAATTTGAGGACTTCACTTCCGACTCAAAGTTTAGGCTTCATTTTACTGTGCTGGAATCTATAGCTTTAACTTACTCTCAAATTTACCAATGACCGTTTTTGTACTAAGCACACACAGAGCCTTCAACTTGTCATTTTGCTTCTTCGTTTCCTCTCTTCAGACTTCCGAGGTATTTAATCTTCCGTTGTAGATATAATTACATAGACGCATGCTCTCGAAGAGCACCACTGAGCTTATACACACACATTCAGCTAATATGAATGCAGCTAGCATGGCGCACCACAGTTTGAAAGAAATCAGTGATTTAAAAGATGACAGGGAACAGAATGAGCCCTCTCAGCGCTGAGTCCTCAAATGCCTTTTGTACTTTTAGAAACAGTTTGGGGAAGGTGGGGGAAAAAAAACCCTCTTTGCCAGCATGAGTCAGGGCTGAAGAGCAAAGCAGTTTCAGGACCAAGGGGCAGAAGAAGCATCATGCCGGGCAATTGGTATCCATGGCAACTCGGGTGCCTGGCAGTGTTAATAGCCCTGTTTGTTAGTTCTCAGCTGCTCTCCTATGGTGGGGGGAGAGCAGGGTGGTTCCCTCCATACATTTTATGAATTCCTCAGTTGGTGCATCATGTCGGTGGTGCCTTCCCTTCCCATTACATAACCCAACGGAGTCGAACCAATGGGAATATTCCACCTGAATGAGATAGGGCTGTAAGGGCTTTGTACAAGGTTTGAGGTTTCCTGGGGGACACTCATTGTTTCTTGCCAACAACCACCTCCTGACAGCTCATGGAGACAAGGACTCCTCTGTAATATGCTAACATCCAGTTTGCTTGGGTGTCATGCCAGTTCCTTGCCCTGTCTTTCCCCTTGTCTGCCAGTGTTCTGCTACAGTTAAAGTTCTGGAATTGGACCACCTCTGTTCAAATCCCAGTTTGGTCACCTATGATTTGCTTTTTTTTATTGACTCAGTTTCCTTATCTTTAAATTGTTAAGAATGCTGATTAACGAAGACCTTCTTTGTCTAGTATCTAGAAGTGCCTATTTCATACTATTAGATATCCCTGCTGATGGGAAATTCACTGAGGGCTCAGGCATGCCTGACTCTAAGATGGGATGGAGGGAAACAACTCCTTTCTTTGTCCCTCTTTCTCAACTAATTAAGTCCTATCATCTCTTGTAGTAATTAATGTATTCCTTCAACAAATTTAAGTTGAGCATCTGCTGTGTATTAGACATGATTTTAGGTATATGGGAATAATAGTTAAACAGAATAATCGAAATATACTACCTTTTAGGAAGCCAGGAAGAGTGATAGAAAATAACCGTAAGAATCCAGTAATTGGGCCAGAGAGATAACACAAGGGTAAGGCACTTGCTCTGCATGCAGCTGGCCCAGGTTTGCTACCTGGCATCACATATGGTGCCCAAGAACCACCAGAGAGATTCCTGAGAAGAGTCAGGAGTGAGCCCTAAGCCATTGGGTAGGCCTCCAAAACCACCAAAAGAAAAAGAAGCCAGACATTTTCATAACAGTATCAACCTCTTCTAGCCAAAGATCATCAGGGATACAGGTAGAGTGGACCCATTTGAAGCTTTCATTCATCTCACCGAGGGGCTTCCTCAAGGTGTCTCTAGTGTGTCTTCTCCTTCATTGCAACAGTAATAAAGTGGGCAATTGCCCCTGCAGGTTTTGGGTTTGCTCAGAAAAAAACTGATGGTATGTTGAATCTAAGTGCTATAAAATAGCAAGACGTAAAAGAGTAGAGGAGAGCTATGGAGCAATTTTCAGTTTTAATCTGTGGTCTTGAGAAACCTCTCTGGGAAGATAAGATTCAAGCCAAGATGTAAAGAAGTCAGAGGGAGAGAGTGATAGCAAGACTGATGTCAGCAAAGGTGGAAAAAGAACCCCCGTAGGGAAAAAGTAGCTCTCTCCTACAGAGCCAGAATGGGCAGCTAGGCAACAAGCCAGGGGTTCCAGCACTGGGAGGACCCTGGATTTATGCTGTGGCATACAAGTGCCTCTGGAGCACGCTGGGCAGAGTGTATTATGATTCCTCTGACTCTGAACAGGATTGGTCTCTCTGGTAAACTGGGAGTGAGCAAAGGACCAGGTGAAAATTACTTCATCGAACTCTTCCCTTCATTTCTCTGCGTTCCCTCTCACACCGCACTGAAAGCTCGGCCCCAGAGCTCTGAGAGGGAAAACCAAGTCCTGCCCCTCTTCCTGCAATCCTGTGTGAACTGCCCTCCCTAGGCCCACACCTCTCCAATCTTTCTCATCTCTCTCCCAAGCAGATTGCTTTTGCCCCACTTGCGCTCCAGTTCTTGTTCTTTATTTTTATTTCTTAATTTTTCTTAGTGAATCACTGTGAGGTACAGTTACATACTTACAAATTTTTGTGTTCGTGTTTTATTCATACAATGATCGAGTACCCATCCCTCCACCAGTGCCCACTCTCCACCACCAATGATCCCAGGAGCCCTCCCACCACCACCATATTATCCCCCCACCCCACCCCATCTCTATGGCAGAGCATTCCTTTTTGTTTTCTCCTTTTGGGTATTGTGGTTTGCAATACAGGTATTAAGTGGTCATCATGTTTGGTCTATCGTCTACTTTTGGCTTGTATCTCCCAGCCCAAGCAGGTCCTCCCGACACCCTTTACTTGGTGTTCCCTTCTCTATCTGAGCTGCCTTTTCCCCCAGCATGTGAGGCCAGCTTCCAAGACATGGGTCCAGCCTCCTGGATCTTATCTCTATCATTTTTGTGTGTTAGTCTTCTATTCTGTCATTTCTTTCTTTAAACCTCCATGTGGAAATGGCATGTCACTATTAAACCCCCAAATCATGGTTTTCACCCTGGTAATGTGCTGACATCCTCCCAAACACCCCTAAAGGGTCATTATACACTGTGAGTACTAATGTTTTTCCACTTTTATTACCCTAAAGTGTGTGTGTGTGTGTGTATACACAAACACAACTCCCCATAGGTAGGACTATGTTTATCTTGCTAAAAGCTCTAACCCTGTGCCCAGCAAGATAGGATATTTCCCCTAATTATTTTAAACAAATGAAACCCATACAAGGCACCCTTTGCACCCTATTTATAAATGTCACCAAGATGCTGGGATATCTGTAAATTGTCCTCATTGTATAGAGGATGAAAATGAAGTTGAGAGGTCCTGCCAGGGTCATAGTCATTAACCTCCCCTGACTCCAGGTATTGGGATAATCACGCCAAACCTTAAAGGACAGCACCCTGAGGGGCAGGACACATTGTTCATTGATTTTCTGCTCTCTCCCAGTACTCTTGCCCTTACCTGGCAACATAGAACCATGAGACCAGAATCAGTTGGAGAACCCTTTCTTTTGGGAAAGAAGAGGCAGAGAAAGGAGCCGGGAAAACTAACTGACTCTGGTCCTAGAAGAATGTGGGTTAAGCATTCATCATACCTGCGCAGGACATAGTCACTTTCAAAGGGTGCTGTGGAGGCCCAATCTGAAGACCGCAGGTCAGACTAGCCAGGTGAGTCTACTTCACGCAATGGTTCAGGTGCATCTTGGGCCCCATGAGTTCCTGTGACTATTCTGAATCCTTGGGGAGTCTGGGAGGACATGCTAAAGAATTCAATCTAATTCTATTCTAAAAAAGAGTGTCTACTTTATTTAGGAAGGTCTTGGGCATTTTTAAAGTTAAACCAGTGTTCATTTACCCTCCTTCACTTCTCATTCTCCATTCAAAAGAATTGCTTTTCCTTTCTTGAGTACCCACAGATTCTTCATAATCTCCAGGTCTTTTTTCACTCTGCTCATTCAAGAGGCAAAGGTGATTGAAATCTATATAGGGGATGGAAGGAATTAAGAAATGGAGGAGCACTGTCCCACTTCAAATTTTAATTTCGTCATTTTCAGGATGTGAGGTTGAACAAGTCATTTAATTCTGTTTCATCATCCAAAAAATGAAGTCATAATGAGATAATGTAGTTAGAAGCTTGGTACATGATAGTCAATAAGAACTATTAAGATAAAAATTGTGTGCAAAAATTACATGACCCCAGTTATGGTGGTTGTAAGCAAGCCTATACCTCATGCAGTACCAATTAGAACCATGGTAATTTTGTGCTATTATTAAAACAAACAAACAAACAAACATAAAACTGGGAAAAGAAACCTTCCTTTCCTAGGAGGCTAAATTAGCAAGATATAAAGTTAAGAACTGGAGCTGTTGGGAACCATTCCACGGAGGTCACTTGGGAAGGAAGAGGTCAAGGAAGAAAACAAAATCTAAACTGAAGTCTGGAACTATTCTTGGGAAATTTGGATATAGGTAATTTCTGAATGTGGACTACCACTAAGCTTCTCCTTTCTGTATAAAGCCAATTTCAGATGAGTTCCCATCTGTATCCAAGAGTCTAACCAATGTTAATCTCTCTAAGAGGAAGGACCTGAGGAAAACAATTTCTCCAGTATGAGGTTACTGGAGACTTGTATAAGAAATTTTTGTCAATTAGAGGTCTACATCTGCACAGCTGATAATTAACAGATGGAATGCCGTGGTTTTCAAAGGAGTCCAATTTGTTTATGTCTGTGGTTACCTTCTGATTGTCCAGTGTTCCTGAGCAGAACAGGGTGACAGAAGCTATACAATGGTATGTTTATTTGGGCTTGGGTTGAAATTATTCCTGTGATAGAAGAGGTTCTCTCTCTCTCTCTCTCTCTCTCTCTCTCTCTCTCTCTCTCTCTCTCTCTCTCTCTCTCTCTCTCTGTCTCTCTGTCTCTCTCTCTCCCCCTCCCCCCCACACTCACTATTTTTCACTCTTTCTCCCCTCCCATCTCTATCTTCTTCATTTATTTCAAAAGATTCATACCAAGACTAGAAGGACAAAGAAGTTATGGGTGTTGTGGTGCTGTGACAAGTGACAAGAACTGGTGGGATACTGCTGCCCTGGCATCTCAAATCACCAGTAAAATCTAATTTAAAGGTGGTCAGGTACCTTTATCTGTCTTGATGCTCTGACTCCTGAGCCACATGCAGTTTCTCATAAGCCAGGGCTCCAAACTAGCCACGAGGCATATTATCATATGCCCCGCCCCTGGCACCCTGGTGCAGGCAGAGCATCTCACAGACATTTCTGAACACTCTGACACATCTTTACCCTCAGGCCTTCTCAATACACCCTTCTGTGCCCCGCCACAGGGAGCTAAAATAAGCCCTAGTTTTACTCGAGCACGGCTTACACAGTGCGCTGCAGTAGAACTGAATTGGAAGGGGGTGGGACAGTGAGGGAGAATGGAAAGATTGAATGCTAAGTATTTCCCTCCCAGAGAGGATTTGGCAGGAAGCCTGCATTTGGGGGCTTACTTGGACAGTTCCAGGCCGAAAGTCATAGGACTACAGCTGTAGAAAGCACAAGAAACACATTTGTGTTGTTGTTGTTTTTCATCCAAATATTTCAGGAGAGACAGGTTGTTAAGGCAAGTTATGTGTCATCACTTGCATCAGAGAAGAAAAGAAACATGGTCTGACTCAGGTGCTGAATTTATCATCACGGGAGGAAAATGAACATTATTAAGCCCCCATAATGGTAGTAGCAAACATTGATGGGAGACTTGTAAGGTACCAGGCACTGTGACTGACATGTTACTGGCAAAAACTCAGTGGTCCCTTGGTTCATCCTCTGAGGTAGGCTATTCTTTTAGCTCTTGTAAAGGAAAGATGATGGAGGAGAGGCTCTGAGGGCAGGTTACTGTCCTGAGACGTATTGCCAAATACAGTGGAGGTGGGATTTAAGCCAGTCTCTCCAGAATCAATGCCTTTGATCTGATGCTGAGTTGCTTCAACTTTAACGAACTGATCTACCTTCCCAGTACCACATGAGTTCCATTCCTTATCTTATTTAATCTTCCACAAAAATTGCTGAGGCATTGGGTGATGAGCTCTGCTTTATAGATGAGGAAATTGAGACCCTAGAAGGTTGAATGATGCCCAGGGAAAAAACCATCCCTCAATGGCAGGGTCAAGGTAACTGAGTAACCTTGACCATGTAACCAAATAACCTTTTCTGGCTTTATGTTCAGGGAATTTCCCACTTATTTTTTCCAACATGGGTGGCAGTAGGAACAAGCTGCTCATCAGAGAGATAAGCAGAGTCTGTATCTTCTGTGTTTCTTTATTTAAATGTCCAAATAAATAGTATTGGTTATCCTCTGAGACTATGATGCTCATAGTTCCTAAGGTGCTTTTCAATTGTGTTGCTTTGCTTAAAATCAATAATAACAGACTTGAGCTGAAATATAAGGGATATGTTATTGGTCATTAAAAATCATTTTTGAGAACCTAATATATATTGGCACTACTTAGTTTTGAGAAAGAAAAATAGACAAAAGAAAGGTCCCTGATTTATAGAACTTAATTTGAGGTTTAGGAAAGGTTGTTGAGCTGATAGATGGAAAACAGTAAAGAAAAATCAGTAAGTTATAGTTTATTCAAGAAGTGTTCAGTCAAAAACCAAAAGGATCAACAATGCCAGAGATGGTACTTTTAAGAGAGATATTAGTGATGATCACACCAATATTGATAAGGAACTGAGCTGGGCCTGGTGTATTCTTCAACAGCAAGAAGGACCAGAAGCTATGGGTAAAGTGGCAATAGGAAAAAACAGTGAAGTGAAAAAAGGGCCTTAAAATGCCTAGGGAGTGGGAGGGGTGTTGTCAGTCATGTGAGTTTTACTCTGAATTGAATGGTGTGCCTGAAGATTATGCATAGATAAGTGGCATGTTCTGATTTTTATTTTGAAAGGTATATTGTGGCTTCTGGGTAAGGTAGTAGACCATTAGAAATAAGGAGAAATAAGGAGAGTCTAGGTGGGGCACTCAATTCCATAAGAAAAGGCAGTACCTAAGAGTTAATGGGGAGCTGGATTTAGAATATCCTTTGCAGAGAGAGCCAGCAGGAGGTCCTCACAAGTTGCATCTTTCTGTGATGAGAAAGTCAGAGGCCTGATAGGATGACACCAAGGTTTTTGACCCAAGTAAATGGAAGTCTGGAGTTGCGATCTCCTAAGAGGAAGAAAACTACCTAAAGCAAGATTAGGAGAAATCTGAGAAATCCGATAGCAGTTTGGGGAATCTGCTTAATATTTGAGGACTGGTATTTGAGAGTGGAAGTTTGGGTGGGAGATATATATATTTCACAGAATCTAAGGTAATTCTGAAGAGAAACCATTTGGAAGATAGGAACGAAGTCAATTTCTCAGTGAACAAATAAGGGGGGAAAGGAGAGAAGGCATAAAGAGATATCTATTACATGGCCATGATCTGAACATCTCTGACATTTTTTTTTTCCATCTCTCTGCTATTGTGGTATGAGAGTAAATGATGTTTCTCTCCCATCTGCTCAGAAAAAATCTCCATGTCTTGGTGAAGAGTGATAACATGTTTAGGCTATCTTATTAAATGCTGTTTATCTTCTAAAAGCAGTCGGTTGTGTGTTTAATCAAAGTCAGAACAGATGTGATTTGCAACCTCAAAAAGTCACTGTTCATCTGCTTTCTCTCTTGGAGAGCTCAGTAACTGTTCACCCTCACTCTGTATCCTGAAGGACAATGTCCACCTATCAGAGGGTCATTTTGGTCCCACGAAGGGATGGGAGGGCCCACACCTCACTCCTTCTGGCTGCTATTTCCCTGTGCTCAGTCTCCTGGCACTGTAGAAATTGAAAGGAAAGAGAAAACTAAAATAGGAGTTCAAGGATGTCTGTAGTTATCGTTTTCTTACTCTGATGGAGCAGAGAAACTTGAAAGCAAAGAAGTATCAAATCATTCCTTCTATCTGGGGACACTCCACTGGATATCTTCTGTGGTGAAGGGACAAGTTCCTTTCTCTAGGGCTTCCAAGAGATTATAGCTTTACACTTCTGAGGAAAAGTAGCCAATGAATCTGTGTTCCTGTCTCTTTCACTTTTGCCCAGAAATATCTGAGGAAATAGGCTCCATCCTGATGTTACTGGATGTGGCTTGATGTTGCCCCACCTTGTTCACATAGTCACTTCAGATAAGACTATATTTGAAGATAATGTCTTTCAAATGAGGTCACTGGGTGGGGGTCCTAATATGATATTACCTGATGTTACTACAGTAAGAGGAAATATGTCTTATTTTATTTAATTAAATATATGCATATGGATATATGTACAAACAGTGGTCACACCCAGTAGTGGTAAAGGGTTACTCTCAGCTCTGTTCTTCAAGATTGCTCCTGGCAGTGCTTGGGGCATCCTGTGATGCCAGGGATCAAACACAGTCCTAATGTAAGCAAAAATATGTGTTCCAACTCTTTAAACAATCTCTCCAAGCCTGGACATTTGGACACAGACAGATACTGAGAAGACCTTGTGGAGACACAAGGTCAAGACAACCATCTACAACCAAGGCAGAGAGGCCTCAGAGGACGCCAACTCTGCCAACATCTTGATCTCAAGCTCTAGCCTCCAACATGAGAAAATTAATTTTTATTGTTTCAGTATCCTAGTGTGTGGCACTTTGTTATGACACTTCTAGCAAACTAATTAATATGATGTCGGGGTTAAAAATATTTTAACCACATTCTTTTTACTTTTATTATATCCAAGATTTTCCTCATAATCTTAATATAAAGGACACTGGATCCAGTTACGCTATTAAGAAGAGTAAGTAAGGGCAAGGGATTATGAGGAAACGTTTGTGACTTAATATTTAGAAAGAGTTTTCAAGATAATTTTATCTTACTAGCCTAACTGAGGAAAATATTTATAGATTTTCCCAGAGTGGGCAAGCCTGTGGAACGTTGCTGGCGCTGTTTGGACATCTTTGCGACTCCGCAGTGATGTTTCATTTTCCTTCAGCAGTCGCCTCATCTACTTTCCTTTAGCAAATGTTTGCTGAAGGAGAAAAAAAATATCTTCCTTCTGAAACCAAATGATTTAGTGTTTGGGCTGCTCGCCAATTAAATGTGATTCTAAGGAAATATTTAACCTTGAAAATGCTTTCATTTATAAGAGAAACGCAATCCTCAGGTGAGGGATAACTTAGAACTTAGTGCCTCTCCCATCCCCCACCCCACCCCACACCAACCAAAATGTTGCATAAGTTTCTAGCCTGTTCATAACAATGTGTTGAGTTCTTAGCAAGTAACAGGCATTGTGTCAGGCAATATGAAATGTCAGGTCATTTTCAGTCTAGGTGGAAAGAGATGACTGAATGAATGGTCATAGCCATGTTATAATTGTGTGCTAGGCATTGCGATAGAGGTAGGGTCTGTAGATCAGGGGACAGTTCTCAGAGGAAGTGGCATCTCAGCTGACCTCAACTGGCAGGAGGCTGTAGATTAAGATGAAACGGGAGGGCTGGAGGGATAGCTCTAAAGGTACAGCTCATACTTGACTTTACATGCAGCAGACCCAGGTTAGATCCCTGGCACTCCGTGGTGGGTCCTCTAAACACCACCAGAAGCATCCCCCAAGCACAGAGCCAGAAGTAGTATCCAAACACTGATGTGTGTTCCCAAAGTAAAACAAAACAAATCAAAGAAGGGACAGGAAGACCACAGGGGAACCAGCAGATGTTTAAGTAGAGCAAAAGGGCTGATTCCACAAGGCTGAGCTCATTCTGGACGCCTAGCAGTGAGATTCTCTCTCTGTCCAAGGTCGAGTTTGAAATTCTAGTATGAAACTACGTATCTAAGGGAATGACGAGGCAGTTATTTTCCTTTCTTCTCATTTTTTAAAGTCGTCTTTCCCTGAAGTCATGTTCTATTTCCAGCCTGAGGTCCCATGCTATTTTCACTGTACTGCTTTGGGCACAAATGGCTGCAAGTCACCCAGCGGTATCGGTAATTGAGTTTATCTGAGAAAGAAATAATTTTCCAAGATGAATTTGAACTTCATTTCATTGTCTCCTACTCATCCTTCACTTTGTAAGATTCTTAAATAAGGGGTTTCCTTGCCAAGGAACAGACTGTTGTTAAGAATTCTCATCGTTTTCCTTCTTTCTATGCCTGGGGCAGCTTCCTATGAAAGTGTGTGCACAAAGGAAATGGACATTTTTCTGCTCAATCGAAGGCTGCAAGTTTTGTTTGAAAAAAAAAAAAACCTGTACAGCAGGGGGTCTGAGAACCAGCCTTGGACTCTACAGATGCAACCAAGTGTAGAGGTACTGAATGTTAATATTAATAGACTTCGGTACTCTCTAGAGGAATTTTCAAAGGGCTCGTTTTCCTGCCTCCTTTCCTCCCCTCCCTCGTTTTCATTGATTTTTTTTTTAGCTTTGAATTACTTAAGTCAAATATAGAAAAAGCAAATTTGTCTCTTGGAGGACAGTTTGCAATTCTCAAATCTTTCAAGTTTTCTTAGATGGAAGAAACTATCAGGGGAAGTTCTAGCATTCCTTTCCTCTGCTTCCTATTTGTGAAAAATCCACTGTGGAAGGGTACATAGAGCAAAAGTCAATTTCTTCTTCCTTGGCAAGGCAGGAAATTTCCCCATGAAAACCTTTTACCAAGAAGTAACCTCTGGTTACCCTCCACACCTGATGTGACCTTCCTCACTGATGCTTAGACTTGCTGGGAATGTCTTTCAGTACTGTATCACTGTATCACTACCATCCTGTAGTTCGTTGATTTACTCGAGCGGGCACCAGTAACATCGCTATTACACTCAGCCCTGAGATTTTAGTAGCTTGCTTTACTCATCTTTCCCAACAATTGGAGGCTCTTTTAGGGTCAGGGGAATGAGACCTATCGTTACTCTTTTTGGCATATTGAATACGCCACAGGTAGCTTGCCAGGCTCTCTGAGAGGTATCTATATATCTTTTACTGTATTTGGGATATGAGTACGCCATGGGGAGCTTGCAAGACTCAGTACTGTGAGAGCATTCATCATCGAGGTTCCGGTATTCATGCGAATGATATTTGATTCTTTATATTGTTTATTCTAAATTATTTAAGACCAGGTATAGAATTTATAATATGGTAAAGTTAATCACAGGAGTGAAAATAATTTGTAGGGAACATTTAGAGCATTATTCAGAAAACTTGAGTGATTCCTTTAGGGCAAGGCACTTTACATTGTACTAGGCTATGCATATTTCCTGGAAGGTAAATTAAAAACTTAAGTTAAAAAATACCTTTACTTAACCAATTCTTATTGAACACTTTTTTGGGAAGAGAGGCAGTACCCAACAGTGTTCAGGGCTTACTCATGTCTCAGTTCAGGTATGACTTTTGGCAGTGCTCAGGGGACCATACGGGATTCTGGAGATCCAACCTGGGCGTGCCGCATGCAAGGCAAGCACGCTACCTATTGTACTGTTTGCTCTGGATCCTGAACACTCTTTTTTAATGCACTAGTTTGAAAAATTAGTTGATTGCCTACCAGAAAATTTTAAAATGAGCCAAATAACTTTCATTCACACATATTTAGTAATGTGGTGAAATACACACATCACAATAAGATTTGATAATTATCACTTAGCAACCATTTTTAGAAAAACATAAAGGAGACAGGATTCTATTCACAATTTCAAGAAAAATCTAATAAAATACACTCGACCTTTGAAATAGGAACAAGAAAATTTCAGCTTCTTTGAAAGGAAAGGGGTTAGAAGGTAGTAGGAAAAGTGGGTTTATAAGGATATTTTATGCCACATTCCTCTGTGATTGCAAAACCTAGTCCCCCAAATTTGGTTATACTCAGGTACCATAATTTCCTGATGACTGATGAACAAGACATAGATATCTTCCCTAGGAGAGAACTCAGCATGGAACAACAAGCTGAGGTCCAGCATGCAGAGCTAAAGACTAAGATGTCCAATCCTGTGAGAAATGGAGGGCTGATTGTGTTGTGGGGTCACCAATTTGGAGAACCAGAGAAATTTTGAGAAGTTTATTAGCTGGTGATTTCACAGTGTCCTAGACCCAAATCATGCAGCAGCATCAAAGTTTCCCCCTGCCTTTTAAAGGGTTCACTATGTCAGGCAATTTCAATATGCAAAGCAGATGTATAAAAGCTAATAATCAATTATTTGCATCAGCATAATGGTTTATTCACTGTTCATGAGAAGGGGTCTGTCACTAGTTGTTAGATTAGGGTTATTTCTGGAGTCTTAAACAGGAAAAAATGGTGGTCTGAGGACAAGATGGTTTCTCTGGTGTTAAGCTATTACATTTAGGATAGCATCCCATAGTTGGGGAGAGATTTAATGCCAAAAGTTGCAGAATATTTTCCTGGGAAATGGAGCTGTGGGGTAATTAAGCCAAAATTCAGTACCCTAATTTTTCAATCTACTCTCACACCCTCCCCAAAATGGAACTAGGAGGAAATTGAATTCCTGAGCTGACCAATTACTGGTAAGGAAATAAAAAAACGTAATTTTAAAAAATCCTTCCATACTAAAATCTAGGTCTAGATGGATTTATTGGTGAGTTTTCCAAGCTTCCAAAGAGGAGTTATTACAAACATTTAGGAAATTAAAGAAACAGGAATTCTTCAGTTTTTGTGAGGTCAATATTCCTCAGGTATCAAAAGCTGGCACACATTACCAGGTTTTTTGGTTTGTATTGGTTTTAAACACCCAGAAATGCTTGGGGCCTGTTCCTAGTTCTGTGCTTATGGTTCACTACTGGTGGTGCTCCAGGGATCACTTGGTGCCAGCAATTAAGCCAAGGCTTCCTGCATGCACAGTGTGCATGAAGTCTGTTGAACTATCATTCCAATCCTAACAGACATTACTAAAATAAGAACACTGCAGACCAATTTCCTTAATAAACATAGATGCACAGATCTTGGCAAACCAATTTCAACAAAACATTAGATGTATCATAAATAATAACCAAGTGGGGCATATTCCAGGGTTGCAAGATTGTTTTTTCTTTCTTTCTATATATATGTATATGTATATGTATATACATATTTATAAATCAGTTAATATAATATGTGACATCTACAAAAAGAAAAATAAAACTATATGATCATACCAATAGCTTGCAGAGATTTGAATGAGATTCAGCATGCCCTGATGACAAGATAAGTTTAAAAACTCTCAGCAAAATAAGGATAGAAGAAACTTAACTCAATAAAGTAAAGGTCATATGCAACAAACCCACTTTATACTGAACATTGAAAAACTAGTTTTTCCTCTCATATCAGGCACAAGGTAAGGATTTCTTTTTTGTCTGCTATTATTCAGCATAGTATTAAATCTAATATGTAGGCAAGAAAAAAAAGAAGAAAGTATCCAAATTGGGTAAAAGTGAAATTATTGCCACTTAAATATGAATTTATAATTTATATTTTTAAAAACCCTGAAGACACAACCAAAAACCTATTATAAACAAAAATTGAAGTATTAATATGGTAGGTCACAACCCAAATACACTAAAATGTATTGCATTTTATTGCATATGAAAACAATGAACTAGAAGAGAAAGAAAGCAAGAATTCCAACTATAATTATGTTACAAAATAAAATACACAGAATCAACTTAACAAAAGAGGTAAAAGATTAATTCATTGAATCTAGAAATTGCTTTTATTTTTTTAAATTTTATTATTATTATTATTACTATTATTATTATTTTGCTTTGGGGGTCACACCGGACAATGCACAGGGGTCACTCCTGGCTCTGCACTCAGGAATTACCCCTGGCGGTGCTCAGGGAACCATATGGGATGCTGGGAATCAAACCTGGGTCAACCACGTGTAAGGCAAATGCCCTACCCATTGTGCTATCACTCCACCCCCTGGAAATTGCCTTTAAAAGAAATAAAAGACAGCATGAAAAAATATTCCATGCTCATGAATAGGTAAAATGACACTGTTAAAATGACTATCCTGGGGCTGGAGCGATAGCACAGCGGGTAGGGCGTTTGCCTTGCACGCGGCCGACCCGGGTTTGATTCCCAGCATCCCAAATGGTCCCCTGAGCACTGCCAGGGGTAATTCCTGAGTGCAGAGCCAGGAGTAACCCCTGTGCATCGCCGGGTGTGACCCAAAAAGTAAAATAAATAAATAAATAAATAAATAAAATAAAATAAAATGACTATCCTACCCAAAGCATTATAAATATTTGATGCAATTCCTCTAAAAATTCCAATGGTATTTGTTAAGGATTTAGAAGAAATATTTCTAAAATTTTCATGGAACCATAGTCCCAAATCACTGATATATTCTTGAGGGAAAAAAAGATGGGTGGGAAGCATTGTGCTACCCAACTTCAAACTATATTATAAAACTAGAGTAATAAAAACTGTGGTACAGAAATAAAAGTAGACACACAAACCATTAGGATAAAAGTGAGAGTTCAGAGATAAGAGAGTTCAGAGATCACTGTATCACTGTATCACTATCATCTGGTTTTTCGTCTATTTACTCGAGCATGCACCAGTAACATCTCTATCTTACTCAGCCCTGAGATTTTAGCAGCCTCCCCTTACTTGTCTTTCCCAACTATTGGAGGCTCTTTAGGGGTCAGGGGAATGAGACCTATTGTTACTGTTTTGGGAATATCAAATATGCCACAGGTAGCTTGCCAAATCTCTTATATATGGACAGTTAATTTACAATGAAGGAGCCAAGAGCATAAAGTGAAGAAAAGAAAGCAAATCCTCTTCAACAAATAGCATCAGATAATATGCATAGTACCCTTTTAGTATCAATATTGCAAACACCAGTGCCTAAAAGGAAAATGAGAGAGAGAGAGAGAGAGAGAGAGAGAGAGAGAGAGAGAGAGAGAGAGAGGAGAGAGTCTGCCATAGATGCAGCCTGCAGGAAGGATCTGAAGAGGGGCAGGAAGGAAACCAACAAGGGATGGGTGTTGAACATTGTATGACTGAACTCAATTATAAACAACTTTGAACTGTATCTCATGGTGATTCAATTACAATCTTTAATTAAAAAAAAACTGGTTGCCACACACAAAAGAATAAAAATGGACCACTACTCATACTACACTGTCATTGTCACTGTCATCCCATTGCTCATCGATTTGCTCGAGCAGGCACCAGTAACGTCTACATTGTGAGACTTCTTGTTACTGTTTTTGGCATTTCGAATACACCACAGGTAACTTGCCAGGCTCTGCTATGCGGGCGGGATACTTTCGGTAGCTTGCCGGGCTCTCCGAGAGGGATGTAGAAATCAACCCCAGACAAACGCCCTACCCACCATGCTATATTTTAGAAAAGTTAAAGGGCAGTTTTAAGAAGTCACTGTCATCCCATTGTTCATCGATTTACTCGAGTGGGCATCAGTAACGTCTCTATTACACTCAGCTCTGAGATTTTAGTAGCCTGCTTTACTCATCTTTCCCAACGATTGGAGGCTCTTTCAGGGTCAGGGGAATGAGACCTATCGTTACTGTTTTGGACATGTTGAATACGCCACGTGTAGATTGCCAGGCTCTGGCGTGCAGGTGAGATATTCTCGGTAGCTTGCTGAGCTCTCTGAGAGGGGTAGAGGAATCAAACCCGGTTGGCTGGCATGCAAGGCCTACCCGCTGTGCTATCGCTCCAGCCCACTCACACTACACAGAAAAGTTAACTCAAAGTGATTTAAATATCTTTACATTAGAACCAAATCTATAAACTACACAGAAGGAATTGAATGAACACACACCCATTATATTATTAAACTTTCAGAAAAGCTGAAATATTACATTATGCTGCAACATGGGTGGGACTAAAGATAATCCTGTTAAATGAAAGGAATCAGTAGGAGAAAGATAAATATCTGGTGGTCTTACTTATATGTGGTTTGTAAAGTGACACAACAAGGGAGTAGATAATTTCCAATGAAAATGAACCCTAAACTCTGACAACAGAATTGTAGGATGAGGGGCTGGTGGTGAAATAGTAGTTTTCTTTGGACAGTTTTGTAGGGATATACTAAAGTATAGGCATTGAGGTAACAAAACTGTTGTGATCTCAATTACAAATATTTTAGAGGCCAGACTGGGTACTTTCCTTGCATGTGGCACAACTGAGTTTGAGTTCCTTCATGCCAGCAATGATTCCTGAGTTCAGAGCAGGAGTAAGCCTTGATCACAGCCAAATGCGGTCCCCCAAAAAAAGATATTAAAAAAATATTCATATATTCATATTTACAGATGGACAAGAATGTAGACCTCAAAATGGAGAATATGGGCAGTGTATTTAGGAAATCTAATTTTTAGTCTTCCCAGTTAAACATAAGCACTGCACTGTAGCACTGTCATCCCGTTGTTCATTGATTTGCTTGAGCAGGCACAAGTAACGTCTCCATTGTGAGACTTGTTGTTACTGTTTTTGGCGTATCGGATACACCATGGGTAGCTTGCCAGGCTCTGCTGTGCAGGTGGGATACTCTCAGTAGCTTGCCAGACTCTCCGAGACGGATGGAGGAATCAAACCTAGGTCGACTGTGTGCAAGGCAAAATCCCTACCCGCTGTGCTATTGCTCCCTCAAATTACAGAATTCCAACAAAATACCAAACTGGAGGCTAAATATGTTATATATCGCACACGTGGAATTAAAAATACAAAAAACTAGCTAGAAAACAATGAGAAATAGCTTCAATACAGATAGTCAAACTAATACTACTGAAGCCAAAGCCATTTTTAAGAAATTATAGCAAAACCACTACAATTAAAAGCAATGGGAAATAACCAATATCTTAACCAGAGCTTTAAATCTATAAACTAGAACATAATAAGTATTAAAAATTAATAAATTCACCTTCAATATTGGAAGATAGACAAAGTAGTAATAAGCAAAAATGTAAATAGTTCATGTATAACAAATGAAAATCTAATTATATTAATAGAATAGAATATATGCTAATTATACCTGCCTAATAAAATAAAATTGAATAATGGATTAAAAAAATACCTCAAAAAGACTAATTTTTCAATAAATTGAAAAGGCAATTAAGGATATATTCATTCATGTAAACTAGGTAAAATTTAACAAATGAATTCTCTTATGCCCCTAAAATAGATACTTTTCAATTTTTAATTGGATTTAATAATTTTACACAAAGCTATATATTATGGGAGGTTAATTTTACTACACCTATATCAGGAAATACTATAGTAGTTTGATTCTCACCACTGCATAGTCCCTAAGCACTGCTGAGGTAGTCCTGGAGGCCCTCAAAGGACCCGGCATTGTCAGAGTAGCATTAGGAGAAGCATCTTAGCCTTGGGCCTTTACACTGAGCTACCAGCAGCACTGTTTGCAGAAATAACTGGTGGGGCCCTGGAGCTCAGAGTAACACTTAGGAGCCACTATCCATCCACCCCCATGCTATCAGAACCCACTTCAGCCTTTCAAACTACTCATCACAGCACTCCAGTTCTGCAGTTAAAGTCTAAGAATATTTTTCTTGGTCATTTTGTTTCCTTGTATATTAAGCACAGTGGTTGGGCTTTCGACTTTTACGTGGCCAACCCGTGTTCGATTCCCGCACCCCTCTCAGAGAGTCCGGCAAGCTACTGAGAGTATCCCGCCTGCACGGAAGAGCCTGGCAAGCTACCCGTGTGTATTGGATATGTCAAAAACAGTAGCAATAAGTCTCTCAATGAGAGACGTTACTGGTGCCCACTTGAACAAATCAATGAGTAACGGGATGACAGTGACAGTGACAGAATAATCCAGTATTTTTTTTTTTTTTTGCTTTTTGGGTCACACCCGGGGATGCACAGGGGTTACTCCTGGCTTTGCACTCAGGAATTACTCCTGGCGGTGCTCAGGGGACCATATGTGATGCCGGGGATCGAACCCGGGTCGGCCGCGTGCAAGGCAAATGCCCTACCCGCTGTGCTATCGCTCCGGCCCAAATCCAGTATTTTTTTTTCTTTTTCTGATTTATTTTGCTTAGCATGACATCCTCTAATTCTGTCTATGTTGTAACATAAAGCAAGACTTCATCTTTTCTTATAGAGGAGAATTATTTTATTGTGTGTGTGTATGTGTAAAAAAACTATGCACACTGAAGGGCGTGTGCACTCGAGAGCTCTCCAGGCAGCTGTCTCATGGCCCATGTTCGGTGCTCTGGAACCACTGTGTATGGGCTGGATCGGGACGGCCGTTGGCCAAGGATAGGCGAAGGAAGAACGAGGACCAAGCTGGTTGCTGATTAGTTGCCATTTATTCAATCTTCCATCTTTCTCATCTCCCGCACTCCTAGCTTTGTCCTCTCTCTGGATCTACTGCAGCTCTGAATTCTCCTTCACTAGTCTCTCCCCCTACTTGTCTCTCCCACCTTGCCCTCTAGGCTACACACAGCCAGGTAGCAAAATCAACATAAGAAAGCCCTTCCTGAGGGCCATCAGATTAAAAGGAACACACCTAAGGGCATTCCAAAGCCCTTCCTGACTATCAGCAGCCATAATACCTCTAAAGGTTTTTCTCCTTTCCTTAGTCCAAGAACTTATTCACATCTTAATACTAGTTATTTTTGTATGGACACAGCAAGAGATACATTGAGGTTTGCAAGGCAGCTCTCCTGGCAACATCTAGCCACAGACTCAGACTACAGCATTCAGGCCAGATTAATCATTCCTAGCCCTAGCAGGGTCCAAATCTAGGTATCACTATTTGGATCATGACAGCATTTGTCCATGATCAAGCTCTTAACTTATAGTTAAGCATTAGGCACTTTGGCCAGATCCATCTCGATGCCAGGGTAGCACACAACTCACCGCTTGCCCTGGGTCCGTCTCGTCCCTTGTCGGGACCCTGCTTTTGGGGGTGCTAGGAAGTAAGGGCAGCTGAGGCTTAGGTCGAGAGAACGGATGCCCAGGAGGAAAATATTGTGTAGAGTCAAATGACTCCCAGGTTACAAAAGCATAGCATTTGCTAAGTCTTCCTGTGTCCATACAAAAAGGACATTGCTCTGAATAAACTATGCAAAGTACTAAGGAGAAGAGAAAAACAATATTTACAAGTCATCAGATCACTAAGAAAGAAGCTACAAATAAACACAGAGGAATGGGAGCACTGTGATGGGAGTACTCCCAATAAACCTAAACTATCAGAGGCTATGTTATCCTACATGTATGTATATATATTACAAATTCTTTATTCACTCATCTATCATTGGGTACTTATATTATTTCCACAGCTTGGCTATTTTAAATAGCACTGCAATGAACAAAGGGGAGAATATATTATATTTTTTATAAGTATTTTGTGTTCTTTGAATAGCTGACTAGGAGTAGTTAATGGTATATGTACTTTTAAAATTTTTATAAATTTTCAGACCTTAAAAATTATAGTTTAGGCAAATTTCGCATGCGCTAAAGTTCGTGATATTGATACTGCACCCTACCACCATCAAAAGTTTGTTTGAGGAATTTCCACACTCCTTTGCATAGAAGCAAAACCAGATAACATTTCTACCAAAAATAAGAGAGTATTCCTTTTAAACTGGTTGTTGCAGTCTTTCTTAAATTTGTGTATACCATTCTCATTCTCACTAGCATGAGATGATATCACATTGCTTTCTGGATTTGACTTTCCTTAATAATAAGTGATCATGAATACTTTTTCATAAGCATACTGGCCATTCTTATGTCTTTGGGGAGGTGTCTATTCATCGATTCCACCCATTTTTAAGGAGTTACTAGTTTACTTATTGTTGAACTTTGTGTGTGCTTTTATATCGTGTATATAAACACTCTATTTGACTTATTTTCTTCCATCCCATAAGGTGTCATTTTATTTTATCTTAAATTTCTTTTGCCAGGCAGAAATTTTTTAAGTTGTCTTTCCAGTTATTTATTTATTTTTTGCTGCCTTTGCTTCTGGAATGAAATCATTGAAGACACCTCTGAGGTCCATATCCTGGAGAGTTTTGCCTGTTTTCCTCTATAATTTGTATGGATTCTGGTCTAATCTCAAAGACTTTTATCTCCAGGCTGTTTCCCACCAAATTGGACTGCCACCACCAAAAATGAGGATTCCTATTTCTCCACATCTTATTCAGCACTTGCTGTTTTTAGTTTTTTTTTTTAATACAGGTCATTGTCATAGATTGGGGTGATATCTTGTCCTGTTGATTGACATGTCCATGGTAATAAGTGATATTGAGTGTTTTTTAGTGTTTCTTTTAGTCATCTATATGCTCTTCACTCCATTTAGTTATCACTGTCACTGTCACTGTCGTCTCGTTGTTCATCAGTTTGCTCGGGCGGGCACCAGTAATGTCTCCATTGTGAGACTTGTTACTGTTTTTGGCATATAGAATATGCCACGGGTAGCTTTCCAGGCTCTGCCATGCAGGCGGTATGCTCTCGGTAGCTTGCTGGGCTCTCCAATAGGGGCAGAAGAATCAAACCTGGGTCGGCCGCATGCAAGGCGAATGCCCTACCCGCTGTGCTATCACTCCAGCCAGCCTATTTAGTGATGGGATTGTTTATGTGTTGTAGAGTTTTGTCAGTGCCTATGTATCTTGGATACTGTCTCTTTGTCAGGTATATGTTGTGTGAATATTTTCTCTCACTCAGTTGGAGTACCTTTACATCTTAGTGACAATTTATTTCAGTGTGCAGAGATTTTTTTAGTTTGATAATTCCATTGTTTTTTAATTTTTGCTTTTTTTTCTTTCTACCAATGAAGTCAATATCATGTCATATTTTATTTTGTTTTCCTCTATGTATTTTATGTCTTAGGGGTTAACATCCAAATATTTAATCCATTTTGAATTTACTTTTGCATATGGTGTGAGATAAGGTACAATTTCATTTCTTTCATCGACTATTCTGTCATTTAAGCACCGTTTAAAACACTTTCTATTTCCACTTCTTGCTCTCAGTTCCCATGTTATTTTACATATATGTGAGTATTTAACCCTAGGTTCCAAGTTCTATTCCATTGATCTCTGTACCTACTTTTAGCTACCCATATTGCTTTGATTACTGTATCTTTGTAGTATAGTTTGAAGTTGTGGTATGTGATTCCCCCAATATTGTTCTTTCTCCCCTCCCTCAGAGGGGAGAAATTGCTTTTTCTATTTAAGATATTTAAGGTATTTTGTGAGTCTACAAAAATTTCAGTAATGCTCTTTCTATTTTCTTGAAAAGTGTTAATGGAAAAGCACCTGTTATTAGAAGGCCTCTCAGACCACACTTCTGCCCAAACTTAGTGGCTGAAATTGATGCTTGCTCCTTACAAATTGACAGTTGCCACGGGTACAAAGTAAATCAGCCAAAGGTTGAGACCCAAGTCTTTCTTGAAAGAAGTTTCCATGAAAACAGTGTGCTGAACTCAGTGTTATCCCAGTAGAGAGGATTAGTAAATGCCTATTCTTAAAAGTTTGAATGACCAAATGCATGAATGTTCTAATGGGTTGGAAAAAGGAGAGGAAACACAAATGATGGCAGAGGGGACACACAGGAGAGGAGTCTTTCTTTCATCACAATGAAGTCAGTTTTTCCTGAGACAGCAGCAGAGCTGTCTTTGTTCACATTTCAGGTAAGCAACACTCATTCTCCATCTCACTGGGATGTTCATACTGTACCCTGCTCAGTAGATGTTGGGCTCAACTTTCTATTGGGGGAGTGCCCCCGTCCCCCCACTCAAAGAACTGGTGGTGACAGTAAGACGAGGAGAGGTCTTAATGCTCCAGTCTGTTTGGCAAAGACAACTTCAAGCCCAAAGGCCCTTGTCCTTTCTCCTAGGTGCCAGAATGAACACAAATGGAGCCCACCTGAATTCAACTCCCAGCCTGGAGTCAATCCCACAGGACTGGCTGCCCAGTGCAGAATCCCCCATGGAGTTCAGTTTAGATCTCCCAACAACCTCAGCTCTTAGACCTGGGTGAAAGCAGGAGGATCAAAGCTGGTTTATCTTTGACTTTGGAATTATTGGTTAAGCAGCATCATTGCAATAATGAATGATTGATTTCATAGTAATTAGCAAAATTAATGCAATAATAGACAAGAGCTCTCTGTGGCTCTTCACCAGCTACATCTATGGCCCTAGGCAAGTTAGTCTTTGAAACTCAATTTCGTGATTTACAAAATAACAGCAATGTAGAATTACCATCACAAAGAAAAAGGGCAAGTGTTGTGAAATTTTGATAGGGATTGCATGCAAACTCAATGTCTTGGGTATGATGGTAATTTTCACACTTCTTAGTCTTCCAATTCATAAGAACAGGGTTTTTGGTTTGGTTGGTTCCCCGTGGTGTATTCAGTATGCCAAAAACAGCAACAACAAATCTCAAAATGGAGACATTCCTGGTGACCCCTCAAGCAAATCAATGAGCAACAGGATGAGAGTGATTGTGTATATTATCTACCCTGTGCCAGTGAGAGTCTCTGTGAAATGTGATCTTGGAGTAGATGATGCTTCACCTCTGGCTGTAAGTACTAGACCAGGTTTTTCCTCTGCCTGTCCCTCTACCCCTGCCTCAGCCGTTTAAACATACTGGTGTACACTCTGGGCTCAGTCATTTAGACACTCCTGTCCTCCCACAGGTCATGCCTGACTATGTCCAGGACTATGTCCAGGCTCTGTGCTCAGGGGTATAGCAGGTAACTTACATAAATTGCAGAAGCAGATAACAGCAATAAATTTGAGAGTACACACAGACATAAAACTCTCATGCATCCTCTTTTATTACTCTCAGTGTCTATCAGACCAAACGTCAAGCTACTTCTTGTTTTCACCAGTCTTTGTTTTGTTTGCAATGAATTTGCTTTTTTTCCCTCTGTTTTCTCTGTCACTGTTTTTTGTTGGTTTATTTTGGTCTTTTTTGATTTTGGGACCACAGCTGGTAGTGATCAGGGTATGCTTCTAGCTCAGTGAATATGATGTAGGCAGAATAGCGGAGGTCCCCTCCCAAGGCAATGGCAAAAGCCAACCTTGCAGGAAAAGCAGGAACTAAGGCCTGATAAGACCCTCACCCATCTACAGCAACAGACCTAGAGAAGCTCCTGTAGAAACAAGACCAGAAAAGGAATTTCAAAGAACACCATCACCACGCCCAACCCTCCTGGTAACCTCTTTATCAACATACTTTGACCTTGGTAGAGTCCCACGTGGAGGCAGATTGGAGAAACCCTATAAAGATAACCTTGAACAAAGGAAGGGCGCGCATATACTGCCAAGGCCTGTGTGCTGCTTGTGCCCACATGGCCGAGTACATGTGGAGATGAAGCACATGTGTTGCCCACATCTCCCCTCTTGAGATGTGTTTCTCTCTCTCTCTCTCTCTCTCTCTCTCTCTCTCTCTCTCTCTCTCTCTCTCTCTCTCTCTCTCTCTCTCTCTCTCCACACTTTCAAAAACCCTCCAAATAAATACTATTTACTTCACTGCTTGTCTACTCCTGAAATTCCTTCCAGTGAGGTGAGACAAGAACCCAGTAACCCTGGGTCCCGGGTGGCAGAGACGGATGGGGAGAAAGTGATGGTCTTTCCCCTCCCCACTTCACATAAGTCATCGGTGGGGCCAACCAGTATCAATTGGAGGTTATGCCTAGTGGCGCTAAAGGGATCCAGTTATCCCTGGTGGTGCTCAAATTATCCCTGGCGCTCAGTGTCAGGGATCCAGCCTGAGCCACCTGCATGAAAAATGTATACTCTAGTCAGTTAAGCAATCTCTCTTGGCCCTGTTTTTTTTTAATTAAGATACTACTTATTTTTGTTACCTGCACCTTGAATATTTCTTTTTTAAGTCAATTAAATAATTTTATTTAGAGAAATGGAGAAAGAGAAGGAAAGAGAAAAAAAGAGAAAAGGATATGAAGCATTCAAGAGAGAACACTGACTTCTCTGTAGGGGAGATCACTGAGAGTACACATCTCAGGTTGAGATGTGGGCAAATTATAAGATAGACACTGTGTCCACCTTAAATATTGCTAAAAGAAGGCTGAAGAGTGATGTGTGGATAACTAGAATGGGAGTGTACTATGAATCTAAGAGTCTAGCCGATGAGAAGTAGAGTCAAGAAGTCAGGATACGGGGCTGGAGCCATAGCACAGTGGGTAGGGCATTTGCCTTGCATGTGGCTAACCCGGGTTTGATTCCCAGCATCCCATATGGTCCCCTGGGCACCGCCAGGAGTAATTTTGCAAAGTCAGGAGTAACCCCTGTGCATCAATCCAAAAAGCAAAAAAAAAAAAAAAAAAAAAAAAAGAGTCAGGATAGGTTGCTGCTTGATTCTAATTCTTGGGCACATTCTGGTCGACCTCAGCCATGAGGAACTAAACAAATGAATTATACCCATAAGAAAAGTTTGACCAGTGTTTCCTAAATGTTAGCCATCTCTATACTTTCTCCTCAATATTTTCCATGTCCACACAACATCTTTTGGATAAATGTACAATGATACACAAAGACATTTATTAGTTAAATTTGATTTACCTCTGTTTTGATTGATTTGAAAATTACAATTACAATTTCAGGTAAAATAATAATTTTCTTTAATCAAATTTATTTAATTTAAGATAATAAAAAACAAGGCATTAATTTTAGATGAATATTTATGTTTTCATTCTGAACTCTATTAAAGAGAGTAACAAATGTTATAACTGTTAAAGACATGTTGTTACCAAACCAAGACTTTCTTCTTGACTTAATCAGGTGCACTGAAGTAGAAGCAAGAAGGGAGTCATTTTCTCACTCTGTGATTTAATGTTATTTAAGTCAGCTTACCCCTAAATCTTTTCACACATCATTAATGGGATGCTTTTTTTTTTCTCCAGGAAATCAGGATAAAACAGTATCAGGCTATGAAATGTCTGTTAAAGAGAGGTACCAGAATATTCAAGCTCTGGCAGTGTCCATGGAATGGTTTCATGGAGGAGGTAGAATCTGAATTCTAAAACAGATAGGTGAATCAAAGGTACTTCTGTTTGGAAATTAAGGTACCTCTGTTTAGAAATGATTAAAATATGGGGGTAAAATTTAACAGTGATAAGATTGTAAGACAGTCATAAACCAACCTGGCTAGAGAATAGAATTTGTATTGGACAAAAGCTAGCAAAAGGTTCCTTCCCGTATAAGCCTTCCATACCTCACCCTCTGTGGGCTGGATATATGACTTTGCTATCTCCTCTAGTGACTTGAGTTTTAGCTTTGGGATGGGGACATGCCATGGTTAGTTGTGAATTCTCATGTGGTAGCCACTGCTTTGGAATGAATTAGTCTAAGACTCAATGAATCTGCCTACAGAGTTCCATGTAGCTCTGCACTACCCTCACCACTTTGGTTAGCATATTCCCAAAGAAAGTCTCTTGCCCACATGCCTGGCTGTCTTCCTCAGGGCCCCTCAGAGGGGATGGGCTCCAGCTTCCCTCCCCGCCCCGAGCAGAGCTCCCGGCGGCCGAAGACCACCGGAACCTAGCCACAGCCATGCTCAAGGCCCATCTCCACACGTTCAGACAAGCCTCATGCATGAAGGTACCAGCAGAGGAACCCAGGTGTGTGTAATCCCATCAATGGCCAACATCCAGGGACTTAAAAGCAAGTTCCCAGAAGCGCTTGTAACCTATTTCTCACTCTGGGAGAAACTACTAGCAAACTACTGAGAGTTTCCTGCCTGCATGGGACAGCCTTGAAAGCTTCCCATGGTGTATTCATATACTAAAGCCAGTGACAAGTTGGATCTCATTCCCCTGACCCTGAAAGAGCCTCAGTGCGGCATCATTGGGAAGGCCGAGTGGAGAGAGGCTTCTAAAATCTCAGGGATAGGACGAATGGAGAGGTTACTGAGCTCGCTCGAGAAATCGACCATCAAGGGGATTTCATGATTGTGATCATGATTCCCAAAGGACTGGGAATCTAAATTGCATTCATTTTTCCATCATTAGAGGATTGATTAATAATTATTTAATAATGAAGGAAGTTCATTTTAAAGATATAAATAAATTGACTTTAAAGAGACATTTTATGCCATTATTATAGATGCAAAATGGGCATCAGTTTCTATAAACATGAGATACCACTTTAAAATCAATGTAAAACTGTTGAAATAATACTTTCTCAGTACCTTATAAAATCCCTGTTAATACATTTATCCTACTTCGGAGAAACATCTAGCTAGGCAGTGAAATAGGCCTGCTTTCACTCAAAAGGAGAGACTAAGAACCTCAGTACTGAGAGAGGCATTAGGAAGGTGATTTGCAAACTCTGTTTTCCCAGTGAGGTCCTTTTAAGTCTCCCTTTAAATCTTGATTTTATTTTAGCTGGAACTGATATCTAAGGCAGCAAAAAAAGTAAGGTTTCTTTGTCTGAATGCTTTCATGGACTCTACCTTGTTTCTCTGGAGAAAGAAAATCTCTCCAGAAATCCACAACCCACTACTTTTATCCTCCTTTTTCCCTGGCAACCTCTTGTTTGTCCCTGGATTGCATCTTCCCAGAGAAACCATGGTTGTTTAGTAGTCTGGAACAATCCCATCAGCAGCTAGAAGGAGAGAGCCCATAGTTCAGAACAAGCTACAGAGAGTGGGCTGCTTCTAGTAGGTTCAACTTTGTGACACCAGTGTACCCCAACACCAGATAGTGCCCTACATCTTCAACATACCTTGATGCCATACATAAGAAGGCTGTAGTCCCTCTTTTCCCTCCTCTTATGTGCCAGAGATCTAACCAAGGGGTCACATATGCAAGTCAAGTGAGGATCACTGAGTTCCACCCCACCCTGAGAAGCCTGCAAATAACATCTCACAAGCTGCCAATTTCTTTTTTCTTTTCTTTTCTTAAAATTACATTTAATCACCATGAAATTACAGTTACTCATGTTTGGGTTTCAGACATATAGTACTTCAATATCAATCCCTTCGCCAGTGTCCACTTCCTTCCACCAATGCCCACCCCCATTTATCTTTCACCCACCAAACTGTCTCTATGGAGAGGCACCTTTTTTAAATAAGTTTTTGCACTTATGTTACTGACAGGGCTTCTTGCATAAGACTTTACCACCTTCCAGCACACCCTTATTCCGAGTTCTTAAAAAAAAAAAAAAAAAGCAACCCAAAAATTCAATTCCGAAACCCTAGGAATTGAAATTCCACTTGAGACAGAAATTCTGCCTCTTGGAATATAACCCAAGAGTCCAAAATCAAAATAGAGAAAAGATATTTGCATTCCTTTGTTCTTTGCAGCACAATCCACAGTAGCCAAAATCTGGAAACCCAAGTGTGCAAGAGTAGATGACTGGTTAAAGAAACTATGGTACATATACACAACGAGATATTACCCAGCCTTAAACAAAGACAAAACTATGCAATTTGCTGCTACATGGAAGAATCTGGAGGGTATCGTACTGAGTGAAGTTAGTCAGAGGGATAGAGATCGACAAAAAATGATCACTCTCATATGTGGAATATAAAGAAACCAACTTCTTTTTCAGGGGCACATCAGCCTGGGTCTTTGGTGGAAACACCAGAGAGGTTTAAAAGAACAGGCTGTTGCTATTTTCTGTATGTTTCTTCAAGTCTGACTCCATCTCGCCCTTGCTGACACTCATTTCCTGAATATCATTTCCTCACCTTCCTCCTGCACACAAAGGCTCAACACAGAGCTCTTTCTGTTTTTTTTTTTTTTTGGGGGGGAGGGCGTGTCACACCCAGGGGTTACTCCTCCTGGCTCTGCACTAGGGATTACTCCTGTCGGTGCTTGGAGAACTATATGGGATGCCGGGGATTGGACCCAGGTCAGCCGAGTGGCAGGCAAGTGCCCTACCCACTGTACTATCACTCCGGCCCCAACACAGAGATCTTTCTGGGAGCCTGACCTGTAGCTTCACCTGCTTGGCTAGCTTCAACACCATTTACAAAAATGTAAATCTCAGAGATGCAGAATGAAATTTCTGCTGCCCCTTGGCAATCCCCCTTTGAGTTCAGATGATGGGTCAGTGTTGTGAGGGAGAAGAATCTCAGGATGGCGAGAGATTCTAGGACCTGGGCAGAAATACTCATTGCCTGGGCAGAGACTGGAAAGGTGAACCTAAACAGCCCCACCAAAGTAAGACTTCAACCCCAGGTCCCGCCCCACTATTTCCTGTGAAATCCCATGATTCTATTCGACTTGGGAACCTTATGGGAATAAGCATGAGCTGTCCTGTGGGCTTTAAATGCTGTGACAACGAGGACTTATTTTCATTAGGCAACGATCAGCCTTTCCCAAGTGGTTTGAGCAGTCTTAGTGAGAATGTTCTGAAAATTGGCTGAATTCTCCCCTCTTTGCAGACCTCCAAATAGCAGCAAATGATTTTGTGGAGGTGGTAGGTAGAGAAATGTTTATGCAAATTACAGCCTGATTAAATGAAAAAAAGTAATAATTGTTGACTGCTTTTTGATGGTTCATTTTTATCTCAGAGTTTTGTTTGCACATTAGATGCACACAATGTGATTTACATCATTGGCCTCACCCTGTCTTATTTGCCTTAATGTAATTGTCTGTTCAGATCCACTGATGGTGAAAATTGCATTTGTCCTTATCAGTGGAGATATTCTGAAAAAAAAAAAGAAAAGAGAAGTTCAAAGAAGCAGAGACTTTAATACAGGGAAAATGTGTTTATTTCCTTAGCTCCTTTGAAATAGTCTTATCCCCTGCAAGAGGATAATCTCTCTTCAGAGCACCTAAATAGATGGCTCATGGTAACCCCTAATCAGAGAAGTTGCTAAAAAAGTGGCCTGATTCAGAGCATCCTTGTCAGTTCAACAGTGTTCTGGGGTAACCTTGGAAGATCTGGGGATTTTTTGAGAAATTCACAATGTGTGCTTTGCCTTGAATACAAAGTTAACTCCAAACTCTTCATATAGTCTGCGTCTGTTCTAGGGGAATGCCTTGCAGTTGGGGGAAGTGGAGGAGTGAGAGACGCTTATCCAGGAAGACTGGAGTTTAGATCCAGTGGGAAAGAAGTGATGTTTTCACAATGAGAAACAACTTCTCCTTGTTAAGTTTCAACATTGAAACTCCACACTAATAGAGTTCCTAGAATTTATTTCCTGTCTTGTTACACAGTGTTTTGTTGTGTGGGGCTCTTCCAGCGTCATTTACCTTCATTAGGCCTGGAGACTGTAGCTTCATATGGCACTTTAACTTATGGAGTAAGTGTAGGTTTGTTGATCTTCACAAAATAAAGCACTAACTGAGACTCATCGTGTGGCCAGGTGCCAGGGACCAAGGACTTCATATTAAATATGTCACTTTAATTCTCACAGCAGCACTTATATGTGGATTCCTTTGTCATTATCACTGTTGCTCAAAGCAGATACATAATTTTATTCCAGGAGGTGCAGCTGCTGGGGGGGGGGGCTGGGTATGGGGTCATGTGTAACAGTGTTCTTATCCAGTAAGTGGGTCACGAGAGTCTAGCCACGCAGTGTGCAACAGGCCTACTCAGAAAAGCTTTTGCAACCCAGAAGAATGAGTACGATGTATATTCTGAGGAGGTGTGTGCTACCCAGAAGGTCAAGCTCAGCTTTGATTAAGAATCACAACCCGAACTAGTCAGGCTGGTATCTCGCAAGCTTGCCTGACTCCCAGGTCAGCCCAGAGCTAGTTGCTATAAATTCAGTTCCCCTGGGCATATTTAAGAATTGATTGAAAGCCCCTGGGAAGCTAATTTTGGAAAGTTCTTGTCCCAAGATCTTAGAGAATCAATGTACATGGAAAGATGCTTTGTAAGAACGCACTGAATGGGTGTGACAATTCAAATGGAGGGCCACCTTTGAAATCTGTTGTGGTGAGAGCTTTGGACTAAGTTCTTGTTCCATTTTGCTCTGTTCTTACTAGCTGTGCAACCTCTGATAGATTATTTTCTTATGTAAGAACTCAACATTCGGGGGCTAGAGCCATAGCAAAGTGAGTAGGGTGTTTGTCTTGCATGCCGCTGACCCGGGTTCGATTCCCAGCATCCCGTATGGTCCCCTGAGCACTGCCAGGAGTGATTCCTGAATGCAGAGCCAGGAGTAACCCCTGAGTATCGCTGGGTGTGACCCCAAAAACAAACAAACAAACAAACAAACAAACGAAAAAAGAACTCAACATTCCTTTCTTTAAAATGGAGAGTGACTAAGATGGTTCTTTCTAATTCTCAAAGCTCTGGAAACCATTAATATTCACTAAGACCACTTTTATAAGAAACATTCTGCAGTGCTTTTTTTTTTTTCCATGGGTAAGATGTCTTAATTTTCTGTGAAACCAAAAATAATTTTTTAGGTGGGAATCCATTTTCTTATAGACCCTAAACAATCAAAGAAGTTACCTTGTTTAATTTCTGAGATATTACTGAAAATACTACCTGGTTAGTTCTCTAAGTGTGATTAAATATTACCTTCCATTGCAGTGAGGGAAAATATTGTGTGAAATTTTTTCACTTGAAGACTTCCTCAGTCTCTCAATTTCACTGCTCTCAGCTTCCTTCGACCTTTGCATAGAAGTTCAGGGAGAATTAGAATAATCTACAGTAGACCCCACAGCTAACTCATATGGAAGCCTTTCTTAACTTCCCCAGTGTTAGACAGGTTTTCTATGAACAGGTTATAGATATTATAACAAGTGAAGAGAATTTTGTCTTCACTAGGTACTTACTTCCTGAACAAATTTGTTGAAAGAGAAATAAAGTCTGCTCTCATGCCATAGTATCTCTGAAAGTTTCAGAAAAGCTCAAAGTTGTTTGTGATGTTTGGAGGATCATTTTTATCGCCATTTTAATTTTTGTTTACATACATATTGTTGAGCTGGAGTGATAGCACAGCAGTTGGACATTGGCCTTTCACACAGCCGACCCAAGTTCGATTCCTCCGCCCCTCTCAGAGAGCCCGGCAAGCTACCGAGAGTATTGAGCCTGAGCGGCAGAGCCTGGCAAGCTACCCATGCATATTGGATATGCCAAAAACAGTAACAAAAAGTCTCTCAATGAGACACGTTACTGGTGCCTGCCAAACAAATGAATGAGCAACGGGATGACAGTGACAGTGACATATTGTTAAGTCAAGTGAGAGAAGGAATCCGGAGTGCAAACCTCCATCAACAATCGAGGACCAGGGACACTGACTCCTTCGCCAAGGCATCGAAAATCAGATGGACTGGACACATAATGCAATTTAGAGATGACCACTGAACTAGATTCTTTACCAAATGGATTCTATGGGATGTCAAAAGAACACCTGGCCGCCCACCTACAAGATGGTCAGACTTCTTTGTCAAGACCCTGAATGAATGGTTTGATACTCTCGTGTTCCTTGGGCAAGCAGATGCCTTTGAACTACACTAGCATGCAACAGGGACGAATAAAACATTACTGGTGCCCGCTCAAACCAATCAATGAGCAACGGGATGACAAGTGATACAAGTGATACAAGTGATATCTATTCTTAAATATTTCCTTTTAGAATGCAAAGACTGTGGAGAAGAATTTTTTAGCTAGTTATTAGAAAGTCCCTGACTGATGGTGTCATCCTCCTTGTGTAAGTGTCCACCTCTGTACTATGGTTAAAAACCAAGAAGCACATTATCCCTTCAGAAGCTCTCATAGGACACTCCCAATGAGACTTATTATTGCAGCGGGGCGGGGGAGGGGGGTTACATATCTAATGCTGAGTGGTGGAAGACTCAACAAAAGTACATTTATTTCCTTTTATCTACTTTTACCGCAATGCCCAAAAGGAGGGAGGGAGAGAGGGAGAGAGAGAGAGAGAGAGAGAGAGAGAGAGAGAGAGAGAGAGAGAGAGAGAGAGAGAGAGAGAGAGAGAGAAGAGAGAAGAGAGAAGAGAGAAAAGTGCCTACCATTGAGGAAGTCTGAAGTTGGGTGAGTTGTAGGGGAGGTAAACTGAGGAGGCGGGAACCTGGGGACACTAGTGCAAAATGTACACTGGTGGAGGTTTAGGCATCAAAACACTGTATGACTGAAACCCAATCATGAACAGCTTTATAATGGTCTGTCTCACAGTGATTTAATAAAAATAAATAAATAAATAAATGAATGAATGAATGAATGAATAAATAAATAAATAAATGAAGAAAAGAACTTAAAAAAATAAGTAAATTGCATCAGCAAAGTACTTTACCTCGAACTCTCCCTCTCCGGTTGGAAAGCACTAAAACACATTCTATGCAGGAAACTCAGAAAATGTCTTGTGATAAAGGCCCCTTGAGATAACAGAGGCAAAGGCTGTTGGAAAATAAAAGCAAGTGCCCTGCCAATACCAACAAAGACTCTGGTACTTATTGTACCTAAACTATGCCAAGAGAATAGACATGAGCGTCACTTAACTTTGACAGTGTTATATAAATGTGTGTATTTGTTAGCAGCATATTTGAAAATCAAGGGATTTTAAATAAAACTTGAATTTTTTAACTTCTCAAATTCCACGTCCAGGTTCTTTCATGATCAACAGTTGGTTGGAGCTAAATAACTGCTTTGTTTCCCTCTGACACTATGACTATTACTTTCTCATAGTAGAGAACTAGCTTTCTGTAAATATGGCAACTATAACTGGTGGACCAATCTGGGCCCATCTATTTTCCATGTATTCCCACCAAGTGACTTTTTTTTTTTAATTTATTTATTTTTAATTAGAGAATCACCGTGAGGGTACAGTTACAGATTTATACACTTTTGTGCTTATACTTCCCTCATACAAAGTTTGGGAACCCATCCCTTCACCAGTGCCCATTCTCCACCACCCGTAAACCCAGTGTCCCTCCCACCCTCCCCAATCCCATCTCCCCCCCACCCCACCCTGCCACTGTGGCAAGGCATTCCCTTCTGTTCTCTCTCTCTAATTAGCTGTTGTGGTTTGCAATAAAGGTGTTGAGTGGCCGCTGTGCTCAGTTTCTAGCCCTCATTCAGCCCGCAACTCCCTTCCCTTCCCACCAAGTGACTTTTGACCACACTAACCTGTACTTTGCGTGGTCACTCAGTATTCTCAGTGAATCCACATGGTCATACATGCCCCTAGGAGCAGTTGTAAAAATAATGATGGATAGAAATTAATGAATAAATGCTAACTTTGAGACAGTTTAAGTGTTTTCCAACAGATCCCAGGGCTCACAACCACTTCCTGATTTTGTTCTCTTCCTTCTTCTCCTATTTTTCTTAGGGATCATCTCCCAGGTAAGTGATTTATTGATAACTTAAGTTATCAATTAAAAATTTACTTCTAGCAGATTCCAATCTGACACAGCACACCTGACTTCATTCCCATTAGGAAATGAAAAAAAGACATGTAGCTTGCTTTGTTTTGTCTAGGATTTTCATTCCAGTGTTCTCTAAAACCACAATTCATGTTCAGGGGACAGATAACAGACCACTCAGCGCAGGAGTGGATACCACAGTTGGAAACTCATCTTTAGGGCCTTTTGCCTTGGAATGACCCCACCACCTACAGCTCTGGACTATATCAGGAGACCCCACATCTGAATAATCTCTTAACAACCTTCCCTCTTCCAGTCCAAATGCACATGTATTTACTCTGACAAAGAATTTTTCAACTGGCCTCATTTCTTAGGATTAGAGACAAGATTTTTAGATTTTAGCATATACTTGCTATGCACAGGGATTATCCCTGGATCTGTACTTAGGGATCACTCCTGGTGGTGCTCAGGAATAATATGGGGTACCAGGGATCAAACCTGGGTCAGCCCCATGCAAGGCAAGCACCTTACCCACTGTCTTATCTTTCTTTCCAGCCCCTGAAGCTGAAATTAAAATTTAGCTAAAGCTACTGAATTAAATCCTGGTCATTATGAGATCCTTCGCTTTTTAAGGACTTGTTGTGAGAATTAATATAATCAGAAAACACTTAGCATAATTCTGGGCTTATTGAGAGTGCTCAACAAGTGACAGTCATTGACATTTTAGTTAAGTTTCTAGTTGTATGAAGAAAAGTGAATTAGTACAGACATAGCCAGAGTCTCTGTGATAAGTTCTGAGAAAGAAAAACTATTTGGGGGTTAATGTTTTATATATCTCCTATTCTTCATGTGTACATATGTTTGTGATATGTGTTTGGTGTACAGTATATGTGGATAGTGTGTCTGTATGTATGCTCTCATACTGTCTGTGGTATGTGTGTGTGTGTGTGTGTGTGTGTATAGAATCACAAATAGGCTACCTAAAACTTATCTGAGCTTCCCTACCAAGAATCTTTATGTGGCCAACTAGTAATTGAAGTGCCAAATAATATTTAATTTCACTTGTCTCTAAATATTATTGAATTCCATTCTCAGTAACTTTTCTGTTTGACTTGCTCTTTTTGACGCAATTCAAGTGGAAAAAGATATTGCATAGATGCAAGTAAAAGAACCTAATTCAACAAAAATATCTTCAGCTAAATGCAAATATTGAGTTTATTTTTACTGTTGTTTCTTCATATATTTTACTGAGCATAATGATTATTCTACGTGACTTTTTTATTTTAGGGACTCTTTTAAGTATCCCCTGGGAGACAGTTTTTAGCTCCATAGAGCATGAATTTTTTCACTTACCTAGTGATTATTGGATATAAAAATCCCCTTTGGTAAGAGATTCCACCTTTAATGGTCTTTTCAATGAGCAGTTTTCTATAAATATTGCATAAGCTTATTCGGGGAAAAGTAGTGCTCTTATCCTTTGTAACCCCCACTGCAATGTCAGCCCCTGCTGAGACTCAGCTTGTGAATCCACAGATCTGACGTGAATTCCAGTCTTTGCAGTTTCCGATTTTTTTGTTTTAATGGTTTCTGTACATGACTCTGGAGCTAGATACTTAACTTGAATGTATGACCTAGAACAAATTACCTGGCTTATCTTTTTGATCTGTAGAATAGACAATACTAAGATCTATTCCTTAAGGCAGAAATAAGGATCAAATGAGTGAATGCACATGATGTGGTCTGAAGAGTGTCCAATACATATTAAGAACTTTATATATTAACATATTATCATAACCACTCAAGTGGAATAGTTTCTTTGCTTTCAACATATATAAAGTGCCAAGAATGATTCTAATATAAGTCTCGTATGGAATCTCTCTATATCAACCCAAATTACAGCTAGTGTGACTTAGTTTGCTCATATATAAAGGAGGGGGTAATAGTATTTGGTTCACAGTTTTATTGTGAGAAGTGGAGGAATCAATTAGTATAAGGAGATCCACACAATATCTCACACATGAACCTTCCATTTAAATTTTTTTTATTTTATAAGGTAGTTGACAATATTTGATTACATTTAATATTCAAACACCAATCCCACCACCATTACACCTACCCACCACCATATTTTGGATGTTCCCATCCCAAGCCCCAAGCCCTGTCCCGAAGCATAACCAAAATAATATATTTTGTATTGTCTCTTACGGAAAACCGTTGAAAATGCTACAAAAAAGGACCCATAGGGAAACAGTGTGAAGATTGTTCTGCTTTGGCAGGGACCATTATGACATTCTTTAGGATATCACTAACCTGTTGTTAAAAGTTGACTGATGTGAGCTTTCATATATATATCAGAAAATATGTATATATGCATTTTTATATATTTCCCTCTATGATTGGTTGTCTACTATTTGAACCCCATCAAATGTGATGTGGTACTCTTGGAGAATGGGTAGGGAACATTTTATGATGTGTTGTGCTGCCGTGAAAGTAGCTGCGCAGTTCAGGATTACGTTAACTTGTGTGTGAGGCTTGGACCAAGCAAATGGGGAGTGGCCTTGAGCATGGCAGCAGTTGGGTTGTGAGGGTTTTCAACTGCCAGTGCTAGGTCTCTTGGCTCTCACTGGCCCCCCTCTGGGGCGCCCTGAGTGAGACAGCCTGGCGTGGGGTCCGGTGGCAATTCTAACTTAAATTTTACTCAGCTCTTGCCTTCAGTTTAACTCTTTAAGGAGTTTAAATACAATAAAGAATCTCAATAAATGCATTTTCTCTTTGCTAAATAAATACTGAGAGTCTTCTGTGCACCAGGTATTTTTCTAGTCTCAAGAAAATGAAAAATATGAAATATAACTGGCAAGAAAGATGGTTCTTACCTGACCTATTCTCATGGGAAATGGTTGACAAACTACTACATATGTCACGTAGTAGTAAGTGCTGTGGAAAAAACACAGTGGGGTAAGGGAAAAGAGAGTAAAGGAGGTCTGGGTAGGAGAGGGGATGCAAAAAGAAATGATATGTCTGAGGAAAGTCTCTCTGCAGAGACATTGTGATTTGAGTAGGAGTCAGAGAGAAGCAAAATGGTGAGAGAAGTCTGGGCTTCTTGGGGAGGATCCTTCGAAGGGAACAGTATGTGCAGAAGCCCTAAGGAAGCCAGGATCTTCCTGGAGATTATAACAGTTCTTTCATTTTGAATTTTACTTTCAGTTTTGGAGCTAAAAATTCCAAAGGCTTTAAGAAGCCTTCCATTCTTAAAGAACAGATGGACTTTAGGGAATCCAGGGGTCAGCTATTTAAAAAGACTTGAAGTCATTAGCAAATTCCCTGTACCACTTACTGCCTAGGACATTAGAGGCAGCTCCTGCATCCAAATCAAGCTTCCTGTTCAGTTTAGAGAACAGTCAATGGCCTCTCTAAATTGCTGATACAGCACATCAGCTAATTAAATTACTAGATATTGCTGGTTTCAAGACTAAATCCAATGGAGTAATTTTTTATTATTCTCTTGAAGAAAAATCATTGGGAAAATATTATTACATTGGATTTTTGAGAATGAGGTTATTTAATTAAGATTGTGTCAAAGTCTGGCTTCATTTTTCCCTTTGACCCTTTTCTTATCATTTCAAATATAAAAGGTTCTTATTGGAAAAATATGAAGGAACTGGGTTGTCTTCATTGCTGAAGTATTAGTTTTATTGAATCAACATATTTCAAAACCATATTGTAAAGTTGTTATCAGGGCTCTTTGTGCAAGAAAATTCTAATCAAATATAATTCATGCAATGGTGTGTTTGAACTTCAATTTATACAAAGAATCACAAGGAGAGTTCATAATATGAGTAGGGACTTTGACTATACTCCTTCACATATTGACTCAACTAAATTAATTTGCTCTATTTTAATTGATATTCTAATTTGTGTAAGATGTTGTGCTGGGTGCTGAGTGTATGGAGAAAAGAAAAGTTATGTCACTTGCTGAAAGTCCTGGACAATGAACAACATTCAGTAAAAGAGAAATAATTTGTGCTGTCATAATTCATTTGTGAACCCCTAGAAATAGTTCTCTTGCTCCATAGGTCCAAACTCAATTGGCTTATTTTTTTGTTACCACTGTGAGAGTCAGTAGAAAGCTTTCATGTTTGAGTTTCAGACATACAATGATTGAACATCCATCCCACCACCAGTGCACATTTTCTACCACCAGTGTCCCCAGTATCCCCTCCCATGTCAACCCTCCCTCTGCCTCTATGGCAATTTCCTCCATACTCTCTCTCTAGGTTTGGGCATTATGGTTTACAATATAGATACTGGAGGCTATCACATTTGGTCCTTTATCTTCTTTCAGCACACATCTTCTATCCCGAACGATCTGTCCAACTATCATTGACTTAGTGATCCCTTCTTTATTCCAGCTGCCTTCTCCCCGGCTCATGAGGCAGGCTTCCAAGTATGGAGCAATATTCCTGGTTCTTGTTGTCTATTGTCCTTGGGTGCCAGTCTCATATTATGTTATTTTATACTCCACAAATGAGTGCAGTCATTCTATGTCTGTCCTTTTCTTTCTGACTCATTTCATTTAGCATGATACTCTCCATGACCATCCACTTACAAGCAAATTTCATAACTTCATCTTTCCTACTCAATTTACTTTTGAAGCTCTATTTCCAGTAAGATCTGTCCCATAACAAGCACCTTTTTTGAGCACTCCATTTCTTTTGTGATTTTCCTTTTTGTTTTTTCAGTCAGAGATTCCTCTGACCTACATAATTTAACATTTGATTACATGTATTGTTATTTATATTTAGTATTATTTGTTAACTAGATTGATTATCTTGCCTAAATATTATTCTGTTGTCTCAAAACATCTACCATCTTTGGGCCAAGGAACATGATTCAGTTGTAAAGAGCATATCTCAGATATGTAAAACCCTAGGTTTGACTCCTAGAATGAATAAATATAGAAATACACAAGTAAATAAATAAGACCATATACTACCTTTAGGTTTTTAATAGAGTAGGCACTAATTTAAATAAAAGTGATAAACCATAGTGGTACTATATCTCAGATGATCTGACTTAACAAATCTGTTACATTCATCCTCTGTAAAAAACTAAAGCTCGCCGAGGGGAGAGTGCACTCGCAGGCTCTCCCGGCAGCTCTGTCTCACCACCAGCGTTTGGTGCTCTGCTACCGCAGTGTGTGGACTGGATCGGGACGGCCGGTGGTCAAGGACAGGCGAAGGAAGAACAAGGACCAAGCTGGTTGCTGATTAGTTACCGTTTATTCAATCTTTCATCTTTCTCATCTCCCGCACTCCCAGCTCCGGCCTCTCTTTGGATCTACTGCTCAACTGCTGCTTCTCTCTGGCTTCTCTCTCTCCTCCTACTTGTCTCTCTGGCCTTGCCCTCTAGGCTACACCCAGCCAGGTAGCAAAATCAGCATAAGAAAGCCCTTCCTGAGGGCAGGGCACTCCAAAGCCCTTCCTCACTCTTAAGGTTTTTTTCTTTTCCTTAGTCCAGGAACTTATTAACATCTTAATACTAGTTATTTTTGTATGGACATAGCAAGGGATACATTGAGGCTTGCAAGGCAGCTCTCCTGGCAACATCTTGCCACAGGCTCAGACCACAGCACTCAGGCCAGATTAATCATTCCTAACCCTAGCAGGGTCCAAATCTAGTATCACTGTTTGGATCATGACAGCATTTGTCCATGATCAAGCTCTTAACTTATAGTTAAGCATTAGGCACTTTGGCCAGGCTCATCTCGATGCCAGGGTAGCACACAACTCACCGCTTGCCCTGGGTCCTTCTTGTCCCAGGTCGGGACCGTGCTTTGGGGGTGCTAGGAAGTAAGGGCAGCTGAGGCTTAGGTCAAGAGAACAGATGCCCTGGAGGAAAATATCGTGTAGAGTCAAATGACTCCCAGGTTACAAAAGCATAACATTTGTTAAGTCTTCCTGTGTCCATACAAAAAGGACTTGCTCTGAATAAACTATGCAAAGGACTCAAAGAGAAGAGAAAAACATTATTTACAAGTCAACAGAACACCAAGAAAGAAGCTACAAATAAACAAAGAGGAATAGGAGCACTGTAACGGGAGTAACCCAATAAACCTAAACTACTGAGGCTATGTTATCCTACAATCCTCCACATATTTATCTATCCATCCTTACCTCCTATTTTCCACCCATCCATGTCTCTACCCACAATTCATTTATTCATCCACCATCCACCCACTTATTCATTTTTGAGTTAGGCACATAATGTTCAATGATAGCAACATTGTAGAAAAAAATCTATGACTTCAAAAATCTTTTATCTTAAGGCTTAAATCTACTTACTACATCAAGAATGTCAAGGGTTGGAGAGATATCTCAAATGGCTAAAGCATTGGCCTTTCATGCTAAAGGGCCTGAGTTTGAGCTCCAGGATATTAAGACCCCCTGGTAGCCGTGATGCTCCCAAGACCTTGAGCAACATTTCTGGAGCTGAGCAGCTTACCAGTGGCTCACATTATCTGGCTAAATATGACTGGGAATGGAACTCAGACTCCCTAGCACAGTTCAGGTGGCCCATGCCCAACAAAAGAAAATGTCAAGAAAGAAGAGGAACATCAGTAGTGAGAAAAGGTGCAGGTGATTGGCATAAAGGTTCTTCACTACTTTGTCCAACCCAGATATTAGAAGGCAAATAAAGGTCATCTTATAAATATTCAGACAATGGAAACAGTGAATAATTTTGGGCCGAGAATTTTAGTCTCTGATTTCTAATAGTTTAGTAGTCAGTGGACATCCATAATTTAAGCCATTTAGTTTGCTTTCAATACTTGGTTTTAGAAGCAAATAATCTGTGTTAATATAATTGTAATATTTTAAATGGGAGTAATTTAACCTCTCAAAGAATACAAATGCACCGCTCATAAGTGTGCTGTTGTCATTAGTCACACACAAGGGAACATGACACAAAGTAGGTATTTTGTCTTTTGGAAACCAAAACAGCTTGAAAGCACAAAAGATTGCACATCAATTCCTTAGGGATAGGGGGCAGAATGCCAGCCAAATGGAGTGTGTCCTATAAAACATCAGTGACAAAAGGAGATGGGGAAAAAGAAGACATAGACAGAGGAGGTAGGAATGAGAGACAGAGGAGGAGGGAGTTAAAGAGATTTTCTGAATGGTTAAGGAAATAAAAGAGAAGCAGAGAAAAGCACTTGAAGAATGCACCATGAGCTCTTGAGGGAGTCTCTAGGCTGCTAGCAGGAAGACACTTACCAAGCATGTTATTTGGCAGATGGACTTCTCCATGGGGTCATTCGATTCACACCTGGGCCACTTGGTCAGTGGGAGCAGGATCTCTTTCAATATTTTCCCATAAAACCCTTAATCCTCTTTGCTAGTCTCCAGGACCTTTCCCTCACAGCCAGACTTGCTAGCCTCTGTTGGCTCACAGAATACAGGGCTCTACCATCCAAATCCAATTAATTGACTTTTTGCCCTTTTCCACTGCTAAGTATGCCCAAGTAACAAAAGAATCATTAGGGAAAGATTTTTTAATAGCAAAGTATCAATTAGGTACATGGAAAATATAACTATGGGTATTTACTGGTAGAAAAAATTGGCTTACTCTATATCAATAATCACTCCAGACCTTCCATTAAAAAGAAACACGAAATAGTTCATTAATTATTTGGGAAGAGAATTCTGTTCACATATCCGTTGGAGATGACAAAGAAGATATTGCTGCTATGAAACCATAAGTCCAAAAGCAAAAAGTTCTGTTTTATTCTTGAAGTATCTTATTACCAGCATTTGCAATGTTTGAGGAAAATATTTCAGGAGACACTGGTTATTTACTGAGAGGAGTGTGACATGAGCTTGAGAGGCGTTTGTACAGCTTTTCTAAAACAGAAAAGAAGAAATGCCTTGTTATTCCAAGAACTGAAAATGCAAAAGAAGTCAGAAAATCTTAGAAAAAGAATGTGTTTTGAATCTTTGGCTTGTTGTATAATTATTTGAAAATACTTCACATACTTTGTTGAATTTCTTTTTTTCTATAGGAAATTTAGAAAATCATGGAAAAATAATACTTTTCAGTCACTCTAATTTTTATGCTTTATATATTTTGATAAATTTTACTATGTAGAGAAAGCCCAGTTCCTTTGAGGTGCTAGTCAAATGCTTCAAGCCTCTAGCTGCAGCCTCTCTTCCTGTGGCATTTCAGTCTCCTCCGAGGTAGAAGTTGGCCTGGGCCAACCTATTCAGCTATTTCTCTTTTGTTCTTATGGGAATATCATCTGATCTCTCATTCCACACCAATTATTTTTCATTTCGTCCAAATGAGTAGATAACTATGGACTCAAATAGCAACAGCTCTGAGAGACCAGAATCCCAGCTCTGATTTGACCTGGGGTAAAATCGTTAACTTCTTTATGTTAATTTTCTCATCTACAAATTGAGGATAATAATTTTCATTCATCTGACTCACTGAGTCTTCACAAAGGTCTTTTATTCACAAAGACATATGCTCACATAAAACCACAACAATACCTGATACATGTTTAACAGCTTCCAAATGCTAATAATTATTTGCTCCCACCTAGTGGTCCCTTATACCCAAATGTATTGCCACTTTCCGGGATATAAATTTTTATACTAAGATCGCTATAAATTTCTTTTTTTGGTCTGTCTCATATCATGTTATCTTATATTCCATAAGTGAGTGCAGTCCTATGTCTGTCCCTCTCTTTCTGACTCGAAGATCGCTATACATTTCTTATTTCCAAAATTCGTCATTTTAAAATTCAAACCATAATTGTTTCCTTAAGTCACATCACATTTTTGTAGTCACTGCTTATGTACAAATTAATTCATTTTAATCATATTTGATATAGAAACAATTGCTGTCTTCTGGTAGATTTGCTTGCATTAGTCATTTAGATCGTTCTCTCTCACTTGACATTTGGCACCTTTTGCTTAACTCTTTTTTTATCCCAGGAGACTGACATCTTTGAATCCTCCTATCGCTGTTTTGAATCTTGTTTTTCACATGGATGCCTACCCCTGCGTCAGTGATGAGATATTGATTCTTCTTCTAGTCATTTAACATTCTTATGGAGGCCCTGGCAGACCAATTTACAAATGATTTCAAAAGTGCTTTGGCAAATGGAGAGTGTTTTTACCCAGAAAGAAAAATACAGACTATGAAAATTTTGCACCTTTCAATTGGGCTCTCTTAATGCTACACAGGCTCTCTCCTAATGAGCATTTTCAATCACCACTAAAAATCTTGTTTGCTTTCTTCGATCCTATGATGCACACAGCCACTGCATTCAGCCCTCATCTCTGCACCTGGTGGGCTGTGGTTGAATCTTTCCTGACCAGGAGGCTCTTGCCTTCAGCCGTACTCCTGCCTGAGCCAGGTGAACTTGTTCTAAAACCACCACTGTGGGTTAATTCACAGGTCCTCACCTATTGGGCAGACACACTTTTCAGGCCCATCTGTCAGGTCCTGCAATTCGTGGTCCTCCTTAGGGCAGAAGCCATGAGCATGGAGCAAAGCCACAGTCAAATGATATATTTTCAGGGTTATTTATTAGTTGTCGGCTTGGTAGTCTAGCCAGGAGGTTTTCACTCAGGGTCTGTTTGCCTTACACAGCTTGTCTCCAAAGTGCAATTTGGAATATAGAGACGTCAGGGTAATTTTCCATCCTCTGGTGACAGTGTTATTATGGAGAAGGAAGGATGAGAGCTGCTTGCTGTGCTAATGACTGCTTCTCATTTCATCCAGAAGCCCCGGGATGGAAACGACTGTTCATGGCCAGGTTCCCCTGGGAGCCTCACCTAGAGTTCTTCTCCCTGGGGGAGGTGATGTTAATGGATTTCTTTGCAAATGCCTCTTCATCCCTGTCTCCTTGCAGGATTGTAGAATCACTGTATCTAGATGCCCCAGGAACGTTCAAGATTTCATAAGCCTTTTTTTGCTTATTTATTGTACATTCTCACCTAGAAGCTACATCAGCACTCAGGGGATGGACAGGAGCAAAGAAGATACCAAGATCAGACCCCCAAAGTGTTCGCTACCTCTTGTAGGTCTCCTGTGCTCTCTCTGTGCATAATCTCACCAGTCCTCTTCAGCTCCTCCAGCATCCCCTGATTTGACTTTTTTAGAGTTTAGAAAAAGCTCCTAAACTAATATGGACCTCATTTCTCTCTTTTCATCATCAAGACCATTCAACTTCTATCAACCAAGACCCTCTCTGTGCCTTCACTCAGACTAGGGAAGACCCTCCTACTGGAAGCACTTAGAACCTCTAGCTGGTTTCTTTAGGTGCCTTAACAGATTTGGTATGTACTGATTATGTAGAATATGCTTTTACTTTTGTCCCTCTGATGTCTCAGGAAAGCCAGGATATCTTTACTTAACTCACTGGTATTCCAGTATTGAGGCAGTTTTTTCGATTCAAGTAGTTGCTTTAGTCACTAGTTCACCCCCCACCCCCCACCCCCCACTTTTTTCTTTTTTTTTGAAGGTATGGGGGGACACCAGGCCAGTGCTCAGGGCTCACTCCTGACTCTGCACTCAGAGATCAGGCCAGGGAACCAATTTGGGAGCCAGGGTTTGAACCTGGGTTGGATGAATGCACTACAAGTGTACTATCTCCCCATCCCAACTCTAATCTTCATTTCATGAAGATCTGTGAGTGATATGCTTTGAACCAGTGACATTTTGAGTCAGATGGATAATATACATAATGTATTTATAGTATGTTACATATAGTATATTACACATACATACATATATGCAATGCACACCTGCATGTAACATATATGTATATAATACATACAGGTGTGTACATATACACATGTGTATATATACATGTATGTATATATAATGTTTTCCTAGAAGTGGTTTTTCTCTGTTATTTCCTAGGTAGAAGATGGGAAAAGGAATTACTAAATGGTAAGTTATATGGATTTAGAAAGGAGAAAGGGCAGCTGATGTTTTACTTTTCTTGACATGATCGATGTGTTTGAATAGTCATTAGCTGTAAATTCAAAACTCAGCTAAATTTTAATCATGTCATTTTCAACAAACCACTGAACTGAACAGTAAGTGGAATATCTCTTTCAAAGTTGATGCAAACACAGCACTGTGTACGTAGAAGAAAGAATCTTAAATATCAAATGAGGATAAAAGTTGGAGCACTAGAAATATCATGTTTTCTGGACCCAGAGAGATAGTTCAACAGGCTAGATAACTTGATTTGCATGCAGAAGTCCCAGACTTGATCCCCAGTACCAGATAGTCCATTAAGTACCTCCAAGAATAACCCTCCCAGAAAACAAGCTGGAATACCTCTGGCACTATTGGTTATGCCCTGATCCTCCAAACAAATCATATTTTTATCAGGAAGGGTAATTTTCACAAATAGAGCACAGATCAAATCCCATTTTACTGTAGAATGTCTTTATTCTCTGTATCTGTCCTCTCAAAGACCCAAATTCCTAGATCCCCAAATTTTTGGCCACGTTTGAGTCTTAACACTCAATTTGAAACACTAGGTAACAGCCACATGCTATGAACAAAGATTGGGTTTGAGAGACATATGGGACATAGGCCCTGATCCCAGAAGGTGTGGGGTGGTGTAAAGATTATCGAGTCTGGGAATAAATGGAGAATGATGTCTCTCATGCATGGGATATAAAGAACATAATGAGGTTAAAAAAAACAAATGACTAATGACCACAGAACCACCAAAACTGAGTTTATGTATGGGATTGAGGGGTGGGGGGGACATGGAGGATAAATTGGAGGTAATCTTGGGACATTGGTGAAGGGATGGTGACACTCCACTAGTGTATGTGATGTTGGAACACTGTATGCATGAAACTATCATCAAGAGTTTTGTAAACCATGCTGCCTCAGTAAAAACTGAAAAATAGAGTCTCAAGTCTGCAATCAAACTATCCTATGTCAGCTTTGCAAATCTACTATTTACAAGCCACGTCATCCTGGAAAAATATTTTAGCCCCCAATCTCTAATTCCTATCTCTATAAAGAAGATTACTGCTACTTCTCTCTTAAATTCAGTTTGAGAATGAAAGGAGACATAGAATTTAAGAAGCAAACTAGGGGTAGGGTGGGGTGAGTGTGTGGTTCAATGTTTACAAAATGTGGTTCATAAATACAAAGCTTGGAGTTCAATTCCTGACATCATCAAAACAAAACAAAGCAAAACACTTAAATCATAGCATATACTCACTCAAAATCTTCTAAAGGGTTGTGGTGAAATTTGGAGCAGACTCCTCATTCTTAGCATGGTAACATCACCTGGCTTATGTATACGTCTCTCATCCTTGTAGCCTCTCTCCTTCTACTCTCAAGATGCTTACTCCCTCCTCAATTTATAGGAATACACTTCCTCCTAATAATCGCAAGTCTTCCTGTCCACACAACTCAGCTGTCTTCACCAAGACCACTACATCAGAAATCCCCTTTATGATCTTCCACTTAAAATATCTCCCAGCACCCATTTCTTTTACCTGTTTTGTTTCTTATCACAGGCATAATTCCTATCTGACAGCATGTGGTTCCGTAGCTTTCCTCCTGTGCAGCTGCCTTTAGTGGACTGGAACCCCCATGATAGTAAGAACTTCAGCTTTCTCAACTCCTGATATCTAGAAGGGATCCCTGGCTGAAATTTTTTCTAAATGAATAAATGATGATAGTTGTCTCACCTAGCATATGGCATGTAATAGAAACTCAATAGACCTCAGCTCTCTTCCTCCTTTCTTTTAAGCAAGGAGCTTAAAGTTTAAAGCTGAAGATAAGACAGTATGAGATGGATTTTTTTGGATTTAGTTAAGCCACTTGGATCTTTGTTACATCCCAATAAATACACATAGCAGAGTCTAACAGGAAGTGAATCCTCGTTTTATGTTTTAATCAATTTGTTCCACATAAAGTATGTCTGGGGTGATAAGAGCAACTGTTAGAAAAAATTAAAGAAGTAGAACAGTTGAAGAAATGTGCTTATTAGGTCTTGTCCTCTCCACTCCTGCTTGCCTTGATGGAAAGAGCCAGCTGCAGAGAAAGAGGCACATTGACTCTGCAGGAGGGAAGAGCACAATTAGTAAAGTTTCCTTTAATGAATCCGACAGTGAGCCTTACTATTAAAAGATGTACCCTAGAAACTCCTTCTATCGCTTTATGAATGAGTAGTATGAAGTTGTGCCTTTGCTATAGTTAAAAGCATCCACACTGTGTTTCCTGTTCCTGAATTGATGCCAGTGTTTATGGAGTGCAGATTGCAGGCCTAGGAGCTGCGGAGGGATATGGGCAGAGAATGGGATGATGCGGAAGAATCTCACTGGTAGGTACTAGAAGAATGGATACCCGAGGGAACGGACTGAGATGTGGATAATAGTCTTGTCTGTGAAAGGGACGAGGATTGTCTGAGCTGAAGTTTCACGATTAAGAGCATTATTAGCGCAAGGGGGAGGTCAGGGGAGGAGAATGGGACAGAATATAAAAACATTTTAAGCAGAGTAGAGGTCAGATTGGAAAGCTGGATCCTGAGCTCTTACCGTATCTCCTCCACTGTAAAATTCCATCCCCTCTCTGCCTCAATTACCTCAGATGCAATATGAATGGGGGGATATCATCTTTTTTTTAATTATTCCTCAGAAAGAATTTGCTTTCTCTTAGACAGCACTCTATTTTTAATTACTATTATCTCTCCCACTCCTTGCCCTTCTTTACTTACAAAGTCCATTTTCTTTTCACTCTCCTCTTTGACCCTGTTCTTCCCCACCCTTCCTTATGTTTCAAATTACAAAGGGCAGCAGATAACATTATTTAATTTCTCTGAGACTTCTTGGAACAAAAGGAATAGCACATGGCTGCTATAACATTTACTCTTAAATATTTGCATTGTTTTGGTTTGATTTGGGGACCAAACTCCAGCAGTGCTCAGAGCTTAAGCCTAGCTCTGCACTCAGAGATCACTTCTGGAAGTGCTCATGGAACCTATGAGGTGCTGGGGATTGGACATGGGTTGGTTACATGCAAGGCAAGCACCCTGATAGCTGTATTATCTTTTCTGACCTTTATTCTTAAATTTAAATAAGGAAGGAATCCTACTTAGGAGATCTCTCTAATAACAAACACATATATAGCCTACTATCCTTTTAAATAAAATCATTTCTGAATTTGACCACTAAAAGAATTTCAATAAAAAGTCAAATTTTTAGATGCAGAATAGTGAGTACATTAAATCCATGGTGGTCAAAGTAAGATTTGAATTTTTGCAACAGGTATATATCAGTATCACCCCCCCCCCAGTTACAGATGGGAAAACTAAGGCTCCACAGAGATATTCAGCTACCAAGCCGTCAAACAGGATTTTTCATGACTAGTTCTCCAAATTTTTGTGTTCCCACTCCTCAGACACCTATTTGGCCACAGATCAAATGACACTGTGACCCTGCTTTAATCACTTCATCCCTGGGTCTGTTTTCTTCACTTTCCCTACAAAACCTACACCTGCTCTAATTTTTTTAACTTGGTTACAAGCCCCTACTTTTCCTATGTTGTACCAGACAGAGAAGTGATGTTATCAGCAAGAGATGTAATAGCTCTATCTAATCTACTCCAAAGCCCTTCAGTGGCTGGCAGTGCCTTCAATTCAAGGGTAAAGGCAAGGGCCGGCTGGGTTTTGAAAAGACACTGACATAGAGAAGAGAGTAAATTTAAAGCATATGACAATTTCTAGGACTGCAAAGAGAACAATAGAAATCTGATTTTGCAGTGGGGAAAAAAAGTCTCTCAGTCCATCTGGGCTAGATTTATACCAGGGGAGTAGTCTTGGCAAGGGAAGAGCTTTGGTTTGTTAAATATTAAACAAAAGTATTAATAATCTGGCTCATTCTTCATGTCTGTCTCTGAGGCTACAACAACCTCAAATTCTCTTTTCCTCTTCATTCTCTTAGTTAAACTGATATTTGGTTCTCCAAGAATTTATTTTATAACTCTTAGTAGCCCTCAAAATGTTTGCCAAGAACTACTCCTAAGAACTGAGTCTCAACTCAAGATTTTTTCTTCTTGCCAATTCAGGAGGCGAAGAGGGAAGAAACACTGAAATAGTCTGAGTCTCAGGAGCAGAAGAAACAGCATGTAGACCTTCTCTCTCCTTGGTACTCATCTTCCCTAGGGGCAGGCTCAAATTGGGTGAAGACAGGGAAGCAAACTGGATTCAAGAGCAGAACTGTAGACATCAAATCCAAATGTCTTAAAGCTCCATGTTCAGAAGAAAGAGAAATGGATTCCATTACCTTCTGGTCCTACATAATCAAAGTGATGGACTGAAGGAGGTAATGGGAAGTATCAGAATCTGCCTGGAGAAACAAAAGCATAAGAAATATCATTAGGAGGAAAAAGGTAGGAGTGAATGGAGGTTATCCTGAATTATGGCATAGAGAACAGATGAATGTTGCTGATAGAAAGCCTGAGATTGGGGCATGATGAATAATATATAAACATATTAATACCTGTCTTACTTATTTCCCATCCATATTTAAAATATCCAGCTTCTTCCACTGTTTCATATAGCTTCTATAAAATAGGTGGTACATGCACCCCATGTTCAGTGCCCTGGAGTAATTTTATTGAAGTAGAAGCTATATTTTATTTTCCATTTCTAATAGAAATGCTTGAAAAATACCACTGACAAAGAAGTACTTAACTGACATTTTAAAATACAAACAGCATGCCAAATAAAATAGCAAAATGTTAAGAGCTCTTTAATAAATGCATGCTTTAGAGGCCTAAATGTACATACTCATTTCAAGTACATTTTATAAAATAATTTGCTCTCAATCTGTTTTGAATAATTGTACAAAAATAGTTCATAAGCATAATAAATCTTTAACATGCCCACTTCTTGCATGCTGTTCCTGAAAGTCTCAATTTGAAGATTATACTTAATGGAATTGTCTGTCAATTCCAATCATTATCACATGGGCAGATGGCTCTTTGATTATGCCTTGAATATGCAGAAAATTCCCATGACTCTTCTGCATGTGAGCTAGTCTCCTGAGAGCTCACATTTGTGACTGGTGCTTTGTTTTAGAGAACTGTTTCCTTAAACACCAGGCTTCATGTATTATTACAAATAAATATATTCAAACACGTTTTTTCATCTCCTTTAATTTGTTCACCTCACACATTAGCATTTGAAATGGTGCTCAGCAGGGGTTTCTTACATACATGCTGAATTTGAGAGGGATATTGCAAAGCTTTTTCACCAAAGAAAGCAGAACCAGGAAAGCAGGCAGAGATTCTGCAAATGTGATGTTCCCTAGACAGGGACAAATGCCCAAATGTAAGAGGCTTCCTCATAACTCTTAGATACTGAGAAGTCCCTGACCTCAATGTATCTTTAGCATCGTAGCACTGTCGTCCTGCTGTTCATCAATTTGCTCAAGCGGGCACCAGTAATGTCTCTATTTTGAGACTTGTTACTGTTTTTGGCATATTGAATACACCATGGGTAGCTTGCCAGGCTTTGCCGTGAGGGCAGGATACTCTCTGTAGCTTGCCAGGTTCTCTGAGATGGACGGAGGAATCCAACCTGGGTTGGCCGCATGCTAGGCAAACGCCCTACCCACTGTGCTATCACTCCAGTATCTAAGTTTTATTATTTACCCTTGGCTTCCTTGGACTGAACTTTTCTAGAAGAATTCTTCTAGACAATTTTTTCTCTCCTCTCCTCTCCCCTCCCCTCTCCTCTCCTCTCCCCTCCCCTCCCCTCCCCTCCCCTCCCCTCCCCTCCCCTCCCCTCCCCTCTCCTCTCCTCTCCCCTCCCCTCCCCTCCTCTCCCCTCCTCTCCTCTCCCCTCCCCTCCCCTCCTTCCCCTCCCCTCCCCTCCCCTCCCCTCCCCTCCCCTCCCCTCCCCTCCCCTCCCCTCCTCTCCTCTCCTCTCCTCTTCTTGTCATTCAGAATGTCTTCAGTAAGTGAAACAAAAGAGGCAAAAAAAACATAAAGTTATGGGCTGGAGCAATGGCACAGTGGGTAGGGCGTTTTTGCCTTGCACACGGCCAACCCAGGTTCGATTCCCAGCATCCCATATGGTCCCCCAAGCACCACCAGGAGTAATTCCTGAGTGCAGAGCCAGGACTAACCACTGAGCATTGCCAGGTGTGACCCAAAAAGCAAAAAATAAAATAAAATAAAAAACATAAAGTTAGAATTCTTACTGGTCTAGATGCCACTGGATCACATGGAAAACTTGTATTGTGAAAGTTGTGAAAATGATTTGAATATACCTTGAGTGGTCCCAACTTATCTATCAAGTATAGACAGATTTAATTAAATGTGGGGCTGGAGTGATAGCACAGCAGTTGGGCTTTCACCTTTCACGCGGCTGACCCGTGTTTGATTCCTCCGCCCCTCTCAGAGAGCCCGGCAAGCTACTGAGAGTTTCTTGCCCGCATGGCAGAGCCTGGCAAGCTACCCATGTGTATTGGATATACCAAAAACAGTAACAATAAGTCTCTCAATGAGAGACATTACTGGTGCCCGCTTGAACAAATTGATGAGCAATGGGAATACAGGGACAGTGACACCTTGGGCTGGAGTGATAGCACAAAGGGTAGGGCGTATGCCTTGCATGCGGCAGACCCGGGTTCGAGTCCCAGCATTCCATATGGTCCTCTGAGCACCGCCAGGAGTTGTTCCTGAGTACAGAGCCAGGAGTAACCCCTGTGCATTGCCGGGCATGATCCAAAAAGCAAAAAATAATAATAATAAAATAAATAACACCTTTTGTTATTAATAGTAGGAATGAAGTGAACATATGCCACATGTGCACAGTCCATACACTGAAATCAGACTGCCTGGCTCTGAGACTCTGAGCAATTTTCTTAACCCAATATCTGGAGGTATTGCAGGTTTAGAATTAAAGCAATAATATGCCTACCTCATAGAACTGCTGTGATGCAGCATTAGCAGCACTCAGTACCTTTGTGATGACTATAATACTTCACAGTTACTTATATACTGCTCCAAAGGTTTTATTTACCCAAAGCCCATCCTGCATAGTTCCTTGAGCAAGGAGCTGACTCATGCATGCAAAGGCCACCAGACTGGCAAGGAGAAGATGTGATTGTGGGGGACTTGCTGCTGAGGCTCTGTGGTTGAAAACTATAATTCTTAAACAACCATGTAAATCCAGAGTAGAGTGACATTTGATTCACAAAAATTTAATTTGCTTCATTTTCTTGTTGCACGGAGCCATTTTTCACTATCTATTTGAACAGTAATGCCCCACGTATAAACCACACATTATGAAACAGATGCATTTTCATTAGTGACCAGAGTGGTATTAGAAGTGGCAAATTGAATCATTTAATATCATTGCTTAAGAGCATCCAGAAAAAAGGGGAGAAGAGAGAGGGAGACAGAGAAAGAGAGAGGGAGAAAGAGAGAGAGAGAGAGAGAGAGAAAGATATTTTTCCTGGTCACAGTTAATAAGATTCATAGGTAAATTTTCATTAAAAAGGCAAAAACATTTTTTCTATAAGTGTTTTAGGTTTTTGGGTCACATCTGGTGATGTGCAAGAGGGACTCCTTGCTCTGTGCTCAGGAATCAATCCTGGCGAGACCAACCATATGGAATAACGATGATTGAACCCAGGTCTGCCATGTGCAAGGTAAGCATTCTACCCACTTTATTATTGCTCTGGTCCAATAAAAGAAAAAAACACTCTTAACAGTTTTGTGTTTATGAAGAGCTGCTGAGGAGAATTATAAATCCTGGCACATATGACCTTCATCATTTCAAGATAAACTTTGTGGCTTATGTGATTCACTCCTCTGTGCTTGTCTGTGCTCATTTTTTTTTGCTTTCTGGAAATTAAAACACCAAAGTATTTTTTTAACTCTTTTTAAAATTTTTTTATTTTTTTAGTTTTTTACAATAACACCACAATTACCAAGTTGTCCATAAGACAGTTGTTTCAGGCGTTCAATGTTCTATTCACCAATTCCACCACCAGTGTGACCTTCCCTCCACCAGTGTTCCCAATTTCCACACACCCCATGATCCTGCCCCTTTAACAGGCACAAACAAATTTACTTCATATTTCTTGTTACAACACAAAGGCAAATGGAGTTATCGAAAATAGGTCAATAAAAGTCAATTTTTGACAATTATCATATCTCACAATGGCGTTACCAAAGTCATTGCTTGAGGATTTACTGGATTAGTTAGTGTGAAGTTGAACCTTCTGTTACTGTTTTCACTAATTGAACTTGGTGACCTACATAACTTTCCCATCTGATCTGCTGTGGTTCTACTGTACTGACCATGAAATTTGAAGATGTCTATTGTGTTGGAAGAATTTGGTGGCATGGTGGCTTGATGAAGTACAATTGTGGAGCTGGCCACTTTTATGCAGGAGGTCTTGGGTGTGGTTGTGGGCTGCTGCCTTCAGGCATAAAGAAGATCACCCTGATCCCCTCCAGGAGTGATCCCTGAGTGTAGAGTCAGGAGTAAGCCTTGAATAACACCTGGTGTGGCCCCCAAACTGAAAACAACAAAAAAAAATAAATCATGCCAAAAACTTTCTCTGCATCTATTGATTATTTTGTTGATATGGCATTTTATTTAAAAATAAAATAAATTTTAAAACACCCTACTGAATGCTTAAAATATTTGCAAACTACACATTAAAGGACTAATATTCAAGATATATAAAGTGCTCACAAATCTTAACAAAAAATTCAGTAACTATATTAAAAATGAAGAAGAAATGAATAGACACTTTCCCAAAGAATGCAAAAGGATGTCTAGTAGGTGTATGAAAAAGTGTATATAACTTATTAGGCCAACCTGGGTTCAATTCCTCTGCCCCTCTCAGAGAGCCCGGCAAGCTACCGAGAGTATCCCGCCCGCATGGCAGAGTCTGTCAAGCTCCCCGTGGCGTATTCGATATGACAAAAACAGTAACAACAAGTCTCACAATGGAGACGTTACTGGTGCCCGCTCAAGCAAATTGATGAGCAATAGGATGACAGTGACAGTGACAGTGATAACTTATTAGGAAAATGCAAAGCAAAAGAACAATGGGATATAATTCTTATACCAGTGAGGATGGCATATATCAAAATGCTGGAAACAACCAGTTTGGTGGAAACATTGTCTGATTTAGTCTCCATTGCATGCATTATAGAAGTTTCTCAAAAGAGTATATTTAAGAACTCCCATATGACCCAGAAATTCCACTACTTAACATCTATCCCCAAATCACAAAAAATTAATTTGAAAAGATTTATGCATATCTAACCAGGATATGGAAACAACCCAAATGTCCAATAATGGATGAGAGGAAAAAGAAATTGTAGTATCTCCACATACATAATGTAATATTATTCAAATATAAGAAAAGATGAAATCACACAGTTGGCTCTAACATGGATGAAACTGGAGGGCAACATGTTAGGCAAAATAAATCAGAAGGAGAGGACAAATACTGGATGATAGCACTCACCTGTCACGTATAAAAGAAATGAAACAAAAGGATAGATAGTACTGAACAATAAAAACCTCTTGATTGTATAACATAAAACTTATCATCAAGCAGTGGAGGAATGGGAGGAAGAGAATCAGACCTGCATGACCTAGGGACAGTGGTGGAACATCATGGCACCGTGTGGGGACAGAGAGCTGTAATTTTATGCAGTGGTACCATAAACTTGAACATTATTGCAATAACCTAACACTATAACAATTAAAAATATAACTGTAATCATCTAACAGTATAATAAAAATATATTTAATTTTAATAACATGTAAAATATAACAACATGATAATATATATTAAAAATAAACATACTACTGACCAACTTATGTTAAAAATGCTCTAGCACAAACTACCTGGCACTAAGTCTGATAAAATGAAAATAAAAATCTTGAACAAATAAAATACCTCAGAAATGCACAATTAATTGTCAATCCTTTGCTTCTATCTATAGTTACACTCTTTGCAAGCTGTGATTATGACAGTCCCAAACAAGAAGGATTTCCAGTATATGCTGCACTAATTTTTCTGACTATGAATCATTGTTTTATCTGTGGGTAGATTTTTGCAGTCCCTCTAAAGGATTTGGGTTGGCTGTTCCAAAGCAACCTATAGCTTTTTTTTTTTAATAACTTCTCGGTCTTTCCTGAAAATAAGTATAGCCCCATTCTGCCGAGCTTTTCAAACTTGCTGCTATAGTAGCCACCACATCTGCTTCCAGATCCATAAACAGCACCTAAAGATCTGCCCAAGCTTTGCCACCTCAAACAACCCTTCCCATGAGATCATAATTTTATTACTATAATGTCCAAAATCATTACTATTTCCACAAACACCATAATTTACCATTTCCAAAATTTCCTACTTCACTTCAATGGCCACATTCTACATCATCCATCACTTTGGTTTCCATATCCTAGTCCACTACCATTATAACCTCCTCTTCTACTATACCAAGTCCACCACTATACTTATCACTACCTCCAAACCCATCATGGCTCTACTTTCACCACCACAGCTTTCTCTTCACCAAAGTTAATTATCTCTACCACCAGTCTTCTCCCACTCCTAAGATTGTTAGGGTCACTTCCAGGACTTCCTTACAGTGCAGTATGTTGCATTTCTTACTTAGAAACAACATCATTTTTTTATTCAATGGTAAAAAAATACAAAATGAGATGATAATCATATCTTTTGAAACAACATGGATGTAAATTGAAGGGGTCATGCTAAGCAAATGAAGAGCACTGTCACTGTCATCCTGTTGTTCATCATTTTGCTCGAGTGGGCACCAGTAACATCTCCATGTGAGACTTGTTGTTACTGTTTTTGGCATATCGAATATGCCACAGGTAGCTTGTCAGGCTCTGCCATGCGGGCAAGATACTCTTGGTAGCTTGCCAGGCTCTCCGAGAGGGGTGGAGGAATCAAACCCGGATTGGTCGTGTGTAAGGCGAACGGCCTACCCCCTGTGCTATCACTCCAAATGAGCATAGAAGGAAAAATAAAAAAATTATGTCATCTCACTTGTATGTAAGATGCAAAGAAGCAAAATGTGAAAACAAGTAAGCCCAACGAAAACAGCTCCTTGGACTATGATTGTAGAACTGACATTGTCAGAGGGGGTAGGGGTGGGGATTATGACATAACAATATATATTTTAAAGAGGGCTACACTTGTGATCCTAAAATATATATAGTCCTGTAAAGCATTGTTGCCTCAACAAAAAGTTAAATGGCATTTTAACTTCATAATTATGAAGCTTTTGTTAAAAAATAAAAAGCCTTTTTGCTTCACAATTAGGCTCCAGAAGCATTTCTGAACTTTATCAACTATGTCAGTGATCATTCACATCATGAGAGCAAATCCTGTCTTTTCTTTGCTCTTTCTTTAAGTTAATTTCTATGGTTTCATTTTATTTCCATGCTTTTCAAAGCGAGCATTTAAGTTTTGCTCATCCGTATCTTCTTTAGAATTATAAATAAATATTTTCTTCACTGTTAGGTGTACCACAGACAAAATGCTTTTGAAAAACTACTGACTCTGGTCCCACAGCATGCCTGCCTCAGTGTGGTGAGAACACATTACTATACTCACAACTTCAAAAGGACAATAAGCTGTGGCATTATTCCCCCCTCAAGTGTTTTGTTTTGCCTGAGGTTGGGGAAGAGGGTGGTCCTCATTATTTCTCAGTGTTCTCTTAAATTTTCATACATAGTTCAAAGCACAATTGAAATAGGTGATGTTCCCTCTCCAACCCAAAGCCAGGTTTTTTATTCCAAAGAAATGCTCTTGAGCAAGGAAGACAGCAGAACCAAATGATCCAGAAAAGAGGACAAGCCATACTCCCCACCTGTCCTTGAACTTCCACTTTGACTCAGGTCCATTCAATTCTCTGAATCCCAATATGCAGAATGTTTTGGGACAATTTGCTAGATGTTAACTCCACTCTAATTCTCTTGCTTTCTTGACCTCTGTATCAGATCCATTTGCCCCATTCCTGCTATTTCCACCCTGGGCCAACCTAGGAACATGGTGATTATCAGATGGTGGAGTTGGTAGGTAGTGGCTGGGGAGGAGGAAGAAAGTGGGGTGCATCCCCTAACAACACTTATCTGTAATCAGTTTTGCAGATGCTCTGGTTTTTTGGGTCGTGGCCTCTTTCCCACTCTCATCCTCACCCCAATCTTTCTGCCAGTCGTGGTGTCAGTGCTAGCGTCAGGTTAAAGGCTACTGGGTGGTGGTTTTACCATCATTCTGAGATCTGCTCATTAGTTCTAATAGACCTCAGTGTCATCAAGCTTTTCAGTTAGAGTTTTAAAATCAAGCATGTGCCAAATATTGTGCAGGTTCTAATTTGTAGTCCTTATGAGGTGTGAAATAGAAAAAGATTAAACAATTATTAGACAGAGAGGAGAGCCAATCCTAGAGAATCTGCTCCCAGAGCTCTAGATCTCACTGTCTGTCATTGGTGTTTCCCTAGACTACACCCTGGATCCCACCTAAAAGTGCCCTCTTGCCCAGAGTCAGTCTTTTATTTCCTTCTTTCCCACACTGCCGTTGCAGTACAATTCATCCTGGCCAGCACCTGAGAATGGGTTAGCCTTTGGGAGTGCTCAGCCTGTGGCAAAGGTGCAGGTGCTGGTGTTGGTGGTGGGGTGTGTGTGAGGGGGGGAGGGTGTTGTGAGGTTTTGTCCTGACTTGACATTACTTCCTGCCTCTGGAAGAACTTTCTGCAGGTCCATGGTTTGGGGTGTTGAGTGGAGGCTTCTGAAGTGCCAACTCACAGCCACCAATTGATGAATGGGAGACTTTATCAGAGGGAGGAGATAGAAACGAATATTGCCATTTTTTTTTGCCTATAAAAGGGAACTCAAACTACTTTAACGATTTGATTTGAGCCGATGGTTTGCCCTATGCATGGCCTCTTTTACCCAATATCTGAAAAGGAAGGTGTTAATTCTTCTGCTGCATTTAGAGGGAGTTTTTTTTTTTTTTGACCAGCAAGGACATGGGGTCAGCTTACCCTTTAAAAGTGGCAACTCCAATTTAGAAGATTTAAGTTCAGGAAAATGTTCTCTCTCCTAAGAACCCAGGCGTAGAGTCATAAAAACTGAAATCGCTCTACCAGTCTGCAGGCAGTGGTTTACGTGAGATCATTCGTGAAACTTCCAGTGGGCATAATGAAGGCATGCCAGACTGACTGCTGCTCATCACAGCGCGGGACTCACTGGCAGCCAGTCAGAGCATCACTGGCTCCGTGCCTGCTGGGAGCAAGAAGAGCCCCTGCTGAGAGAGGGGCCTGGATCAAGGCACAAACAGGGAGCAGCTAAGGAACTCCAAGAAAGCTCATTAATCAAAGCTGCAATGTTGTGGTTCCCACAGTTCATCGTTTTACTGATCAGCAATGGAGAGACCCAATTAGAATGAAAGACTAGGGTTCTTGTGTTCCAGGCCCTGCATTTGGAAAAAAAAATGTGGCTAGGTCTTCTTGCCAATTTTTAGACTTTCTAGATACATGCTAACAGACCCGGAATAGAAGAAGAAAAAGAACCACCTCATTTAGTGTTATGAAATAACTTTACAATAACTCTGTGAAGTGGGTTTGGATTGTGAGTCCTGTTTTATACCTGAGTAAACGGAAGCACAAACTGGCTTAACCTGATTTATCCCAGTTACTGGGTTAGGTGATAGCAGGGGGGTCAGGGTGGGGGACAAGCTGTGCTCTTTCCATAGGAGTTTGACTTCAGAGAGTGCTCTTTTAGCCCCCAAACTAGACTCCCTGTCTCAGGGAGAATGTAGACTGAGACCCAGCACAATGAAGTTTCTCCTGGTAGGAAGGAGTGTGGAATAAGTTTGACTCCCCACACCAAAGCATATGGTGGCAATACTTAGAATTTTTTTTGAGAGATTTTTTATGTTCATTGAATTTATGCTAGGGGAAATACACAGAGGGAGAGGAAAAATTGGTGACTATTGTTCTGGTTTCAGTGAGTTGACCACTGCAAGGGACACTTGGAATCCAAGGAAGTGACCCCAACTCCTCTTCCCCAAAATCCAAGTCTAGCTTTGGTCTCCTCTACAAGCTCTGTACAATCTTTCTTTATCAATCACACATTTTTGGGAAAACAGAAGAACCTAGATAATTTCTTAATCTTTGAGAAAAATTATAATTTGATTAAGACATTTCATAGGCTTGAAGGCAGCAGTTCCTCTATAGGATTTTTAAGTCTGGGGAAAATAACTAGATTCAATGAGAGTTTCTGAGCTCTTGAAAAGGACAACACAAACAAAACTTAATTAGGAGCATGGGCTAATGGAATTGAGAGGGAGGCAAGATGAATTCATTATATTAATAATAAAGTTGAATTTAGGGAAGGGAAAGCAGATGGAAAGAAAGGAACACATAATGCGTTATGTTTCATTTCTTCTGAATAAAGAGTAGTGTGCTGAAATGTAACGAGATTATCCATCCTCTCCATCTGTTTTTGTCTAAATAAATTCAGGTTTTTCACAAATGTAATGAATTTTTCAGTTTGTAATTTGCTGTCTCCAGTGTGAAAGACCCGAGATGCACTCTCTGAAGCCCATTTTCTGCATGCCCCAGGCCTGGGACCTCCATTAAGCACCAGGGTCTCTCGGAGCATCAGGGAGAAAGTTCAAAGTCATCCCACTCTCAGCATGGGGGAGGTGATCTATCACAGCCACTGGCCAGCATCAGGGTGCAGAGATGTGGGGGGTGGGCAGTTTCAGGCAAGGGCTAACAGAGAAAGATACTGGTCTGGATTTGAGGTACAGGGTTAGAGCAATAGGATGGTTCTCCAGGTCTATAGACTATAGGAGTAACTAAGATAAAAATTTATGAGATTTCCATTTCATCAATCACCACTTCCTTCTTTGTCTTAATACCTGACGTTTTCTCTACCAGTAATCCCATCTCTCCTGTACTCCTATTCTACAGGTATGATTGCTTTCTAAAATGTCCTTAATTCAAAGTGACTTCTTAAAGGCTCGATGACAGAGATTTATTTTTTTTAATTTTTTATTAGAGAATCACTGTGATGTACAGTTACAAACTTATGAAACTTTTGTGTTTGCATTTCACTCATACAGTGGCTGTTTACCCATCCCTCCACCAGTGCGCATTCTCCTCCACCAATGATCCCAGTATCCCTCTCACCACCCCACTCCCCTTCCCCCACCACCCCACCTGCCTCTGCAGCAGGGCATTCCCTTTTGTTCTCTCTCCTTTTGGGTGTTGTAGTTTGCAATAGAGGTATTGAGTGGCCTTCATGTTCGGTTTATAGTCTACTTTCAGTTCGAATCTTCCATCCCGAATGGGTCCTCCCAACATCCTCTACTTGGTGTTCCCTTCTCTATCTGAGCTGCTTGTTCCCCCAGCATGTGAGGCCAGTTTCCAATCTGTGGGGCAGACCTTCTGGTCCTTATCTCTACTACTCTTGGGAATTAGTCTCCCACTCTGTTATTTTATATTCCACAGATGAGTGCGATCTATGTCTGTCTCTCTCTTTCTGATTTTTTCACTTAACATGATACTCTCCATGTTGATCCACTTATATGCAAATTTCATGACTTCGTCTTTTCTAACAGCTGCATAGTATTCCATTGTGTAGATGTACCAGAGTTTCTTTAACCAGTCATCTGTTTTTGGGCACTCCTTTTCCCCCAAATTTTGGCTATTGTAAACAGTGCTGCAATGAATATAAAAATGAAAATGTTATTTCTACTATACCTTTTTGCCTCTCTGGGATATATTCCCAGGAGTGGTATTGCTGGGTCAAATGGGAGCTCAATTTCCAATTTTTTGAGAATCGTCCATATTGTTTTCCAAAGGACTGAACCAGTCGGCATTCCTACCACCAGTGAAGGAGAGTCCTTTTCTCCCCACATCCACGCCAACACCAGTTGCTTTTGTTCTTTTGGATGTGGGCCAGTCTCTGTGGTGTGAAATGATATCTCATTGTTGTTTTAATCTGCATTTCCCTGATGATTAGTGACGTAGAGCATTTTCTCACATGACGATAACAGAGATATTTTTTGCACTTCTGTTGACATTTTACTTACACTATTTAATTCCCTCATTGTTTATTATGAATATGATTTTAAGTTCCTCTTTCTTTCCTTCTTTTAATAAAATTTGTCGAATATCTTTCATTTTCTACTTATTCTGCTTTGGAGGCATTAATGCTCATTGGTGAGCAACGTGATCCTTGGTCTCATTGAGTTTGTAAGCTAAAGAGACATGTTACATTATATTCACCCAAATAAGAGGGACCCTGCTAGGATGGTTAAGTTTCTGTGTTCAAGTGACTGGTCTAGAAAAAGTTACGATAGTGGGGCCGGAGACATAGTACAGTGGATAAGGAGTTTGCCTTGCACATAGTGAACCCAAGTTTAATCCCTGGCATCCCTTGTCATCCCCCAATCTACTGCCAGGAGTGATTCCCAAGTGCATAATCAGGAGTTAGCCCTGAGTATCACTGAGTGTGACCCAAAAAACAAAATTTAAAAAAATCTAAGATAGTTTATAAAACATTATTTCTGGGGCATCTGTAGCTGTTGCCTCCAGAACTAAGAAACTAAGCAAAGTGAATCACTTGCCCCAATGTCAGTTTCATCCAGTCCATTGAAGGCATTAACAGTACAGAAGATGGAAGCAGATAAATTTTCTCTAGTGAGCCGAAACCTTCACCTTCTCTAGGTCTTAAAATTCAGTGTTCCTGATTCTAGACTTTCTGACTCAGATCAAGACTTACACTTTCTACCTTCTGATTCTCAGGACTTTAGGCTTTAACTGAATTACTTATCAGCTTTCCTAATTCTCCAACTTACAGACAGCAGAATGTGGGACTTTATGGCCACTGCAGCCACAGTGTCACCACAAGGTGTGTGCACACACGTTTGTGTGTGTATTTGTGTGTGTGCTGTGTCTATCTTTATATCTAACTCTTTTTACTCTTTTCTTTTTAAATTTAGTAAATTATTATTATTTGTGGAAGGTGTCTCCCCAGAAATGCTCATAAAATCCAGGGGCCCTTGACAACAATTCTGGGCCAACAGAACTGGTGGTTCAATGCAAAGGCCTCAGGATGCTATGTATGCTTTGGAGGCGTTGTGCCAGGGATTATTACCCAACCACTAGGTGACACTCAGAGGCCTCCAGGAATGCAGCTGATAATGCTCAGGGGATCATGTAGTTCCAAGAATCAAAACCAGAGTTTGCCACAAGCAAGGGAAACACCTTAGCTCATACACTATCTCTTCTACCTCTATCGTTATTGTTCCCTTCCCTTCCCTGTCATTGTTGTTGCAATGACTACTATCACACACTTTTAGTTGAATTATTCGCCCACAGTTGGTTGTGCTGGACTGGAAATAGCACACTTGTCCTCTTGTCAAGGATCTCAGTTTCTTCAATTGACAGTGCAAACAGGATTGCATTGGTCCTGTGAGGTGATGCTGAGGATCAAACTTGCAGCCTCCTATCCATGTGTTCTAACACTGAGCAATAGCACTCAGGTTCTCTCTCTCTCTCTCTCTCTCTCTCTCTCTCTCTCACACACACACACACACACACACATTCACACACTCTCTCTTTCTATCCCATTTTATTAAGAAACTAACACAGCTGCAAAGTGCAGTACATGAAAATTAAGTCTACAGTACTGAAATAAAAATTTCATTTCACATTTTGTAGAGGTTGGTGCCTTTTGACAAATGCAAGCACCCACGTAACCATTATTTCATCAATATACATTGCCCAACTGTTTGCTCTTACTCTTCCTAATTTCCCTCTATTCAAATCCTAAAGTGTTTATGATTTCTACTCCTATTGGTTATTTTTCTTTATGTAAATGAACAATATAATATGTACTCTGTGATTGGTTACTTTCACTCACCCAATAACTGTAAGATCTTTTAGTGTTTTGTTTACATGTAATTTGTTAGCTCTATATTGCTGAATATATACATAACACTATACAAATACTTTAGCAATTTACTTGTTGATGGACATTTTGGGTTTATTGATTTTGGCTCTTATAAATAAAACTGATTTGAATATTCATTCAAGTTTTTCTGGGGCATATTGTCTTGGATAAATACAGAGGAGTAGAATTTCTGGGCTCAATAAATGTTATCTTGGATAAATATCTAGGGGTAGAATTTCTGGACTCTATAAAAAGTATTCAATTAATTTTGTGAAAGTATGTTACAAGATAACTCAGAGAGGGCTGATTCAAGTTCTTACTCAATCCTGACCATAATTGAACATAGTGGTGAGGAAAGCTCTGTCCTAAGGTCCAGGCAGGGAACCACACTTGAGAAACAAGTGGAAAACTTATGCAATTAAGAAAGGAGTCTGTCGTGGGCTGGAGCGATAGCACAGCGGGTAGGGCGTTTGCCTTGCACGCGGCCAACCCGGGTTCAATCCCCGGCATCCCATATGGTCCCCCAAGCACCGCCAGGAGTAATTCCTGAGTGCAAAGCCAGGAGTAACCCCTGAGCATCACTGGGTGTGACCCAAAAAACAAATAAAAAAAAAAGAAAAAGAAAGGAGTCTGTTGTATTACCTGCAAAAGTCCTCTTAAAGGCAAGTAAGGGCTACACAATCAAGCTGAGATGATGAGCTTTTGTACCACTCTTGGGAAGTAGAATTTTCTTTAGATTGACTTTTGATTGCAGGATGATATATCTGTTTTGTGGAGCATTGCTAGAAAGAAACTATTGGTCATGTGCATTGAGGCGCTGCTTTCTCATAACTCTGCCCTTACTAATCTAGCAACCCTAGAGGAGGAAAGACCCATATAGGGGCCATTTGCCCAGCAAAAGGTTTCTGTGCAAATGCACAAGGGAATTTCCACCTGTAACTTCTCTACACCCTTTTAGACCCTAAAAATATCTCAGAGTGGAGTGGTCAAGAACTGGAGTGGGTGTTCCCAATAGATAGATCTGTGTGAACGCTGGGCAACAAAGGATACACCCTCTAGCCCTGCCTCAAAACTAATTAAAGTGAACAGACGAAAGTTTTCATGACCTTGGAGTAGTCAAAAATTATTTAGCATGCTATGCTTTTGTGCAAAAAATGTTTTAAAATCTTGCAAATTTGGCTTATCAAAATTCAAAATATCTGACTGTCCAAAAAAAAAACTAGGAGTTTCAAAGGATGAGGGAAAATGCTCTGCATTTTATCACATTATTGTCATGACTGCATAACCATGGCACACTGTTTATAGGTAATACCAGCACAATTTTTTAAAAAGCTTCAAATCCACTTTTTTATGGTTGTTTTTGAGGGACCCTGCTATGCAATGTTTAGGACTTTCTCTTGGTTCTGCACTCAGGAATTTCTCCTGGGGGTGCTTGGCATTATACAGGATGCCAAGATTGAACCTAGGTCAGCACATGCAAGGCAGGTGCCCTACCTACTGTACTATCTCTCTGGCCCCTGCACTTCACTATTTTGCTGCCAAAAGCTGACATAAAATCTGTGATGATTATGTTGTGAAATGTGGGATGTAAAATGTGTTTGTAAATTAATTTATTTTGAATATATATAAATAGCTCTTATTCAATAAGAAGGAAACAAACTTAAATGATAGTCAAAATTATGTAGAAACACACTCCCCCAAAACATATGAAGATCATCTCATTATCTTTAATCTTCAGGGATATGCAAATTAACAATGTGGTGTTACATCTTTTCACACATAGTAGAATGTGTAAAAAGAATAAAAATTCCAAGGATTATGAGGATATAGATTAGCAGAGTAGTGCAAACATGTTAGGAAAATTGGTGGACACTTTACAGAAAGTCAAAAAGCATGGATAGTATGACCCAGAATTGCCTTCTTAGACAGTAACCCCAGAGAAAGAAAAATTCTTTGCACAAAGACTCATACATAAATTTTCATAGTAGCTCTTTTGCTATTATTGTCTGTCAGCCAATGAAAGGGTTACAAATCATGAAATATTCATGCTGTGGAAGAGCATTAAAGGCAATAAAAAGGGACAAAGGTTCTTAGATATTATGATGAGTAAAAAGGAATATATGTGCCATAGTTTATCCTTATGAAACTACAAAATAAATAAAACTAATTTATAATTAAAGAAAGAGATTCATGATGGGGGAGGGCATTTATTTGGAGAGTTTAACTGCTAAGAGGTGGGCTGGAGCCATATCACAGCGGGTAGGGCATTTGCCTTACATACTGCCAACCCGGGTTTTATTCCTCCATCCCTTTCAGAGAGCCCGGCAAACTACCAAGAGTATCTCGCTCGCACAGCAGAGCCTGGCAAGCTACTCATGGCGTATTCGATATGCCAAAAGCAGTAACAACAAGTCCCACAATGGAGACATTACTGGTGCCCACTCGAGTAAATCGATGAACAACGGGATGACAGTGATACAGTGAACTAAGAGGTAGAAGAGAACCTTCCAGGGTTATGCTAATTTTGATTGCACTGGTAATATACACTTGTCAACATTTCTTATATGAACAATTGAAATGGACAAAATCTTTAGAGTATATATTAAGTTAACATAAATCTTAATACATAGATATATGGCTCACACAATCAGGGACAGTCCTAAGAGTGACATAAATGACATTGTACTTTCCCCACGACTACAAATGGACACAGTAATGAAGATATACATCATTTCTGAGGAATGCTACTTATCCTGCAGGATCATGTTATATGTCTTCTGGGGTGCAGATGATTTAGTTCTAAATTATACTGCAGAAGATGAAACAAGAAGTAGATTCCATGTGACACTTGCATTTATTAGCAACGAAACAAAGGCCCTGCTTAGAAGAGTGACACTCTATTGTGTGGATGTCACTTCTGATTGTTAAGTTGCAAAAAAGATTCAGCTAAGTCTTCAGCTTGTTAAACCCGAAAGAACTGTTTACAGGTTTTTGTATTTTCCTCATGTGAACTATTAAGCATTCCATTTAATTTGCAAAGGCAGTACGGGTTTTCTTGATGGCTTGGGTTCCTTTGGGATGAATGCTGAAGACTGCATTCAATATTAATACCAAATGGACCTGGTTCTGTCTGTTAAGACAGTTTGAGTCTTAGACTAGGAACACTTGAAGTACAAGAAGTTGCAACACGTCTAAAATATATTGTTATGTCTACTAACAAAGATATCATGATTAGATTGACCTATGCCAGAGAAAGTCACCTCTCCTTTAATAGTGGAATAGAGAATTTAAGAGTCCAGCCTTCTTTGTAGCAGAAACTCATTTGTGAGCAAAACTTTCTCTTTCTATGACCACCATGTTTTCATGCCATGGCCAGTGCAGCCTAGCCATTTAGGGACAGGAAAAAGACAAAGAAATTTCACAGAGGACTGCAGCTACTGCCAGTGACTAAAAGTTGTATAATAATATTTGAGAGGAGAAAGCAGAATAAAATATTGAATGTCCTGGGTCTTTGGAGTATAGAAATTTCCACTCCAGTTAATTTTAAAGAAGATAAAAACATTCAATACCGCTTATAGAAAGGTCAACTCCATGATTTGGAAGGAACTCAAGATTTGAATGCATAGAAGATTCAGGGGCCCTGAACCAGAGTTTAGTTATAAATGAATGATGCTACTTGGGATATATCTTGAGATTTCTTTTTTCATATATTATGTTAAATCTGATGCTGGGCCTGAGTGATAGTTAGGTTAGGATGCTTACCTTGAACAATGCTGACCTGGGTTTGATTCCTGGCACCACATATGTTCCCCTGAAACTCTCTAAGAGTGATCCTTCAGTCCAAATCCCTGAGCACAGCTGGGTATGACCCCAAAGTGAAAAAAAAATTTTTTAAATGTTTAAAAAATAAAAACTAAAACCCTATGCTGAAAAGCACTTGGTAGCTATTTATTTCCTATCCCCATTTTGGACTTTCTTCATTTTTTTCCCTTGCCACTACAATGTAAATAAAATCCAGTATCCCTAAAGAACTCATTCATATAAAGAGCATAAACAAGTAATGCTGACTTTATTGAAGATCTGGTAAAGAGAAAGAGAAGTGGGTTTCATTGTATTCCCTATTCCTGTGGAGTATTTCTCTGTGTATGTTTGAGTGAGCATATGTATAAGCAAATATGTGAATGTGTGTGGGTGTTGTCCTTCCTTCTGCTGTATTCAGAATCCCTACTTCTCCTTCTCCTCCTGGTATACCTCCCAGAATTCCATATGTGACTCTACCAAGCATCGCATTCTGCCTACTCCCCTAATAATCTTGGTCTCAACTAGCTGAATGACCTCAACAGGATTTCTTCTTCATAAAATGGTTTTCTATCAGTTTTTTTAGTTGCACATCATTTGGTGTTTGCTCCATTGCATGAAAAAATAGCTTATACAACTCTCCATATTTCATCAATTCTAAGTCAGATTTTCTCATATTTTAACATCTCTAAAATTGGAATGCTACTTAAATAGAAGACATCTTACAGTTATGGATGACAACATTTTTCTTTCTTAATATCTTAGATTTGATTAAATATGGCATTTCCTCTAGTCAAATACAAGGCTATTTCTCTCCAAGAGCAATTATTATTATTATCACTGTAAATGTATTATGTAAATTTTTCTTCTCAAAACAAAAATATATTTTAAAGTGAATAGGGTTTCCAGATCTGATGGACACATTTTTCACATGGTATGCACATCCCTTCTCATACAGGAAGGGACAGAAAATGCATCTGGGAAGAAGAAGGAGAAATTGCTTACTTGTCTGTTTAGGAGAGAGAGGTCTTCAGTGAAATTGGGAATCACCTAGTAAACAAAATGTGTTCCAAAGACTGATTTTACACAAAAATCTCCTGACAGTCTTATTAGAAAATATGACTTTCTGGACACATTTTTTTTGTGACACTCATCATATCTTTGTCATAGAGTCTGTACATACATAAGCTTCTCAGAAAGAGGGGTGGAAGGCAGGAGATTAGGGAGTTAATTCATACTAAAGTTTGAAAACTGCACTACTTACTTTGGAAGTTAGATACTCATCAACGACCAGGAATTTTTACTTAGATTCATTGTGATTTAAATCTCTCGAAGGTACTTCAGGATGTGTACTTTTCATATGTTTGTGAAGAGAAGACAGAGACTCAATCAAAGAGCTTGTGAAACTTCTTAGGAAATGTCGGAGATGATGCTGTTAGATGGGAACCCTGCCTATCTGACGCCTGGTCTACTGAGTCCTAATTTTTCTGCATTGAACACGGAACATAATTTTAAAAGGTTTTTTTGGAATACAAATTAATTTGACTAAATTTGTAGAACTGTCGTCCCGTTGTTCATCGATTTGCTCGAGCAGATACCAGTGATGTGCCCATTGTGAGACTTCTTGTTACTGTTTTTGGCATATCGAATATGCCAAGGGTAACTTGCCAGGCTCTGCCATGAGGGTGGGATACTCTTGTTAGCTTGCCGGGCTCTCCAAGACGGACAGAGGAATCAAACCCGGGTCAGCCACGTGCAAGGCAAACGCCCTACCCGCTATGCTATCGCACCAGTCCTTGACTAAATCTATTAAATTTAATATATTCCCTTTACATAGAAAATATACTTCAAGTATTAGCACAAAGACATACATTTACATACATGCATATGACTAGTCATTGAGCCATTACTCATAGTAGCAAAAAGTAATCGGAAATAATCTATAGTTCTATCAGTAGAGGAGGGTAAAATTATAATTTTACACTATTAACTACTACATAGCTAAAAATATCTACATTTATATATTATCAACATTTAAACATCTCTAGAATATATAATTAAATGTAAAAAGTGGATTTAAGTTAAAAAGATGCAGGGAATAATGCTATTTATGTAAAACTCTAAAAATACTGCAAATCTTTCATGTTATAAATATGAAGTCACCAAAAATATCTAGAAATCATATACCAAATTAAAATAGTTTTTACCTCATAGGAGTGATGTTTAAAGTGGAGGGGGTGAAAATGTAAGGTTAAAAATTGTTTTTAGTGCTGGAGCGATAGCACAGTGGGTAGGGTGTTTGCCTTGCAAGCAGCCGACCTGGGTTCGATTCCCAAACATCCCACATGGTCCCCCGAGCACCGCCAGGAGTTATTCCTGAGTGCAGAGCCAGGAGTTAACCCCTGTGCATCACCAGATGTGACCCAAAAAGAAAAAAAAAAGAACTGCTTTTAATATCCCCACTTCAATAATACTCTCATTTTGTGAACTTTTACCAGAAGGATTCAGTTTTAGATTTTTTTAACGGCAGGTATAATGAACTGCTCACACATTTCTTTTCAAACTTGAGTTTGAAAAGAACCTCAGTTCAATGCCTGAAGGCTGGAGTTACTATAGAATTATTAATATGAAGGATTTTTGTTGCTTTTTTGTTATAAACTATGTACTCTGCCTAATAGGTTACTTCTATTTTTTTCAATTTCAAGTATAGCTGTATAGTATGAAAATATAACTCAACAAAATTTGCAAATGCAGCCTGCATTGATGTAACCTTCCAATTAATAGTAATTTTGAGCTTGTTTGGAAATGAGTCAGATTTCATTGTATGCTTGGTTAATCCCAATTTTAATAAAGAGCTATTTACCAATGGGATTTAATAAAGTTTATGAAATATATACAAAAGAAGAAGGATAAATTGCATGCATTGAACTGCCACAAACTTGGTGTATTAATGAAAAATGACAGCTTTACTAAAATTACTATCCCTTGTGTCCTTTTCCTGTTCTGTAAATCGCAGGTTAGCTCATAATAGTTGACTCAATACTTGTGCCATTTATCTTTAAAAGGTCTTTAAAGATGTCTATAATTACATGGTTTCGTGGTATAAATTAATTATCAATAAATAAGAGGGTCATTGAGGGACATTACAATAATGTGACTAAAAATGTGAGCTGGGTAATTTTTCATGGCTGTGCAGTTTTTCATTCAGTGCAGATAAATAAACAAATTTTTTTTCATTATTCTCAGCACCAGTGACTCAGCTTGTGATTTTCAATGCATTGGGTTATTGATATTAATCATTTACCATATTGTCTAGCCATATCAACCCTCCCTCCTCAGAGATGGAGGCTTCCACAGACAAGCTGTGTGACCTTGAACAAGTCACTCGCTCTAAATCTCATTTTCTCTTTTATAAAACAAAATGAGGAGGCAGGAGGATAACTTAAAGGACTAGAGTACATGCTTTGCATGTTGGAACCATGAATTACATCCCCTATACCACATGGTCTTCTGAGCTGGAAGCAACCCTCAAGCACTTAGCTGGGAATAGCCTGCAAACACCACTGCATGTAACCTATAAAACAAGGAAGAGAAGGAGTGATCCAAAGTCATCAAGGATGTCTTCACTTTTCAATTGGGAATTTGTAGCTTTATTTATAGAAATGGCCTGAGCTTTGTGCTTGGGGATCATTCATGGTGGGGTTGATTTAAACAGAGGCCTCCAGCCTACAAGTATATGTTCACCTTTTGAGCTCTCTTTCTGTCCCCTTAGGCTCTCTCTTAACACTTAAGAATAATTATGAAGAAAATATTGAATTGTTTGACCAAAGATTTAACATCTACCTGAAAGCAAGAACGAGTTACTGTCAGAGGGAAGCAATCAAGGACAAATAGGCTATCTTAACACTTCAATGTCTAGTTCTAGAAAAATGTTCTAATAATGTATAGGGTATGGGTTTAAAGTCTGGTAGTTTACTCTAATTGCTGTCCATGCCCAGCATCATGTTTATTCCACCAACCATAATTTCAATTATAAATATGGTGTGTAGCTCCATCTATATAGACAACATGTTTTCAAGCCAGGGGAAGCAGCTCTTCTGTTTTTCTGACTGAGGCTCTTGTGCAAAGCTAGAGATTCTCCCTTGGTTTACTTACACACATAATATAGAAATTAAAGAGATTAATGTCCAGCCTCCATACTTTTAAGAGACAATTATAAGGCACATTCTACAGTTCTTCAGAGTCTCTGATAATATTGAACCCAGACACTATAGAATTGGTTTGATAATACGCCTTCCTTCCCTGCACATCATCCCTCTTGATTATTGGGATCACCTGGATTTAAATTATTTCCTGTCATGTCTTTTCCTCAAGCTCTGAATTGGGTACAAATGAACATACTTAATATTTCTGAGCTTTCATTTTTCTCATTAGTAGGGCAAAATGCATACACATGCAAACACACACATATACCAAATGCATATATATATATACACATATATATTACCTGTAAAATTAGCTATCAGGTATATTTTATTTATTCAACAATTACTGGCTAGTTCCCAGTCTTAGACAATTAATTTTTCTCTCAGTTCAGACCCAAAACCTTCAGCTCTTCCTGAGTCTGAATCTCTGATTTTTATTCCTGGAGCCTTGCCTCTTATAAGCAGAGGCACGGTGGAACAGAAGTTTAGTTAGTAAAGCATGTCTTAGCACTTAGAATTTATCACTTGACCTTCAGCCTTCTGTCTGCTGTGCCTTGCAAGTTTCATTTATGTGAAGAACACACTTTCCAAAAGGATGCTCAGGAGCAGAGGCATTGTGCCCAGTTTCACCGTGTCATCCTGACTTTCAGGGAAAAACTTGCTCCACTCTTCAGCAAGCAGTCTTGCTGGTGGCTTCAGCAATGGCTTTCAGAAACTGACAGCAGGAAATCCAAGGAGAAATCATTGTTTCAATAACATAATAGAGATCTAGTTGTCTGTCTTTAACCAGTGACTTTAGCAAATAGAATTAAATTCATGTTGACCACACCATGCTGAATTTAGCATTTCTTTATTCCTTCTGAGTGACCCATGGAACCTACTATATTTGTTTTGAAAAAATATATATATTTCTTCAATAAAGCAGCTATTTCCTAGTTGTTTTTTAATGTACAGTGAAAATAATGTGTGTGACAGAGAAAGAAAGACAGATCCAGAGACAGAGATAGAGAGAAATGCAGAGAGAAATTTTTTCTAAAACATGAACCCAAAGGGCAGAGCCACCTGACATAGCCATAGTGGGAGAGGAAGCCTGACATTGATAAATTGGGTCAGAACAAAAGAAAACTCTCTTACACTTTTTACAGGAATTGTTTTTGCAAAAGCCGTAAATATTTTTAACTGAATTTGCAAAGAAAGAACAATAACCAGAAAGTCACACATACCTCCTTTGTTCCTGCTTGTCATTTGCCTTCAGAATGCAAGCAAAGCTACATTACCTGCTACAGGGGAGAACAAAGAGAAAACACAGCATCATCCAAGAAGCCAGATGACCTGAAGAACTTAAGGCTCCAGCCTGTTTATTCTGTAACATATCTCCTATTTTGGTTTGTTTGCACTACTGGAGATTAAAATGATTTAAATCATTAAACATGATTTTAAAAAATCATGTCTCAAAACATGATTCTTACATGATTTTTACCTTTGAGTATGCCCCTGGCCTCCCATCTCCTGATTTCTCAACAAATGAGGAAGACAGAAGTTTCCAATTGCTTCTTATAGTCACAGGAATAATCTCTGAATTAAAAAGGGGGTGGGACATGGATTTGAGAATTGCTTCTGCCTCCATTCACTTTCACAGAAATAGAAACATCCCCTGTTTAACAAAAGTCAAAATTTGGAGTGACAGTGAGTGGCTTTGACCATGTATGTAGATGAAATGGGCCCATTTTCATCTTCAAATGGAGGGAGAGACAGAAAATAATGACTCATCAGTGACTTTTCGCCTCTAGACCTACAGTCGCTCTATTAGGGACTTTGTAGACCATGATTACCAAACCCCATTTACACTTTATAACATAATTATTGGCATATAACAAAAACTCCATAATAATTTGTTCCAATATTCTTTCCATTGCCCAACTTGTAAGTTTGGGTTTCGTACCTTGCCGAATGTCAAGTCAATAAATACTTAGCAAAATATCAAATTTAGCTAAGGAAAAGAAGGTTTATTAAGTTTATTGATACAGCTGGAGTGGAAGGGTGGAACACCAGGTTAACTAATTGATCTAAAGTGTATCTAATTCTGTCATTTTAATCTCACTTGAAGAGATACTCAGCCAATAGCAGATGAGTGGGAAATAACAGCAGAATAAAAGGAAGCATGGCCAGAAAATTAATAGGAGAGAAACAAACAGATGACAGAACAAGACAGGGTTCCTCCACCTGGACAGACAGCAGAACCAGACAGAGCTTAGATGTGGGAACAGACAGAGGAATCAGGCAGGGCTCAGAGACCCAGAATGTGACAAGTGTCTGGTGCACAGGAGTCACACCCATGCACCCAGACTAAGGAAAATCAGGTAGATAGGTCCCAGAAATAAGTCACAGAGCAGCAAGCCCTCCAAGGAGCTGGAGGTGACAAGTTTCCTCTGAGTTAGATGGTTTCTAGATCAGGACTACTGAAGCTGAGAATGACAAAGAGATCATTGTACATGGGAGGTGAACTACACATGGCAATTCAGACCAGACAGAGAAAGAGACAAGACTAATGACCTCACACAGGAGAAACTGAGAGCTATTTATTCATGCCCTACTTAAGCTATAAAAAACTTTATCATCTTGAGGATCTGAGTTTTGTATGCAAATCTTTCATACAATTCTCAAAAACCCACGGGCATGGGAAAAATTCATCTTTATGCTAATATTATTACTTGTGACAATTAATGGAGACAGACAGACTTGTTATTTAAAACACTACCTCCCTAGGCCTTTGTCTTAGGATAATACCTGTAGAAACTTAAGGAGAAAGGGAAACAAAGCCTGTTGTTAAGGAGCAGTCCTTTGGGTCACGATGGTGGAGGCCTGGTGGTGGGGAAGGCTCTGAGAACTTGGGGGACACACCCAGAATTTTGGATGGGTTACTTGGATGCTCCAGACAGGTCATATAGCAATGCAGCATTGCTTGGGCCTAGTAAGGTTGCAGGTCACCTGGAGCACCTTGGGATCCATGGAGACTGAGATGTAGTTCTTACTGCCTCTTGTTGTCCATGTGTTGACTAAATATTTCTGCATCTGTTTCTCATAATTGGGTAATGGTAGAAAATTCCTCCTTTTTTAAAAAAAATTTTTTTATTCTTTAATTAGTGAGTCCAGATTTTCGAGCTTGTTTTTCCTTCAAACAATGTTCGCAAACACATCCCTCCACCAGTGCCCATTCTCCACCACCAATAAACACAATATCCCTCCAACCTCCCAATCCCATCTCCCCCACACTCCACCCTACCTCTGTGGCAGGGTATTCCCTTTTGATCTCTCTCTCTCCAATTGGGTGTTGTGGTTTGCAATAGGGGCATTGAGTGGCCATCCTGTTCAGTCTCTAGACTACTTTCAGCACGCATCTCCCTTCCCGTGCGGGATCTCCAACCACATTTTACTTGGTGTTCCCTTCTCTATCTGAGCTGCCTTTTTTCCCCAGCAAATGAGACCAGCTTCCAAGCCATGGAGCCAACCTACTGGTACTTATTTCTACTATTCTTGGACACTAGTCTCCTACTCTGTTATTTTATATTCCACAGATGAGTGCAATCTTTCTACATCTGTCTCTGACTCATTTCACTCAGCATGATACTTTCCATGTTGATCCACTTATATGCAAAGTTCGTGACTTCATTTTTTCTAACAGCTTCATAGTATTCCATTGTATAGATGTACCAGAGTTTCTTTAACCAGTCATCTGTTCTCAGGCAAGAAGCTTCTGCACCGCAAAAGATACAGTGACCAGAATACAAAGACAATCTACAGAATGTGAAAGGATATTCACCCAATACCCATCAGATAAGGGGTTGATATCAAGGGTATATTGGGCACTGGCTGAACTCTATAAGAAGAAAACATCCAACCCCATCAGAAAATGGGGCGACAAAATGAACAGAAACTTTCCCAAGGAAGAGATACGAATGGCCAAAAGGCACATGAAAAAGTGTTCTACACCACTAATCATCAGGGAGATACAGATCAAAACAACCATGAGATACCACCTCACACCACAGAAACTGCCACACATCCAAAAGAACAAAAGGAACCACTGTTGGAGAGGATGTGGGGAGAAAGGGACCGTTCTACACTGCTGGTGGGAATGCCGACTGATTCAGCCCTTTTGGAAAACAATATGGACGATTCTCAAAAAATTAGAAACTGAACTCCCATTTGACCCATAAATAGCACTACTGGGAATATACCCTGGAGAAGCAAAAAAGTATAGTCAAAATGACATCTTCACTTATATGTTCATTGCAGCACTGTTTACAATAGCCAGAATCTAGAAAACTCCTTCTTGAAGCAGAGATTCTGGCATGCAAGTGAGGTTGAGGTTAGTCACTGGTTACCTTAATGGCCAGTGCACAATCACAGACACTTTATTTTGGTGGGGTGCAGTTTCCCAAGCAATGCTCAGGAGTACTCAGGACCACTCCTGGCAGCAATTTTCAGCCAACTGGCCAAACTATTCAAAGCTTGAACCTAGTGATGTGGCACTTCTCGAACCCTGGGGAGAATTACCCCATTGGGATTAAGAGGTCTCCAGGGTTACACCTCATGGTGGTCAGGGGGACATGTGGGGCTGGAATGGAATTCAGGCCCTTAAACTCATCCCTGAGCCAGTTCCTGGGGCCCAGAGACTATTTTCTTCATATCACTAGTGATATCCAGTTGCTATTGTGAAAAGTTCTTGGGAAAGGAGAAAAATCTATGCTCTAGATCATGGACTCCGTTTACAAGTTTTTTATGGACATCTTCAAAATTTGAGCCAATCAAAAAAAAAATTTGAGCCAATCAATGAAGCCCAGTCAGCTATCTACTTAATACCCCCACACACACCACTCTCTCTCTTTTTCTCCCCACTTCTCAAGCACCCAGACACATTATTCTATTTTACACAACTCCTGACTGAATTTGAGAGAACGAAAAAGTAGAAAAATAGTTGGGGCAGAGGGCCGGGACATATACCTGGCATGAGGAGGCCCTGGCACCCAATGGCAACATTTCCACCACAGTACCATAAAAACTGACTTCTCCCTAGCACTACTGAGAAGCACTTGCCACCACCCACAAAAAATAACCATAAAAAAGTTATCCTGTTTCTAAGTGGGAGACCAGTTAAATTGCAATCATGCTAATGGAGTGATATGGTCACAGTGCAGTAAAATAAAAACTGACCAAACCTTTCATCCTAACCAAGAAGCCCAACCTGAAGTTACTCAAACTCAATCAAGCAACTTTTTTAGAATAGTGTGCTCAAGACTAAATGCTACCCAACCAACAAAATTTCATGGCAGAATAAGCAGGACTCTTTGATTTCTCCTCCAGCAGATAAAGGGTTCCAGCTCTGTTTAAGAATCTGTCGTTTAGGTTGGAAGCTTGTCACAAGTTGGGGCAAGGCGGGGCAGGGAGAAAGGAGGGCAAAGGGCAGTTAGGATAGAGAAGGGACCAGTATGATAATAATAATATTTAGAAATTATCACTCTGGACAAGAAATGAGTATTGAAAATAGGTAAAGGGATATGCATGATAACCTTTCAGATCTGTATTGCAAACCATAATGCCCCAAAGGAAACAGACAAAGCAATAGAGAGAGGGAAAGGGAGAGAGAGAGCGAGAGAGTGAGAGAGAGAGAGAGGGAGAGAGGGAGAGAGGAGGAGGAGGAGGAAGAAAAGTGCCTGTCATTGAGATGGGAAGCAGGGGAGGGAAACTGGGTGGGAACATTGGTGGGGGAAAGGTACACTGGCGAAGGGACGCGTGTTGGTGGAACATTATATGACTGACACCCAACTATGAACAACTTTGTAACTATGTATCTCATTATGATTTAATTTTCTAAAAAAAAGTTTTAAATACCAATTTCAAGGAAATAAAAATAAAATAATTTGAAATAAGCAATAAAAATTAATACTTCCCCAAGAAATCAGCCTAATTCAGAGTGCACTTCTAAAATTAAATTTTCATTGTAAGACTAAAGCATATAATACAACTTTAACAGATGCTCGGACTCTTAACCTCAGAAACAAAGTCAGAGTGAAGAGCATCAACAGGGAGTTTCAATAAACTATGGTGACAGAATGTTAGTACTCAGAACTGCTGGACTGCTGGGTGTATTTTGAGAAGGTGTAAATTATGTCTTTAGACGTACTCTTGTAAAACATGAACTCAATAAAATAATTAAATATCAATTATAACAAAAGAATCTCTCTGCTGTATGTCCTTCCTGGTGGAGGTAGTAATGAGCAATTCCTTTTTTGTTTTTTTGGGTTTTTTTTTGCTTTTTGGGTCAGACCTGGTGATGCTCAGGGGTTACTACTGGCTTTGTACTCAGGAATCACTGCTGGCGGTGCTCAGGGGACCATATGGGATGCTGGGAATTTAACCCAGCTCAGCTGTGTGCAAGGAGAATGTCCTACCCACTGTTCTATGGCTCCAGCCCCCACAATTTCATCATTTTAATGCATTATGTGCTGATCATCACTAGGCAAGTACGTTGTACTAATATTCAGAACCCTGTATGGGGAAAAAAAAAATCAGGCAGGCAAAGACCAGTAGGCCATGCACAGTTCCTAGAACTGAGTATAATGTCTCCAGGCAACAGGCAAGGGAGTTTCTGGATGATGGATCTTTTCAAGGTCAGATGGAAGAACTTTCAAACTCCCCCCACGAAACCAGCCAAACTTTTGTATCTTCTGCTTCCAGCCTTGTACTCAGGCACAAGCCCTTTGTCCTAATAAATCTGAATCTAGTGTATAGGGGTGGAAAGTTCTTATCTCATAAATTTCTGTTTTCCAAAATTCAAGAAAAAAGGTTTTTTTTTAAGCAATAGGATTGAGCCACTTTTGTGCCATGGGTCCTACATCAAGCCAGAGCCGTAGGAATGTGAGAGAAGAAGCTGGTCCCTGCATTAACTATGTCCCAATGGAAGATATTTGTGACCCATTGGGGATTCTCTGTCCTCATTTATTTGGAATGGAAACATCTTCTCCTGGAGTGTGAGAGAGATCTTGCTGACTCGGGGCATGATGTAGATGTGTGGTTTTAAAAAGAAGCACCTAAAATTCTCTGATTTGGTCTCAAGAAAGATTCAAATTGTTAGTGAAAGCGCTTTCACCAGAGCAAGCAAATCCACTTTAGAAGGGGTTGAGCAAAAATGGCCCCAAAAGGAGACCTTATGTTTGTCTCCTCCCACAATCAAGCAAATGTACAATTTGGGTCCATTACACACAATCTGGTCTGAAAACTCAATAAGCAAATCATTCACAGCAGGGAACAAAGGACAGAATTCAGGTGGAATAGAGACAGATACCCTTCCAAGAAAGAATCCACAACTCAGAGCAAGAAGTTACAAATGGAAAAATATTTCTAAGATTCAGAACTTTACCTGAGAGGAGGGCAGGGATTTGCTGAACACCTGACATTTGAGCCCTCACACTCTATACTTTTAACCATACAGGATACATAAAAATTGGTCTCTGACAAGTTTAAGTTTACTGAGAACCAACTTAATGGATTCTTTCAACTTTGTAAAGATAGTGAATGCCATATTGAAATTCACTCTTTTTAGTAAGAGGCCTTGAGAATAAATCCTAAGAAAACTCGATCTAACTTAAGCAAATAGTTGAGCTTGAATCCAAAGGACAATGATTAGCATTGCTTATTTGAGCAAACTGGAGCGATAGCACAGCCGGTAAGGTGTTTGCCTTGCATGTGGCTGACCTGTATTCGACCCCTCCATCCCTCTCGGAGAGCCTGGCAAGCTACCGAGAGTATCCCGCCTGCATGGCAGAGCCTGGCAAGCTACCTGTGGCATATTCGATATGCCAAAAACAGTAACAACAAGTCTCACAATGGAGACGCTACTGGTGCCCGCTTGAGCAAATCGATGAACAATTGGACGACACAGCTACAGGCTACTTGAGCAGACAAATAGACCTGGACCCTGCTATCCCACACATGACTACTAGCAAAAACAGTGCATCTCTATAGCCAGATAGAATCCTATGCAATTCCCAAAGTTGAACCAGTTACCATTACTGCTATGCTTCCTTGCTGGCACGTAATCATCCAGTTTCCCTAGGAATAAAATCTCTCACCATCTGGGACACCCCCTTTTTCTTAAACTCTCCTTCCACCTCACAAACCTGTAAAATTACTTTTGATGTGCATACCACATCTTCATGATCAACTGATTTTTTATTGTACATCTAGGTTGATTTTAAATCTTTGGTATTGTATAGAGTGTGGCAATAAATATGGTGTGCATTTGTCATATTGAATGAATGTTTTTCTGTCATAGGGGTAGATTCCCAACAGTGGGATTACTGGTCATACGGCAGCTCAATTTTAAGTTTACTGAGAACCCTCCATACTGATTTCCATAAGGGCTGAATCACATAACATTCCCACCAGCAGTGGATGTGAATTCTTTTTTCAGTCTGTCCTGCCAACACAGATTATTTCCAGTTTTTTTGTAATATGCCATTTTCTCTGGTGTGAGATGGTATCTCATTGTTGTCTTGATTTGGATTTCCCTAATAACTATGATCAAGACCATTTTTAACTTTTTTAATTTTTAATTTTTTAATATTTTTTTTTTTGCTTTTTGGGTCAAACCCAGTGATGCCTTGGGGTTACTCCTGGCTTTGCACTCAGGAATTATTCCTGCCAGTGCTTGGAGAACCGTATGGGATGCCAGGGATTGGATGCGTGTGCAAGGCAAACACCTGCCCCCTGTACTATCCCTCCGGCCCCTAGAGACTGTTTTTAATGTGACTCTTGGCCATCCATTGATTTTGCTCAGACAGGTATCTGTTCTTTTCTCTCATCATTTTTGATGGGCTTTAAAAAATGTTTTGTTGTTGATCTTTATGAATCTACTATATATCCTGGATATAAACTTTTTATCTGATGTCTTGACTGCAAATATTTTCTCCCATTCAGTTAGCTGTCTTTTAGTTTTAGCTCGTGTTTCTTTTGCCCTGCAGAAACTCTTTAATTTGATGCAGTCCTATTTGTTTATTTTATTGTCACCTTTGCAAATGGCATTGTATCACTGAAGACAACACTGAGGTTCAGATCTTGGAGAATTCTGCCTATATTATTTCAATGTATCTTATAGATTCTGGTCTGATCGCAAGGTCTTTGATCCACTTTGAATAAACTTTTCAAGGTGTATCACAGATATTTTCTATTCTAAAACTGGATTCTGTTTAATTCCTATAAAAACAAATGTTGTAGGTGTTGTGTTTTTTTAAATTTTTTTATTGTTGTAGGTGTTGTGTTTTATTTTCTTCAAATTTTTTTTGAGGTGGGGGCACACCTAGCTGTATTCAAAGTTTTCTCCTGGCTCTGTCCTCAGGGACCATTCCTGGTGGGTCCAGGAGACCAGAGGACTTGAGGGGATCAAATCTGAGTCAGTCCCGTGCAAAGCAAATGCCCAGCACGTTGCACTATCTCTCTGGCCCTTTATCTTCAGATTTTAATTGAATTGAACTCATAGCACAAAATTTGTCTCTGGAGTAGCAACTCAAGGAACTCAGTTTTGTGATATTCTTTATTGATATGTTTTGATTTTGACTTGTGCACATGTAATAGTTACAGTTTACAGGTAAAATTTATTATAATCTTTCCATTCAGAATTGCTTTGGAATTGTAGTTCCTTAGTTACTGAAATACTACGTTAAAGTTTTAATTGTTCTAGTTATCCCACACTCTCTTCTATCTTTTGAAGGCCAGGAGGATAACAAGCTTTCATGTGATATTTTCAGCACTCTATTTGTTGAATGTGACCTACTCTCAAACCAAAAACAACGAAATGGAAATTCTACTCTTTACCACTTCTCTTCTAAGCCTTTGCACCTTTCTAAAATCTGCCTGCATTTCCGTACATTCCAATAACTTCATGTAGTTTTTGCTTTTAGTTTATATATTGCATGGTTTTAGTTGTTTTGTAAGAAATATAATGTGATGTGAACTTATTTTCACCATACATGTGAAATAATTCTCATTCACTCTCAAATTAAATACAAATTCCTTATAATATTATTGCATTACTATCATACTATCAGATTAGGACTTCTCTCTACCTCTCTTATATATTTTGTTTCATCCTTCTTTTGTGTCGTAAATCAGCCACACTGATCTTTTATAAATACTTATGTACAAATTCTTCTATAAAAATATTTTTGCTTTTTTTAAATTTTTCTTGATATTTCCTTCTTCAACTCTTACATGGTTTCTCATTTTTATTAAACTATAGCTTATATGTATAGCTTATACAGTAACAGATACATACATACCTCTCGGAGAGCCGGGCAAGCTACTGAGAGTATCCTGCCCACACGGCAGAATCTGGGAAGCTATCCGTGGCATATTCGATATGCCAAAAACAGTAACAATAGGTCTCATTCCCCTGACCCTGTAAAAGCTTCCAATCGTTGGGAAAGAGGAGTAAGGAGAGGTTGCAAAAATCTCAGGGCTATGGGGCTGGAGTAATAGAACAGCAGGTAGGGCATTTGCCTTGCATGGGGCCAACCCGGGTTCGATTCCCAGCATCCCATATGGTCCTCTGAGCACCGCCAGGGGTGATTCCTGAGTGCAGAGCCAGGAGTAACTCCTGTGCATTGCCAGGTGTGACCCAAAAAGAAAAAAAATCTCAGGGCTGAATGTAATAGAGACGTTACTGGTGCCCACTCAGTAAATCGACAAACAATGGGATGATAGTGATACAGTGATACAGTGATAGCTTACATGTAATTTTTTTGAAATAAAAATTTATTCTAGCTGCAGTCCAGAGAATAAATTAGAAGGGGCAGGAGTGGAAGTGGAATAGCCACTTAGGAACTTAGAGCTGAAATGGAGACCACACATGTGGAGAAATGTAGCTACATTTGTGATATATTATTTTTTATTTAATTTTTCTGTTATATATTCTTGGGTGAATTCACAATACTCAGTTTTGAAGAATGTTTACAAGGAGAGATAATGAGTTGTCAAAAGTGGTGTGCTGATTTGAAAATTAAGTAAATATGAGTATTTTATCGAGACAAAGATGAGGGGACAGGGCAGATTTGAGAGTTGGAAAGTATTATACTGTGAATATTTATGCATAGTAATGCAGGTAAATGAAGATGTGAAAAGGTTGTTGAGTACTGGAGACTGAAGCTCAGAAAAGTTAAAAAATGTTCTGTGTATATACTTCGAGTGTATCTCAGCAAGATTCAATATATTTAGTTGTCATATCACTATAGTTTTCTTCAATCTGGAAAATTTTTAGTCACTTCTTGATTTTTATGGCCTTGACATTTCTAAAGATCCTGGTGAGTTATTTTATAAAATGTCATAATTTGTCTAATATTTCTTCATGATTAGATCTAGATTACATGTCTTTGGGAAAATATCTCAGAAGTAATGTCATTCCTTTCATTGCTTCCTATTGGATGGCACTTGTTGATTTTTTCCTTTACTGCTAAGGTTGATGCTGATTACTTGATTAAGGTGATGTATGCCAGATTTCTTCTCTGTAAAGAGAGCTACTCATTTTGTCTTTCCGATTTACAAGCATTTTATTGAAAGGTACTCTGATATCATGTAAACATCCCATTCCTCATTATACTTTAGAGACTAATTTTTAAATTCATTGATATTTCTTGCATTATTTCACCACTACTTTGATGGTTGCCAGGAAATTCTCATCTTATCATTTCTCATGCTGAGGAAAAAAAAGGTTTTTCTCTTCTTCTCATTTATATAAGATAAATAAGTTCTGCATGGATGACTGGGGAGATAGCTTACTGGATCAAATGCATACTTTGCATTGGGAAGTTCAGGTTCAATACCAGCAATATCTCCAGGATTAACCCAAGCAGAAGTTGTTCCCAAGGTGTGTCTACCCAAAACTGTAACAAAAATTGGGTGGAATAATAATAAAATTCTATTTTATTGGTGTTAGTCTCTAACCATGATTTTCTCTTTTGGTACTTAAATTTACTCAGAAGCCCACGAAAGTCTCTTTGGTCTGTTATCTCTTTTGGTATAATTTTCTGAGCATCTCTTTGTTTCTGGAATAAGTTTTCCTATTTCTTTCCTTTTCTTTTCTTTCCTTTCCTTTTCTTTTCTTTTCTTTTCTTTTCTTTATTTTTCATAGCCCTCTTAATTATACACTTCTTCAAAGAATTCTGGTTATTTTTAATGGAGAATGGTATTTAGAAACTAAGCTCTGGGTGTTAAGTGTGTTAACTGCCATTGCAATTTTACTGTTCTTAGATGCATGTGTCTATGTTTAACTCTTAGCTCTACCTACCTTGCGTTCATTTTAATTGCAAGTCAACACCATAAGCTTAATTATTATTTCTTCTTTTTTGTTTGCATAATCCCTTCTCCAAATGAGAAAGCCAGCTCCTATTGGTACCAATCTGCTTATTTCCCGGGGTAACCCTCTCTATACAAGGAAGTCTCCAGTCACCACAACTGCCTCCTTAGATCTTACTTGGATTGTATGTTCCCTTAATCCTCATTGCACGTGTACTTCACATCTCTCTAAAGCTACATTTGTCAATGACAGTTGCAACAGCCATTCTCCCCTAACACCTGCAGTTACCTCCTCACCCATCTTGGACTTAACATCCTGCGTTGGCTGCTTCCATTCCATTCCATAAGAACACTTTTACCAAGCTAGTAGTCCAGTGTTCCACAGGGCATTGCACATTTCTCCTTTTCTGTTTCACTTGGACCTGCATTTGCAGACCCCTCGCCTGTGTATGTAGCTTGCTTCATTTTTCTTGTTTCAACACCTTACACTTGATTATAATCATTTATGTTATCTAAACTTCATGGACTCTGAAATTCTGCAAAATGCTACTGGGATGTCCTCTACCCATCATCTGCAACATCACATTCCAGTATTCTTCACAACTCATACATGAAATCACTTGGCAACTTTTAAATTGTGGTTTTTCAGTAGGTAAGAACATGAGGAAAGAATAAAGAAAGAAAACAAAAGTTTATGTCTAACATTTTTTATTTTCAGAATGTATAAAATAACATTTTTATTTTATAAAATAAAAAATAAACTGTTTCTAGAAAACTTTTCAGGTTCACAACAAGTTTAAAGAAAGTACACATATTTCTCATGTATAACCTGATCCCACACGTGCATAGCCTCACTGTCTATCAAAATTCTACAACAGAATGGTGAATTTGTTACAACTGATGAACCTATATTGATATATCATCACTCTGGTTTATTATCACCCACTATAAATTCTTTTCTTTCCCTAACTCCTGGCAATTGCTATTCTTTTTATTGTCTCTATAGTTTTGACATGTCCAGATTATCATGTGATTGGATTCATATGGAGCATAGTCTTCTCAAAATTTATTTCACCTAATAAGAACTATCTGAGTTCTCCTTTGTCTTTTAATAACAAAGGTTTATTCCTTTTAAAAATTATTTTAGCAGAGAATAAATCAATTGTTTGAATGTATAACAGTTTATCCACTTACCTACTGAAAGATACTTCAAGTTTTGTAAATAATCAATAAAGCTGCCATAATTGCACCGTGCAAGTGTAGTTGTTGAATCCTAAGAGTATGTTTAAAGGTGAAGAAACTTGCAAAATGTTTTTCAAAGTGGCTACATCATTGGGTATTCTTGCCAACAATAAATAAGAATTCTTACATTTTCACTGGTGATGAAAATGTACAGTTTCACCACCAGTATTTAATGTTGTCAGTGTTCTAGATTTTGACAATTCAAAAATAGGCAAATTGCAAGGTAGATAGTGGAATTTCATGTATGTGTATGTGATGCTGAGACTCAGACCAAGGGCCCCACACATACAAGATATGCACTTTACCATTGAGTTGCATCTTCTGCCCTGCCTGGATTTCATTGTTTCATTTGCATTTCTCTAAAGTCATCTGATAAAGAGCATCTTTTCATGTGCTTATTTGCTAGCTATATGATTTCTTTGATGAGGTGCTTGTTCAGGTCTTTCTTCACTTTTAACTTGAATCTTTCATTTTCTTATTGATGAATTTGAAGAGTTCTTGAAAATTTGAATAGCAATTCATGATTAGATGTGTCGTTCAAATATTTTCCCTTCATCTGTGATTTTTCTTCTCATTCTTCTGACGTTATTGTTTGTAGAACAGAACTTTTTAATTATAATAAAATACTGCTTATCAATTATTTCTTTCAATGATAAAGTTATTACCAAAAGTAATTCCATCTAGGTTTTCTCCTGTGTTAACTCTAGAATTTTATAGCCTTATATTTTACTTTTAAGATTATGATCCATTTCAAATTAATTTTTGTAAAGGGTTCAAGATTTGTATTGCTTTTTTTTGTTTTGGTTTTAGTAGTTTTACTTGTAGATGTTCAGCTGTTCAGCTGTTCTAGCATCATTTGTTGAAAAAAATATTTCTACCTTTACATTTTTTTCAAAGATCCGTTCACTATGGGTATATATGAGGGTTTATTTCTGAACTCTTTGTTCTATTCCATCAATTTATTTGTCTGCCCCTTCACTAATAGCACACAGTTTTTATGTAGATTATGAAGAGTTACAATAAGTCTTTAAGTCAGATTGTGTCAGTTTTCTGACTTTTTTCCCCAGTGTTGTGCTATCTATTCTGATTTTTTGTTTCTACATCACTGTATCACTGTCATCCGTTGTTCATCAATTTACTCTAGCGGGTGCCACGTCTCCATTTGTCCCAGCCCTGAGATTTTAGCAGCCTCTCCTTACTCGTCTTTCCCAATTATCAGAGGCTCTTTCAGGGTCAGGAGAATGAGACCTGTTATTGTTACTGTATTTGGCATACTGAATACACCATGAGGGGTTTGCCAGGCTCTTCCATGCTGGTGGGACACTCTCGGTAGCTTGCCAGACTCTCTGAGAGGTTTGTTTCTACATATAAAATTCATATTTATATGTAAAAATAAGTTTATTTATAACAAAAAATAAGTTTCTTGTTATCTACAGATGTGACATGTTTGTTTGTTTGTTTTTTGCTTTTTGGGTCACACCCGGCGATGCACTGGGGTCACTCCTGGCTCATGCACTCAGGAATCACCCCTGGCGGTGCTCAGGGGACCATATGGGATGGGATTCGAACCCAGGTTGGTCACGTGCAAGGCAAATGCCCTACCCGCTGTGCTATCACTCCAGCCCAGATGTGATGTGGTTTTAAGTAGGATTGTATTAAATCATTAAACCAAGTTAAGAAGAATCAACATCTGGATAGTGTTGAATCTTTTTATCTCTGACCATAGATCATCTTCCAATTCTTATTTCTTTTATTATACTTTATAATTTTCCTTCTATATATTTTATATGGATTTTTTCAAGTTATCTGATATATTCAAATTTGGGTAGTATTAATATAAATGCTAATGTGTTTTTTAATTTCAAATTATTTTTCTAGTTGCTAGTGAAAGGGCAAGTGATCAATTTTAACACATTAAATTTATATCCTACTGTCTTGCTACAATTATTAGTTCCAGTAGATTTTCATCATTTATTTTGTATTTTCTACACAGATGAGCACATCATCTGTAAGTTTTATTTCTCCCTTCCTTTAGTATATTTATATATTTTATATCTCCTTTTCTAATCTTTTTGCATTAGCTAAAACTTCCAATATGATGTTGAAAAGAATTGCCTTTTTGATAATTTTGGTAAAAGGGCTTCTATTTTCTTACCATTAAACATATTAATTATAGAATTTGTTAGAGATTCATTGTCAAGTTGAGAAATTTTTATTTCATTTTTGTTTACTAAGACATTACCATGAGGGGGTATCAAATTTTATTAAATGCTTTTACTGCATTATAGGTTGATATCAGTATTTCTTCTATAGGCTGTTGATGTGGGAGATTACTTAATTTCCTTCGCTGATCCTGTGTTCCACACATAGGCTAAATCCCACTATATAATGGTATGTAAATCTTTTGCTACACTGTTAGATTAAATCTGCCAATATTTTGTTGAAAGATTTTGCATCTATGTTTATGACTGATACTGTAGGTTTTGGGTTTTTTTCTATGTAATAATTGTGCCTGGTTTTAGTACTAAATTGTAGCACTGGTTTATGAAACAAGTCAGGAGGTTTTTATAAGTTATTATTTGCTCATTTACTTGTGATGCTAGGGATCAAACCTAAGGTCTGTTTTATGCAAAGTAACTACTTTACCATTCAGTCGCAAATCCAGCCAAGTTAGGAAGCATTTTTTTTCTTCTGTTTCTCTCTTTTGAAAGAGATTGTGGGAAAATAATATGGCTTTTTTCTCTTTTCTGTTTTGTAGAATTCGCTAGTCAAGTCATCTAATTCTGTGTTGGAAGGCTACTAACTATTAATTTAACTTCTTAGATAGATGTATTCCTATTCAGAGTGGAGTGATAGCACAGCGGGTAGGGCGTTTGCCTTGCACACAGCCACCCCGGATTCAATTACTCCACCCCTCTCGGAGAGCCCCGCAAGCTACCAAGAGTATCTTGCTACCAAGAGTATCTTGCCCGCATGGCAGAGCCTGGCAAGCTACCCGTGGCGTATTCGATATGCAAAGAACAGTACCAACAAGTCTCACAATGGAGAAGTTAATGATGCCCGCTTGAACAAATCGATGAGCAATGGGATGACAGTGACAATGACAGTGTAAATTTTGGCCGATTGAGCTTTTGAGGAATTTGTTTATTCCATCCAGGTTATTAACTTAAAGACATTGAAATGTTCTTTTGTCCATGAGATTCATAGAGATCTCCCCCTTTTATTTCTGTTGTCAATAAGGTGTATCTTTTCTCTCTTTATCTTTTTCTTTTTTACACTGGACTGAAGTTTATTGATTTTACTGATCTTTTCAAAGAATTAGCTTTTGGTTTTATTGATATTCTTCACTGATTTCCTGTTTGTAGCTGTAATAATTTCTATAATTTTAATTTTTTCCTTTATATTCCTTCCCTTATATTTAAAAATAATTCCTAAAGAGGAAGCTTAGATTATTGATTTTAGTTCAAGCTAAAATTACTGATTTTAGTTCTGTCTGTCTGTCTGTCTGTCTGTCTGTCTGTCTGTCTGTCTGTCTGTCTGTCTGTCTGTCTCTCTCTCTCTCTCTCTCTCTCTCTCTTTCTCTGTGTGTGTGTGCTTGTTTGTTTGTTTGTTTGTTTGGGGGGGTCACACCCGGCAGTATGTAGATTAGTCCTGGCTCTCTGATCAGGGATCACTCCTGATAGGACTCAGAGGACCATATGACCATATGGGGTTCTAGGGGTTGAATTCAGGTAGGTTGCATACAAGACAAGTGTCCTACCTGCTGTATTATCTCTCCAGTTCTGACTATTTCTTTTCTTATGCAACCGCTTTGGTGATTTTCCAGATAACTTTCTTGCTATTGATTTCTATATAATCTTACTGAGGTCATGATTTCTATTTTTGGAAGTTACACTACAAACCTAAGCTTTGTGATTGGGATGTGGCCTGCTTTGTATATCCTACATGAGAAAAGCATGGATACTGCTGTTGTTGGATAAAGCAGTTTATAAATATCAATTATATCCAGTTGGTTTATGAGGCTATTGAGTTGAGTTCAATGCCCTTTCTGATTTTTTTTTCTTTTTCCCTTTTTGGCAGTTCTGGGAATTAAACTCAGGGCTTCACACATGTAGGGTAAGTATTATATATGTCATTCAGCCACATCTCTGGCCCCTTACTTGGTTTCTGATAACTGCATCTGTCTGTTTACAAAAAAGAGGTGCTAAGGTTTCTCCCTTTACTAATAAAATATCTATTTCTATTTTTAATTGCATCAATTTTCCCTTACATATTTTGATTCTTAGACACATGCACAGTAAGAATTATCATGTCTTGGGATAGTACAGCAGGTAAGGCACTTACTTACCTTGCATATGTCCAACCTGGGTTTGATCTCTGACACCCTATATTGTCCCCAGAGTGATCCTGAGTACATAGCCAGGAGTATGCCCTGAAACACTAGTTTTGTATAGAAACAAACAAACAATGTATTATCAGGTATGCTTCAAAAAACTTTTATCATCAATTACAGAGTTATTTGTGATTGGGTTTCAAACGCACAATGTTTTATTTTTTGTTTGTTTTTTTGTTTGGTAGGTTTTTGGGTCACACCCAACAGTGCTCAGGGATTATTCTTGACTGCACTAAGGAATCATTTCTCCAGCCCATCAAGCATGCAATGTTTGAACACAAGTCCCTTTATCAGTGTCCACTTTCCTCCACCACTGTCTTCCTTCCACCTTGTTTACCTCCCACCATAGGTGTAGCCCCTGCCCAATCGTACCCACACCCCAAAGAGGCCTGTTTCTTACTAAAGACCAATTATCATGTTCTTTGTTTCCATTGCCTTTAGGTACTGTTATTCACTATGCTTTGTTTTGTTTTGTTTTTATATGCTGCATAGGAGAAAGATCATTCCCTGTCTGTCTCTCTCCCTCTGACAAACTTCATTCAGCATTGATACTCTCTCCCTCTGGCTAACTTCACTCAGCATTGATACTCTTTAGATCCATCACATAGCAGCAAGTTACATGATTTCATCTTTTCTCATGGGCAAGTAATATTCCATTGTCAACTGTATCATAGTTTCTTTATCCAGTCATGTATTATTGAACACTTGACTAATTTCCTTATTTTGGCTATTGTGCTTCAAGGAACAAAGGAGGGGAGCAAATGCTTTTTCTTCATTTTTTGGGGGGGCCCTTGAAAACTACAAAACTTTATGAAAACTACAATACTCTACTAAAAGAAATAAAAGATTGACACAGGAATTGTAGACACATTCACTTTTTATAGATCGGGAAGATTAATATTGTCAAGATGGCAACAATTCCCAACACATTATATAGATTCAATGCAATACCTATTAAAATCCCCATGACATTTTTAAATGATAGATCAAACACTCCTGAAATTTATATGGAAAAAAACTTGCCACACTCCACCCTACAGCCCCTCCCTGTGAAAACCAAAGAAATCCTTTAAAAAATGAAAATAGGAGGCATTCTCTCCCCAACCTCAAACTGTACTAAAAAAAAACCTGTAGCACTGTAGCACTGTCGTACTGTTGTCTCATTGTTCATTGATTTGCTTGAGTGGGCACCAGTAATGTCTCCATTGTGAGACTTGTTGTTATGGTAACAGTAAAAATAACTATAGTAATTAAAATGGCATGATACTAGAATAAGGACAGATTCTCAGATCAGTGAAATAGAATTAAAAATCCAAGGACATATCATCAGATATATGGAAAGCTAATTTTTCATAAAGGCACAGAGAAGATAAAGTGAGCAAAGAGAGCTTCTTCAACAAATTGTATTGAAAAACTGGTCAGCCACATACAGAAAAATGAACTCAGACACCATGCACAAAAGTCAAATCAGAATGGATTAAGGAGACTTCAGTATCATGCTTAAATCCATAAGTTATATGGAGAAAAGATTAGGTATAAGTCTTGAAGACATAAAGCTAGATTTATCTGTAAGGAGTAGCCTCCATTAGCCAAGGAAATAGAAACAAAGATAAATCGGTGGGACTACATTAAATTAGGAGGCTTCTGCACCTCAAAGGAAGTGGTGACCAACATACAAAGACACCTCTTAGACTGGGAGAAATTATTTTCCCAGTGCTCATCTGATAAAGTGATAATATCCAAGATGCATAAAGCACTGATAGAACTATACTCCCGCCCCCCCCAAAAAAAATATTCCAAACCATCAAAAACTGGGGAAAAGAAATGAACAGAAACTCTCCAAAAAAGATATACAAATGTCCAAAAGACATATGAAAAAATGCTCTGCCTTACAAATTATTAGGAAAGTGCACATCAAAGTCATGCAATATCACTTCACACCAGAGAGATTGGCACATATCAAAAAAGAACAAGAATGACAGTATTGGTGTGGATGGGAGTTGAGGGGAAAGAAACCCTCATTCTCTGCTTGTGGGAATGTCAGCTGGCCTCTAGGAAACAATATTGAACTTCCTAAAAACAAACACACAAACAAATAAAAAAACCTAAGAATTGAACTCACCTTTGACCTAGCAATTTCACTTCTTGAAATATATCCCAAGGGCCCATGTCTTCTTGGAAATTTTTATAATACCCCCTTTTCATCCCTGATAACTTTCATTTCTCTAAAGTTCACTCCATATGAAATTATTATAACTATTTTTGTTTATTTGTATTGACATCATAAAACTTTCTACACCATTTACATAAAATATTTACGTATTTTTATATTTAAAATATAAAAATATTTAAAGTGGATTTCTTATAGACAGCATATAATTGATTCTTGATTTTTTTATCTATGCTATCTTTTTTTCTTTTTTTTATGAAAGTTACAAAACTTTAATGTTTGAGTTTCAGTCATACAATGTTAGAACACCCGTCCCTCCACCAGTGTACATTTTCCAGGACCAATGTCCCCAGTATCCCCCTCCCCCACTTCCACCCCTTCTCCTGTCTCTATGACAGACAACTTCCCTCTTATTCTCTCTCTCTACTTATGGGTAGTATGGTTTGCAATACAGATAGTGAGAGGCCATCATGTTTGGTCCTTAGTATATTTTCAGCAACATCTCCCATCCTGAGCAATCCCTCCAACCATCACTGACTTAGTGATCCCTTCTCTATCCCAGCTGCCTTCTCTCCCAGCTCATAAGGCAGGCTTCCAGCAATCTTCCTGGCCCTTGTCTCTACTGTCCTTGGGTGTAAAAATTATTCTTAATTAGAGATTCCAGTTACTTTTTTACAATCTCTCATAATGTATTTATTTTAGAGAAGAAAATATTTGAGGAACTGGTGTCATGGTAGAAGGGTTAAAGTGCTTGCCTTGCAGGCAGCTGACTCTGGTTTGGTCCTTGGCAGTCCATTGAGCACTACCAGGAGTGATTCCTGGTATGCTATCTTTTAATTTCTGTTTTTTGATCACTTCTGTTTGAGTGGTAATTGATATGGTTGGATAAATATCTATTACTGAAACTCTTTCTCCTTATTGTCCTTATTTGTGGTTCCTACTTTTGTCTTTTCCAGTTTTTCTGCCTCTTGTCATTTTGTATTATTTGTATTATTTGTCATTTTATATAATTTTATCACCTGCATAGTATATTGATTATGTTTTTCTTTTCTTTTCTTTTATGTTTTTCTTTTGTTTCCCTAGACCTTGCAACATATATTAACAATTAATCCAAGCCCTTTTTACTTAATACTTTGTGTATATTGTTAGTACCTTATAAAAATGCAATTCTTATTCTGCCTTCTATGTCTTATGATCACTCATTTCATTTATAAATATTAATATATCTACTTATGTGCACATACGAGCATGTGCACTTGGGTATATTGTTGCCATTATTTTTTTAACAGATTTTAGATCAAGTAATCACTGTACCACTGTCATTCCATTGCTCATCGATTTGCTACAGCTGGCACCAGTAATGTCTCCATTCGTCCCAGCCCTGAGATTTTAGCAGCCTCTCCTTACTCATCTTTCCCACTGATTAGAGACTCCTATCAGGGTCAGGGGAATGAGACCTATTATTGTTACTATTTTTGGCATCATGAATCACAAATCACGAAATCCTCATTAATCGTCAATTTCTCCAGCAGGCTCAGTAACCTCTCCATTTGTCCTTTCCCTAGGATCTTAGAAGTCTCTCTCGACTTGGCCCTCCTAATGATATCACACTGGAGGCTCTTTCAGGGTCAGGGGAATGAGATCCAGCTTGTTACTGGCTTTAGCATATGAATACACCATGGGAAGCTTGTAAGGCTGTCCTATGTGGGCAGGAAACTCCCAGAAACCTGCCAGTTTCTTCCAGAGGGAGAAGTGGGCTACAAGACATCGAGCGGCCGCAAAGTGGCTGTGCACTTCTGGGAGGGAGGTTGCTTTTAAGTCTTTGGATCTTGGCCATTGATGGGATTACACACACCTGGGTTCCTCTGCCGGTACCTTCATGTATGAGGCCTGTCCGAACGTGTGGAGAGGGGCCTCGAGCAAGGCTGTGGCTAGGTTCCGGTGGTCTTCGGCCACCGGGAGCTCTGCTCGGGGCGGGGAGGGAAGCTGGAGTCCATCCCCTCCGAGGGGCCCTGGGGAAGACAGCCAGGCGCCCCGGCAAGAGACTCTCTGGCATATCAAATAATAATTAGAAAAATTAAAATTTTCTTTTCTTTTCATTTATTTTTTCTCTTTATGTAGATCAACATAATTTTTCTTCTCTCTGTAAAAATAATTTTAGTATTTCATAAAGTACAGGTTTACTGACAATAAATTACCCTTTTTTCGGCCTAAAATCCTATTACTACTCTACTTTTGAAGCATAATTTCACATGGTACTAAATTCTAAATTGGTAGACATGTTTTCTCTTAGTAAACATATATTTTAAGAAATATTTCACTCCACTCTTCTTGTTTGCAGGGTTTCTGGGGAGCCAGAGATACTATTTACATCACTCCTCTATAAGGGAGGTGTTTTATTTCTGATTTTTTTTTTATGATTTAAAAATCTTTGATTTTCTGCAATTTGAATGTATAACTTTTTTGTTCAGTTTTCCCTACCTTATATTCTTGGAGCTTACTGGTTTGTGGTTTGATGGCTGGAATAATTTGGCGAAAATTCTGAAAATTCTGAGTTGATATTATTTCAAATATTTCTTCTGTTTCTTTCTTCTCCCGATGTTGTGACCATAACTTTGGCTTGAGAAAGAAGAATTAGAGTGACTGGTAGAGCAAAATCTTTATGCAACAACAAACTATGAGGTTGAGAGATGGCAGAGTCACATCTCAAAGTCACCACTTTGTCTATGTGGTCAGATGAAAAAGTTTTTATAGAAAAGAACAGAAACACATTTTTAGAAAGAGCAGGTTGCAGGTAAGTGGGTGCCAAAGTAATCAATAGACACACTTCATCTATCTGCAAATCTGAAAAAAAAGTCTGCAAATCTGCAAAAATTTCCATTTAGAGTTCCCACCAGTGGTCTGGAGCTGAGTATTTTCTTTCCTTTGTTTGAGGGGTTAGATTTGGCTGATATTTCACACTGCCTCAGATTGCTAGGATCAGGAAACTGATTTCTCTTGAAAGGGCCTCCTCCTTAAGAAGAACAAAGTGCTCTGGTATTTTTTAAACTGGTACCTCTCTTCCTACCCTCGGCTGGAAACATGTGTTGAATTTATTCACTGTGAAAATCCGTTTAAGCTCCTGGGGATAAATCTCCCCCAGATGTGGAAACCCTTCTATAACTGGATCCTGGATTTTTTTTGCTCTCAGATTTACCCTGTTGCATGTGGGAAGATACGGGGCCCTGGTAAAGTATGTTTTTGGGGAGTAAACAGCAGTTGGAATCTGAATCAACCTGAGGTCATGGAGGCTTTTGACATGAAGGACCCATCTCAGGAGCTCTGAAAGCCATTAAGATGCAGAATTCCAGGTCAAGTTAAGGTGGCTTCTTGAGAGAAGAAGGTGGCTTGACCCTCTGGGAGGAGAAGTTCCAGGACTGAAACAAAAGGTCAGGTGAAGAATATCAAAGGAAGACAGTTAATTGCTCCTAGCTCTCCCCCACGGCATCTACCCTAGCGACAGACTTGTGACAGTTTGGGAAAAATGTGTATGAACCAACTTGGGACAAAGGAAGAGCAGGTCATGTTGCCTGTGTCTCTCCTCTTATGTTGTGTATTTTCATATTCATATTCTCATTCTCATTTTCATATTCTCCCCTATTGAGTTGTATATTTTAATGCTGGGATGTGTACTGGGCCTCTCTCCTCCACTCTGGAGAAGTCTGTGTTCTCTCTTGAGCACATACCTACCTTAGCTTACCTCTCCTTGCCTCCTTTTATTACCCAAGAAGCTTCATTATTCATCTCCTTCTGAAATTATTTTCTGTGAGGGAAAGACAATGCACCAGAAAGGCCTGGGTAAGGTCTAGGACTGACTTCCTTTCTTGAAAAAAGCAAATTGCTCTCCCCCGCCTGAGTCCACAGTATCCCCCGAGAAATTGGGTAGCAGAGATCACCTCCTGCACTGTGCGGAAGAAATGGACTTCAGGCACAGCTTGAATGACTGCCTCACTGGGGCTGACGGGACATTAGGGTCTGTGCTGGGGAGGGTCTCATCACAGACTCTTACAGTCCTCCATCTGCCAGGCATTCCCAGGATGGCAGGGGTGGATAGAGAGAAAGCAGCAGGTTTCTTCTTAAGGCTACAGCCTCTCTCCTCCCCAGTTCACATCATCACCCAGGAACTTCCAAGAGCAACACCCCCATTGAACCTCAAGCAAATGTCAGTCCCAGTTCATCAGTTTCTGAGGATACAGTTGTCAGAAGTGCTTGTAAGCCAGGACTCACTGGCTCTGCCCGCCTCTCTCTTCAATTTGGGTTACTTTACCTCCTGACATCATTACACTGACAGATCTAGAAAGAGTTGACTTTTCAGTTTGTTCAAACTTTTACTTGTCTTTGGGATAGAGTGACAACTTTCAAGCTCCTTTCTTTCTAGACCAGAAACTGGTAGTCTAAAATTCCTTTCTAAAATATATTTATTTAGATTAAGGGTGAGTCTGAGTAGAAGGCATGATTAAATAATAGTACAATTGACATTCAATAGCTTGCATTTGAGGCAACATTTCTGAGCCCCCAGTTGTGCTGAGTCCGAAACAATCTATTAATTTCAACTGTGTGGCCTAATAACCTTTCTAAGATGGAGGGACGGTTCCGCAATCACCCGAAATGCACATGTGTATTCCAGTGGCCATCTGTCTTAGAAACAGAAGGTGGGCTCCACAGAGGCCCTGCACTGTCAGCTGTAATTTATTTGCTCCTGTGCTTGGGGGAGCAGCTGGTGTAGGCTGTGCTGACTCAGTATCTGAGCAACTCCTGTCCTGCTGTCCTCCTCCTGCTCGGGGACCCAGGACTATGGAGTCACTGTACCCTCTGCTTCTTACTCCTTTGCCATCATGGTCATCTCTAACATTTCTGTTACTCTATTTCTATGAGAAAGATACTCTCCCTTCCCAACCCATCCCACATAACTTCCCTACTTTCTCTTAGCTGGGTTGGCCTGACCCTGACCAAACTTAAGTCTCTATCTGTGTAATTGTGAACTCATCTGAGCTCCCCATTCAATGCCTACTTCCTCTTTGATGCCCCTGGCCACCATACTTCTGTACTGAAAGTCTTGGGGAAGGAGGCCTTGATGTCAAAAGACACAAGTTCAAGTTTTTATTCTCTGGTAACAGTGAGAAAGAGATTTCTACCTTCCCTCAAGGCTGTTCTTCAATGTTCAAGAGGAAGAGACAGACAGACAGAGGGAGGGCACACAACTACTTGAACATGCCAGAGTCCTTCTCCTTGAGAAAGTCTCTGGATTTGTAGGCTATCTTGAATCATTGTCCTTTATCTCATTTACACCCTGGTGGTGCCCTGTAAGAGGTAATACAATGTCTACTTTTGAAGAAGGGCAGTTCCTGTGTCCACCTCTTAAAGGAAACTGATCAGTGTAAGTCCCTTTTCTACCTTCTAGCTACCAGAAGACTAACTCAAGGTGTTAGTCTCACCTTGAGGCCAACAGTTGATGTGAGCTCAAGACAGTTTTCTGCTTCCCTTTAGCACTGAGCCACATGATAAAGCTGGAGAGACCAGATAGAGAAGGGAACACCACGAAGAGGATGTCAGGAGAACCCATTTGGGTTGGAAGATGTGAGCTGAAAGTAGACTGTAGACCAAACACTATGGCCACTCAATACCTCTATTGCAAACTATAACACCCAGAAGAAGAGAGAACAAAGGGGAATGCCCTGCCACAGAAGCAGGGTGGGGTGGTGGGGGATGGGTGCGGGTGGTGAGAGGGATACTGGGATCATTGGTGAAGGTGAATGGGCACTGGTGGAGGGATGGGTAAACGATCACTGTATGAGTAAAATGCAAACACAAAAGTTCATAAGTTTGTAACTGTACATCACAGTGATTCTCTAATAAAAAAAAAAAGCTGGAGAGACCATCTAGAGGGCAGATCCATGTCCCAGCTGATATAGATTATGGGCCATATGGATTTTGGCTACATGATCTGTTTCCTCTCATCCTATCAGCATCTCTGGCCTCCCAGTGACTGTTTATTTTATTTTTATTTTAAGGGACACATCCGGCAGTGCTTAGGGCTTACTTCTGGGCCTGTCCTCAGGAATCACTCTTGGCCATGCTCAGAGAATCATATGAGGTGCTGGGTATTGATTTGCAATTAGCCATATGCAAGTTAAAATACCTTAAGCCCCATACTATCTCTCTAGCTCCAATTGACTGTTTTTATATTTTTGGTTTGTTTGGGGGCACACTCAACTGTGTTCAGGATATACTCTGGACTCTGAGCTCAGGGATCATTCCTGATGGGGCTCAGCAGACCATTTGCGATGCCAGGGATTAAACCCAGGTCAGGAGCATGCAAGACAAGTGCCTTATGAGTTTTAATCCTCACTGTCTTTTCATGACATCCTCTGTTGTCTGAGAAGCAATCGTAGAGGCAATGTTTCAAATAGGCTTGTTCCAGTCTGTTAGTGGGAATATATCCACAGCTGGTGGGTTCTTGCTCTCTGACGTGAAAAGAATTATATATTAGAGCTGAACTTCTGCAAAGCCAGCCTATTTCTTAAAGCCAAAGGGAACATAAGCCCTCGGGAACACTGGAGGGAGAAACTATGATCTTCTGGAAGGCAGCGGGTGGACATCTGCTCGGCACTCTGACTCTGGTGGGATCAACAGTAACGTGGGATCTCAGCTTGGTGCCCTGACTTTTGATACCCTGTTCTGATCTCAGCTGAGAAGAAGGAAACTTTAGGACTTGAAATGCCTCTATTCAATTTGCTGACAAAATTGTTGGGGGAGGGACACACCACAGTAAAGGGCCTCAAGCACTGACTCCCAAAAGATGACAATAAAGTAAGCAAATGAATAATTATTACATAATAAAGTGCTAATAGCAGTAACATAGCTTGTACTAGATATCTTTATATAACCTTTCTTTCCTTATCTCTGTCTTCCTTCTCTGCTTTGAGGGTTTTAACAATGTGGATTTGACAGTTAGACCAAAACCAGTCATAGGCACCGTGAATCCAGGGCACAGACCTTAGATTAATATATTTCCACATTACTACTAACTTGTAAAATCACAACCCCAGTGTACAGGATATCATAGTAATGCTTTCCTTTTTCTTCCCATACCTGTTCCCAATACTGGGCTATGAGTTGGAGCAAGACTCTATCCAAGAAGACAGTCATGTTGCTTTGGAGGATATAGACAGACAGAGAAAGAGAGAGAGACAGAGAAAGAGACAGAGAGACAGAGACAGAGAGAAACAAGAAAAGTGCCTGTCACAGAGGTAGGAGGTGGGAAACTGGGGACTTCGGTGGTAGGAAATACGCTGGTGAAAGGATGGGTGATGGAATATTATATGACTGAAACTCAATAATGAACAGCTTTGTAACTGTGTATCTCACTGTGATTAAAAAAATTAAAATTAAAAAATGGAAAAATAAAAAATAAAATTGTTCAAGATGAGAGAACTTTAAAAACTGTTACTTTGGTCCTCATAGGCTATAAGTTTCTTAAAAATATGATTCAGGTGAGAGCACAGGCCACAATAATTCACAAAAGTGAATAAGTCAAGTAAGGTTCCTACAGAGAGTTGAAGGAGGATGGGCTACTTCTCTGGGAGAGTTGGAAGAGGAAGGAGAGACAGGGAGGAGGAGAGGGTACAGAAAGAATGTGAGCTGTGAGGCTGCAGCCTCAACTCAGACCCATGGACCAATGCTGTTCCTCTTTGCAAGAAGCCAGCTCAGTTAACCTGGTCACTGTGAAAGCACCTCCATTGGCACAAGAAATGTGGAGATTCTTGTATTTTTTTTTTTCAGTTGTGGCAGTCAAAAGATGAGTTGACAAGCCTGACAGCTAAGCTTGAGAGAGAGAGAGAGAGAAAGAGAGAGAGAGAGAGAGAGAGAGAGAGAGAGAGAGAGAGAGAGAGAGAGAGAGAGTGTCTGGTGGGAGTTGGAAGAAAGTCAGCTGCCACCAGGCACAGCCAGATCTATATCTCAATGTCAGTAAGACTTTCTTTGCCTATAACTTGACTTTGCCCTCCCCTTGGGTTTTTTCCTCTTCACCCCCAGAAGCCTAACCCCCAGAAATCCTGTCCTATTTCCTACAGATTTGCTCCTTAGTCAGAGACAACTTTCTCTCTAACACTTCCAGAGCAAGTTCTAGACCTGACTCTTACTGCTCCAAATCACTCACATACAATCTCCTGGGCCAATCGCCATGGTTAGAGAGACTGACCTTCATGGCCATATTTGAGAAAGAAACAGACAAGACAAAACAGCCCCACTCGGGGCTGGAGAGATAGCACAGCGGGTAGGGCATTTGCCTTGCACGCAGCCGACCCGGGTTCAAATCCCAGCATCCCATATGGTCCCCTGAGCACGGCCAGGGGTAATTCCTGAGTGCAGAGCCAGGAGTAACCCCTGTGCATCGCCAGGTGTGACCCCCCCCCAAAAAAAAAGCAAAAAACAGCCCCACTCAAATTGCAGAGATTCAAGCTCAGAGAACGTAATTACAGTCTTCTGACTTTGAGATAAGTGCCTTCCTACACTGAAAGAAAAAGAGGAGACACACAAAGGAATCTCGGACCCAAGCAACTTTTGGCAGAGATGGCCTGTGACTTTGCAATAGGCCTTGTCCACTGGGCTACTCCAGACAGGGGCAGGTATCTGCCCTTTAAGAGTTTCAGCAGTCGCTGTTTCCTAGAAGCCTGCAGGAAGTACCAGGTATGAGTCGCAGTGATGGTAAATCCCACGTCTCACGGGACAGAGGAGGAATGAGCCCTATTTCCCCCCACCCCAATGGGACGCTGAGATGATGCCACATCCACCCACAGTCTACTTAAGCTCCCATGTGACCATGATCCAGAGACGCACAAATGAATCTGGGACCTGAGCAACTTGCAGCAGCGATTTCTTCAGACCCTAATTATTAAAATCTTAGAATTCCTAGAGTGTATGGCCACTCTTGCAGTCACGCAACATTATATTATATCCATAACAAGCAATACAAAACACATTGTCTAGCAATTTCATTTTTGGCAGGTATGAGGGGTGGTAGGACTGGTCTCAAAATATCAAAGGTAACTAAAGTAGAGAAAGAATATTTTGCAAATTGTCTGCCACACAGGCAGGGGGAGGTGTGGAGTGGGCGCAGGGGGATACTGGGGATTTTGGTGATGGAAAATGTGCACTGGTGAAGGGATGGGTGTTTGATGACCGTATGATCAAAGTTCGAACATGAAATTTTTGTTACTGTACCTCACTGTAAATTAATAAATCACTGTCACTGTCACTGTATCACTGTCATCCCACTGACTGTTGATTTGCTCAAGTGGGCCCAGTAATGTCTTCATTTGTCCTAGCCCTGAGATTTTAGCAGCCTCTCTTTACTCGGTCTTCCCAATGGTGCCGCATTAGAGGTTCTTTCAGGGACAGGAGAATAAGACCCATCATTGTCACTGTATTTGGCATATGAATATGCCATGGGGAGCTTGCCAGGCTCTCCCATGTGGGCAGGAAACTCTTGGTAGCTTGCCAGGTTCTCTGAGAGGGACAACTAGGCTATAAGATATCTATAAGATATCGCATGGTTCGAAGCGTTGTGCTTCCAGGAGCTTGGTTTTATAGTCTCTGGATGTTGGCTGTTGATGGGATTACACAGCATGGGCAGTCTGTGGGTGTGACTGCCTACCCACTGGAAAATGGGGGATCTGGGCAGAAGAGGCTCAGTCCCAATCTTAGCAGGCTTGGAGATCCCGGCCCTGGGTCCCGCACACCTGGGTTCCTCTGCAGGTTCCTTCATGAATGAGGCTTGTCCAAGCGTGTGGAGAGGGGCCTGGGCTTGGCTGTGGCTGGGTTCCGAAGGTCTTCGGCTGCCAGGGCTCTACTTGGGGTGGGGAGGGAGACTCAACCCACCCCCTCCGAAGGGCCCCAGTGAAGACAGCCAGATTCGGGGAAAAGAGACTCTGCATTGCTCTCTTACGGGAGCTTGGTTTTATAGTCTCTGGCTGTTGGCCATTGATGGGATTACACGGTGCCAGGGGCAGTTTGTAGGTATGACTGCCTCGCTACTGGAAAATGGGGGATGTGGGCCGAAGAGGCCCAGTCCCGATCCGAGAAGGCTTGGAGATTTCAGCCCCGGGTCTCACACACCTGGCTTCCTCCGGGTTTGTTTAAATAAATAAATAAATAAATAAATAAATAAATAAATAAATAAATAAATAAATTCTTTAAAAAGGATGGCCAGACTACAGAACAGGGAAGACACCATCTGAAAATTGTTTATTCATAGTGATTACAGGTACTACTTTATCCAGGTTTCCTCTAGTGCCTTGCAACACCCCGTCCAGAATGGAATAAAATCATTCATTTCTGTTTTTGAAAAAAAAGAGAGAGAAAGAGATGGGTTTGCTCCTTGCTTCCTCTGCCTGCCATTTTATCCTGTGCCTAATTGAGTTGTGTTGGTGGGTGGGCAGAAATAAGGTTAGTAGAAGACTCAGGTCAGAATTTTGATGTCCCCCCTTTTTTTTTTACCCCTAAACACAGCCTGTGTATCTCAGGGCTGTCTTTATTCTTTTTGTCTCTGTTTCCCATTGTTTTTCTTGCCCTTGTCAGACATGGCAGAGTGGTTCTCTCTGGGTGCCACAGGCCTGAATTTTCATGGGCAAAACTGTGTTGGACACAGTAGGATGGAGAGAAGCAGACACTGGGGGAGACAGATCTAGATCTGTCCTTAGTGAGAGCAGAGTGTGGAATGTGCCAGTGGAGGAGGTGCTGAGGCCCGTGCCCCTCCTCCTCCCCAGTGAGACTCTGGGCTATAGAACTGGCTACAAATGTTAATGGGTATGGCTTAACTTGATATGACTGCACGGAGGGGCTGCTCTCATCCGTAAAGCACAGAATGTGCATCAGATGCAAGTTTACTGTGTAAAAGCCATATCTTAATCATATTAATTGTAGTTTTAGAGCAGATGGGTTTCCTTTTTAAGCCACATTTTATTACATTTCATTAGCATCATGTTAATGGCAGCACAATAGCAGAAACTCTGGACATTAAAACAATTTCCTGATGGCTCAACTACATTTTCTGTGCCGTTAACTCAAATGTTAGCCTAGTTAGTCAGAATTTCTCTGCTGGTTGAAATATGCCTTTCCTTCTCATTTCTATAGAAATCCCTGAAGCAGCAGAAACTTTCAGATTACATTTTAACTTATTTTTTATCAACTTCATGGTTTTACTGACCTCCAAAATATCTTAATCTAGAGACATGTGAGATAGGTAGAAGTTTCTGGAAAGGAGTCTCTCAGAAAATCACAAAACCAAGATGTGATCTAAAGAAATTATTTTGTCATCAGCTCTAAAGATTTGGACCTAAGAGTATGAAGGCTGGACCCTGTTTGTGGAGGTAGAAACTGAGGCCTGCTAAGACATAAACTGGTGCCAGAGTTTGCCCAGAGAAGGCCCCAAATGAGAATGGAGAAAACCCTATAAGACCAGTTTTGCAAAGGCCAGTGGTCTGTCCTCCTTCTGGGATTGCCTGAATCTCAATTTGGGGTGCATAATTTCTTAATTTTGCCTTATGGTGTATTCTCAGCTCTCTCTCCTCTGTAGAAGCCCATACTCTTTCTTGAATATATTATTCTTTCCCCCCTCCTCCTATCTCCTAAGTATATCTGTTTTACTTCACTATTCATCTCTGCCTGCAATTCTTCTCTGTGAAGTTAAACCAACCCAAAAACCTTGGGTAGAAGTCAGCAGGACTGACTTTTCTTTCCCTGCAAAGAGCAATTCTTTTCTCCAGCCTGAAACCTCAGTTCCCCAAAAGTCAGTCATTGGAGATTAAGTATGTGCAGATAAAATGGATCTCAGGTGCAGTTTGACAGTTATCTTGTGAGCCTGACAGGACTCATCCATACCATTCAGGTGCTTGTTGCAGATTATACCAGTCCAAGCCTCCACCACTCAGGTATTTCCCTAGGAAGCAGAAGAGGTGGGTCAAGCAAGAGGGAGTGAGCTCTCACTCTATTGAGGCTACCATTTCCCCTCACTCTTCAGTTCTCCACTGACATCATCTTAATAATGCCACTCAGGAGAACGATATCACATAGTTGGACCCAGAGTTCAAATTGCTCCTGCCTCACTTCCCTGCCTATCACAAAGTGGTTTTGAAATGGACTATAAAATTTAGTGACTGGGGTAAAAATAGATGAGATAAACATGAAGTTTCCTTGAGTCAAATCCTGATTCCCTCAATTTCTCAGAGACCTCAAACAAGTTACTGTACTTCGTGGACTCTCTGCTTTCTCCTCTATGAAATGATACTAAAGGCCCCTGTTTGTGCAGGTTAAACTGCAGGTTCCTGGGTGAACTTTGCAACTGCAGTGTTGGGAGGTGGAGAGGGAGCAGGATCAGCTCAAGTGGGCCCCTGATGCCTTGGGATTTATCCTGGCCTCCTCCTTAGGGAAGAAGGGCTATACACAAAAGAGGGGTCCTGGTCTTAAAGGCGTCCTGAAAAAAATCCCTGTGGTATGGGAGAAACTTCAATGGGCAACAGGGACAGCAGAGATTCTTGTGGAGACTATTGTGAAAACAATTGTCACTCAAAGTATTGGGGGCTAGGAGTAAGAGCCATTTTATACGAAAGTGCCATGGTTTGCCAAGAGACTGCATGTAAGAGGAAGAGAAAGACCAAGGGTGGGTGAAGGTATGGAAGAGAGCAGTAGGTGTTCAGTCTGCTGGGGCCTACACAATCCTCACTACGTCGATCCTAGTGCCATGAGCATCTTCCTCCCATTCAACCACAGCTTCCATTGAGCAGACCCTGAGTTCCACTAGATGCATCAGCAGACATGATACAAGAAGAAATCACAAATGAATGCTTATGTCTTGATTTTCGTGCTCTCTGAAGTTGCTTTGCAGTTTCCTCTCACCAACCTCGAGCACTCTTAGGTAGAGCACTAAATAATCCCACGTCACAGTTAAGCCAACAGAAACTCAGGGAGCTTGAAAGACACTGCAAGGGCACACATTAGTTGAGTGAAAATTATATGAAAACCTTGGGTTCCTGAGGCTTTCTCCATCAGGGCTTGGGCTCCATAAATCCTAGACACTGAATTAATGAGAAGATCATTTTGTAAAATCAAATAACAAAGATTAAAATATTTAAATTAAGGCATGGTAATAAATATTGCACCCCGTTCTGAGTCTCATAATTCGGGCATAACATTCTCTCGACATGAGACAGAATGGAAACAATATTTGATCTCTTGCAAAACTGTCGATTCCCTCGGTTAACCCCAGAAAAATCCCAAGAATAAATAATGTTAATATTATCCACATTTTGTGTTACAGTTCTTGGGCTGCTTTTGACCTTCAAGTTACTTATATTCTCTCAGGCATCTGGTTCTCAGGCTGAGGAGAGTAAACTTGATGAAAGCTGCGCCCCAGAGCAGATTGTGCCCCAGAGCCTGAAAGGGATCGCTCTGAGGTATCTCTTCAGGGGCTTTTAACGTCAGCTCTGAGTAGACATGTCCAAACCTCTGGGGAGACTGTGCTGTCTCTGACTGTATGTTTAGATGACAGAAACAGAATAATGTTCTTGCTTATATGACAGAAAGCCAAAAGGTTTCGTCTTGGGCTGAGCTGTGTGCCAAGCAACCCCTGGAGGGGCAGGCGGGAGGCAGCAGCCAGCATCTGGCTCTTCAGATGGGTTGCAGGGAGTTGGGCGGGAGGTGGGTTGGGCATCCTTCTGCTGCAGGTCCCTGTCCTGTCATTTGTCAGGCAAACAGGCACTGTCACAGTACATCACACTGGTGTCATGAGAACACATCTGAGACTGGAAAAACATTCCTCCTCTAGAACTGGGGCTGGGACAATAGTACAGTGCTTGCCTTGCCTCTGGCCAACTCAGGTTTGAGCCCTGGCACCCTATAAGGTCCCCCTAACCCAGCCAGGACTAAGCCTCTAACCCAGAGCCAGAAGTAATCCCTGAGCACCAAGGGATGTGGTCCCCTTCAAGCCCCTGAGGCAGCCAGGATTGTGGACTGTTGACATTCTCCATTGCATCCAAACCCAGCAGGGTCCTAGCTCCTGCCCCTGCCCTCCCAGCACCGCTAGTTGTGTGCCAGAGTAAGGCGCAAAAAGGTCGGGAACCATGTTCAGGAAAGGACTGATCAGCAAGCATGGACGGAAAAGTTCCTCCTCTCCGCCCCAGATGGGCAGAAGTCCTTCAGGCCTGTGCTTGTCTGTGGAAAGGCACAACTTGATCTGAGCAGAAAGCCGGTCCAGGACAAAGACCTTAATCAGAGGTTCAAACTGGCTCCCCAAGATAGGGACCAAGATAGATGCCCAACCCACCTCCCGCCCAACTCCCTGCAACCCATCTGAAGAGCCAGATGCTGGCTGCTGCCTGAAATAGGGACCTCAGGTGTAGTCTTCTTTCTGGTCAACTTATTTGTTTAAAACTTTTAAAATTATTTGTAAGAAGGCAGATTTGGGGTCTTTCTGGAAAGATTGGAACCTGGTTCTCTGCCCAGTTTCCTACCCAGAAAGCAGATGAGTGGATCAACAGTGGGTACTGGGTTTTCCATTGGTTCATCCTTAGTGGGGACTTGGCTCTCCATGGTTACCTCCTTATTGGGGACCGGCTCCCCATTGGTTCATCCTTAGTGGGGATTGGGCTCTCTGGTGGTTACCTCCTTAGTGGGAGCTGGATTCTCCAGTGGTTACCTCCTTTATGCATTTAGTTAAATTCTCTGCCAGGCTCTTATGACATTAAATTTGTAGTTTTGATTTAAATGTCAGCCCAACTCCAGGCTCTTTCAAGGAATTCGCCTCTTCAGCACTTCCCTCCTGAGGTTTCTTCTCCCTCCTCCAGTTACAAGATCAATTCAAGAGAGTCAGTTTGTATCTTGACATACAAAACCTTTTCCCCAGTGTCTTTAAAATAACATAAATAATGGTGAAAAATGTAAGAGTCCTCCTGGGGTAGATACAGTCTTCCCATTTCATATTTTGGGAGTTTAGGACATCTCTGAAGTTGTGCTCAGGAGAACCTGCTGCAATTTCAGCTGGTTCTTTCTATGCTAGCACCCAAGTAGGTGGTACTGATCAGGATGATGGTGCTAGGGGTTACCCAGGCCATCCTGGTGGGGTCTGGGGGCCTCCAGGACTTCAGCTGGGTGTACTCAGGTGGCCACGTTACACGAAAGACTGAACAGGAGTTGACTGCATGAGAGGCAAGTGCCATCCACCAGCCCAGGCCCAGAGACACAACAGGAGCGAGTCCTGAAGGGGACTACAGCACGAGATTTCTCTGCCCCATACTGAGTCAATTTCACAGGAGCACCCCAGATGGAGCAGGTAGTCTCCCTGCCTACTCCAGACGGAATCCTGGTGACCAAGAACTTGCACACAGGTATGTGGACTCCAGAACTAAGTCTCCAGGCTGCAACGCAGCAACAGAAGTGGACAGTCCCACCCTGTCCGTTCTTGAGGCTGGATGTTAGGCCCACAAACCACCTCCAGATGCCATCTTGGCACACCAACAGCCTGGGTCCAGAAACTCCCAATTGAATCCCAACATGAATTAGCTCCCTACAGAGATGTCTCTGAAACCCAAACATTTACAATCTTAGAATTCCAGAAGCATGTGGCCGCTTTTACGGCTCCGTGACCTCTCATGATATGCAAAATGAGCAATGGAAAATAAAAGATCTGTTGTCTGTCCCAGGTAGGCAGGCTTGAAATGGTGGTGGGAAAATTCAAGTAAAATATAAGGTCCCAAAGTAGAGAGTATCAGGGAAATTTTCTGCCATAAAGGCAGGGTGAGGACTGGGTTGGGGTGGGAGGGATAATGGGGACACTGGTGGTGGAAAATTTGCACTGGTGGAGGGATGGGTGTTAGATTATTATATGGCTGAATCTCAAACAGGAAATTTTGTATCTGTATCTCATGGTGATTCAATTAAAAAAAAAAAAGGCAAGTGCCTTACCCCTTGTACTCTCTCTGCCCACCCTTCCTTTTTTGGTGTGGGTTAGGCTTCTTAAGCAGAGCTCAGGAGAACCCAGAGTCAATTCTGGTAATACTTGGTCGACAGGCTGGATAGCTCAATGCTGGGAGCTGAAGATCTAGTACTGCTCATTTCAATGATACTGAGGGCCACCAGAGCACTGTTCAGGGGAGCTGGTGGAGCAGGAGTGGAATGCTGGCTCCTGCATTAACAAGGAATGATTCCCCAAACACTGAGAAAACTTCTTTGATCCTATTTCTTTTCCTTCTTACCTGTGTTTTGAATAAGAAGGAACATGGCTTCAAGTTTAAAGAGAAGCCATTGTGTATTTATTTTGAAGTTGCAGATGTGAGAGAAAAATCCCTCACTCTTTCCCCCATTTCTTTCTGCCTATTTTGTTCCTCTAATAGCAAGAAAGCATAGAATTTTAATAATATCTCCCTGGAATGACTTTCTTCATGCATGAATTATTTCTCATTTACAAAGGTTTGGGAGATTTTTTTTCTCCCTCTTTTGCTGTGGAAATGACTATTTCATTGCTAGATGTATTACTGTCAGAGCTCATGAGGCCTATGGTCAGGCCCATTTGCCCGTGGAGCCCCTCCAGCAGAGAGCTCAACTTGTCACATCCCTAAGAGTGGCTCTTGTCAAGGCATGTTAGGATTGTCACAGTCAGGATGGTGAATGGCAGAGGATTATTTCGGACACACTGCTGGCTGAGAATCGAAATGAATGAAAGATTGTGGGGGCCAGCTTACCTCGCCTTGAGCCCTTACAAGTGTTTTGAAATAGATGTCTTCATCGTGTTTGACAGAGGAAGAAGCAAAAGTATAGAGAACTCAGGCTACTTGCCCAAGACCATCCATCCAGCCTTTCAACTGGTCAGTCTTTAAACCTGTCTCTACCAGATCTAGCACTGGCATCTTATACTGGGCTGCCATTCATGGTGATTTGGGAAGGAATTTTACCCAAGATCCTGGATCAACTTGAGAGATGGATAAATGATTTATGATAGCATCAAGGTAAACTCAGGGCCCAAAATACCCCAGAAAGCACAATTGGGTGAGGCCCTCATGCACTCAAACCATGCCCAACATCTTCTGAACTTCCTCCCATTTGATTTATACTTTCTCTTCGAAGTGAGTATTGTATATCCTCACAGAGCCTTGACTTACCCAAGTTAAAGTAGCCTGCAAAGTAAATCTGAACTCTGGCCTGCTCTCCTCTTTACAGAGACCTTCTAAGAACAGTGATCCCCACATGAGTATGCAAAATCATTTCAAGAATGCAGGGACAAACTCTTTTTATTAATGGTGTGCACTTATCATAATCTGCTATAAAAGAAATATTTTTCAAACATGCCAGATTTATAACGTTATAACTATTATTTATCCCAAGGCCAAAACTTACTGAAACAAAACAAGTGAGCTTATTTTTAAAGTCACATCAATGACAGAAGAGGTGACACATGGAGGTGGCAGTTGTCTTGCTGATTTATGAAAGACCAAAGCTTGGGAAGCATTGAATCATCATCAGGTGACACAGGAGTGTGGGATTTTGATGTGCTCGGTGCCTACACAATGAAGCCAAAGAGAGCAACCTCGAGGCATTCCTCCCTTGCTGTTCATCACTCCCTAATAATTGTCTGTTCCCCACGCCCTGGATTTATTTTGCTGGTGAGAGGAACTATGTTTCCATAGCATGGCCACGTCTTCATGTTTCCCATGGAGATTAGCCACTGTTGGTAATTTAATCTGTGGTGGCTAACACTTGCTGTGCCGATCAGTTGCTTGTAATAAGTAGAGTGGAACTAAGAGGTGGACTTAACTGACTGGCTCTGTTCGAAGGAGGTCATGTGAAGTAAGGAGCTGCTGGGGACACTCTTCCTTGTGCACAGGGAAGTGCAGCTGGCTACTCAGATGGTGGTGGGATGAGTGAAGCAACCATGCAGAGAGACGGGCTACAGAGATAGAGGTGCTTCTAAGCTCCCTGCAGAATGCCAGTCCCTGTCTCTCTTCGGTCTCCCAAACCCGATGGGCTCCATCAGATACTTGTATGTTCTTCCCACTAGTTCTTCTTTCAGTTAATATCAACCCTAGCAATGATAAAACTACAGTAGGAAGAATTTTAGCCTTTCCAAAGCTGCTCTAAGATTGGTTTGATCGCCCAAACGCTCCCCATGCCAGACTCCCTTTACCACCTGAATGTCCTCCTCTGGGCATTATTTTCCTATCCTATTGCTGGGAGAAACTCCCACACCACCTGTCCTCCAGGCATTTGGGGAAAAGACAGTTCCGCTCACGCCTCAAAAAGTCAATTAGAGCCGGTTGGCACAGACCCATCTGGAGACCCAGAAATTTCCATGGGCACCTGCCACTGCAGACAAAAAAAAATGCAAAGGTCTCTACTCCTCTGGGTGGGGAGGAAGGGCAGCCTCAGTAATGAGAGGAGGCAGGCCATTAAACTGCTCACAGCAGCACTTCTGTGCATAGAAAATAGTTCTGTGATGAAGTCCTGATTTCTCAGGATCCCCTCACAGTCCTCTTCCCCTTGGAGGAGGGGGTGTTTCTAGGAGAAGTTCAGGGAAAAACCATGGGGAGCCTGGAGTCCAGTAGGAAAGTGTATCTATGGTCTGGGTGCTCTTTTGCCTGAGAAACTCTGCACATGTCCCCACAACATCTTCAGATGGTCACCCTCAGGAACTCAGCTCCATTCTCAACTCTTTTCCTCATGGACTTGTTTGGTCCAGCGCATCTCCTCAGTGTGCCCTGCACACTTCTTCTCTGAAGACCACGCTTCCACTGCCATGAGATCAGAGCCACCAAACCACTCTGACACCACTCCCCTTCACCACCACCACCACAGCTGCAGGACCTGCTCGGAATGATGGCGAGATGGAGGCTCTCTGAGTAGGGAAACAGAGGAGTGTGACGGGGTGTCCAGGCTGATAATGCAGGTGGAGTAAATGGAGGAAAAAAATGGGTATGGGGGGCTGGAGCGATAGCACAGCGGGTAGGGCATTTGCCTTGCACGCAGCCGACCCGGGTTCGATTCCCAGCATCCCATATGGTCCCCTGAGCACCGCCAGGAGTGATTCCTGAGTGCAGAGCCAGGAGGAACCCCTGAGCATCGCTGGGTGTGACCCAAAAAGCAAAAAAAAAAAAAAAAGGGTATGGGGCAAATAATCTGGATGTCAGGGGTCCAGGTGCTTGGCAGCAATCCAGGCCCTAATTCTTGTCTACCCTAACAACCAGCCATATTTCCTTCCTGGGGTGTCAGGAGATAAACTTCCAGTCTACTTTCTGGTTGAGTTTTATTTAAATGTAGTTGATTTCTCAAATTGCAATGCAGTTAACCCTTCTAGATAGTAAGTGAAGACTGGTGAGCCACTTCCCAGTGGAGACCACATCACTGTTGCCCACGCAGCTCTCACTTCCAGTGGTATCTTTTGTTCTTTGCTGACTAGAGTCCTCCTCTTCTTCCGTGAAGCCTTCCTTGACTCCCTCCAACCCAGAAAATTCTCCTTATGTTTCAAACCTATTTTAGTTGCTTTAGACTATAACAAAATATTCCCTAGACTACATGAATTGGCCAAGAAAAATATATTCCTCACAGTTCTGAATTAAGGTGCATAAAATATGGTTCTTGCTGAGAGGTTCCCTCCTGGTTGGCAGATGGCTGCCTTTTTACTATGTTCTCACCTGGCAGAGAAAGGTCATTTCTGCCCTGCCTCTTCTTAGAAAGTTATTATTCCCTCATGAGGGCTTCTTTCTCCTGACCTAATTTGTCCCAGTGTTCCCAACTGCATATAGCAACACATTAGAGCTTGGTTTTAATAAATGAGTGTGGACTAGTGGGGAGGCACCAACCTCAGTACATGGCAGAAGCTAAGGACTTGACTCTGCCAGGCCTGTATGAGGCACTGGGGGCACACAGACATAGGGAAAAAGTCTCATCTCCATGAGGTCACAGCAGAGGAAAGAGACTTGTTTTTTAAAAACAAACAAACAGGAGCTAGAGTGATAGCACAGTGAGGAGGTCACTTTCCTTACATGCAACTGATCCAGGTTAGATCCCCAGCAACCCATATGGTCCCCCAAACACCACTAGGAATGATTCTTGAACGCAGAGCCAGGAGTAACCTCTGAGACTGTTGGGTGTGGTACAAATCACCCCCCCAATAGAAACAGAAAAGCCAACAGAAAAAAATACTTCCATATAACAAGTGTTAAAATTACAGATTTTTCTTTTGTTGCAGAAAATGTGGTATCTTCAGAGAACCATATAGATCAGGATAACACTAGAGTAAGGATGAATGAAACAAGTGCACAAGGAGACACAGTCCACCTCACACTCTTCATGTGCAGTTAAATATATATATATATACATACACACACACACACACACACACATATATATATATATATACCATTATTCTGAAACTTGTGAAAATGGGAAGATTTTGTTAAAGACAACTACAACAGGGGAGCAAAATCGGGGTCAACTCCAAGTGCATCAAGGACAAGAGGGCACAGAGCCAAGAAACAGGATCAGAAGATAGGAAAAAAATGAAAAGGAGACATCAGGTGTATGGCTATTTCTTGCTAACCTGCCCTACTGGAATTCTTGCTGGCCATCAAAGTTGGAGGATGAAGAACTGGGTCAGATATCAAAGCAGGGGAAGGGATGAGCTAGCAGGAGTCGGCTTAGACCGAGCAGGCCAAAGTCAGACAAGGGCAGAGCCTGTGGTCTGGTCAGAATTCAGCCTAGGTTCAGCCTAGGTTGCCTAAAATTTGGTCTTTGTCATAGATCAGGATCCAACATTCCCTAATTATTTGGTGGGAGGAAAGGAACTGTCCACTCCTTCAAATGCGGACCATCCTTCCTTTATTCGCTCCTCTTCTCCCCAGCAGACTGCACCTCTTCCTCTTCTCAATTTTTCACTATCCAGTTGTTTGTTGTTTTTTCCAGAGACCTGGGCATCTAATCTCTGTATCTGGAATTATCATAAACACACACACACACACACACACACACACACAGAGAGAGTCCATTTTGAAGACCAAGTGTATTGATCAGTAAAGGAAGAGAAAAGCCCTGCTTCCAGCAGTCATTCTATAAAGAAGAAAGGAATTGAAGACAACAGGAGCAGCAGCAATCCCTTAGAAAACCTGCTTCTAAGAATAACGGCTTGAATCGAGGAGGAAGGCGCTGAGCAATGTTAGATTTCTCTAATTTTGTAGCGAAGAGGAGCAGGACTGATTCACTTGTATGAGGCACTGTAGATGCGGCACCATTCCTATCTCAGTTGTCTCTATGGCTCCTCCGTGCTTTGCAGAGCATTGGTGAGCATTTTCCATATCAAATAAAATTTAATTAGAAGCCACTGCTTAGTTACCCTAGTCACACATGCTAGCATGATTTACTGCCAGGACCCAAGGTAAAATGAGTGATAGACAGAAAATATGTTGTAATTTATTAAAAGAAACAGTCTGCCCTTCTCTTCAAATATCTTTTCTTTATTTCTTTTTTCTTGAAGAGTTTTGAAATAAAAAGTGCTAGTGGGTGATACATGAGTGCTCTTGATTTCTTATAGCTATGAGAAATAAAAGGAGTTTAGTGAAAGACTCCCATCTTTATTGTCATCTGCACCTGGTGATGTGTGAATTGGTATACAATTCCTCCTCCTTCAGAAAGTTATGACAGTATCTATCAAAATCTTTAGAACAGCTTTCCTCCTATCCAGAAGTCCTGCTTTTAAATATTCTATTTGTTTATCTCTTACTGCATAACAAACCACCCCTAAAACTGAGTGACTTAAAATAGTAATTAAGAGGGATTGGAGAGATACTACAGAGTTTAAGGTGCTTGTGGATGCATAGCACTGTATAGAGTTCCCCAAACACTGCCAGAAGTCACCAAACTGGAAGCCAGGAATAGCCTCTAAGCACTGCCAGGTGTGAAAGAGAGAGAGGGGTGGGGAGGCAGTGACATAGCAAAAAAGACTGGAGGACATGCCTGGCACATGAAGATTCTAATTTGCTTCCCCACACCACATGGCCCCTTCAGCACTACCAGAAGCAATCTTTGCGGCCCCCAGCACTGATGAGCCTGAGCATGGCTTGGTAGGCCACCCCAGAGCCTCCCTGCAAAGAATTCCTCCTCATCCTTTGCTGGTTGACCAAGAGATTCTCACTTAAGATCTCTCCTGTGGTTCCAGCCAATGGAAGCAGTGGCTTCAGCTAAGCTAAGCACCCAAGTAGTGGCTTTGCTACTGGTTGACAGCTAAGAGCTCTCTTAGGACTGTTAACCTGGACAAATGTGGACTTTTCAGTTTGATGACTGGATTCCAAGAGAACTAGCCCCAAAAGCAAATGTTCCAAAAGGTTAGAAAGGGACTGTTCCAGCCCAGTTAAGGTCATTGAGTCTTGAATTTATTTCTGTCATATTCTCTTGGTCACCACTGTCAGTTTCACTCAAGAGACCCATATGCTTCTCATTTTCTCGATACATTCTTTGAAACGTTTCCCCAATGTTTTCCTTCTTCTTGTTTGATAAAATATCATAACTCTACTAAGATTTTACAGAAACTGGTTGCAGACAGCAGAGAATTTATTAGAAGGGAGAGATGAGGAGTAAGACTTGGAATGGGAAGGAGGTGCTCAGCAGTTTCTTCTGGGTTCTGTTGATGGAATGAATAACGCTGTGATTGATCCCATCCTTATTCCTCAGCTCAGGAGTCAGTATCCCAGGAAATACTTGGTTGTCTGAGTTTAGGTCGTGAGCCAAACCTTTGTCTGTGAAAAGTGAAGAAGAGATCTGGCAAAGCGAGCTTTATAGATTCCTACAGCTTTTATGATGGAGGGCAGTTGCCTAGGTTTCCATTCCAGCAACAGAAGCAATATCCCAAAGGGGATAACAGATGCTGGGTTAATAGACAATAATGAATATTTCCTCCAATGCTTTTGCTTTTAATGACTTCTCCTACTGTTACATATGACATTCACAAACAGATAGGAAACTAGGGTGCAAGTAAAGGAAAATGAACATTGGAACCAGACATAAACTCTCACTCTTTCCTGGACTCAGTATCCTTATTTGTAAAATGAAGATAAACAGTTCCTGTTTTTCAGGGTTCTTGTGAGGGTTATGAGGTAACCTCCACAGTATACTTTGCACATTTAATGCCAGGATAGATTCTTAATAAATTACAGTAATTTCCTGATTATTTAGTGAAAGAGCAGAAACAGGCATGTTCCTTTTGGCCCCCTACCCCCAGCATTCTCTGTCCTTCCTCCATGGTGTTGGACAAGTTTATTCGCCCTTCACAGGAGAGAGGCACTCAGGCTCCATTGTTGCTGAACTTGGGGTGTTACTAGACCCTTGGAAGAGAGCAGGGATGGCAGAAGCTCTGTGGTCACTCTAGTGTGTCAACATCCAGCTAGTTTTGTCAGAAGTTTAAGCTTCATATCCACGTGACAGAGACTCTCATAGTGTGATTCCTTCACAGGACACGAGCCTGTGCTGTACTATTTTAAACTGAGATTTCACATGCAGTTACAGTCCTCCTCTTTCATTCCTAGGCTTTTATGTTCTTTAAGAAAACCTTTGTTCTTGCTTTCTTTCCTTTTTGTAATGTTTTCTATTCCTCTAAAAGTAATGGGATGAGTTCATGACTTCTGCCATCTTCAGAATTGCCTGCCTTTGAGATTGTTCCAGAATCCTTTTTAATGGCGCTTTAATGTCAGGTGAAAAATGAAGCCTTTTCCAAGTCTTTATAACATGCTTGAAGGGACAAAGTGATCTTGTCATAGGCTGCTGTGATGCTCTCCAGGCTTTGCCACAATTCATCTTATAACAGACGGACTCTTCATTGAGTGTGCACATTGCATTCACCTGAGAATTCACCACCTTTGCTTCAAAGAAATTTGGTTCCTGCGGCAGATAATTACTCCCTTTTTTGTCTTAACTTTTAGAGCAAAGACTATCAACAAATCCAAATACTTCTGCATTTTTCTTTTCTGTTGGATTGGAATGAGAGAAATAGGTTGGATGAATGGCCAGCTTTCTGTCAAGCAATTTGGCATGAACTCAAATACCAAGAACAAGTTTGAGTCCAGGATTGAAATATGGGAGTTTCTGCCACTCAGTCACGGAACTCACAGAGGGAAATAGATTCCATTTCTATTCCTCTTGTTATCACTCTACTGTAAAGCTCGGGTTAAGGCCCCCATGGCCTCAATGTTATACAACCAGCCTTTAAAAATCTTCTTAATCTTGATTTTCTTCCTATCACTGACCTTTATGTCTTTTCTTTTTTCTTTACAGATTTCTCTTGGCTATTAAATATTGAGGAAGCTCAGGTTCAACTCAACCCCTTTCCTCTCTAATTCTTTGATATCTCCTTATGAATGTGGTCCATGCCCATGACTTCAGAAACTTACTAGGGGCACATAATCTACAAACTCCAGTTTGAAGATCTTAAACCTATCTCATGACTTTCAAACTACCTTCCACATAGCATTATCAAGATTTCCTCAAACTTAGTTTATTCATACCTAAATTCAATATTGCTCCCTTACAAAAACTTGTCTCCTTCAAAGATTTCCATTTTTGTAAATGCCAGTCTTCAAACAGAATCCTAGGGTCTCCATCTTGACCTTTCTCCTACCCCCTCCTGTCTATTCTATGACTCAGTTAAAATGCTGTCATCACAGCAGTTCTAAAACTCAACTATCAACCACTTGTTTGCACTTGTTTGCAACTATCTAAACTATCATCCAGCTCTTTGCACTCCACCACCATCTCTCTGATTCACATCATCTATCTGGCTGAGACCGTTGATCTGTTTCAGATATGACCCCAATCTGTTTTTTATGATATAAACTTGCCTAAATCTGTTTGCTACCCTCAGCCTAAAAATCCATCAACATTTCCTTCTTACGGTAATAATTCAAATCCTTATATTTTTAGAAGGTTACTCTGCAACGGTCTCCAGCTTGCCTCTCTAAGTCACAACCTCCCTCAAGCCCTTGCCTTTGCTTTTCCCTTGTTATGTGATGCTGTGGCAAGGCTTTTTTTCCCACATGCCGTTTGCTCTGCTTTTTGCCTCCCTTCCCTTATTTCAGATGATGTTTACTCTTGTTCAGATCCATGCTCAATTATCAGTCTCTCAAGGAAGGTTTTCCCTTACCTCCCAGACAGGTCAATTTCCTCTTGTAAGTACTCTCTGAGCGCCTGGTGCCTCTTTCATTGCAGCACTTATCATAATGGATGTGTGGGATTCTTTGATTATTTGGCTCTATTCCATGAGACGAAGAGATGAAAAGCTGTGTTTCTTTCAGCTTATCATTATCTTGCAGCAACTTACATGCAACCCACTCACAGTAGGTACTTTACAATATACACGTACATATATTTTTTGGTTTGGGGCTCTGTCACCCCAGTTCTGTGCTCAGGAACATTCAGTGCCAGGGATTGAACTCTAAATATTCTGCACATGTTGTATGTATATCAATCATATACATCATTTGATGTAGTCAATTTAATAAATATTTTAAATAAAAAAAAAACTAGGAAAGTCCAAAAGAAACACATGCCACTCAAGGACTAAACCCAGGAAGACTTCACAGAATCCCAATTTCTGAGTTGAAATAGAAAAGAAAGAAGAAGAAAGAAGATAACTTACTCCAAAAGTCTGATTTGGGCCTGGAGTCTATGGTAGTCTCTATTCTTTACCTTAAAGATCTTTGATATATCCTCAATGTCATCTGTGCCTTTCAAGCTGGGTTTGTGGAAAGGAAAATTCAATCAGAGCATTTGTCTGAAAGCCTATTAGACACTCATTGTTTAGCGTTTCAGTGTTCCATTCCTGTGCTCACTGGTTTCATGATACTTTTGGTGGTCCAGTGAAAGGCTGAGCACAAATGGACGTGAAAAGTAAGTCCTGTAGCACAAGGCAAGAAAACTAGATTAACATCAACTCTTACCATTTCTAGATGTGGAACCTCAACAGATTTCTTTTTGTTTTGTGGGGGTGGAGGGCACATGCAGTGGTGCTTAGGGCTTACTCCTAGCTAAATGCTCAGAGATTATTCCTGGCATTTAGAGGACCCTATGGAGTACCAGAGGTCAAACCCAGGCTGGCCACACACAGGGCAAACACCATGCCTGCTGGACTACATCTCTACCCCGCTCAACGGATATCTTAAAGCTTCTGAGCCCATGTCTCTTCATCGGGATCACAAAGTCAAAATGGTTTTGAGGACACAATGAGATAGTACATGTGAATCTTGAGCACCATGAGCCAAGTCATCCTATAGTTACAAGCCCTCACCTGAACTGTGTGGATTCTTAAAAAAGGGAGAAGCAGCAGGACAGAGAACTAGCTGTAGTCACACAGGACCTGGCCTGGGCCTTTGAATTGCAGAAGATTATAGGACAGAGAATCAGGAGGAGAGGAGAAAAGCAGGGGAAAAGAGTACCAAGACGGAACTAGAGCTTGCCTTAGGATAGGGAATGATATTGAACCCACACACAGACTCTAGAGAGGCTTCAATATTATGCTGTGGGGAGCTTGACTAGGTCTTTTAGCAATATAGGACTTGACTTCCTTATAACAAATTTCTTCATTAAAGATAAAGAAATAAACAAACTGACCTTGTGGAGTTTGACTGTTAAGTATTTTATAATGAAAACAAAATAAATTGTTTGGGATCTTCGTTAAATGTTTCAGCATGGATTTTTCGCAGCATAAGAAAGCACAGAGGTTTTGATGCCTAGCTAGGCCGTGATAACATGATACTCTTCATTTCTCTCAATCTCAGTTTTATCATCTGTAAAATGGAATTAAAATGCCATCAAACGATGATAAATAGCTTCAGTGTGCGGGCACTGGAGTGTGTTGAGTAATTAAGATACACATTCCTTAAACACGGGCTGTACTACGCATTTTAATGAATTTGAGACTCATGACATCTCCTGAAGTGGGACTTATATTATCCCCACCATTACTGCACCCTGGTGAACTGTGAAGCTGAGAGGTTAAATATATTTCTCTGAGAGATTTCAGAGCTCAGGTACTGACCCTTGGAACTGGCTGGCCCTAGTCAACCCCTCACAAGTTGCACCGGGAAAATATGAAATCATACAGGGAAAATGCTTGTGCTTGATTTGGCTCATAGTAAGAACTAAGTACAGTCAGTTTCCTCATGTGCAGTAGAGTGATTTATCATATAATGTTCCTTGTTTGTTTTAGGAGCTTTCTTCTAGTCACAATGGGAAATAAATTGCTCTGAGAAAGGAAGAGCATTATCATTTGTGCTTCTTTTGAAGCTTTCCTGGTGTACCTAGAGATTCTCAATACAGATATTTTAAGAAGTGAATAAAGATTATTATGTGAATAAATTAAGAATTCATTTTTTTAAAAGTAAATTGATAATACAACTGATTGGCTTTTATAGTGTTTATTTTGTCTGACCAAATTCTAAAAGGGGATTTGAAGAGGATTATAAAAACATGAAAGATTCAACTGGAAAACAGTAAAAGAGTAAGAATATTAGAATGATGTAAACATAAAATAAATTTATGATTAGGCATTTTTTAAAATTTCTTGCCAAATTTATCAACAAATTGCCAAGATAAAACCCAGAAAATCTTCCCCAAATCTGGAACTTATTTCTGAGACTTTGGTGAGACTCATGGCAGGTATCTCACTAGAAATGGAGGGACTCGGATCCTATATCTGTTCAGATTTCAAATTTGCCTGGGATTCGATGCATCAGACTTCACTTTATAAAGAGGTGACTTTCTCAAAGATAGAATTATGTCCTGCTAGCTTATTTTACCACATCAAAGTGCGCTCATTTTTCCAACCTTCTTTAACATCTTGAAGACTTGGAAGAGACTTATTAATCACTTATCTTCTTTCCTGGATTTAGAACTGTTGCAGGCAGATAGGTAGGGGGGCCTGGTAATGCACTTTGGGGAAGTCATAAAACTTAAGAAGAGATTGCCTAGCACAGAAGTAGCCCAAAGACATGAAGACCACATCCCTTTGATAATAAGGAAAAAATCCTAAGTCCTTTGAAGAAGAGAAAACTGTGACAACAACCACATTAATTTGTATGTATGCAAAACTCCAGAAAACAATTTTCCAGCTCTTTGGGGCTTAATTTTCAAGCCCATGTTCGCCCTTGAACATTTATCTCTCTTGCTTGTCTCTATGTTTCTTTGCTTACCTTTTCCACACTGGAGAAGCCCGTGTTCTCTCTTGAACATGTACTTTTCTCTTTCTCTAGCCTTACATCTATGTCAGTTTCCATACAAATGATCTTGTCTCACTATTTTTCCTTGTCCTGACATTCTTTTCTGAGAGAGAAGGCAATGAACCGGTGCCAAGGTTTGGAATAACTTTCCTTGCCTGCAGAGAGCAATTCATACCCTCCAGTCGGAGTCCCCAGTTCCTGAGAAATCAGGTGGCAGGGACCATCTCCCACATCATGCACAACTAGTGGACTCTGAGCACAGCTTGATGGCTGCCTTGTGTGGCTAGCAGGACATGAACATCTGTGCCATGTAAGTGCTCACAGATAGTCCAGCCAGTCCTGTCCCTAGCCAGGCATTTCCCAGAAAGCTGGTGGCTGAGGTGGATCCAGCAGGGAGTGAAAGCATTCTTTTCTCGAGTCTATTTCCCTCACTCCTCACTTTACCAAGCCACCAGCAGCAGAGTCATCCTGAGGGGGACCCAAGATTACTAAATAGTGGGTCTGTTTCTGGGTCTTTAGTGCCAGAGAAAAATTTCAAAGAGCTGAACATGCATTGTGTATGGATGAGGCCCAAGTTTGATTCCCAGCATCACTGGGTCATTCAAGTATTATCAGGATCAATCCTCAAGAGCCACTGGGTGTGCCCAAATAAATTAATAAAAGATGGTGCCTCTAAGTTACCTGCCTCTTCCTTGGACTTTCTAGATAATAGTATGTATCTGTTTTGAACACACATTAGACTCTTTCTAGCTCTTAAAATTTATCTAAGGCTGAGTTGCTTATTTAATTGATCTGGCTGTGGCCAGGTATTATTATTATTTGAGCACTTAAAATGATTCTAATCTGCTGCACATGTTGAGAATGCATTTAGCATCCATTAGAATCCCCTGCAGGGCTTCATAAACCAGCTTGCTGTATCCCTCCCCAGTTTCTGATGCAGAAACTCCTAGGTGGAACTCAAGAACTGAAGTCTAACCACCTTATTGGTGATGGTAATGCTGCTGAATCTGAGACCACCACACTTAGGAGCCCATACTCTAAAAACAGTTTGGCAATACTTCATCAATGCTTATAAACATTCCATAACGTTATATAGGTTTTTGGATTTTTATTGATGTTATTTTTAACATTTTTTCTTATTTACTGAGAAAGTAATATTAGAGAAAAATTAGAATGGAAAACAAACTCTCCCACCCCCTTTACACATAAACCATGGTATCGGTACTGCATGATTACAGGGGCAGCTGTAGCTAGTATTTACTGCATACTTATGAGGTAGGCAATCACGAAGTAGGGGACCCTCAGCAATGAATTTTAGAAGGCCAGAAAGTCAAGAAATGTTTGGAGAGACAATATATGATCTGCGAAAGAGACACAGCTTGACAGCTGCCTTAGCAAGGCTGGAAGAGTCTCTCTCCAGATCCTGCAGGCGGCCACGCAGGCCTTACCTGTCCTGACCTCCCTGGCCTCACTACGCTGCCAACACATTAGCTGTGTGTCAGGCAAGAGCTAAAATTTGAGGGGCATGCTTGCTATTTTACCCATCCCAATTTACAGATGGGGAATTTGCAATACTAAGAGATAATAAAGGGCATTTTACACATACTTATCATAAAGTCAGCTGGTTTGTTGGTTTTTTTTTTTTTAAGAGCTAGCTTCTTCATGAAATAACAGTGTTTTCCATTGCATCATATATCACTGCTCTCTTCTCATTGGGCATTTAGGTAATATTCATTTTTCACAATTATAGTACTCATGACAATAATCAATTTTATTTAGTGCTTGCTTTAAACTGGTTTCTTAGGACAGAGCTTCAATCATTCAAAATGTAAAACTGTCTACCTTTGGTTACAATGTAACAGAGCAGCAAACTTCTTTTTTCAAACCAAAATTGTTTTTAAACCAAATCATTCTCTGTATGAGTTCCAAGAGTCATACATTTAAACCAATTGCGGTATGAGAAAAATATTTAAGAAGGCATTCCATAAAATATTTAGGAAAGCATTCCATATACTCTAGTCTCATGCTAAATTGATTCCAATAAGCACTATCTTCCAGGTAGCTGGTTGAAACCCTGAGAAAAACATCCAGGTTTTTTGTTTGTTTTTATTGAATCACTGTGAGATACAGTTAAAAGGTTGTTCATGACTAGGTTTCAGTCACGCAATGTTCCAGTATGTACATTTCCTACCTGCTCCCCACCTGCCCATCTGCCCACTTCTCATCCCAGCCTGCCTCTCTCTTTCTCCCTCCCTCTCTCTTTCTCCCTCATTTCCTCCCTCTCTCCCCTTCCCTCCCTCTCTCTCCCTCCCTCCATCTCTCTCTCTCTTTTTCTCTTTCTCTTTTTCTCTATCTCCTTCTAGGCATTATGATTTGCAATATAGGTACTGAGAAATTATTGTGATATCCCTTTACCTACTTTCAGCACTCAGTTCTTGTCTAGAGTGATCATTTCCAACTATCATTGTCATGGGATAAAGAAGGGACCAGTATAATATCCAGACAGATTTTTATGGCAAATATATATCTTTGTTTTTTTCTTGTAAGCTTTTAAGCTCTAATTGACTTTTATTTTCTTTTTGGGTCACACCTTTTGTTGCATAGGGGTTACTCCTGGCTCATGCACTCAGGAATTACTCAGGGGACCATATGGGATGCTGGGAATCAAACCCGGGTTAGTCACGTGCAAGGCAAACACACTACCCACTGTGCTATCGCTCCAGCCCCTAATTAACTTTTTTAAATATATATTTGCCTTCTCCAATTTAAGAAACCCCAAACTAAAAAGAAAGAACTAGAAACACAGTTACACCCGGGATAACATTAAAGGATATCCGTAACTCAGAATCCTGACGGCAGAAGCAGAGGTATGGGAGGAAGACAAAACCCAATACCTACTGAAGGACTATTGGCTACTTTTGAAGATCACCAAAAGGCAACAGCCAAAACCTATAAGCAAGCAGAACCCGATCTTCATTCCAACTGCTAAAAAAGCAGGAAGCAATTCTTTTTTATTTTTGTTTTGTTTTAGGCACCATGATTTATAAAGTTGACAATGACAGGGTTTCATAAAAAAAAAAATATTTTGACACCACATCTTCTACCAGTATCAGTTTCCCTGCACCATTTCCCAGGGCCCAATCCCACCCCCCCCCCCCATCCTACACCCTTATTCTCCTCTACTGGAAGCAACTCTTGAGAGCAATTGAAGTCTTCAGATACTGAATACCAGACACAGAGGAAGGCAGATGGGTCAGCTAAAACTCTAAGGTCTGGAGGAAGGGCCCTGCCTGACCAGGCAAAATCATATCATTGTGGTTCTCTGACTCAGCAGTAGCCAAATGCATGTGTTATTGAATAGTTAGAAACATTTCACTAATTCAAAAATTCACTAATTCAAAAGTTTTGACTGAATCCTGTTAGAGGGTTGTGTTGTAAGAGAGCTTTATTTAATAGAAATTTTATTCAATGTAGAAATATTTGGAAATATTAAGATTAATAAATAAAACATACTGCTAAAGTTGTTTAAAAAAATGTTTCTTCCGAGAGTCTGGGTGGGGGTGTTAGTCATGTGGGAATTGTTTTTTTTCTTGTAAGCTTTTAAGCTCTAATTGACTTTTTAATGATGTGTCTGTATGTCTTTGATAAATTAAAATTGAGGGGAAAAAAGAGAAATTGCGTGGGCATTTATTTGTCTGCTATTTAATTTATGCACCTTATGAGTTGAATTTCCATGAGCAAGTTTTGTTCAGGCAGGCCGCTCATGAAGATTACAGACCATAAATAAGAATTGATGATATTGGGAAAGCAATTAATTAGTCAGTAACAAAAGATTAGGACCTCTAGGGTGGGCTTCATTCTGGCAGGGTTTTGAGAAACCTACAAATTCACCCTTTGCAATGCAATCCTCCTATGAATGAGTCATCCCCACTGTGAGCTACTAGGAACCACTAGGAACCACAACTAGGAAAGAGCGCCTGCCGGCTCTGTGTTGCCATAGAAACAGTGCAGCTCAAGTTTCACTGTTGCTTTGGTAACCCACCCCCATTTCCTCACATCACTACAGCTGGGGTATTTTGCTGCCAAGAGAATGGTCTCTTTTGTGGATTGAATGCTAATGGGGCAGTCCTCTACCCCCACTAGTCCCAGTCCCCCTCCACCTTACCACAATTTTAAGGCCTTGTCTAAGTGGCATCTTGATGAGATGATAATAGACACTCAAATCAGATGAAGAGGAACTGTAGTGGCAGCAGTGATGGGGTTTATTATTATGGTGAAAAAGGGTTTAGCTCCTAATCTTGAAAAGGGAGCTATTGCGACCTCAGCTGTGTAAGGGTCTGAAACCATTTCTCCCAATCAATAAAGGATGATTGTAATAAAGTTACTGGGTAATGAATATGTGCTAGGTTTGGAGTTGAGAACGTTATGCTCATTTAACATCCCTACTTTACAGAAGATGAAAAAAAAAAGTAACCTATTCAATATCACTAGAATTCAGAACCCAGACTCAAATTTTAATCACCGTCCTGAGTCACCACTTACTTGAGACTAGGAAAATAAAGAGTATTCAAGAATGTCCTGACAATAGATAAAAAGCTTGCTCTTTAGCTGGAAAAAAAATTTAACTCAAAAGGAGAAAAATGAGAAGATACAAGACACCATTAAGGTGAAGTTCAGGTGAGAGTTTCAACAACAGGTTATGGGAGTTCTAACAGACTTTCCCCAGGGACAAGCCCACAGAGGATTCTGCCGACACAGAGAACTCCAAGAGCAAATCTTATAGGGCAAAACCCAGCATCAAGTTCAGGCTCCAGCCCTCAGCAGCGTTTAACCTAAGTCAACCCCTGCTGACAGCAGCCTTTCAGTGGCTCAGCAAAGGAAAACCTTTTGCTCCTGTCCTCCATGTTCCTCGTGTCCTCAAACCTTATAAGATTCAAATTTACTTGATTGTCTCTGAATATTTTACTTCAAAATACAGAAAAAAAGAGAAGTGTTGCATAAAATTGTTTTAAGTGTTATGGGCTCAATTTGACAATTCAATAAATCTATTTGCTTTTTCTCTATATATTTGTTTTTCAAATAAATTTTTTAAATGCTACCTCAAATGCTTATGGATTAAGTGAAATATAAATCTTCAGAGAAAGACTTTTATGGTATCTGTATTTTCTATTATCAAAACTTTAAGACTTTACCTTGCCCTTCTGTATCTTCTAATGCATCTCCACCTCCATCCTTTGAACACTACAGACTAGAATGGCCCTAGAAGATGGGCTGAACACACTGAATTCTCTCTCTAAGAGGAACTCAAGGGTGAGCACTCTCATGTGGAAACCTTTTAAATACAGAGCATGGTCCCCAATTCTGAGCTCTCTCCTTTTCTCTAAAAGGGCATAAAAAATGCTCAACCATCAAAGCCATATGAATGTAAATTGGCTTAATTTTTATTTTCTATGTATGTGCATATATGCACAAAAATTCAGGAAACCTTACAGGGAATTGAAGGCAACATTTCATCTAAGCATAGTGTTAATGACTGTTGCCTAAGTTTGTAGCTTGCAGGTGAAATTATCTAGATTTTACCTCTGTTTCTTTCTCCCTTTTCATCTCCCAATAATTGTGTAACTTTGGGCAAATCAATTCATTTTCTTAAGTTTTGGTTTTATAATTTGCAAAATAGAAATGATAATGGCTAGTCATTTTGGTGCAGGTTCAATGAGAAAAGGGTTTATAGAGGTCCCTGGCACATAATATTTACTAGATATTACTTGAAATGAGTAATCCAATAGGTGTTTAAGGCACCTGGAAAGACTGTCCTCCATTATAAATTGTGTCTTTCTATCAGTGTTAACCTTAGTTTCAATATATGAATTTTGAAATAGGGTATTTCATAGCTCTTCCCACAGCTTCTATTCTAAGCTCCTACCTGGATTTTATAATTCAGACTCTGACATCTTAAGTGACTGATTTTGCCTAAAATCCTTGAGCATGCACGTGGACCTGCAAACACACACACACACACACACACACACACACACTTCTGAACATACAACATATTCAACATTTGAAACCTCATTTCTGTGTTTTACTTCTGGACCCAGGACTAGATCCTGAATCTTAGTCACTCCCTTTCTCAATTATAATTTTTTTATTTTATGTTTTTCCCAAATTTTATTTTATTAGAGCTACTGGGAGTTACAAAGTTATTCATAGTTGGGCTTTTGACATATAATATTCCATCACCAGACACGAGTGTCAACTTCCCTCCACCAGTTTTCCCATGTTCTCTCTCTTTCCAACCCTGCCCACTCCCCAGGCCCAGCTTGCCATCTTGACAGGTATCTTTTAAGTTTGATTATTTAAGTTTGGGTCGCATAATTTCAGTGTTGTTGGTTCTGTGGTTTAGGTATTTAGCTCTATCATTCCTTAACACTATTGTTCTATCTGAATCCTCTGAACACTACTGGCCTCTTTGCTTCTTATCTATCTCTTCTCCCATCCCTATTTCCTTCCTTCAACTCTGTACTCTGGGATCAAGGATGATCTAGGCATATGTTCTTGATGATGAAATGTATTCACAGATTATAATAAACATGATTGTAGGACGTAGAGCCCTTTTTTCAATAAAATTATGTATCTGCCTGATAATCATTAAATAACTTTGTAACTCATGCTGATTAAATAATTTTTTAAATTATGTGTCGCAACAACAGGTTGTTTTTTAAATTGTCAATTTACAATTCACAACAGGTGAATTGTAAATTGACTCACCTGGAATGCAATAACCATTGTGTATCTTGTAATCTTTGTGAATGTCTTGATTTTTAATATGAGTTTTTAGATAAACTTGTCCTTTCTATTTGTTCATGGTCTTATTGAAGACATTTTTACTGACTTATGTAAGCAGAGCTGCATAAGTTGCATAGATTGCTGGTCAGATGTGACTGTTGTTTTCCCAGACTTCCTGGAAGCATACACAACAAAATGCTTGAGATGTCTTACTTGGGGATTAAAACCATCCCTAACTGGTCTCACTGCTTTTACTCATGCTTCCTTCAAACCCATCTTATATACAGTAGCCTGAATGATATATTTTTCTCTTAAATTAATATTTATAATAGTGTATATAGTATAAAGATAATATACATAATAAATATTGTTAGCATCATATAATGCATCATTCATACATTATTTGTAATGTTTATATAAAATATATCATTCCTATATGTGGTGCATATAAAGTATATCATATATATCAATGATTATATACTTTGATAATGATATTTATGAATGTGATTAAACTTAAGTGAATATATAACACCCATCATTCAATTTAAGAACTACAACATAAAACTGATTATGTTGTACAACATAAAACTGATAACTACTTATGTGTTCTGTACCCCACCTTTTCCTACTTCTATCCTCAGATAATGTATTGCTTAGTGTATTTTGTTTGTTTTGATGTTGAGACCACACCTAGCAGTGCTCAGTGCTTACTCCTGTCTCCATACTCAGAGAGACTCCTGGAGGACTTGGGGGACAAAGGTGCTGTGAATTCAACCTGGGTCTACCATGTGCAAAGCAAATGTCCTACGTGTTGCATTATCATTCCAACTTCAGTTTTGTTTCTTGAGCTTTATAAAGATGATATATCACAACATGGCATTTTCTGGCTTACTTTCCAAATTCATCATCTTTCTAAGATTCTCCATCTACTGTCAGTAGCATTTTTTGCTATTCCACTTTTGCCACTATTTAAAATATACAGTATTTTTATTTTAAAAAAATCAAATCTCCATTAAGAATACCTAGCTTTCCACCTCCATACAGAGTTGCTCGTGATTTATTCGGGCAGTACAGTTTTCAGGCAGCTTTTTGGTTTTTAACCTCCCATCTGTAATATTATTGTTTATCCTCTGCCTTCTTAACCACACCCTCCCACTGATTAGATCAAATGTGTCTGTCTAAATCTCTCCTCCAGACTTATTTGTTCTCTTCACTACACTCAACAAAGGGTACACTTTAATTGTATTTTTTTATTTGATTAGCTTTTGATCATTTGCCTTCTGGAAATTTTGGAAATTTCAAAGAGGTAAAGTACCATCTCCATCTGTCTTATTCACCAGCGTATTCCTATTATCTAGAAGAGTATTGCACTGTAGCACTGTCAGTGTCATCATTGATTTGCTCCAGAGGGTTGCTCCAGACGTTACTGGTGTAACGTCTCCATTGTGAGACTTGTTGTCAGCGTTTTTGGCATATCAAATACGCCACAGGTAGCTTTCCAGGCTTTGCCTGCATGAGCAGGATACTCTTGGTAGCTTGCCGGGCTCTCCAAGAGGGACGGAGGAGTCAAACCCAGTTTGGCCGAGTGCAAGGCAAACGCCCTACCCACTATGCTTTCGCTCCAGTCCATGGAAGAGTATTAGGGGGAAAAAAAAGATACCCAGAAAATAGTTGACTGACTTAAATGTACAAACAAGATTATGATTAAATTTATAAATAGAAATCTGGATGGAGCCAGAATTTGTTTACAAGATCCATTGCTATGGGCAGAAGTGTGTCTTTACTGAGTTCCAACCTTTTCACATCTCTGTGTGCAAGTAGTGGTCCCTGAAGAAGCCCGGAGTTCTACTGTGCAGCTAATATTGTGCTCTAGGATGTTCTCAACAGAAGCTTCTACTCCCTGGATCGCAATAGCAACCTTTTCCTTCCTAACTATATAAACTTTGAACTGCTTTCTCCCTCAAAAAAGGACAATAAATATGAGTGTGCTCAGGGTTAATTTGGCTGTCTCTGGCTAGAGCTTGAAATGACATTTTTGCTTTGACCTGTCGCGTCCTTGTGACTTTCCAGAAATGGATTTGGGTAATGACTTGTCATCATGAGTAATTAGCATTTGTGGAAGTCTGAGATGACCTGCTACTTCTAATTATTTATTTATTTTAGCTTTGGAAACTTTAGTATCCTTGTGACACCACTCTCGAGTTTGCGCTTTCCGTGAGGACTGAGATAAAATCATGGAAATAAAAGGCTATTCGTCAATGTCTATAATTAACCTTTCTCCATCCTGAATGAAATTAAAGTGTTTACTTTTCTAGAAGTATCTGGACATAACATACTGTCCAGTTTAGGCCAGATTTCCATTAAGCACCCCAAATTAAAGTCAGCAGTTCTAAGTTGATGTTTGGCAGCAGGGAAACGTTGCTGATCTTATTTCTTTTCCACATGTCTGCCACACACCAGAGGGTCTTTGACCACTAATTGTTTCTAGATATTCCTGTTGAATTATAATGTTAGTTATAATTCATTAGTAGTGAATATTCGATTTTACTAATATTCATTAGTAAACAATACTAATGAATATTAGATTTTAATTTTTTATTTTGCCAATCTTATAGGTGAGTAAGTACAGGCTCTCCAAAAAGTAAATTATTTTCAGTGTTTAATATGCAGTCTGGAAATACATGGAATACAGAATAAGGATTTTCCCTTCCCAATATTTACTTAGGCACCATGGTTCACAATTGTTAACAATAATAATGTCCCAATACCATGGAATGTCAGCATCCTCTCACTACTGTTTTATGGTCCCCTCTCATATCTGTCATATTCCTATCCCAGGCCCTATAAGCCAACTTTCATGATCTGTTGCCATTAGCCAAAATCAAACAATTGTTTTCACTGTATCACTGTATCACTGCCATTCTGTTGCTCATCGATTTGCTCTAGCGGGCCCCAGTAACATCTCCATTGTGAGACTTGTTACTGTTCTTTTTGGCATATCAAATATGCCATGGGTAGCTTGCCAGGCTCTGCCATACAGGCAGGATACTCTTGGTAGCTTGCCAGGCTCTCCGAGAGGGGAGGAGGAATCGAACTCAGGTTGGCAGTGTGCAAGGCAAACGCCTATCCCTGTGCTATTGCTCCAGCCCCCAGAATTGTTTAATTTTTAAGATTATAGTTTGGGGGCTGGAGCAATAACATAGCGGATAGGGGCATTTGCCTTGCCTGAGACTGACCAGGGTTCAATTCCCAGCATCCCATATGGTCCCCTGAGCACCCCCAGGAGTAATTCCTGAATGTAAAACCAATAGTAACCTCTGTGTATCACCGGGTGCGATTCAAAAAGCAAAAAAAAATAAATAATTATAACTCATGTAATATGGTTATAATTATGATAAAGTTTATAGAACTTATGTAAAAAGCTACTTCAGTGAGGATGAAATAAGTGTTGGTAGGGAATGCAATAAAAAAAGAACCCCTTTTTTTGTTGAATCAACTTGAGATATTCAGTTACAAAGTTATTCACGACTGAGTTTTAGTCATATAACCTTCCAACACCTGTCCCTCCACCAGTGAACATTTCCTGACATCAGTGTCCCCAGTTTCCCTCTTACCCGCCCCACCCCCTCCTGACTACCTGCCTCTATGATGGTAGATACTTCTCTCTCTCTCTCTCTCTCTCTCTCTCTCTCTCTCTCTCTCTCTCTCTCTCTCTCTCTCTCTCTCTCTCTCTCTCTCTCTCTCTCTCTCTCTTTCCTTTCTGTCTCCCCTCTCTCATTTTTTTAAAACACTGTAAAGGAACCGTAATTGTTGGCATGAATGTCAGCTGATTCAGCCTCTATGTAAAAACAGTATGGAGACACACAGATAAAATAGGACTAGAACACCCAGGCAAACCAACAATTTCACTTCTTGGCATCTAGCCCCAAACCAGAAGAACAAAGGATTTTATAGTGTTGACATCTGTAGTTGTCAAATCTCCTTGCTCCCAGCAGTACTGACCTTCTTTAGTTCAATTAGGATAATTTCTGGCATGTTCACAAATGAATTGTCTTAGTCTAGACCTAACATGTGCCTTATCTCTTCTATTATCAGGCTTACATTCTGCTGGAGTCTCAATCAAGTGCTTGGAGGCTAAAGAGCTAAAAATTAACAAATAGTGGCTGCTGAGATTCTCTACAGAATAAGGTATCAACCATTAAACATATCTGTGGGCTCTCACAAGCATCATGGAAGTTACGTAGGAAGGTTATTTATTGTTCTGTCTTATCATAGCCACTACAATGTACACTGTAATGAGGAGTAAATGATAGCAAATGTGATCTTGATGTTGCCAGTTTATTGCTTGCAAACTATAATAAGAATATAAGATACTCTTGTGCACATACAATGCAACAGGCATCAAAACTCTCCCTCCTTCTTTTCTTTATCCCTTCTTTCTTTCCTTTCTTTTTTCCTTTTCCTTATTAAATAGATCCTTCCTTGTGCCTTGCCTTTTATTCCCTTGAGCCTCTTTCTTTTCTCTCTCCCTCTATTATTTTAATTTTTTCAATTATTTATTATATTATTATATTTTATAAAAATTAATGATTTTAATTATTTATTATATTATTATGTTTTATATAATATAATTATGTTGTGTTTATATTATGTTTATATATTTAATAAATATAATTTATATTATATTTATTACTATATTTTCGGTTACTGCAATAATGTTAAAGTTTGTGGTATTGGTGTACAAAATTACTGCACACAAGGCCCAACCTGTGACAAAACATTACTAAATTCTTGTTGCATTGATATTAATCAGGTATATTGGCTTGTCATTTTCTTTTTTACTGATATCCCTGCTTTTGATATTAGAATAATGTTGGTTTCTTAGAAGTTGTTAGGTAGGATTTATGTTTGTTTAATAACATGGAAGTAGTTTGAGGAATATGGGTACTAAGCCTTCTCTGAAGTTTTGGCAGAATTTACTAGTGAACCTATCTGGAGGGCTTTTGTTCTTAAGACGATCCTTAATTATTATTTCAACTTAATTTCTTATGATTGGTCTGTTCATGTTTTCTGCTTCCTTTTTTTCAGTCTTGGGAGATTGATGGTTCTTAGAACTCATCCATATCTTTTAGATTGTCCGGCTTAGTGACATAGAATTGTTCATAATACATTCTTATGATCTTTGAATTTCTAATGTGTCTGCTTTAATTCTCCTCTTTCATCTCTAATTCTATTTACATGGATTTTCTCTCTTCTTCGGGATTCTACCTAAAGGTTTGTCAATCTTACTTATTCCTTTGAAAAAGCCAGCTAATCTCATTCATTTTAATATATATATAGCTTATATAAATATCTTTGTATTTTAAAGTATATTTTATTTTCTTTTGTTTTCTTTCTCATCAACTTGTTATTTATTTAACAGTATAATGTTTGGTTTCCAAATGTTGGAACTTTCTTCAACTTTCTTTTTATGTTTTCTACTTTCGTGGTATTGCAGTCTGAAAAGATACTTGTTATGATTTCTATTTCCATGCATATGTGGGTATTTGTATTGGGACCCAGCGTGTGATCTATCCTGAAGAATTTTCCATTTACACCAGAGTAGAGTACATATCCAACTTTTTGGGGGGCGAGGGGGCTGGAGCGATGGCGTCTCCTGAATTCCTAAATATTTCTATTAGTCCTAGTTTTCCAATTCCTCATTTAAGGATTTTGTTTCTTTATTTATGCTCTGTCTAGTTGATCTATAAAATGATGTTATTGGAATATTGAAGTCTCCCACAATTTGTTATTGATGTGTTTCCTCAGGAATATTGGCAGTTGCTTTATAAAATTTGTTGCTCTTTTATTCAGTTCACATATGTTAATGACAGTTAAGTCCACTTGGTTTAGTGATCCCTTAACCAGTATATAATACCCATCCCAATCTCTTACTGCTTTCTTTAACTTGGGTACTATTTGATCTTATGTTAGTATGACCCTGATTTTTTTAGCTTTTCATTAGTCTATATGTTTGTTTTTCATCCTATAACCCTGTGGGGGAATGGAGGTGGGGCATTGGCATTTAGAGAAGTTATTGATATGAACGAATTTGTTGCCGCGTATCTCAGATGAATTTGGTTGTTTGTTCCATTTAATCTTTTGGTTTTTTATACGAAACCATTCAGTATCCCTGCCAGAGCTGGTTTAGATATTATAAATGTCTAAATCTGTGGATGGAGAAAACCTAATCAGACATAAAACATTCAATATACACATGAGTGTATATATGTTAGATGTTAACTCATTATTAGAAATTTATAAAGTTCCTTGGCAGACTGGGACTAAATATACTGTCCTTAATCTAATAGAGGACAACCATAAGGGCCATAAGTGAGCCCCATTCTCATTGCCACTGCTAGAAAGTTTGTTCTGCCCTTTAATGCTTCTTGCATAACAGCCAGCTTAAGGCTATAGATTTCTGGGTTTTTTCTTTTTCTTTATTTTTATTGAATCACCATGTGGAAAGTTACAAAGTTCTCAGACTTATGGCTCAGTTATACAATATTCAAACACCCATCCCTTCACCAGTGCCCATATTCCACCACCAAAAACCCCAGTATACCTCCTGCCCCCGCCCCCCCACCCCCAACTGTATAACTGATGAATTTCACTTCATTTTCTCTTTACCTTGATTACATTCCATATTTCAACACAAAACTCACTATTGTTGCTGGAGTTTCCCCCCAAGAAAGACAGCCCTACTACCAAGGAAGCATTTGATAATTAGTTTTCCATTGCTTAGAATGAAGCCCCACTGCTCCAAGTACATAACTCTTTTTTTTCCTTTTTCCTTTTCCTTTTTTTTTTTCCTTATCCCCCTTCCCGCACCTCGTAGTATGGTGGACGCCACTCCACGTTTCTCCCCGAAAATGGGAAACAACCGGGAAAGAGGGATATTTCCTCTTTTCGGCTGGCATGGGGTTATTGCCTAGTTCACAGTCTAGAGAAATGGCTGCTACTTTGATTACCTTCAATATTTCAACAAAAAACTCACTGTTATTGTTTGGAGTTTCCCGCCAAAGTCAGAACTGCTAAAAAGGAACCATTTCACATTGCTGACAATTAAGAGATGTTAAGTCACGCGGCCACTGCAGCGGCCGCACTGTTTTGGATTTCTGTATAAAGTCCAGAGAAAATTCTGCCAGAAATTGCATAGCCCAGCTCACAGTCCCAGTGCATTGCTGTAAGAAGCTGCTCTGGATGCCAAAATGTGTTAGAAGGCCTCTGGAATCAAAGTCTTTAGGCGCAGAGTGTCTGTTTTGCTCTCAGCAGCTTCGGATTTATCTGGGCTGAGGGCGTGCCGGTAACACCCACTTCCCATGATTGCCTAGGAGCCCCAAAGTGTAAAAACTGTATACCTCTGGGTTAGGAGTCTTAGAAGGTGGCTCCCGCCACGTGGGTATTGCTGCCGCCGCCATTTTCCATGCAGAAAAACAGGGTGGAGAGGAAAGATCCATCCCCAGGCAGAACGGAGTTGTAGCCAGCTCGCAGTTCCAGTGCATTGCTGTAAAAAGCCGCTCTGGATGCCAAAATGGGTTAGAAGGCCTCTGGAATCAATGTCTTTAGGCACAGAGGGTCCTAAGGCTATAGATTTCTTAAATTATTGCTTGTTCATAAAAATCTACCATTGCTCAAGTCTCCATGATCATCTAACTAAATGCAATAGCATTCTTGGTGAGGTGTTCATTTCACCAAATTTTTGTACTATATCCCTCCATTTATTTCTAGAGTCTCATTTGATAAATCTACGTTGAATCTTATGGGCTTTTCTTTGTAAGTTTCTTTCTTGATCTTTCTGTTTTCAATATTCTGTCTGTCTTTGGTTTTTATCATTGTGAACACAAGTGTGTCTTGAAGTTTTCATGATTGAGTCTATTTTCCCTGGGATCCTTCAGACCTCTTGTATTTATATCTCTGTATTCCTCAATTCTGGCAAGTCCATAACTATCATTTCTTTAACATTAGTTCTTCATTAAATTCATCTTCGTGGACCTCAGGGACTTCAATCATTCTTTTATGTCCCTCTTGAGCTCATCCCATAATTCTCTGGTGTGCTGTTCATTTATTTTAGACTTTTTTCTATCTTATGTTATTTTCTAGAGGTTTCCTTGATCTCATCTTAAAGTTTTTTGATCTTTTCCTAAATTGCTGTCATTCTGCTCGTCAGAGCTTCTAATAAGTTTTTTTTTTAATTTCACCTACCATACTCTTTATTTCTGTCATTTCTGCTCAAAGTTTTCAGCTCTCTTTCTTGTGCTTTGCTCAATGCCATGATTTCATTAAATGTAACGAACTCATCATGGTGCCACTAAAGTCATTTTCTAAGGATTTACAGAGCTGGTTGGTGTTGGTTTTAAGTAACATAAAGATGTTTTATATAACATAGATTCTTCCATGTTACTGTTTTACGCACTAAACTTAGTGGGCTTCTGTGCATCTTTTCCAGGGTGTTTACTGTGTTCTTGCTGAAGGTGATTCTGTGCAGTTATGAATGGAAGACTAACGGTTAGGCTCTAAACTGCTCTTTTCCTTCTCCTCCTGTCTTCACCCAGTGACAGGAAGTATAATTGAGCAGTGTGAAATTTGGTGAGTAGACATGTCTTCCAGCCATATATGTGGCCATGTGCTTCAGGAGATGTGGAATGGACCCTTTATTATAATAGAGGTCAGAGACAGAGGTCAGAGACAAAGGTGGAGTCTACAAGGACCTAGTCAAAAGGGAGGGGCTATGTCTCCTGTTCTGAGTAAAACCAGCAACATCAAAGACTAATCTCAACTGGACATTAAGCAGCAAACCGTTTTTCGTGAGCTGTGGTGTGGGCCCTTTAATATCTCGTTCCCTTTTCTTGTCTCTTCTTTTCTGGTCAAGTTGTGTACCATATTTTCAAGTTCACTGAATCAATTTTTGCCTTCATCCACTCTGCTGCTAAGACTTGCCATTGTTTTCTCTACTCCTGTACTTCTATTTGAATGAGTTCTTTCATTCTTTACATTAAGAGCTCTACAAGTTTATTGATTCTCTATTCAAATGTCATTTCAAATCTTCAAGCATTGATGGGATTTAAAGTATTCCTCAGGAAAAAAATATTAAGCTTTATTAGTATTACATGTTATGTATAACTTTTATAATCAACCAATATAATAAAATAATTTATAATATAATAAATACAATATAATAGACTTCTATTTGTGTTTATAATAAATCTGTTATTTATATATTTATATATAAATATAATAAAATAATTTCACAAATCATGAATCATGAAATCCCCGTTAACCATGGATTTCTCAAGCGGGCTCACTAACCTCTCCATTCGTCCTTTCCCTGAGATCTTAGAAGTAAGTCTCTCTCCACTCAGCCCTCTCAAGGATGTCACACTGGAGGCTCTTTCAGGGTCAGGGGAATGAGATCCAGCTTGTTACTGGATTTAGCATATGAACACACCATGGGAAGCTTGCAAGGCAGTCCTATGAGGGCAGGAAACAGAAGCTTGCCAGTTTCTCCCAGAGGGAGAAGTAGGCTACAAGCGGCCTCGCGCTTCTGGGAGCTTGCTTTTAAGTTTCTGGATATTGGCCATTGATGGGATTACACACACCTGGGTTCCTCTGCCGGTACCTTCATGCATGAGGCCTGTTCGAATGCGTGGAGAGGGGCCTCAGGCATGGCTGTAGCTAAGTTCCGGTGGTCTTTGGCCGCCAGGAGCTCTGCTCGGGGTGGGGAGGGAAGCTGGAGCCCATCCCCTCCAAGGGGCCCCAGGGAAGATAGGCAGGCATGTGGGCAAGAGACTTTTTGTAAAAATAATTTACAAAAAATAATAAAATAAAATACTCTTCAAACAGATTAATAATATTTCAAGTAATTAGAGCATTCCTTGATTTTTCTCTTCTTGTTGACACAGTTGAAATCCTTTGTTTTTTATTTTCATTATTCCTGTGCCCAGTTGTCTGAAGGGTGGAGCACTAGCCAATATTAATCCAGACTGTCTCTTACCAGTCAATGTGGTTCAAATTGCTCCCCAGGGGCATCTAGTGGCCTTGAGTTGTGGACTGGGTTTGGCTGGGCTGAGTGCACTCCTCAGTAAGACTGGAGAAATTCACCATGGGACTCCAGCTGGGGTTGTCTGGTTTGGGTATATGTTACTTCCAGGCATGCTTATCATTGGCTGCATGGGAGTCTCTCTCTTTTCCTTCCTGCACATTATGCTTGAATTCTTTCCCTTTGATCAGCAAACTAGATTTTTTTGTTTTCAGGAAGACTATTGAAGCTGAGGAGGGGTTCTAGTTGCCTTGCATGTGATAAATCAGTGTTGGATCCCTAGCACCACATATGACCCCAATCCCGGTCAGGACTGATCCTTGAACATAGATCCAGAAGTAAAGCCTCAGCACCACCAGACGTGGCCGAAAAACTGAAAGAAAAGAGAATTAATACAGTCTAGCAATCCTCAGAGTGTGATTGCAAGAGGCTCCATTGCTATGGATAATTAGAAATTCTAATTATTAAAAATTATATTTTATATTTATAAATTATATTTATATTTTATTAGTATTTATTCATATGTAGTTATATTTTTACTTATAGTGAAGCAAGATTAAGATATTTGTAACTCTTAGGCTTGATCAGAGCAATAAAGACACAGAATTTTATAAAAAGAATTGGTGATACAAGGTCTGATAATTTGGCTCTATGATCTCCACAAAGATGCTCGTTTTTATTCTTGCAGGTTTCATGCTTTTATTTGATGGATGGCTATATGAATGCACCAAGAGTTTAATTCTCTTCTGCAATATGCTGTGCTAAATTTCTTCAGCTACCAGGTCAACTACGGCCTTATGAAAACTTCCTTAGCAAATTGCAAGAGCAGGTTCTCATTCCGGATATTCTGTGAAGTACAGAACTGGAACCAGCTTTTTACATGGAAGTGCAGTCAGTGATGGTGTGTGTGTTGTGTAGTGTGTGTCTGTGAGAGACACTGAGGTGTGGAATTGGATTCATTTTTATGTATTTGATGAATATTTTCTAGAGTATCTCAGGTTTGGGTACTATAAGCCAGAAACTTGAGTTACAAAAATGAAAAGGAATGAATTCTACTGTCATAAGTGGTTTGACAGAAGTGATGTGGGGATTCCTAGACTGAATGTTCAATATATGCTCCCCTCAAACACCAGTGATTTTTTTTTAATTTTTTTAAAATTTTATAAAGTAGCTCACAATATTTGATTACATTTAATATTCAAACACCAATCCCACCACCATTACACATTCCCACCACCACATTTTGGCTATTTCTATCCTGAACTCCAATCCTTACCTCAAAGCAGAACTGAATATATCCCTTGAAGGTTGGTTGCTCCTATTTTGCATCCCATCAAATGTGGTATGGTATTCCAGTGTGGGTAGGGTGTGTCCTGTGAAGTGTCACACGGTCCAGGAAAAGGTTCACTTGTAGGTGAGGCTCTGCCTGAGTGTGAAGAGAGGCCATGAGCATGGCGGCAGTTGAGTTCTAGAGGTTTTCGACTGCCGGGGCTGGATCCCTTGGGGTAGAGAGGGCTCTCACCCACCCCTTCCTGGCGCATTCTGAGTGTAACAGCTTGGTATGGGGTCTGACAACATGGTTATGGTGAGCATCATGTTATGCTCTCTTCTGGGAGAGAAGGACAGGGGCCAATGATGAGATTATTGGGCACCAGCCAGGGGTGGATTATGGATGTGACAGCTGAGTTGACAGAGACAGGGGGATACACCAGTGATTTTCAAAATTGTGACGCATGAACCCTGAAAATGTGAAGATTCCTGGTCATCACTCCAGAAACATAGTCTCTAAGGGCAAAATCTGGAAATATGAACTATATATTTACATTAAGTATTCCAACAATGTATCTTAATGAAAAATAACATCTGAAATATGCCTAAAACATCATTTTTGATTCATTCTGTAGATTCTAAAGTTTTTTTGTAGTCTTTATATCTCAATTTAATATTGCTAATGCAGGCCCACATTAGAAGAAAACCTGTATCATATATTTACAAGTATACATTCTCTGGCCTTCTGGAGACCCTAGAAGCCCACCTCTCATAGCCACTAGGTTGACTCACCTACAGCCCTGCTCTGAACATTTCCGGGCATCCTTGGGAGGTGGGGTTGAATTCATGCCTGGACCCACACCCTACTTCACAGTCACACCAATAGTTCAACTCCACCTCTTCTCTGCAAAGACACCAACCTGTAAAAAAATTCAGGTATTCTGGTGTCCAAGATGAAAACTCTGGGATCTTCTCAAGGTGGGGGCAGGCAGTCTCCCCTACACCCTGTACTCCCACAGCCATGTGCACTTCTCACAACCACTCCCATATCACCTCACTGACCCAGACTATAGATCCTGAAGTATCTGAATTGCATGAACACCAGCTAATAAATAGTAACTATTAAGTTAATGGATATTTCATCATCATCATCATCATCATCATCATCATCATCATCATCATCATCTCGAGATCGTCAAATTTCTCGAGCAGTCTCAGTAACATCTCCATTCGTCCTAGCCCTGAGATTTTAGAAGCCTCTCTTTACTTGTCCTTTCCAATGGTGCCACATTGGAGGCTCTTTCAGGGTCAGCGGAATGAGACCCATCATTGTTACTGGTTTTGGCATATGAATACACCATGGGGAGTTTGCCAGGCTCTCCCATGTGTGCAGGAAACTCTCAGTAGCTGGCCAGGTTTTCCCAGAGGAACAACTAGGATATAAGAGGTCATGCGGCCATGTTGTGCACTTAATGAATATTTAAAATGATAAATTAAGAAAGTTGTTAGTCAAATGAGCAAAGATAAACAGAAGAATATTAAAAGAGAGTGAAGAGTAACCTGAAAAGAAATAAGAGTGTGATAAGGGATAAAACAATGTATTTCACAAGGCCCAATAGCCTTCTCAGATAAGAAAGATGACAACTGGGGACAAACTTGTTCTCTTTTTCTGGGTGGAGGGAGGCATGGGGGAGGGGGAGAAGGGAAGAATTTCTGGCTGCATTAGTCAGGCAGTGTTTATTTGAGACCACCAAAAAAGAGCCAAAGCAGCCAATATGTTGAGTGTCATGTGGTGCTGGGGACGGAATCCAGGACTTTGCACATGTAAGGCACATGCTCTGCATCTTAAATAACATCCCAGCCCTGGAGTACAGAACTATATTCTGAAGTCACAGACGCTGATAATTAGATGAGAATAAGACACACTGTCAGAAAAAATGCATAAATATGTATTCTATATGTATAAAACTTCTGACTTCATCTGGAAATTATTTATAGACTTTCTAGGTTATTATTTTTTGTTTTTTTAAAGTTATAAAGATACAAACAAGACAGAGAAGAAAACTACTTAAACAACAGATTAACTTAACTCCCACTGCCTGGAAATGAGTCATATTCAAACTTAAGGGAACATTTCTTGACATCTTTGTATGAATATCTGTTATCTATATGTTCATTTATCATTATGCATAGACAGAGAACAAAAGAGAAATTGTTGTAAGAAAAAATACTTTTGAGAAAAGTATTTATAGTTAATTTTGCATCAATTTAATAGAAAAAGAACTGATGTAACATTAAAAACATTTCCAAATTTCTATTAATATTTTTTATTACAGGTATTGTTAATTTCCCCAAAGATTACTTTAAGGTATAGGTAATATAAAATAGACTACACTATTAATTAACATATTAATTAACAAAAGTTAACTATTGTCAATTCTATTAAATTTTAGAAGTAACTTTTGATCTTTACTCTGGTAAATGAGCTGATTTTCCTCCTTATGTTTTTGTCTCTGTCCTCTATTTTTGTTGATTATATTATTTTTAGCTTCTCAGTTTTTATATATTTATAGCACATATGATAACCACGGTACCTTCAACTACTTAATGCTTGTTCTTTTGTTGAACTATTGTCATAAATGTGTGTTTCTTTTTCTTGGGAGGGGGACAGGAGGGCTATCCCCTATGGCACTGACCTGAGGGGTGGCAAGGGGCCGCTGGTGGACCTGCTTTTGATGTAGGCCAGCAGGCAGAGAGGGAAGGCCCCTCCCAAAGCAATGGCAGGAAAACTCCTGAGAAGTAATAGTATCTGATAGCCCCGAAGCTGAAACAGCATACTGAGACTTCACCTGGCTCACCTGGTGGCAGAAACAGACCCAGAGAAGGCCAGACCACTACAGAGGTGACAGGCATCAATGGAGACAAGAACTGCAATCAAAGACTAGGAGAATAACCTCTCTCTCTCTCTCTCTCTCTCTCTGTCTCTCTCTCTGTCCTCTGTGTCTCTCTCTGTCCTCTGTATCTCTCTCTCTGTCCTCTGTCTCTCTCTGTTTCTCTGTCCTCTGTCTCTCTCTGTTTCTCTCTCTGTCCTCTGTTTCTCTCTGTCTCTCTGTCCCTCTCTGTCTCTTTCTCTATCTCTGTCTATTTCTCTCTGGCCCTGGCTCTGGTTCTCTGGCTCTCTCTGTCCTCTCCTTCAAACCTCCAAATAAAATCTGTGTTATTTCACTGCTTGTCTAGTCCTGAAATTCTTTTCTGCAAGGCAAGACAAGAACCTCAAAAACCCTGGGTAAAACCTGGGACTGGCCTCTCCTTTTCTGCAAAGAGTAAACCCTTGCTCCAGCCTGAGTCTGTGGCTGCCCCCAAAATCCAGTGGTGGTGATCAATTCCCGTACCTGGGAGACCAAGCAGACTTCACTTGTATCCTGATGGACACCTGGTGGGGTTGAGGCAGGGGGAACAGGCCCGTGCCCGGCAGGGGCTCATTGCACACTTTACCAGTTCTAGTCTTCCCATTGGGTCCCGGGTGGTATGAAAGAAGGTGATCGTCATTCTCTCCTCTCAGTTTCACATAAGCCACCGGTGGGGCCCACTGGCACCACTTAGTTTTAACTAAAAGTAGACAGTGGACCTAATGCTTGATACTTGGCGGGGACTGAGTGCTCCAAGGGCCACCGTGTAGTGCTAGGGTAAGGACACGCAGCGTCAGGGACCATACTCAGGGCCTACATATATACTGCATATATCCTTCGCCACTCTGAGTTGTCTCTCTGATGTCGGTGGGCCCCATGGGTGGCTCATGTGAAGTGAGGAGGAGAAAGACCGTCACTTTATCCTGATCCGACTCTGCCACCCGGGACCCAGGGTTACTGGGTTCTTGTCTCACCTCACAGAAAGGAATTTCAGGAGTAGACAAGCAGCAAAGTAAATAGATTTTATTTGGAGGGCTTTTGAAGGTGTGGAGGGTGAGAGAGTGAGAGAGAGAGAGAGAGAGAGAGAGAGAGAGAGAGAGAGAGAGAGAAAGAGAGAGTAATGTGCTTGAGAGAACGCAGGCTTCTCCAAGGGTGGAGAAAGATCCCCTAGACACATTTCAGCATTGAACACAAAAGCATGAAAGTACACACCTCAAGAGGGGAATGCGGGCAACACATGTGCACCACCTGGGTGCAAGCAGCACTTGGATTCGGGCAGCAGATGCGCACTCCTTCCTTTGTTTAAGGTGGCCTGTATAGGGTTTCTCCAACTGGCCCCCAAGTGGGCTTCTACCTAGGTCAAAGTCCATTGCTAAGGAGGTTACCAAGGAGGTTGGCAATGGTGATGGTCTTCTTTAAAATTCCTTTCCCCCCCGGCTTTTTTTCCTGCTAGAGCTTCTTTTGGATCTGTTGCTGGTGCCAGGTGAGGCTCTTATCAGGCCTTAGTTCCTGTTTTTCCTGTTTTCTGCAAGTGGCTTTTGCCCTGGCCTTGGGAGGGGGCCTTCCCTATCCTGCCTACATCATCTCCAGACCCTTGTCAAAAGTTCTCTAGTAGCAATTTGTTCTGTTTTACTGAAAGAGCAGGTAAAGGGTTGGAACACAGCCTGTTGGTCAACCATGGCTAGGGCAAGCTGGGCTCTAGGTTCTAGGAGAATATATATTCCTCCAAGGTCCCTGGAGAGGACACAGTGGGGTTCCATCATCAGTATGTTCAGCCATGTTTACTGGCAGAGGCTGCTCTTCAAGGTCAATTAAGTGGATCCCCTCTGGTATATTTCTAGTCTATTACTAAACCTATGTGGTATGTTTCACATCTATTTCTTGACTGGTGCATGCTATTCTTTCAATGGTGGTGGTCAGGGGACAGGGATGTCCCTTTATTTCTACCCAAACCAATAAAATACTTTAAATAAAATTTCAAAATTCTTAAATATTTTAACATACCTCACTAAATTCCACATAGGTGCTGAATTTACACTTACTTGAAGTACAAGTTGAAGTAACAATTTAGTATTTTATTCACTGTCACTGTCATCCCGTTGCTCATCGATTTGCTCGAGCGGGCACCAGTAGCATCTCCATTGTGAAACTTGTTGTTACTGTTTTTGGCATATCGAATATGCCACTGGGAGCTTGCCAGGCTCTGCCGTGTGGGCGGGATACTCTCAGTAGCTTGCCGGGCTCTCCTAGAGGGGCAGAGGAATCCAACCCGGGTTGGCCGCATGCAAGGAAGAAGCCCGCCTTCAATAGCTCAATCGGTAGAGCAGAGAACTGTAGTGGTTTTATTCACATTTCAGCCAATTCTTGAAGGAAGTTAGAACCTGCTAACTCCTTCTCATTAGCGCTTGGGGAAAGATCCTGGGGTGAGAAATGAAGCAAGAGGGCTGATAAGAGGGGAAGGGGATGAAGGGAGGAAGGTGGTTTGAGGTCATAGATGATCTATGTGCTGTGTTAAAAGGGTGCTGCTTATCGTCAACAAAAAAGGGAGAAATAGATGTTGTGCAATGAGGTATTTTTGTCATGCAGCTGCAAGGCAGGAGACTCATTTTGCATGATTTATAAGGACCTTTCTGGTTTGTTCTTTTAAGCCTAGCTGACTCTGTGAGAAAGAGCTTCATACTCAGGGGAGTCATTAACCAAGGTATCCCTCAAAATAGGAGTATCTTCATGGAAGCATTGATCCAAAAAAGATCTCTTGGAAATCATTGCCCCCATATTGGGAACTAGATAGACTGTTTATGGATGCTTTCAATTCAGAATGCTGAAGTCCAGAATTGGAATGCTGAAGTCCAGAATTGGAACGCTGACCCAGGCAGGGGTCCTGTTTCTGTTCTCTGCTTCCTTCTTCTGAGAAAATGCAGTGGCGAAAGCCCTTTACAATGATGATGACGATTACCATAACTTAAGGCCCTCACATATGTTAAAGTCTAAATGTCTAAGACATTTGAATGTTGTTCTCTTTCTTTTTTTTTTTTTTTGCTTTTTGGGTCACACCCGGCGATGCACAGGGGTCACTCCTGGCTCATGCACTCAGGAATCACCCCTGGCGGTGCTCAGGGGACCATATGGGATGCTGGGAATCGAACCCGGGTCGGCTGCGTGCAAGGCAAACGCCCTACCCTCTGTGCTATCACTCCAGCCCGAATGTTGTTCTCTTTCTAATGATTACTTGTTCTAAGCAATAAATACTATTCTTGGAGGACAGTGGGCTCTCAGACCCTGAGGCTGTTAGCCTCCTGACCCCATGCTTTTTATCTCTCATTTCTGTTTCTTTTCATAATCTTCATGATGCCATGTTTCAGGTCTGCTCACCAGGGCCAGTCCCAGCACCCACAGTGATCCCAGTCCTGGTTGCATCTGGGAAACCCATAAGGTGCATTTACTTTTTAGGTATTTCCTAAATATTTCCCACCCTAATGTTTCTTTTCCCACCAGCTGTATTGAGGCATAATTGACACAAAAGACCATATAAGTTTAAAGTATACACTGTGAATACTGTACAGCATAATGATTTGACTTAAATTCATCATATAATAATAATCATAATAAGTTTACTTAAAATCCGTCATTTCCTATAAATACTAAAGGAAAATTATACCTTGGGATAAGAACTCTTCATGATGTTAGTGAGCCCTCCGAGCGGTTAACTATTCGAGAAAGGATAACTTTCTCCCCATCCGGCTGTGCCACCTGGGACCCAAGATTATTGGGTTTTTGTCTCGCCCTGCAGAAAAGAATTTCAGGAGTAGACAAGCAGTGAAATAAAACAGATTTTATTTGGAGGTTTTAGGAAGGAGAAGAAGGGAGAGAGAGAAAGTGGGACAGTGTAGAGTAACATGCTCAAGAGAGAGCTCAGGCTTCTCCAAGGGCAGAGAGAGCCCCCACACACATCCCAGAATTAGATATGAAAGCATGAAAGTACACATCTCAAGGGGGGAAATGTGGGCGCCACGTGTGCTTAGACATCACATGTGCTCAGCCACATGGGCACAAGCAGCACATGGTCTCTGGCAGCATATCTGCACACCCTTCCTTTGTTAAGGTGGCTTTTATAGGTTTTTTCCAAACTCCCTATGAGACGGCCGCTGGACTAGAGCTGTTACCGACTGGATTCCACAGGACGTCAAAAGACCGCGTGGCCGCCCACCAACGAGATGGTCAGACTTCTTCGTCAAAACCCTGAATGAACAGTTTGAGGCTCTTCCTGTTCCTGGAGCAAGTAGATATCATTGGGCTACACTAGCACACTACAGGGACAAATGGAGACATTACTGGCATCCACTCGAGCAAATCAAAGATCAACGAACGGGATGACAAGCGATACAAGTCCCTATGTGGACTTTCTAGTGAGATGAGTCGTTTGTTAGAGTTGTTGCTAAACAGATGGAGTTGGGAGTGGTCTTCTTTGAAACGTCTTTTCTTGACCTTTGTTTCTGCTGAATTTTCTCTCTGCTGCTGGAGAAGGTCCTATCAGGTCTTTCTTTCTGTAACCACAAGGTAAGTTAGACTTAGGACTAGTAGCTTTATTACTTCCCAGAAATTTCATTGCCATGATGTGGGGTGGAGCAGGTGTGGGGTGGGGGGAGAGATTTCTCTAGTCTATCTGACTACATCATTCGAATTTGCTCTCTTAATGACTTTTATATGTTCTATCCAGCAATGTGGACTGGAGCAATAGCACAGCAGGTAGGTCGTTTGCCTTGCACGCAGCCGACCCGGGTTCCATTCTCCCATCCCTCTTGGAGAGCCCGGCAAGCTACTGAGAGTATCCTGCCCGCACTGCAGAGCCTAGCAAGCTCCTCGTGGCATATTCAATATGCCAAAAACAGTAACAAGTCTCACAATGGAGACGTTACTGGTGCCTGCTCGAGCGAATTGATAAACAACGGGACAGCAGTGCTACAGATTCAGCAATGTTAATTTTAGCCATATTGTTGTATATTACAGCCTAGTACTTATCTTAACTGGAGACCTGTACCCTTTTTATTTATGTAATATGAGGGATTAAACTCAGGTCCTCCACATGTGCCCTATGGTTGAACCACATCACAGTGAGGTAGATAGGAGAGGGCCCATGGCAATGGAATTTCGGAGAAGTAATACACCCAATATTACACTGAAACTGCAAGAATTAAGGCCTAAGCTGGGTAGGATCTTCCTGGCACCAGTGATGACCCCGAGGAGGCTGGACCCCACAGAGACACAAACTTCAGAAGAGACAGAGGCTGCAATTAAGGACCTAAAGGAGATTTATGGCACCCGAAGAACCTCTGCCTCTGCCAGAGAAACTACAGACCAAGGCAACCTCTCTTAGCAACCACCCTAGCAATGAACTCTCACCTAGCTAGAAATCCCCACTTGGGTGGAGGTTGAAAAAACCCTATAAAAGCCTCCTTGAACAAAGGAAGAGGATGCATATGCTGCCAGAGCCCATGTGCTGCTTGCACCCATGTGGTGCCCGAGCACATGTGTCGCCCGCATCTCCCTCTGGAGACGTGTACTGAGGCTCTCTCCACTTTTGGAGAAGCCCGCCTTCTCCCTCTCCCTTGAGCACATTGCTCTTTCACTTTCTCTCCTTCCTTCCTCTTTCTTAAAAAAAATCTAGTTTTTAAAAAATAAAGTTTTAAAAATAAACTTTAACAAATAAAAGGTTTTACTTCACTGCTATTCCTGAAATTCCTTTCTGTGAGGAAAACAAGAACCTATAAACCTTGGGTAGGGCCTAGGACTGACTTTCCTTTCCTGCAAAGAGCAAACCCTCACTCCACTCTGAGTCCTAGTCTTCCCAGCTGGTCCCAGGGTGGCAGAGGTGGATGGAGAGAAAGTGACCCTCTCTCTCCTCTCCGCCTCACACAAGCCACCCAGGGGGGCCCACCTACTTCAACAGGCCTATTCTTACATATTTTGACCAACTTCCTCCACTCCGCCCTTCTCCCACCCTCTGTCTCTGACAACTCCAAGTCTGATTTGCTTTTTCTGGGTATTTGGAAGCGTGCTTTTAGAATCCACATATAAGTGAGGACACACAGTCTTGGTCTATCTCTGCACAAATTGTTTCACTTAGAGCAATATCCCAATCCAGGTTTTCCATTGGCAGAATTTTCCTGAGAGTTTTTTTTTCTTCCCACCCCCTGAGAGTTTTTTCAGCCACATTTTTCAGCATGAGAGCTACCCCTAGGAAGTTATACATTCTTAGTTTGTTTTGTCTGTGTAGGGACTATGCACATACAGCACTGCACTGTAGCACTGTCGTCCCGTTGTTCATGATTTTGCTCGAGCAGGCACTAGTAACGTCTCCATTGTGAGACTTGTTGTTACTGTTTTTGGTATATCGAATATGCCACGGGTAGCTTGCCAGGCTCTGGGCAGGAGACTCTCGGTAGCTTGCCGGGCTCTCCGAGAAGGATGGAGGAATCGAATCCGGGTCGGCCATGTGCAAGGCAACCACCCTACCTGCTGTGCTATAGCTCCAGCCCATGCACTCCCATAAATCTGTTGGGCCCAGTATACTCCCATGAATCTGGTAGGCTGGTGGGCCCTGAACTTGGCTAATTGGAGTCATAAAAGGAATGCTTCTTCCTCCCTTTTCTTGTTTAACTTAGGGGGTCAGTTTCAGTTTCCCAATCACCATTACATTTTCTTAATTTTCATTACAGTTTTAAAATTCTGATTACATACAACTTCTTATTTGTTATTACAATTTATGAAAAGTGTGCACATTTGTGTGATTCCTTACAAAGCAGGGAGGAAGTGGAGGGGGCACTGGGAGAAGGCTTGGAATTGAAGTTCAGATGAATTCCTAAATGTCAGAGAGACTCAGGCACATTAATGACCCACCAAAGACCCATCAAGGGACAAGTCTTCCCAGGATAAAGCCCTCCTAATGGGCGCCGAGACAGATCAGCTTTGGAGAAGTAAGGGGAACGGACCCAATTTCCTGGGGGCTGCCCACACCTGTTCCCTCTGGGTATGCCTCTTTCTCCTCCAGCTTTGTTTGCCAAACTCCATCCCTGGGAGTTACTTCCATTCCAGTGGGGTGTGTAATTCCTTTCCGTGACAACACTTACTTTCTCTGGAGGAACCCACATCACTCAGGAACATGTCCTCTTCTTTCTCTCTCCTCCCCGATACTTCCCCCAAAATTTCTATTTCACTGTTTATCTTTTCCTGATAGTCTTTGAAAAGAGACACAGAGCCCGGGAAAGCTGGGCAAACATCAGACTGCACCCACATCGTCCGGGAGCGCCTTTGGGCTTCTGTGTGTCCTGATCTGCCTGAGGACCTCAGGGATGATAACATGCGGGGTGGAGCAGGGGGCAGATGGGAGAGAAATAGGTTCTCTCTCTGGTGACTGATTTTCCTCTCTGTAGCTCCCTGTAAATCCACTGGCAACACTTTTCACCATTTTATTTGTTATTGTCTAGGTTTTCATAGTGCTACTTTCTAGTTCGTTAATGTTTATTTCTTACCATTAGAGTTTTGTTTTCACAGCCTTAATGCTTACATGACTTCCGGTGTAAGCCACCTCAAATCTTTGTGGAAGAAGGCAGTGTAAATAATAAATGGCTCCTGAGGAGTTTGACCTAGCCATGATCTGAACGCCAGCACCATCGCCCAGGTGTAAATGATAGTACTTTCCCGCAGAACCCTTGTCTATTGTGATGTTACTACTTAAATTATTCAGTCTCTGATAGCTCCTCGGAAAGACTAGAAGAGTAGGAGTAACTATTTCCTCTGCTCAAGAGTCTTGCAGGCAAATTTTTCAGAGGGGATTTTTGTTGACTTAGCTGTATTTCAAATGCCTTTAAAGCAAATAGAGTGGGAATCAGAATATACGTTGCAGAGAGGGGGAATGGCAGATACACAGGAGATAATGGAGAAGCCACTGTGCTTACATTTGTAGGTACTGCTACAGAACATTCTGAGAATGTCATCCATTTATGCGGGAGTCACTGTTCCCTAAATTCAAATTCTTAAACTACTTTTCCTCATTTTGAAATATTTTTGTGCTGATTAAGCCAAAGTAAGCTGCCTCCATTATTTCTTACTGCACTCCTTCCCTGTGGATTTTAAAGCAAGGTGCACAGTCCAATTTATATTTATAGCGAAGTTTTGTGAGCACGCTGAATCTGAAAGAGTGTCCTGGCCAGACCATCCTTTTTTGCAGTATCATCATAGTCAGTGGGTGATAAAAGTCGAGAAGTGATAGAAAGAACAGCAAATTCTACACTTAGAATTATCCTTCAAAGCATTTCCTGGCTGGTCTCTATCTTCCTGGTTCTATGAATCTGGGATGCCTATTAATATCAGACTACAGGAGCATCTGTCATCTGAGTGAGGATGGATGTAAGGGGTGCCGTTGGTCGTTCAAGTAACAAGCAAGTGAGAAAATAACGCCTGCCGGTAGACATACTTTTGTCTGCTTTTATTGTTTTTCTAGAAAATCTCCATATTTGTCCAAGGACTATTAAAGTGGCCAATATCACCTTTAACAAGGTAGGAACTTTGCCAAGAACAGCTAATGTGACAATTCTGCCTTTTCCCTTAGCAGAGGGAACTTGAAGTTAATGACAATCATGCTAATCTCTCTCTCAACCAATGTGACAGTAGCTTCTACAGTGAGAACATTAATACCCCATTCTCCAGGAGAAAACATGCTATTGCTTGTTCCTTCTCAATGAGGACAGTGCCTCATCATCCATTTCTGTAAAAGTCTTAAAAGAAATTGAAGAGTGAATCTCCACGGATGAATACATTGACCTATGACAAGGACTGTGCTTTGCTATTTGAAGCCGATTAGACAGGCCTTCCAAACCTCATTAGAAATGATTTTTCTGTAACTTAAAGTCTATTCCTATTGTATTGACTGTATAAATTCAGAGCCAGATGATGTAGATTAGACTCTATGACCCTCTCAACACACATAAGACTGAAGAGAGAAATGTCTTCTCTTCTCTGAGCTTCTTATTTATCAATAAAGTTGTTACTATCATAGTGTCTACCTCATTTGGATGTTGTATGGAGATAGATTCTATGAAACATGCATGTATAAGGATTAACAAAGTGCCTGTCACAAAGCAGTGGTTATTATATAGTATTGATGCTTCACAATACCTAACGACACTTCTCCAGGGATGCTCCTGAGATTCAAAGAAATGTATTTTGGAAAACCACTTTCCAAGGGACTTTATAAGATCCATTCTCAGTCCTCAAAATTATAACAGCTCTGAAAATTCACATCTGATTTACCATGTCTATGCAGCTGTGATGAAGACATACCTATAGCCTTCTCTACATCCAGATAACACAGAGGACTATATTAAAATTGGCCAAAAAAACAAGCAAAAAAAAATCAAAAGTGGTAATTAATGCTCAGCCTTCTATGGAATAAAGTTTAACAAGATGGGCTAAAGGTCAGGAGTGGGTCTGGGTCTTACTCTGCCAAACCAAGAGGGAGAAAGAGGGGCACAGGGGTGGGGGAGAGCATCATGCTGCCTGGCCTGCTTCCACATTCTTTAATACAGGACCTCTTGTTGGGGAATTAGAGGAATTCCAATTAAGCCCATTCATTTTGATTTCTCATTAGAGCTTTAGAATATCTGCAGAAAATTAAATCGAACCAGAGACCTCCAGCCAGGAGATTTATCCGATTTAATGTTTTGAAAGAGACTTATTATCTTGTCAGGAATAATTCTAAAATCCAAATAAGAGCAATTGAATCAGCAGAATTTAGGCCTCAAGATAACAATCATCCTGTACAACCAACCATAACATTTAAACAGCTGAAGTGGCATTTCCAAAACTGACGCTCCTGGCAGTTTTGTCCTTCTAATAGCTCAGCCCTTCTAGATTGTACCCCACCCCCCACCCTTGACCATCTTTCAAAGATCACAAGGAGCCACAGTAATAGCACGCAAAAGAGGCCTGGGGTCCTCAGCCTCGCTTTACTTGACTTATTCAGTGTCAGGTTCTAATTGGCACACAGTCTTCAGCCTGATGGACTCCCAAAATGCCTGTCTCATTCTGCTGGGTCTTCGGTTGATTGTTCTTTGTGTGAAATAGCACCTGTCAGCATCTCTTGGGATGGGAGCAGGGAGCCCAGTGCCCCCTGTTATATGAATTTCAAAATGTAACTGTCTTTTTTAAAAATTTATTTACAACCTTCCATCTGATGTTAGTGGGAGATATAGGCAGCCAGGGATGTAGGAGCTTTGATAGAGAGAGAGAGAGAGAGGGCTGCCTGCTTAATTCATCTCGGTCTTTCTGCGTAAGTGACTGGAAGTTCAGGGCTGATGAAAGTCTGTCGGAGCACCTGCATGGAGTCAACACTAGAATCCCACCAGCCCTACCGGGGAGCCACCAAGCTTCATCTGAGATCCAATTGATCTCTAGGACATAGGATCTGGTAATCTCCATCTGAGTTTACAGGGGTCCATGGTCTCTGGCAGGAGTAAGATATTGCTCTTTGCAGGAAAAAGAGTCTGCTCAGACTGCTACCGAGGTTTCCTAGGCATGTTGTGCACTTTCCTGGAAAAGAGTTTGAGGAGGAGGGCTGGATCGATAACACAACAAGTAAGGCGTTTACCTTGCACGCTGCAGACCCGGGTTCTATTCCCAGCATCCCATATGGTCCCTCTAGCACTGCCAGGAGTAATTCCTGAGTTCATGAGTCAGGAGTAACCCCTGTGCATCACCAGGTGTGACCCAAAAAGCAAAAAAAAAAAAGTTTGAGGAGGAATAGAATAGTGTACTAAAACATATTGATTTAGGAAACATGAGATAAGAGAGAGGGATAGTAAACTTAATAAGAACAGATACTATACTTGATCTTAGCCAAGAGGCTGAGAAGTGATAAGAGAGAAGGAAAAAAGATGGCAGCTCATATAGTAAAATTAAAGAATAACACATCCCAAGTGGGCATGTGGGCAACCCCATTATGGGAATGTGCACTGCTTGCTTTTGCAAAATTGGCTTTAAAGGGTCTTCTCCAAGCTGGCCCTGTTTAGAACTTTTTATGTAAGAAATATGAATCTGCTGCTAGTGTGCTGCCAGTGGAAAATGGCTTTCAACTTTTGGTGGTCTTTCATAATCTTTATTGTGGCCATTTGTTCCTTCTCTGGGTTGGTGCTGGCTTGAGGGACAGACCTCAACAGAATCAGCACGTGCTTATGCATGCAGGGACCTCGGTTCAATCCCTGCACCTCATGATTCCCTGAGCATTGACGGAAGCCCTGCTTCAACAACCCCCCCCCCCAGAACCATCTGCTGCAGTTCCAAAAAAGTCATAATACAACAACACAAAAGCATCACTTGCAGTCTGACTAGGCTTCAGATCCGCATCCCTAAAGGGAGTCTGGCCTTCTTGCTTTGGAGTTAGTAAAAGTGTCACTTCTTTTCATTATATCATATCTTGGTTTTCTTCCTGAAAATCATTGCTAAGGGCCCCTCTCTGTCTGCCTGTGTCATAACTGCAGTCAGAACCTAATCTGAAGATTGTAGGCCCGCTGTGTCATTAGGAACCAGGTTATCCAGGTAAAGTCAAGAGGTTAATTCTGCCTACCCACCATGGTTTCTCTCCGAATCCTATAGTGACTGCACCGATCTGGGACATATTTCAGCAATTTAGCCCTCAGTCCTGAGAAGTGTGTGTACTCTGTAACTGTCGTCAGCTGCCCTGACACTAGGACACCCACAACACTCCAGACTCCTCTATAGGGAATGGTCTAGAAAGAGGGAAGGGATGGAAGCTCCTGTAATTGACTTCTATTTGATGACCGTATCAAGGGGGTGTCCACATCCAAGACAGCTGGTGAAACACTTGGCCAGTTACCAAGCCAGCCCAGATAGGTGCCTGATTGTCTCCCCACCTAAGCTCCTCTATGTTACAAATGTTGAGGAAATCACATAGCTGCTCACTTTGACTTAGCTTTCCCTTTCCATTTCTACTTCTACTTGCCTCTCTTTCCTGGCTTTAAATTCATACCCTTGGGCTTTGAAGTTACTAATAAAAAGTAATCTCAGGAACCTTCTAAGCTCTCCCAAAAAAGCAAATTCCTGGGCCAGTCAGTGCTCTTTCTTTATCCCCACTTTGGCACTCATGTGTTGTGTAATTTCCAGATCTTACACATAATATGGCGACTTTTTCAAAGTTGCCTCAAGGTTATTGCTAAATGGCATTTTGCAATTATAGTAACCATCAGGGCAGATCCAGAAGCAAAGTTTGTTTAAGATGGGATGTTATCTAAGGGAAACTTACCAGGTGCCAGGTGAGCGCCTCAAGCATTCTAGGAGCATTAGTATTATCATCAGTAGATTGGGACCAGAACAAATCAATGACACACTTTAGAGTTGAACAGCAATGATTTCTCCAACTACAGTCATTTAAAGAGTTTTTTGGTTGTTGTTTGTTTTGTTCATTTGTTTTTAGTTTATTGGGTCTCTATTGGATAAATATTTTTTTCTTTTTGGGTCACACCCGGCGATGCACAGGGGTTATTCCTGTCTCTGCACTCAGGAATCACTCCTGGTGGTGCTCAGAGGACCATATGGGATGCTGGGAATCGAACCCGGGTCAGCCTCATGCAAAGCCAATGCCCTAGCCGCTGTGCTATCGTTCCAGTCCCTCTATTGGGTAAATATTTTGTCAGTTCAAAGCTATTTCTTCTTTTTTCCCCTCATCCTTTCTTTCTTTTGGACATTGGAATGTTTTGAGTCCTTCTGCTATGGAGCATATAACAGTCAAAATGCTGTTCTTTTGTATTGCTCTTCGGTGTCTGAGCTGGTTTAGTGATTAAATTGGTGTTTGCATAGGGACTATTGCATAGGTAGCCTATCCTCAACGGCCTCCTCTTTATACACAGACCTCTATACTTTGAGTTCTTTCTGTACCTTTCCTTCTGGGAATTCGCAGGAACTCCTGACTCTTCTGCAGCTGTATAGGAGCACCACCTGAGGGTGTCCTATTTGACTCTGAGATGCTGAAGTCTCCCTTTGTCAAGTGGTTGTATTCACATATATGCAGACTTACCCCATTCCACCCTTCTGAAAATTTAGTAGTCTCCTGTGGGTGAAATAGTGTCACACTGGATTCAGAACTAATTCTGGAGGGTTTGGCTTGGATTCCTGAGTGGACAGAGTGAGAAACAGGTCTGAGGCTGGGATCAGTTGTGCTACTGTCCCATGTCCTTCAGCTCTGCATTCTGCACCTAAATTAACCTGGAAGATTGATGGGGCCACCAAAATACTCCTTCCTTTCCTTAATGACTCTTCTTTCCTTAATGAGTAGTCTCTTCATAAGTTTTGTTAAAACTCTTTTATTTTGTCACTTTTCTTGCAGATAACATTTAAACATCTATTTATCCTTGTTTCCTTGTATATTAATATTAATAAGCTAACTTTGTATTCACTGTATCACTGTCACTATCATCCCGTTGTTCATTGATTTATTCGAGCAGGTGCCAGGAATGTCTCCATTTGTCCCAGCCCTGAGATTTTAACAGCCTCTCCTTACTTGTTTTCCCAATGATTGGAGGCTTTTTTCAGGGTCAGGAGAATGAGACCTGTTATTGTTACTGCATTTGGCATATCGAATATGCCACAAGGAGCTTGCTAGGCTCTGCCATGTGGGCAGGATACTCTTGGTAGCTTGCCAGGCTCTTTGAGAGGCATATATATATATATATGGCATATATATATGTAAGTATTTCCCTTTATGATTATGTTTTCAGGAATATGTTCGCTCGTGTGAGGCTTGGCCCGAGTATGTGGAAAGCGGCCTGGAATGTGGTGGCAGTGAGGTAGTGGAGGTCTGCTGCTGGGACTGGGTCTCTTGAGGTAGGAAGGGCTCTCACCCACTTCCCTCTGTGGCACCCCTGGTGTGGAGTTTGGTGGCATGGTTATGAGGGCCTCATTTTATGCTCCCTTCTGGGAGAAGCAATGATGAGTTCTGGAAGGTGGTTGATGAGGAGATTATTTATATTAGCTAATAAATATTTCATATGTTTTGTGGTAGGCAAAAATCAAGGCCTCGAATTTTGATGTGGAAGTGATGAATATGGCAGGTAGAATAACTGTCTTCATGCCGTCTGTGGGAAAGGGGAGAGCAGCAGCTAGAGCCACTGATAATTAAGCAAGTGATTCCATGTGCGTGAAGTACTAAACTCGAGGAGATGGGAGTGGAGGTAATTGGAAGACTTGGTGTCCTCTCCAGGATCAGGAGAGCTTTCTTAGAGGAACAAGTATTGGCTGAGTTGTCCTGAAGTATAAGCAGATGAGAGATAGGGAATAAGATGGAAAGAAAGTGTACATAAGGAAAAGTTTAGTGGCAAGAGAAAACATAAGATCCTTGCTGAAGTTGGCCAGCATGGAGAGTTACAGGGACTGAAAGAGGGAGTGGTAAGAAATAAAACCAGAGAGAGTGCCAGGACCTCTCTTAATGGAGATAGGGTCATCCCGAGCTAAGTGCACAGGCCATGGAGTCAGAACGTCTGATTGCATGACCTCCAAAATGGTGATGCCAAAAAGTTAATCACAAAAATCACTTAGTACAGTGCCTGACACATAGTCAGCACACTATAAACACTATGGCTGACCTTTCAGACCACTATGAAGAATTTAGATCATATTTTCAAAGCAATGGGGAATTGCATCAGTTTAGCCAATGAGCTTTAAAGAGGATTTAATGATCTGTCTTGTGCTTGTAAAAGTATTATATTGGGAGCAGAGAGGGAAATGGCTAGAACAGAAAAGAAGAAATGAAGAAACTAATGAGAAAATGGATTGAAACAAGAGTTGGCTGGTTCAGTGTTTCCAATTCAGACTTCCTCGAATATACCTTCTTATATTAAACAGGTTACAGAAGAGCAGGTTGTCTAGTTCAGGTTTGGAGTAGCCAAGATTCTATCAATTGAATGCAACATGGAGATTCAAAAAGTGGTCCCAGAAATCTAGCTTGGTTGTAGATATTGACTTGTTGAAAACCACAGTCCAATGTCAGTCACCAATAAAATGGTGAGAGTAGGCCCCTTTGCTGGATTTGTGAGCCTTGGGTCACTTTAACACAATGTTCAGTAAGTCAACAGTTCAAAGATGCTTCCTGACTTAGAGGGGATTAGTGGGATTGCTCTGAATGTTATTTGTAAAAGCCTAATTCAGAGCCTTCTAGTCCTTCCAAGATTGTGTGAGTTCATTGTTTCCTAAAGTAAATACCAAAAACATACAGTGATTTCTACCTCTTACAACTCATCCCTAATCAATATAAAGCTTATTGAAATATTTTAGACAATAAGTGGTGAAGTAACTAGCATATTATTATAATGGGTGAAAAGGGGGAGATGCATTTGAGAGATATTTAAGATACTGAATTACTAGGACTGTGAATGAAGAGCAAATAGCAACTGACTTATAAAGTAGTGACTTGAGAAATTATGTGGGTGGTAGTGCCATTTCTCAAGGCTATTGGAGTTAGAGAAGTGTGGGCAGAGAAAGTACGTGCTTAATTCTGGACTTGTTCTGCTAAAGTCATATTGAAAGTATCCACATAGCGATGTAGCAAAGGCTGCTGAACGTGAGTAAAGAGTTGAGTAAAGTCTGGCCTGAATATTTGGGCATCCGTTGCATAATTATTTGATTAAAGGCTTGGAAAGTTATGACATTGCTTAGGATGCATGTAGAACAGAAAAAAACAGGTTTTATTCATACCTCTGAGAGATCACATAGTGGGTGTTGAAAGTAAGAGGAGAGATAATTCAACTGACTGAGTGCATGCTTCGCGTTCAGGAGGCTCAAATTTTATGCCTGGAACCACAATTTTTTCCATGCTGACTTCCCACACACCCCAAAATTAAAAGAGCCAAATGGGAGTGGTAAGACAGGCAGGCAGGCAGAAGTAATACAAAGAAAGAGAGAAACCAAGAGAAAGGGAATGCATGAAAGGATAAGGGGAGAGATTGAGTAAGATGGGACCTGAAAGTTGTCCATTAGATTAGCCACATGGAGGTCAGAGATCAAGAGACAGAGAAGGAAGCAGATTGGAGTGGGTTGAGAAAGGAGTAGGAGGTGAGGAAATGGAGGAGATACATGTCACTGTGCCATGGGGCAGCAACCGCCAGCTCATATGCCATAGATGCTCAAAATAACAGTAAAGTGGCAGGCGCCTCCTTCAAGAGCTCCCTTCTTGCCCCATCTTGAGTCTTCCAAAATCTTTATTCTTTCCTTAATGCAGACTTTGCATTCTAAATGTGAGGAAGAAATCTAAGCATGAGAAATTATTTTAAAACGCCGATACTGAAATTTCACTGTGAAAAGGAAGAGAGAAGGGAGGCAGTATCTGGAAAGGAGATGGGTTGAGGGAAGGGTTTACTTTTAAAGACAGAAAAGCTTTCTGCTTGCTTCATTTCTGATGGTAAGGAGCCAAAAGAAGGGGAAAAAAGGATTATTGATTGTGTAGGATTCTTGTGGAGAACAGCATGGGGTTTGCAATAGAGGAGGAGGCTTTGGCCTTGAGTGGGAGAAGGGATCAATCCATTGAAACAGGAGAAAAAAAGAATAACAAGTAGGTGGGAATCTTAGGTCAAGCTCCCTAAAAGCAGAGCCCAAAATTGGGATTTTTGTGCAAGTGATCTGCTGATGAAAAGTTCTCACAAAACATCATGTAGAGAGAATAGAAAACAAGATACAGCAGGACAAAAACTGAAGCAATGGCATGGTTTCAGAATCTAGACTGAATAGGTCTTGGGGTAAGCCTTGCTCCCAGTTTGTTTTGAGGCAAGCAGGCTGTAAACATCTGTCATTAGCCACCAGCTACCCTCTTGGAAGATGGGTGATGTGCGTTACATCCAGGATATCTTTGAGAAAAAGTCAACCATTAATCCAAGGGCAGTCTTCCCATGAAGGGTTAAACTGTTGGCAGTGGCTCTCATTTGATTCTGGGGAATGAGGCAGAAACCAGTAAATGAGTTCAGGGAGGGGCCCCCTAATTGATGCTACAGCACTGAGGCAGGAATATTTTTATTCAAATGTAAACACTTGAAGAACAAGGGAACTTAATATTTATGAAGATGAGTAAAGGTAGAAAATAATAAGAATATTGAGATTCTTGAGCTGGAGCAATAGCATAGTGGTAGGGTGTTCGCCTTTCACAAGGCCGACCCGTGTTCGATTCCTCTGCCCCTCTCGGAGAGCCTGGGAAGCTACTGAGAGTATCGTGCCCGCACAGCATAGCCTGGCAAGCTACCAGTGTCGTATTGGATATGCCAAAAACAGTAACAACAAGTCTCACAACGAGAGACGTTACTGGTGCCCGCTCGAACAAATCGATTGAGGTTCTGCCTGAAGAATAGCATCTGCTAATGTGTGAGGGATAGAAGGGGTCTAGGGATGGTGGTGAAGAGATGTAACATTCTGGAATGCAGTGGTGACATTGTATGCCTGAAACATTAACATTAACATCACAGTATATCATGATGTCTAAAAAAAAAAAAAAGTAATAGTAGCTTGCCTGATTTGAGCTGTGACTCATCAGGATTGTTTCCCCTCTGTAAAACAGAGCCAAAGCTACCACATTCTCAACAAGTTTTGATAAGAAATTGGCATGTTACTGTACTTAGCACAGTTTATGGAATATAAAAGCTCTTCACTAAAAACTAGTTGCAATTTTTTTTATACCCCACATCTTCATAATTAGTAAGCTCTCGTAAAATACTGGGCCTTGAGTCAATAGGGGCCCAAATTCCCAATTCTTCACTTGCTGATTATACAGTCGGGACAAATTACTTGCATCCCAGAGTTTCTTGTTATAGAAGATATTGATAAACTTGTAGAAGTTAAGAAAAGGTCCATGTTGTCATGATTAAGGGAGAGAGAATATGGGAGCTTGCAAATAAAAAAAATCTATGTGATTTCAGCTATGGGGCGTGGGAGATTACTCAAATGAGCTACAGTACATGGCTCACTCAAAGTTAAATCCCTAGTATTCACTATGGGTGTGGCCCTGGTGACCTCAAAGCACTGTCGGTAATGACTTTAGTGTCCAGTTTTGGAGTGGACCTGGTAGCTCTGGATCTGGCAGGCCAAGGCACCAAAACCATATGCCTGTACCATTGAGACAAGTATCACTGTGCCCGGCCCACGGTTTCCAAGAACTGTTTGGGAAGGTCCCAATTAAAAACATGATCTCAGACTGGACTTCAATGGGAAGCTTAGACTGGGAGTGGAGTCGAGGGGGAAGAAGCAGGGGTAGGACAGTGAAGGGAACAGGGAAGAAGGGAAGCGGTCATTCTAGAGGAGGAGGTGCTCAAAGGTGGTGAGGTGTTATGCATGAAATGCTAACAGTAGCACTTTTATAACTCACAGGAGCCTAAAGGAAAAGAAAAATAAGGTGCCTGCCTGGGAGGAAGCCCGGGGGTGGGGAGGCTAACTGGGAACATGGGAAGAGAAAAGTGGACACTGTGAAAAGATCAGTGTCACTGGTGAAAGGATTCATTGTTTGCCTGAGAGTCATGAATAACTTTGTAAATCATAGTGCCTCAACTTAAAAAATGTCCTCGGTTGTGCAAGATGCATGAGTGCTAGAGAGCAACTATAAATAACTCTGCCTATAAATAAAAATCCTGAAAAATCCAAGACTAGCTCAGATGTTAAACGTTCTTATCATAAGGCTGGAGAGAAAATACAATGGATAAGGTGCTTGCTTTGCACGTGGCCAGCCAGACTTGATCCCTGACACCCCAGACGGTCCCCCAAAGCTCCACGTGGAGTGATAACTGAGCACAGAGGCAGGAATAAGCCCTGAGCACCACTAGTGTGTTCCTCCCATCAAAGAGAGAGAGAGAGAGAGAAGAAATAAAATGCAATTATTTATCAAGACCAGTCAATAAATCAATAAACGAACAGATGAACTTTTAAGTTGACAATGCAAGAAATAGGAGAATAAAACAATAATACAATAGGTAAGGCACTTGCTTTGCACACAGCTGACCAGATTTTATCCCCACACCAGACTTGGTCCCCAAGTACCTCCAGGAGTGATCCCTGAGCACAGAACCAGGAGTAAGCCCTGAGCACTGCCAGATATGGCCCCAAAAGTCAAAAATCAACACAGTGCAGAAAATGAAAATCTTTTTTGATGAAATAGCATATACAGGAAAACGAGTGGTCTATTATAGTTCAAAATATTTTTATCATCTGTTTGGAGATATAACAATGTTAACATCACTGAAAGAAGCTAATTAACTGCACATTTTATGCTAAACCTTAGACCTTTTTTGAGCTATGTAATTTAAGATTTTTAACATTGAGTGGACAGAGGAAAAAGAAATAGTAACTCTTATCTTCAGAGTTTAAAAGGAAATGGTTATGTAATATGTAACTTTGGGATTTGGTTGCTTATGGAAGTCACAAGAGCCCTGAAAGTTTATCCAGCTCACCCATCCTTCATCCACGAAGATTTGGCCTAGAAGGACTCTGAGACTGGCTTAGCACTGAGGTAGCAATTGCACTGTGATCACACACACACTTTAAAGATAAATCACAACCACACAAGCCTTGCAGCTAAATTACTGTTAACTCAACCATCAAGAAAAAGAAATGACTTACATCCATTAAGGAGCCAAGATGAATTTCACTAAGTCAGAGAAAACTATCCAGCAAAACACCCTGACCATTGAACAGAGCTGGCAAAAAAGTTTTGGCGGGCTTTCCTAATAGTTCTCTGAGACTGCTACTCTCCCTGATAGATGAGCTTCTGGCATAACAGGCTACAGGGGCTCAAGAAAATTTCTTGTCCAAAGGGATCATCTAATAGCATTCCATCCCAGAATATGTGGGTGCAAGACTTTGTCTAAGACATTTCTATTCTCATCTTAAATTACTTATTCACCCAACTTGCATCTCTAAGGCAGGAATCACTCTAAAAGAAATGTCACATTTCCCTTCCACCAAAATAACCTTATTTATAGATTCCCTGGCAGGAAATCTCCTTTTTGAAGCCTGTGATAGTTTTATTTTTATTTGTCCAAAATGGGCTATGCCACCCAAATTGGTTTACTCATGCTGCATCTCCACACCATCTCCACACCTTGCTGTGTCCTGCCATCTTATTCATTAGCACCTGCTTCTCTGAGTGTCACTGGCACTTACTTTACTCAAAGTAGTTGTTCCCTTCTGGCCTTTTATCAAATAACCTCCAAGCCTCCATTAATAATTGAATGGGGAAAGGCTAGAAATGGTGTTCTCTGCAGTGTGACAAATACGCCAGTGATTCCATCTGAATTACAGCAACAGAGTATCTATCTTTGCAATCAATTATTTTTCTTCTTTCCTTAGGTGATAATAATTTTTTATTATAAGTAGTGTTCAACAAACTAGATAACAGTCCCTAGTGATTTTCTATAACAGCAGCCATATGGAACTGTAATTTCAAAGTCCCTCTGATCTCATTCAGTTTTATGCTGCTGGATTAAATGTCAAAGTTGTCTTTGTACCATCTGCAAGATTTCTTCTAGTCTGAATAAACAGTTTGCTCTCAGTTATATGGTGAATCATTCTCTGCATTTATCACTAATATTTAATTTTTAACTTAAAGAAAGCTGCTCAACATAGTCTTCCCTCTAGTTTTAATAATAAAGTAGAAATATTGATTCCCAAGTGTCAAGAACTGTAGGACTGGCTCAAGAGAAAAGTTTGATTTTAAGAAATATTAAGTATATATATATGATATATATTTATATATATTTTATACCATATGGACTGGAGCAATAGCACAGCGGGTAGGGCATTAGCCTTGCACACGGCCAACCCAAGCTCAATTCCTCCATTCCTCTCAGAGAGCCCGGCAAGCTACCGAGAGTATCTCGCCCGCACAGCAGAGCCTGGCAAGCTACCCGTGGCATATCCGATATGCCAAAAACAGTAACAACAAGTCTCACAATGGAGACAATACTGGTGCCCACTAGAGCAAATCGGTGAACAATGGGACGACAGTGCTACAGTGCTACAGTGCTAGATACCATATATATTAGAGTCCTAATGAAAACCTCCCATAATAGACACATTGTTTGGGGTTGGTGTGATAGTTCTAAAGGCAGGGTGCATGCCTGGCATATTAGAGGCCCTTCAGTCTATCCTCAGAACTGCATGAGCCTGTCAGAACTGCAGAGTTGGACTGAATATTACTGACTGCAGCTCCTGGACACCAGACACCATGAGCACAACTTGGAAATCCCACCCCATGAAAGCAAAACAAACTCACTTTTGTTTCTTTTTCTTCATCTTGAAAATAAAATCTGTTGAGGACAAACCAGAGTTGAAAGTGATAGAAAGTGATATAGGATTACTTTAAGGATTTAAATAGTGTCGCACATTGCTAAAATTAGAAACAACTCAAGTATCTGCAGAGACTTGGTTAAACAGATGGCCCATGTTATGAAGATGGACTCATTAAAGATAAGCCAGTGGGGCAGGAGAGATAGTGCAAAGCACTAGTGCACATGTTTTGCATGACAGAGGCCCAAGTTTTATCCCTGGCACCTCGTGGTTCTCTGAACACTAAGCCAGGACTACCACTGAACCCCACCCCCACCAAAAAAGGAAAAATCAGAGAGATAAAGAGAGAATGTAGTGAAACAAAAGTATTAAAGGAATCAGAAAAATATTTGCTGAAAAAACTTTCCAGCAAACATATGAGAAATACTATATGACTGCAGTAAAATTTGGGGTGCTTTCTTTTTGTTCTCAGAGAAAGTAGATTTTTTGATTGTTGCTTAGTAAAAAAAAAAAAAATGTTTTCTTTTGCCACTGGGGGCAGTAGGCCAATCATTTGGGACACTTGTAGTTTAGTGCCTGGCCAGTGCTAAGCACTCTGTAAATGCTGAGTGTCACGGTATCATCATTGTTACTATCTTAATGTTCTGTTGCCATACTTGGACAGTTCTGTCTCAAGTTCTTCCTTTTTTGGAGACCTTGGAACAAAAAGAGGTTCATTACATGCCCTAGGATTCCTTTCTTAAAAGATGTGCATAGGAGAAACCTATGTTTGCTTTAAATAGGATCTCTGTAGTGCCCTTCATTGCAGATGGAGATTCTTAGGTGAGGAAAGTGGGACGGGGTGGACGTCTTAAGCCTTGGTGGGGGAGGGGAGAGACAGACAAGAATCAGTGTTAGCACAATGGAGGACATGTCACCAGGCAGATGCCAGTCATGCCAGGAAGCAGGGCAGCAGCTGGGTTCCTGGCATTCCTGAGCTCTCTCCTTCCCATTCTTCTACTTTGGGGCTAAAGTGATAGCACAGTATGTAGGGCGTTTGTCTTGCAAGTGGCCAACCTGGGTTGGATTCCTCCGTCCCTCCAGGAGAGCCCAACAAGCTACCGAGAGTATCTCGCCCACACGGCAGAGCCTGGCAAGCTACCCGTGGCGTATTCGATATGCCAAAAACAGTATTAACAAGTCTCACAATGGAGACATTACTGGTGCCTGCTCGAGAAAATAGATGAATAACCGGATGACAGTGCTACAGTGCTACTTTTTATACAACCAAGCTAGGAAATAAAATTTAGCAGAAATGCCTACAAATATAGAAAAAAATAATATTGACTGGGAAATTTTGTTCCAGCTCTTTTGGAATTTGATACATCAATTATATAAAATACTAAAAATACACAAATAAAATGCATAATACAATTATACTCACATTATATCTGGTACCCTCCAGGTGGTAAATACACATTATTTATTTTTTACTATGTCCATATCATTTTATTTTGTTCAGAGATAAAAATTGAAACCCAGGGGCTGGAATGGCTGGAGTGATAGCACATCGGGTAGGTCATTTGCCTTGCATGCAGCCGATCCGGGTTCGATTCCTCTGTCCCTCTCGGAGAGCCCGGCAAGCTACCGAGAATATCTTGCCCGCACAGCAGAGCCTGGCAAGCTACCCATGGCATATTCAGTATGCCAAAAACAGTAATAAGTCTCACAATGGAGACGTTACTGGTGCCCTTTCTAGCAAGTCGATGAGCAATGGGATGGCAGTGATAGTGACACGGGCTGGAGTGATAGCACAGCGGGTAGGGCGTTTGCCTTGCATGTGGCCAACTCGGGTTCAATTCTTAGCATCCCATATGGTCCCCCCAGGGCCACCAGGAGTAATTCCTGAGTGCCTGACCCAGGAGTAACCCCTGTGCATCACCAGTGTGACCCAAAAACAAACAAAAAAATTGTAACCCAATATAAAGTTCTTCTGATATTAAAAATATGGATTTTTTTTGTTAGCTTGTTTGGGGGCCACACCAAGTAGTGATAAAGTTTTACTCGTGGTTCTGTGCTCAGGTATCACTTCTGACTGGTTCAGGGAACCACATGGGGTGCCGAGGATTGAACCCAGGTCAATCGTTTGCAAGACAAGTACCTTACCTGCTGTATTATCTCTCTGGCCCCCAGCATAATTTTCCTATAGTAGAATCAGAATATGTCATCTGCTCACCCCACTTAAAAAAAAAACTTCAAGACTTTCATAGCAGGTAGAAATGAAAGTCTAGGTTTCTTTATCTCCATGGTCTTTAAAGATCTACATGACCTGATCCTTCCTACCCAACTCTCCATCCTCATAGCTAATCTCCCTTTCATAGTCCTCTTAAGCCATGCGGGTTTTCTCTTCAATCAGAAGAATGCTAAGGCGATTTTAATCTTAGTTTCCCCTGCAAATTTTCTCCTACCTGAAAATGGCTTCTCCAAACCAATGTTATCCAGTAGAATTTGCTGTGTTCACAAAACTATTCTATACCTATAAAGTAACCTCGTAAGTTATTGAGCAATTGAAATATGACTAGGACATCTGAAAAACTGACTGTTGAATTTAATTAAAAAAATCATGGGGGGGATGGTTCTCTATCAGTGCTTGCAGGCCCAGGGGACACTCCCAGAACTTACCCCACAGAGTTCCTGTGATGGCTCAGTGACACGTCCCAGAGATGCAGCTGCTCAGACCAACAGCATTCAGGAGCCACCAGGGCAACAACCTGAGGTGCTTGAAATGGGGGCAATAGGGATAATGGACATATGGCACTGGGGATTGAACTTGGGGTCTTAAGCACATTAAATATGTGCTTTAATGTCAGGAATGAGATAGCCAGGCAGGGCAGTTTATGGATCCTTTCCATCCAGAATGCTGGAGTCCACAAATGAAATGTTGCCCTGGTTTGCTGCCCCAAGCTGGGGTCCTGTATCTGCTTTCTGCCTCCTTCTGAGAACATCCTGCTGTGAAAGCCCTTTACAAGGATGATGATTACTAAAAATTAAGGTCCTCCGACATGTAAAACTTGGAGATAGTTTGGCATTTGACCAAAGAATTTTGTATTACTGATTCTACACAATAAATACCAGAGGACAAAATAAATACTGGAGGACAGTCTAGGAGGCTGACCCCTAGCTTTTTCTCTTATTTCTGTCTCTTTTCTTAGTCCTTGAGGTCTCCCTGCTTCAAATCTGTTTACCCAGGGCTGGTCCCCAGCACTTCAGCACTTTCTCTAACTCCTGGTTTCTTAATTTATTTAGTTAAATTTGGTTAGCTTATAGGTGCCACAGCTCTAAATCTTACCAGGCTGTTTTTGTTCATTCATGTTTCATTCATTCATATTTTTACTTAAATATTGCCTCCTTATAGAAACTTTTGGCAGGTGACCAAATAAGGCTTAGTGATTTATTTTAGTAGATTGTGCTTAGGAATTTATCCATATCTTTTAGATTATTTTACTTGGCGACATGCAGTTATGCATGGTAATCTTTTATAATCTTTCTTATATCTGTGACATTGGTAGTAAAATTCCAGATTTCTTTTTCAATCTTAATTATTTGACTTGTTTATCTTTCTCTTAAATAAGTAAGAGTAGCAGATGTTTTCGGTTTTAACCTTCTTCTAAAATAAATTTTGTGGATTTGGAGATTTGCTTTGTTCAATTTTTCAGAAACAAGTTCTTTTGTTGATGTTTCCTATTTTATTTCCTATCTCTATTCCATTAATATCTGCTCTAACATTTACTGTTACCATTCTTCTGCTAATTTACACTCCATTTTATTCTTTTTTTGGTTCCTTCCAGTGTTAAGTCGATGTTCATAGTGGGAGGAGTTGTGAGCAGGTAAATAGTCGTTTCAATAGAAAGTGCTACTGTTCCCTGCTTGACCCACCTTGGTCTCCCTAAAGAAGTGGCAGGATTGGGAGTTCACCTGATAAAGTCTTCCATGAGCACCTACATGACATGGATGCCGGTGTCCCACCAACTCCATAAGGTTGTGCCTGAGGTCCACTTGATCTGCAGCATGCAGGACTTGATCCCCACTATCCAGATCCTCAGGGAGTTGTGGCATCAGGCAGGAGGGAGGGATTTTTTTTCCTACTGGAAAAGGAAAATCAGTCCCAAGCTCCTCCCAAAGTTCCAGGTTCATCATCTGCCTTTGAATAAAAGAATTTCAGGATAAGATAAATAATGAAGCAAAACGTTTTTATTTATGGACTATGGGGAGGAAGAGTGAGAGGGATAGAAAGTAAGATGTTCAAGAGAGAATGCAAGTTGGGTTGGAGCAATAGCACAGCGGGTAGGGCATTTGCCTTGCAGGAGGCCGGCCCGGGTTCGATTCCCAGCATCCCATATGGTCCCCTAGGCATCCCCAGGAGTGGTTCCTGAGAGCAGAGCCAGGAGTGGCTCCTATGTATCACCAGGTGTGACCCAAAAAGCAAAAGAGAGAGAGAGAGAGAGAGAGAGAGAATACAACCTTCTCAAGACAGTAGAGATATCCCATAAAATAAAGGAATAGAATTACACATGACATAGGTGACCTCAGAATAAGATGTGCACCACTTGCTTCTGCAAAGTTAGCTTTATAGGGCTGTTTACACAAATTGCCCCTGCTTGAAGCTTGAAGCTAGAGCATTGTCAACATAAGTAAAGCTTTGAATTGTTGGTCGTCTTCTCTCCTGTTCTTTAATGGGGAGGGATTGAGGTGGCACACTCTAAACCAGGGATTACTCCTGAATATGCTCAGGGATCATTCCTGAGGATAGAACTTCATAGGATAGGACTCCCTATAAAGCACACCTCCACATCATTCCAGAATCTGCAAGATACCATCCACTTTGGGAAACACTTCTCTAGCTGCGTGATTTCAAGTAAGCTGTCTGCAAATGCATTGATTTATTCTTCTGTCTGATCAAGTCTGCTGTTGAACATTCTAGTAAATTTTTCAGTTTATTTATTATAATTTTCAGTTTCATAAGTTCTGTTTGGTTCTCTTTCTACTTGTGTTGATATTCCCATTTTGTTTATGATTCTTTTCCTAATTTTTAGCTCATTAAGCTTCTGCCATAAAAGCTGGGTTTTTAATCACAGTGAGATAAACAGTTACAAGGTTGTTCATGTTTGGGTTTCAACTATATAAGAGTATCTACATTTTTGACAGTTATTTAAAATTCTTTGTCAAAAAGATTGTAGGCACTTTGTTTGATTGGTTTTGGGACCACAGCTGAAAGTGCTCAGGGCTTACTCCTGACTCTGTTCCCCAAGATCACTTGTGGCAATCTCTGGGGACCATCTGTGTTGTTGAGGATCAAACCCAGGTTTGATGACTGCATGCAAGGCAAGCACCCTACCCAGTATAGTGTAGCTCCAACCCTGTAGACATGTATTTTTTAAGGACTTATTTCTGAAAATTAATTTTGTTGGTTTGATTAGACAATGTTTCCCTTTTACTTTGTGTACTTTTTTTTCTTGTGATTTGGGCATTTAAATAAACAGACTCCTCTCCAGGCTTCATGAGCATGCTGCATGCAAGGGAAGACCTTCAACTAAGCTTGGATAAACATTCCAAACCTTTATCATCTTTTGCTACTCTTCATGTTTGCTAGTAGCATGACAGCTCTAACATCCGGTAAAAGCTGCCTCTCTTTTTCACAGCTTCCAAACTATGAAGACAATATTATTAGTGCTCCAAACCAGGCAAGACCAAAACAATCTCTTAAGACCAGAATTGAAGGTCCCTTCATCCCACGTTCCAAAATTAAATAGACATTTCCAAGAAGAAAAGAAATTACACCAGGAGTTCAATCAGTAAAATTTAGTAAGAACTGATTTTAAAAGTGTTTGGGAGATTAGCACGTTAGTGGTGCCCACTCAGCAAATTGAACAACAACGGGATGACAGTGTTACAGTGACACTGCCTGGGAGATCAGCAGGATTATCGAGGCAACCCGCAAATGATAGGAGCATAAGCTTGATCTGACCGTGAAAATAAGGCACTACAAAAGCCGAAACTCCTCAGAGATGCCATCTACTTTCTCACCTTATATTGGGTGAATCTAAATGAAAGTCAGCAAGAGACTCAGAAACAGTTTGCATGAATGAATTCCCTACATATAGAGCAAAATAAGTCAAAGTTAGTAATAAATTCAGAAATAAAATCTAAGTAAATGACTAACACAAACCACGACAATTGATCATCCTCTACAAATGTGAAAAGTAAGCAAGCTTTGAACATATCAGAGATTTGGGGGTAAGTGGAAACCAGTAGAAGAGGACCCCGAGTTGAAAATTTATATGAAGTTTTAGAGGATTAAGGAAGCAACTCCACAAGGAGTAATTGGAGAGAGGATTGACTTAGGAGAGTTGATTCTCATCAGATTTTGAGCATTAGGAATTTAGAATTATAGCAAAGTAGTATTTTAGGTAAATTAGTCTGGCATATCTATGTAAAGGACAAATTAAAGGGAACCTAAATTGAAGTTGAGGTTCCCTTTCCAAAGCTCCCATAAACATTTTCTAACTATTTTTGCATAATTAATATTTATATGAAAACTATCAATATTAAAATCTTGTCTAAAGCCAATCTTGTCTAAAATGTATTAAAATGTAAAAACAAAATGTTTCATGTTCATAATTCCATATCTTCTCTTTGTGTTTTAAGTAATTTTTCCTTTTGGAAGGGCGTGGAAACTGGAGCTGTGTTAATTCTTAGCCTAAGAAAGAAAAATTTGGAAGTCACATTCAAGGTAACCTTGATCACAACATTTTTCCTGAACTATTCAGGCAATTAAACTTGAGGTTGGTGTTTTTATGAATTATTTATAGAATATTCTCAGTGCCGACTTAATTTCTTAGACATAGCTTTAGATTCTATGGGACATTAGACTCTCCAAATCCTACTGGATTCTTTATTGAGGTGTTATGTGTATGGCCCACAACCTCTCTTCTTGTGAATCTATTACCCTTTTTCTTTAGATGATAACTGCTGTTGACCCCCATTTTCTGCTCCTGTGGTTATAGGTTGGGGACCATAACCCAGGATCAATTCAAGTTCATACATAAGGAAGAAGACGGGGTAAAACTGTAACTCCTACAGTTACATTAAAAGTTTAACAAAAGGGATGGTATTGAAAAATATAAAAGAAACTCACACTATTCACCAACAAAAGTAACCGACTCGATTTTTATTTGTTCTTTGTTTGCTTGTTTTTTCAGTCACACCCAGTAGCACTCATGGGGTTAGTCTTGGCTTTGCACTCAGGAATCACTCCTGGCCGGGCCGGGAGGATCATATGGGATGATGAGGATCAAACCTACATCAGCTGCATGTAATTCAAGCATCCTACTTACTACATCATTGCTCCAGTGCCCCCACATCCTCAATTCAATTTTTAAAATGGGCTAAAGACGTGAGTAGACACTTATCCAAAGAATAAGTCAAGATAACCCACTGACAGATGAAAAATGCTCATCATTTAATATTAAGGAAATAGAAATCAAAGCCACAATGAGTTACCACCTCACATTAATGAGAATGTGTTATTTTAAAGTGACTGCAAACTCTCTCACACTCACCATCTTACTGGCAGAGAAAAGGCCCAGTGTCATATTTCCAGAAGAACATTTACTACTGAATCTGTCCAGGTTGACTAGTGTAGGCTAAGAACTCTCGGACCTTCTCAGAAGGGGGATGGGCAGATACTGAAGGCATATCATCCTGCAGTCATACTGGCACCCTCTGACATAGAAACTGAAAGGTACGACCCAAGGTCAGAAATGCAATGAAGGAAAAGAAGACCTCAAATAGACTCAGGCAATAGAAAGTTAATTATGCGTTCCTGGGTGAGGTCCACAAGTCTCAAGTGAGGCTGGTGGGAGTATCACCCAGGGCACAGGGTGATACTTTTATTATCAGGACCTCAAAGGTCAGGCAGATGAAAGGGTATGTGAAATAAAGTTATTTTTCTGTACAGTCTGTTTTTCTGGTGATTACAGATGATGATATCTGGTCCCATCACAACTGGGTATGAGCATCTTCTTTTAGGAACTGGTGCAATGGTGGGGTTATGGTCACATGCCCTGCAACAATTTCAAGTCTCCCAGTGGCTCTCACTACCCAGTGTCCCCTGAGATCGACCTTTTGTTCCAACTCTTAGTCTGCAGGAAAATGGGCAAAGACAATCTCTGACTGCTTCCTGCTAAATCAGGCCAATGAGGGGAGGAGGTCATGCAATGTGTTTAGTCAAAGGGTCACTCATGGGTAGGTGCAAGTAGGGGTGCAGAAACATTCTGGTTGAAAGTGGTATGAGTCATTCCATGACTCAATGCCCAAATTGAATGGATAAAGCAAGGGGCAAAACGAAAAAAGGAGATGAAAAACAGGGGTCCTACTAGAGTCAGGAGCCGAGAAGATTCCCACCAGTAGGTCCCAATGGCTGCCTTCTGTGCCCAAATTCTGATAGCTCATGGCGCTGTCCCAGAGCTCTTTGTTCTTGACTAAAATGACACCAAATTGATTAGCATCAATAAGAACATTTTTCTCCCCCAAAGAGGCAAGTCCCTCATTTCTCTGCAATGAACAAATCTCGTACTTCTTGGTTCTGCAGTACTAAGTCTAGAGAGGTTATCTAAGTATGTAGAATTTTTTCTTTTTTTATAAATTTATTTATTGAATCACTGTGAGAACAGTTACAAAGCTTTTAGGTTTAAGTTTTGGTCATACAATGATCAAACATCCATCCCTTTACCAGTGCACATTTTCCACCACCAAAACCCAGTTTACCCCCCATCCCATACCTTCCCCCTACCTGTGTGGCAAATAATTTCCACATTACTCTCTCTCTACTTTCAATTACATTCAATATTTCAACACCAGTCACACCATTGTTATTTGGAGTTTTCCCCCAATGCTCAGACCTGCCGAAAAGGCAACATTAGATCATTTGTTCTCTATTGTGATCATGAATAGCATATGATGCTGTGGGGCCGCTATTGGTTGCGTGTTTTTGGAATTCTAAAATTTTAATAATTAAGTTTGGAGATATTTCTGCCAAAAGCTCCTGGGTTCTGAGATTCGTTTGTGTGTCGTGATCATTAAGGAGCTTAAGAAGCAGCCAGAGGGGCTGTTCATAGGCAGTGTCCTGAGTATGTACAATTTAGAGAGGGTCTGCAACCCTGTTAAAATCAGTGGAAAATTCATTCAACATAAGCCTATGTTGCTCTCTTCTGGGAGCTTTATTTTTGAGTCTCTGGATCACCGCCATTGATAAGACTATAAAGAATTCCTGGAGCATGAGGCCACATTTGAGGCCACACAACCTCTCATACTCTACACCACTGATGTGCCGAGAGTAGCACACAACATTTGATTGGGTTTAACAAACATGTTAGTAATCTATTATACAAGGGCTTAATGGCTCCAGGATGAAATACAACAATCTTCCACACTTTCCTCTAAGAAAACTTTACTGGACCAGTTTTAGCAGATTATGCATAACAAGCAACACAAAATTCATTGTTTTGGTTCTGCTTTTGGGGGCAAGGTTTGGGATATGGGGTGGAAACATTCGAAATATGGTGGTGGGAAGGTGCAACAGTGGTGGGATTAGTGTTGGAATATAAAGGTAATCAATTCTGTGAAAAATTTTATAAAAATTAAATTATATTAAAAAATAAGTGGCAAGTTTAAGTGACAATAGTTGGTGGAGGGTGAGGCTGGAAGTGAGGCCTGCTCTCCAAAGATCTACACGGGTGAAGAAGCCCACCCTTGCTATAACTGACAGGAAGGCCACAGTATCATCCTCCCACAGCTGTGAACCTGAGAGTGGGCTAGAAATTCCCCAGTGACAGAAATATTGAAGAATAGGAAGGCAACTGCACATGCTTCTGACTGGGTGCTGATAGGCATGGATAGACTATTTGGCTGCAAAAAGAGAAAGCACCTCTGACTGCTGAGGAGGTAGTATTAATAGCAATATTTGTAGTGCGGGACATATTCTGAGAGGAATTTGGGAGTCCTAAGTAGAACACAGCTGAGTTTCGTGGCAAGTACAGAGATATGTTGGAATAAATTGGGATAGAAACAATTCTTGGAGTGAAGGAAGACAGACGTATTTCTCACAGTGGAAAGGAAGTTGTTGCAGAGGGGAAAACTGAGTCAGTATGCTGTAAGATAGTATTCCAGGGAAATCCTAATAAAAGCAAAGGAATCATTCAGCAAGAGGAGGATCTTTAGGTATTGTAACATAGTCACAAACAAATTTAATGAGCCCAAAGGGGTCTCTACCCTTACCATCCACCCGAATACTTGTGTCTCTACCTCGAACCCATTTGTTGTCCCAAGGGTCAGAGATGGTGAAAGCAACAGGATTACAGGAGCCCTGTATAGTATTAGCAGGTGGATAGAAGACTTTTAAACCTGAGGACAGGGATGCTAAATGATGAGCTTTGTGGCTCCAGTACGGGCAGTATCCCTCCTGGGAATTGTTGTAGTCAAAATTACTGCCTTGTTGCTCATCCTTAAAACAAAAGTATCTATGGTGGGTTGAATAGGTTTTCTCCCAGAAGAGGGTACAGAACCCTGACCTAGAGTTGGAGAGCAAGCATCAAACTGTAAGGTTACAGGGTCAGAGCAGCCTGAAGCTGGACCGGCCATGCTGCTAAGGAGATGCGAGATGCCTCTGCTCACTGTATACACATGTAGCTCCCAGTGGTCAGCCATCGAGGCATCATGGAGGGGAAGGATCATAAGTAGTAGCAATACGTACCCATATGGGACCCAGGCTGTGACATACATGCTGTTTGTCCTCAAGGGCTCACTTAATATGAGATAGATTGTGCCAGGAGGGTTCTCCCAGCAATTTTATGACTGTGAAGTGGTAAGGATGATTGTATGAGAGCCCATCTACTGAGGCTGGAGTGGTCTGGGATGCCAAAGCTTAAGCAGGACTTGATCCCTGGGCTACAAAGGTTTACAGCTTTCCTGTCCTCTGACCGTAGACGTGGGAGGTGTCAGCATGAGTGTTCCTGGAGCAGTTGTCTGATCTGAAAAGATAAAAATAGGGAGGGAGCCAGACAGTGGAGGGGTATGGACTGGCAAGTTGTGGATAATTAGTAAGAATTTATGAGTTAGGAACTATATATGAGTTCAAATGGGTTAAGAAGCAAGGGGCCTGTGGGAGTGTCATGGATTTTCATTAGTGTCATAGGGAGTGGGTCAGTCAAAACTTTTGAAGTTCCAGGGGAAGTTTGTACAAGTGTCCTTGATCAGGCCATTGGCTTTTCCACTTGGGCCGGGAGGGAGTATGGAGACTTGGTGATGCCTGGAGCCTGTGACACCCGTTGGGTGGCTTTAGAAATAAAAGCCAGGCCATCATCAGACTAGATAGAATTAGGAAGGCCAAAACATAGTGAGTTAAAATGGCTTCTGTGACCACATTGGTCATCTCTCATTTGGCTAGGAAGGCCTCAACCCAATCAGCCAAAGTGTCCACTAGGGGAAAGAGGTACTTGGTCTTCTTATGGGAGGGCATGCAAGTGAAATCAGTTTGCCAGTACTAACCAGAGACAGTCCCCCGCATCTGATGGGTAAGGTGAGAGGTGGGAGGAGGGGGGCCTCATTCCTCCCTGTGGAGAGATCTGGGCACAAATATGACAGTGAGAGCAGATATCTAATACCAGGTAAGGTAGAAATGGGTGGAGGAATAAGGGCAGAGAAACTGTAATAGCACCTTATGACCAATATGGAGAGTTTTATGGACTTCCTTAATAACCACAACTTCTGCCTGCACGTACAAGAGAGCTAGTTTTCCTTTAATGTGGATCCATTCCTCTACATCCTGGGTTCCCCTGTTCTTAAGCAGGGGTGATTCCTCCTCAGGTAAGTACCTAGGAAATGTGTAGGGTAGTGAGACAAGGAATGGGAGCAGATGCTGGAGAATCCTAGAATGTCAAGCTCCTGACAATCTGGGTCTTCTCTGCCATTACCCTACACAACAAATGAGTCAGTGTGTTGGTGTCCCTGCAGTGAATCACGGCTCCACAAATGGGTAATTGCAGAGCCTCAAGTAGTTTAGATGAGTTTTTCATTGACAGTATGGGAATCTTTTGTGAACAAAACCTCTTTCTTGCAATATGGGAGTATGGTTATGGGCTGTCAGAAAGGTGTACTTGGAGTTAGTATAAATAATTTGCTAGCTTTTCCTAGCAAGTATCCTGATAAGCACAGCCAGAGTCATGGCTGGGGACTGTTTTAGCTCCTGGAGGTAAGGTAGGGTTGGTAAGATGAACCTGATTGGTACGTTCTAATTTTTTTTTCATTTGAGACAAACATTTATCTTAAGTGTGATTGATTATCCCAGAAAGTCAGTGTATTTCTTTTTTGTTGTTGTTGATTATACTTTTGGTTTTCTTTTTTGTTTTAAAAAAAAAAATTTTTTTTTCCAAATGAATCACCGTGAAGTAGAGTTACAGACTTAGAACATTTTGTGCTTACCTTTCAGTCATATAACGATTGAGTACTCATCCCTCCACCAGTGCCCTTTCTCCACCACCAATGTTCCCAGTATCCCACCTACTATCACCCCTATACCCATGCCTCCCCCCCCGCCCCCGCTCTGTGGCAGGCACATTCCCTTTTACTCTATCTCTCTCCCTTTGGGTGTTGTGGTTTTCAATATAGGCATTAAGTGGCCATCATGTTCGGTCTATAGTCATGATTGGTGTGTTCCTGAGCAACCCAATATATTCAGTCTCACTCATTGACAGTGAGAGCAGAAGACAGGATAATGTGAATGTCATAGGCTGTATTAGATAGCAGAGTTCCTTGGTGTATGTGATAGGATCACTTCTCAATCTGAGAGAGGTCAGAAAGAGAGAAAGGGATATGAACCCAGACCACTCCCTCCACACCGGCAACTTCACAAAGGGGGCGAACAAAAAAGGGAAGGAGGGGCGGCCGCGTGACTTTTTATCTCTTCATTCTCATCAGTGGAAAACTTATTATCAAATATTTCCTTGTCAATAGAGCTGTATTCTTGGGGGATAAATTCCAACAAAAATAGTGAGTCTGTGTTGAAACTCCAACAACAATAGTGAGTTGTGTGTTGAAATCTGGAATGTAATCAAGGTAAAGAGAAAAGGAAGTGAAATTATCAGTCACGCACGGGGGGGGGGGGAGGTTTGGGGGGGAGGTGTGTGATGTATACTGGTTTGTTTTTGTTTTTGTTTTTGTTTTGTTTTTGTTTTTATTGGTGGTGGAATATGGGCACTGGTGAAGGGATGGGTGTTTGAGCATTGTATAACTGAGATATAAGCCTGAGAACTTTGTAACTTTCCACTTGGTGATTCAATAAAATTAAATTTTAAAAAAAAGAAATCACATCCCTTGCTTTTCTGAGCATAGTCTGTGAGGTACTTTCCTGAGGTATTGTGAGCATAGAGTAGGTGCTCAATAAAATGACTTTCCTTTCAGTCTGGTGATCATCAGACCTGACTCATATTTAAAGCTCCTTGACCCTAAATATTATGATTGCAGCTTTCTTCTGGTGCAAAAGAGCCCATAGGCAGAAATAGTGACATAAGTACTTAAGAAAAAAACCACCTCTTTTCTCTGGCCAAAGAAACAGTGTAGGTGTTAAGGCCCTTGCCCTGCACATGGCTAATCCCATTTTGGTCCTTGACACTACATATTGTCCTTCCAGCACCACCCAGAGTGATCCCCAAGCACAGAGCCCTGAGTATCACCAGGTTTGACCAAACACCAAACAAAATCTTTCTCTAACTTGATTCAACCTTGAGCCATTATAGCTTCAGCTTAGCAGCACATCTGAAAAGTGTCTTTGGAAACTATTGCGTGGGGCTGATGGTCTTTAAGGCCAAAGCCCAGAGGAGATAGTTACTTTAATAGACTTCTGTATAGATGCCATGTAGGGCCTTTGATCTGGCTTGAAGGGCCCATGAATACTAAGCTTCTCAAGGGTCTCTGTGGAGATACTGCTGTATCATATTTATGACCCTGGTCAGCCTGGGCCAGAGGTCTCCTGGGACATTGTTTAATTTTGTCTTCCACTAATATGCTGTGGAGACAAAGTATTTGTCTGCCTATAAATCTGCTCAATCCAAATGCCGAGACAATTCTTTAAAGACAAAGATAATCTGACCAATATGAAAACACAGATGGAGCCCGCCTGGTTAAATGTCACAAAGCAAGGGAATTAGGGTAATGACAAGAAGAAGAAAACCTCCCTCTATTTTCTTGCCAGCAACTCTGAGACTATTCCAACTAAGAAGCAATGCTGAGCAGGCTCAAGGAAGGAAGATTAGGGAAACTTCTGCCTTAGATTCAACTACGCAGCATGAATTTGGGGGCAATTCTGGTCTTTAATTTCTTTTTTAAAGTACAAGAATGTCACTGGGAAGACAGACACTTTAAAATCCTAACAGGTAATGTTTGTTTGAAATGAGAGGCAGAGAGAGAATACATGTGCTCATGTGTTTGACATTTTGCAGATAACCTCTATCTCCTGCTGCTAGTAAAACAGAATGAACTGGAGAGGTTTCTCACAAGAGGTGGGTGGGAGTAAAACTTGAGTGGCTTGGAAGTACAAGAGCATCTGGGGAGGCAGAGGGAATGACGGGCATGCTAGTGGGTATCTTCAGGTTTGTCTTTCCTACCACTGGCACTTTCGATGGGAACTCTAAGCCCCTACTTTAGCCCATATTTCGCCATGAAATCTGTCATGATCTTTCATGCCTTTCCCTGAGTCATAGTTTATTGGTCAGAAGTAAGCACCTGACCTGAACTGGCCCAATAAAATTAACCTTTCATGGTTGATTTCTCCACAGTCTATATTTGGTCTACATATCTTTGCCCTACATATTTATATTGATATCACAGTGATTGTCAATCCAATGTCTCTCTCGTGGATGAAATTAATATGAGTAGCCACATTATCTGGCATATAGAAACTGTGTCTTTTAATGAGAGGATAAGAAGGAGTTGATGTATAAAAGGAAGTTATGATATAAGTGTTTGGTGACTTCCTGTGCTCCTGAAGCCTATCATTTTTCTGTAACTTACTGACTAACCCCTCCTTGGGTTCTCTAGAACTGATATATCTTCTGCTGCAATACTTCTTCAGTGATTTCTATCGCTTATGGCTAAATGAGTCCTAATAACAAGTCACTGAAATGGTCCTGAGAAGACAGAAAATAGAAGCACAACTGCCAAGGGATAAGAGGCAGACAATCTCAAATGGGCATAGAACTTCAGCTTTGCAAGATGAAAAGTTCTGGAAATTGGTCGTACAATGATGTGTATGTACTCAAAACACCACTGAACTGTGCACTTAAGGATGGTTAGGAAAATAAATTTTATGTTACATGCACACATGTGCATGCACATACATGCATGTATATACATGTGTTCTCACACACAGAGACACACACAACAATCTTGAAAACAAAACAAAAACACATATCCCGAAAATTCTAAGTGTAGGATTGCACTGCCATGGATTTATATCCTGATTTTCTTGGCATAAACTTTGCAACTGAGTTTGGAACTCTTGCAACCCCTATCTCTTCACCAGACCAAGCTATAGCAAGTAGTCTAAAATCACATTGGTTTCACAGGATACACAGAACCATATTCATTCCGTGTTTTAAAGAGTGTTGTAGAAATGTTGTGAACCATTCTATATGCATAGATAACAAAACAGAAGCAAGGTGTGGAATGGAGACCTTCAGTGTGAAAAAAAGAGAGAAATAAACAGATTTAATCACAGCTCAATTTAAAAATTCTTCATGTGATTAAAATTGCAGGGAGTGGCTGTTAATGGACACAGTTCATTTTTCCAATCTAGGCAACACACATTCCCTTATCCACAGCTTCCTGAACGCTGACTAAAGAAGGCTGATAAGGAAGAAAGTGCTTTCTATCTTCCTGCTTTGGGTAGCTTTTCACATTCAGCCAGAGGCAAAGCAATCAACAAAGACAGGGTTTCAAGAAAGAAAACTCGAGAGACTTCCCTTTGCCTTGTTGAAAAGACCCATCAAAAGCAAGAGCATCATGTTCTTCTCCAGATTCCAAAATATTTTGCATTTGAGTATATAATACTCATCCACAAATTGACAAGTCCATTTGTTTTCAAAACATGTTATTAGAAATATTAAAACCTTCAGCATTCATTTAAAGGGAATTGCCTGGAAGAGGTATGAGGGGAAGGGTTTAAAATTAATTGATTAGTGAATTTAGAATAAAATGTGGAGATGAGTTGAGGTTAAAAGATATGGAAGGAGCCCTGGGGGCTGGGGTAATAGAACTGCCGACTGAAATTCACTTCTTTTCTGAAGCAAATACAGAAGGCATTTTTTAAAAGTGCAAAGTGTAATTTTTTGCAAAGTCCTTTGGTTTTAAATATATGCATGTGTGTATCTATGAGAGTGCTCTGACAAGCTAGCTCCACTGCCTATGCCTCAAATTAACATTCTGGGCAGCAGCAAAATGATTTGATTTTACTGAATATGAGAAGCTATTAATAAAAGCAGGATTGGAATAAATCACCGTCGTATGAGTGCTGGCTGCTGGACTTTGAAGGAAGGCAAGATCTGTGAGACTGCAGTGTGGAAAAATGACACTATCCCTGACTGGGGGCTGCAGTAAGGCAGCCAGATCCCTGCTGGAACTGCAGCGGCTGAAGGTCACTGCTGCACCCTGTCCTTGTGTGTTCTATTCTTTCTCTTATTTTTTCTCTTTCTAACGTGCACATTTGAAATTCAAGTTTATTTGTAACTGCCTGTAGAAAAATGTGATTCACCTTTCCAAAAAAAAAAAATCCAAGGATTGCTCTTTAAGATTTTGTTTGTTCATTTGGGGCCACACCTAGCTATACTCAGCGCTTTCTCCTGGCTCTCCAGAAGCATTTCTGATGGTGCTTGGGGAACCATATGAGATGCAGAGAATCAAACCTGAATAGGTTGAGTGCAAGGCCTTACCTGTTGTACTATAGTTCTGGCCCTGCTGTATAAGATTTTTAAGGAGAGAGAGAGAGAGAGAGAGACAGAGAGACAGAGAGACAGAGACAGAGACAGAGAGACAGAGAGAGATTCTGCATTTCTGCTTTTTATAAAAACCCTTACGAATAGAACTGAATAAAAGTACAAAATAGACCAAGTATGTCTCATCAATTGGCCCCTCACATTGGCATTACCTGTGGCCACCCTTTCTGATGTTCTCTCCAGTAGCCCCTTGGGACCTCCTTTGGCTTCTGTACGGACTTCAACATCTGCAATCCATTCCTCAGGCCTTGCTCTTTCTAAGGAATAATCAGGGGCTGCAGTGTAGTCATCAGATAGCAAACCTTTCTCAGTTACCTTTCAGGGGAAGCAGACCATATTCAGTTAGAACACACCTCTTTAGGAAGTGCATCTGTACCAAGTGTGAGGGTGGGAGCATGAGCTGGAAGGGCCCAGTGGGCATGGTGAGGGATACAGGTACTTTGCGGGGTGTTCCTGGAACGGTAATATTGTATTCCAAGACCATGTAAACATTCACACTCTTGGGATGTTAGCTCAGTAATATAATAATAATAATAATAATAATTCACTGTATCACTGTCATCCTGTTGTTCATCAATTTAACATCTCTGTTCCTACCAGCCCTGAGATTTTAGCAGCTTCTCCTTACTCATCTTTCCCAATGATTGGAGGCTCTTTCAGGGTCAGGGGAATGAGACCTATCGTTACTGTTTTTGGCATATTGAATACACCACAAGGAGCTTGCCAGGCTCTGCCCATGCGGGCAGGATACTCTCGGTAGCTTGCTGAGCTCTCCGAGAGGTGTGGAACAGTACACACATACATATATGTATATAAAACTCTATATGATTTGTTGCCTACTGTCTAAACTCCATATAATATGGTGTGGAAAATGGAAAATTTTGGAAAATGGTTAGGAAGTGTCTTATAATGTGTTCAGAAAGCTGCGATTGGGTAGTGGAGGTTGACTGCTGGGGCTGGGTCCCTTGCGGCAGGGAGGGTTCATTTTATACTCCCATCTGGATAACAATAATAATAACATTATTATTATTTAAGAAAAAATTCAAACCTTCACTCTAATTAGTGATACTGTAGGGCATTTTGAAAAACAGCAAGCGTTCACTGAGATATGGAGTTGAGGCAGTCAACACAAGTGTCTTTGTGGCCCGCCTTGGTTTAAACCTTGATATTTGACTTTCTTTTCTGCAGATCATGTTGGTTCACTTTTCTTGCTTATAGATTTTCAGAAAAAAAAAAACAGTAACTTCCTGGTGCTTAAACAAGGTGAGCAGCACTTTCTAACTTACTTTTAACCAAAATGTCAGCCCTGTGCAGAAAGAACGAGCCTGTAACCAGGCTGGTGCCCCACTCGGAGACTCTCCTGCCATCCTCTCATCTGCACCTCCCTTTGCCAGCAGGAGTCAGCCTGCCAGGGCAAAGCTGAGGAAAATCAGTTCAGAACCTGTTGTTCTGATGCTGAGGTGATACACAGATCTGTATCACGAACCCTGATCATTCTAATATGTTTAGAAGGTGTGAATTTATATTAAAAACAAACCTCATTCAAAATGACTCCTGATTACTGGTCAGATAGAACGTATGTTGTGCTGGTTCTTGCGATCTCAAGTTCCAAGAAGGGGATGATGAGATTCGCTCTTGTGTGACTTCCAGGTAGCTGGGAAGGGTTGGGATTGGCAGCACTTATTGCTGTGCTATTGATAATGCTATGTTATTGAATTAACCAAAAAAAAGGTGTGGAGGAGAAAATGTTGTTAAATTTAACTGAAAAAAGAAAAAAATGAGAAGCAGAAAAATCCCAAAGGACTATTTAGGCAATTGCATATAAGCCGCTTTGTTGCAACAGTTCCCCAGTATTTTCCTGGACAAAGGTCCAGATCTGTCTCCTTTGGTTACACAGGCAGAATGGAGGGGCCAAGTTAGGCACTGAGAAGGGGTACATGCCAACTTCCTGCTGTGTGCATTTTGTATGAGAGCTCCCTCCCTTTGAAGAAACATGAAAAGCACACAAAGTGTGTTTTAAATCAATGCCTATAAACATGTCTATGTACAAGCCATTGTGTGTGCATATATACGTACATGTGTGTGTTTGATGTTCTATGATAGGACTAAAATCTTGATGAGAAGATTGAAGACAGCATTGAAATGCCTTGTGATGTGGGAAAGCTGAATTACCTGCTGTTTCCAGAAAAGCACCAACTTGTCATACTGTTCCACACCCTTCTGTTTTTGCAATAATGTGTCCGTGCGTTGGAATGTCCACTTCTATACATTATTCAAAGCTCAGCTTAAGCATATCTTGCAAGTGCTCCTTTGGATAAGTAACCAGTTAACTATTTTCTCCATGGTGCCCTCGGTATCTGGGAGCCTCCTCTGATAGGTCATCAAAACCTCATAACCAGTATTTATTTACAAGTTTCTCTCCATTGTGGTTCATTAAGATCAGGGAGTCTTTTATGGCCACAACTCTGCCCTGTGCAGAGCATGAAGGATTCAGCAATGAGAAAAACACATTTGTAAGTGGATTTCCAGACCCATCAAAGGGACCCACTTATGTGCATTGAGTGTTTACAATGTCATGTCAGAAGTGACCAGGTTTTTTTTTTTTGATTACTAATATATATCTCTCCAGATTATTTTCCAGAGAGTTTGAATCATTTTATTTTTTTTATTTTTTTTTTAATTTTTTATTGAGTCACCATGTGGAAAGTTACAAAGTTTTCAGGTTTAAATCTCAGTTATACAATGCTCAAATACCCATCCCTTCACCAGTGCTCATATTCCACCACCAAGAATCCCAGTATAGCTCCACCCCGCCCCCTCACACCCCAAACCCCCCCACGCCCCTAGCCCCCCACCCTAAGCCCCCCCCCCGTGTAACTAATAAATTTCACTTTACTTTCATTTTAATTGCATACAATATTTCAACAAAACTCACTATTATTGTTTGGAGAGTCTCTCCCCTAAAGTCAGACGGAAGTGACCAGGTTTTTGAAGGGATGGTTGTTCCAGCATTGTATAACTGAGACTTAAGCTGAAAGCATTGTAATTTTCCACATGGTGATTCAATAAAATAAAATTCTTAAAAAAATTTTTTAAAAAAATTTAAAAAAAGAAGTGACCAGGTTTTTTTTTTTTAATGAGAATTTCTGAGTACTTCACAGGAAGTTTTCAAACCAAAGTAGAGAATTTCAAATTTTGTTTGGAAAATTGTTTGATGTTCCAAAAGAGTTTTAGAAAATGAGCAGATTCCTTTCCAGGAATAAATAGTGCACTTGATTCCATTTGCATATGAGACTGTAAATTTTAATTTTGCTGCTCATCTTAGTTTTTTCCCATTCATTTATTTGCTAGTTTGGCAAATATTTATCAGGTACGTGAAATTCAACTCCAGATTTAATTCATACACCTGTGTATGAAACAAAATATTTATTTGGGGCAGGAGAGATAGTACAGGGGTTAGGGTGTGAGTAATGAACTCACTGGAGACCCAAGAAATCTTTGTCAGAGAACTGGTACCAGACAGTACATGCTAAGAATTCAGTGGTGCACAAGATAAACAGGTCTTTAAGGGACTTCTATTCTAATTAGGAAGTAAATAATATTAGGACTTTCAAATGCTATGAATGAAAAAAGTATAAAAGATTGGAAGGACCTTTTAAACATATTTATGGTCATAGAGTTTCCCTACAAATAGGTTATTGGAGTTGATACCTAAAAGGACTGAGCTGTTTGGGGAATTATGACTTGGAGATGAGATAAGCTAATGGAGTTTGAAAAAAAATCTTTGCAACATCCTTTGAAAATGTCCTTCAGATAGCCTCTAGGCCCTACCCTCTTGTCAATGGACTTGACCATAAGATAAAACAGGCTGGCTTATGCTATGATAGCAAGTAGCTCCAAATATCCTCAATTTTTAAGAAAACCATGTCCCTGGAACTTGCCCTCAGAAGATTGGGGAAGAGGAGTTCTGCTTCTTATCTCCTCAGCCCAGTTCCCAGGCTGATGGAGCAGCTGTCAATTCATGCTGTTCCTAGTGGCAGAGTGAAAGAGAGAAAGAGATAATGTGGTTCAGCACATACTGACTCTCACCTGGAAGACCCAGATATACTTTTTAGGCTATAAGGTATCACTCTATGTACATAGCCCCCCAGCGGATAGTTCAGTACAATCCCCATCATACTGGAAAATGACTCATGAGTGACACCAATATCTATCTCATCATAGAAAGATAAAGAGGTCATGTCTCAGCATTGAGAGCTTCCATTATCATTACCACTCAGGACTGGAAGTTTCCATTATCATTGAATTCCAAGAAGTTGAGCCATAGCCTATCTGAGCTCTCTGAACAGAGGAGGAGGTCAACTTAATGTTGATGCTTCTAACTTAGTTAGCTCACGGCTCTACAACCAAGGAGGAGTAAGACATAACCTTGACTTATTGACTGAGGCAGCAATAACTTTTTCTCACAGTACTATAGGTTAGAAGTCCAAGATCCTAGCTTGTAGAAGCCATCCCCTTGCTTGTGTTCATACCATCTTTCTTTGATGCATACCTGTGAAGTGAGAACTGTCTCTTCCTTTGCTGAGAGGCTCAAACCCCATAAGGAGGCACCACCCTCATTTACTTGGTCACTTCCCTGACGGTCTTCTCCAAATATCACCAAATGTGTCTTGGGCACTGGGTTTCAACACACATTTCAGTCCACAAAGTTTCTCTATTACATATATTTAGATACAACATGTTTTATATATAATCATTTCCTAATAAAGCTCAAAGTCAGCTTTATTTCTGAACACCATGCTAATACCCTTGAAATGAAGTCTATAACAATAAAATCCCCAAATATTTTGACAGCAAAACAAACATGCTTTCATGGCTATTATCTTAATATTGTTGGGGCTATAGCAGGAGGCTGGTCCTGAAGTGGTGAATATTTATGAAGAAAATATTCATGGCAGGAGAATTTGACCTGGGTCTAGAGAATGTATTTAGCATGTGAGTGGAAAAGACAAATTTCGTCTTACAAACCTTCCAGCTACTATCCCCCTCAGCAACAAAAAGCAAAAAGAGAGGTGCTTTGCCTTCCTGAATCTCAGTTCACTGAAATACATATTCAAAATATTCTGACCCATAAGAAAAATTTGGGTTCCTACTTGTCTGAATGGAAGATGAAGATAAAAGGAAAGATAAAAGATTTTAAGCATTTCTGATAAGAGAATCCCATGAGGAGAATGTGAAAAATGCCAGATGAGAACTCCAAAAGCAAAGGTAGTGATATAGTACAGGCGGTAGAGGAAATCAGGTGTGGGAGGCATGTATCAAGGGAAGAATGTCCTGTCAATTGCTAAGGTGGGGTGTTCCTGAAATAAACCAGTTTGACACAGTTCCCACTGTCTGGGTACTTCCAATTTCTGGGTACTCCTTCCTTGGGGTTCATAGACTATGACTGAGTAGACACAAACAACAGTCAATGGTCTAGGAGATGTGTGTCTGGTTGCCACTCCAGTTTCTACCAGTGAAGACTGGTTTTGCCTAACTTCCACCCTTCCCCTATTCTGTCTCTCAGAGTTCTCTATCATTTGAGCAATTTCCCTTAGTAATGCTTAGCTTTTTCTAACCAAGCACTTCTCTGAAGTTAGCACACTACTCATGTTTGGTGAATGAGAACACAACATCCACCAAGTAACTAATATGTGACCCAAACCAGGCCAATCACTCCAACTTTATCAACTACAAAACTTGACTGCAGTAATGAAAGAATAGGCCCCTCTGACTCTCGAGGATACAAGGCTGATAAGATGTCAATCTGAACCACTGGCTGTCATCTTTACCACCACCTGGAGAGTGACAGTGAAGCAAAGTAGGATGGGGAGAAGGGGTGCTGAGGGACTGAGCATCTGGGATCAGATGTGCTTGAAGCTAGACATCCGCTCACTTCCTGCCCAGGTCACTGTGAGCACACTAATTTGACTTCTTCCCATAACTACAGCCCAAATCCAGATCACTGATGTGTGGTTTGAATGCCGTCTCTGCCATTTATTCCCTGTGACACCATGAAGAAGTTCCTCAAATTCCCTATGCCTTATCTTTACTTTTTCTCTTTTATTTTTTTATTAATGAATCACCGTGAAGTACAGTTACAAACTTATGAACTTTCATCTTTGCATTTGATTTACATCTCTCCACCAGTGCCCATTCCCCCCCACCAATGTTTCCAGTATCCCTCCCACCACTCCCACCCCAGCCCCCACCACTCCACCCTGCCTCTGCAGCGGGGCATTCCCTTTTGTTCTCTCTCCTGTTGGGTGTTGTAGTTTGCAACAGAGGTATTGAGTGGCCTTCATGTTCGGTCTATAGTCTACTTTTGGTATGCAGTTTTCAACCTGAGTGGGTCCTCCCAAAATTCTCTACTAGGTGTTCCCTTCTCTATCTCTGCTGCCTTTTCCCCCAGTATGTGAGGCCAGTTTCCAAGCTGTGGGGCAGACCTCCTGGTTCTTAGCTCTACTACTGCTGGGTATTAGTGTCCCATTCTGCTACTTTATATTCCACAGATGAGTGCAATCTTTCTATGTCTGTCTCTCTCTTCTGACTCATTTCACTCAACATGATACTTTCCATGTTGATCCACTTATATGCAAATTTTATGACTTCGTCTTTTCTAACAGCTGCATAGTATTCCATTGTGTAATGTACCAAAGTTTCTTTAACCAGTCATCTGTTTGGGGGCACCCGGGTTTTTTCCAGATTTTGGCTATTGTAAACAGTGCTGCAATGAACACACAAATGCAGATGTCATTTCTACTGCACCTTTTTGCCTCTCTGGTATATATCTCCAGGAGTCGTATTGCTGGGTCAAATGGGAGCTCAGTTTCTAATTTTTTGAGAATCGTCCATATTGTTTTCCAAAAGGGCTGAACCAGTTGCCTATGCCTTATTTTTAGAATAAAAACAGCACTATTTAATCAAATTAAATGAGTTGATAGATGATTGTTGCTTAGAATGGTGCCTGGCAAGAGTCAACTCTCTGGGAGCATTAGCTGGGTCATCCCATCTCTTATCCCATGTGCTGACCCAGGAAGAGACGCAAAACAGCTGCCATTGCCAAATGGTCTCTCCCTGCTGAACCTGCTCTGAGAAGACTGAACTGACACAAACTTGGCTCTCCTCCCACGCTGCCTCTTACCTTGAAAGCCTGCAAAGGGCAAGGTGTGGTTGATGTGTGGCCTGGATCCCAGGGTGCAGCAGCCGTGGCCCCAGGAAAGTGAGGCAGAGCAGACTGGCTCTCTGGCAGCAGTCAAGGCGTGAGCTCTCAAGGGGCACCGTGCCAGGGCGTCCAAGGCTGCTGGTCGGTGGGAAGGGTTTTCTGTCACTGGCCACTGAACAGCTTCAGGTAGGACAGAGCTTATCTCCCTGCTCCCTCGGAAGCTTCTTTGAGTAGTTTGGAAACATCTTGAAAAGTTTATTTGTGGGTCTATTGCCTGCATAGTAATTAAATGATACACCCTTGAGAATTCTCGATCAGCTACACTTTCCTCCTTTTCACTTTAGTCTTATTTTCTGAAGTCTTAAATGGTCTTATAACAAAAAGATGAGTTTTTAAAGGAGAAGAAGCTAAAGGATATTGCTGTCTGGAAGGTTCCACATGCTGGGTTATTTCCTGTGGTGAGGACACTGCCTTGGACATATGGCAGGGTAACCCTCCAAATGCCAAAGATTCATTTTCAATTCCCCCCTTGTAGAGCACAAACAGTCCTTTCTTCGTGGACCCTCCACTCAGCTTGTTACTATAGAAACCACTGCTTGTGTCAAAGTACCTCTGAGAGGGTAGAAAGGAGGCAGGCGCTGCTGCCATAGCAACACGCATCTCTACCGCGGCAGCCCACGCTCAGGGCCATCTTGAGTCCAAAGGAGGAGGAATGGTGGTAGGGGCTGCCTGGTTGGTTCTTCCAGGCTGGGAAGTGGGAACTCAAAGAACAGCATCTTATCAGTAATTCATATAGCTTTTCCTGGGATGGAAGACTCAGAAAAATTCATTCCAAAGTGTTAAGATGATGACATGGACCAGAATCCACTTGAAGTCACAAGTCCCACTGAGGCAACTTGTTATTGTTGAAAAATCGAAGGATTCATCCTAATATTTATAAACTATGCTCAGAGTCAAGATTCCCGAAGTCAAACACTGGCTTTGTCACCTCTAGGATTTGTGACCTGGATAAGTCAACTTGTCTGAGCCTTAGTTTTCTTGCCTATGAAGTAACAAAAATGGTCCCTACAGCATATAGGGCACTTGCCTTGCAAGAACCTAGCCAAAATTCAATCCCTGGCTTCCCATATTATCCTTTGAGTACCACTAGAAGTAATTTCCTGAGGGCAGAGTCAGGAATTTGCCATCAGGATTGCTGGATATGACTGTTCACCAAAAAATCTACAAAGAATGTTCCCCTGGACAGTCACAGGCAGAGACAACTCCCTCACAGAGTTGATCCGAAAACCAAGTCACTTAATTTATGAAAAACTCTAAAATCATCATATGATAATCTCCTCATGAAAGGGAATTGTTGTAATGAGATAGCATTTTGAAAGCTTAATTGATGCCCAACATACAATATGGCCTTTGGTCCTTATGTAACTCAGGAGGAGCTACTATTATTGTCCTGATTGGTGAACAAATCAGGAGTCAGGGCCTGCAGAGGCTGGGTCCTGACTCCAAAACAAGCCTCCCACAAGGCCAACTTACCCCAGAAGAGATCCAGGATTGGCTCCTGTGTGTAGGTGTGTGTAAATCTTACTCTTTTATATATAAAGCACAGAGATACATATGATATGTGAACAGACACACAGTATTTCTATAGATTGGAAGGCAAGCATTGAGGAATGTCTTAAGCATTTTTAGAGAAGTGATTATGAAAACAGAAGAGAAAAATCAAAAATCAAATGGGAATGCCTCACCCCTCTCCCTTCAAAAGCTTTCAAAACATGCAACACATAATTTTATCACCACACCCCAGTATCAAGGACTATCAGGGAAAGTCATCTCCTCAAGGTAATCTTGGAAGAAAAAAAATTCTGCAAAAGGCAGGTGCTTTGAACTTGTTAGAAGAAAACTGCTCCATAATCACCCCCACCCCATACCGTGGAGATTCTTGGAACTGATGGGAAGTCCCAGATTGTTCTGAGTATTAAGACCCAGAAAACTTTTTTTTGTTCAGTCAGCAAGCTCCTCCCCTCAGTATCCCTGGAAGTTGTAAATCATAGGATGTCCATGAAAGGGTTAACAGGGGTAACCTAGAAACATTTCCCAAAGGACAAGAAGCATTTTTGTTCCTGTCACCTAAGTAGCTGGATTCTCTGATCATTGAACTTCTAGTTAGAAAAAAAAAAATGTGAGCAGGGTGATAGCTCAGTGGTTGAGCATTTGCCTTGAATGTGCAAGGCCTAGGTTGAGTCCCAGTACTTTAACAATAAATAAATAAATAAATAAATAAATAAATAAATAAATAAATATTCCACAAAGAGGAAGCTGGCAAGATAGTACAGTGGGTAGGTTGCTTGATATGCATACTGCCAACCCAGGTCTGATCACTGGCATCCCATCCAATCCTGAGCACTGCCAGAAGAAATTTCTGAATTCAGAGTCAGGAGTAATCCCTGAGCATTTCCAGGTATGACCCCCAAAGAATCTACAAAGAAGAAGTATTTCCCTGAGTAACTGCATGCTGTAGCAGTCACAGGCAGTGACTGTGACTCACATCTAGCCCCTCCATAAGCTCCCAGCAATGTAAAATTCAATCTGGGACTACTTATGTGCACCACTGTCACTGTCCTGTAGCACTGTCTTCCCGTTGTTCATCGATTTGCTTGAGTGGGCAGCAGTAATGTCTCCATTGTGAAACTTGTTACTGTTTTTGGCATATTGAATATGCCACGGGGAGCTTGCCAGGCTCTGCCATCTTATGATTTTTTATGCAATTTATGTTCATCAGAGTTATGCAAAATCATTGCTGTGACTTAATTAGGATGGATAGGAAAGGGAGAAGGCAAGACCTCAACCTTGCAACATTTTCTTCTAACTGGTTTTAGTTATGAATAAACTTAGGAAATACACTTGATACTGTAAACAGGTTCACACACAATTACACATGTGTCAAAAACTCAAATAAAATATCATGAAATAATCTTAACATGGCTGATGGAATCTTGATATCCCATGTTATATATTGTTAAGGGTGCATAACTCACCACGATAGCTTCAGGGGTCACAAGCTAAGATTTGAAAAATGTCGTCCAAGATCAAGTAACTCTTTAAGATAATTAAAGAAGTTAGGAATTTGGATTCAAGAGCCAGAGTCCTATGGTTTTAGTCCAATTCTACCAGTCTTTACTGTGAGAATTTTCAGCCAAGCGATTTCACTTCTCTAATCCCCATTTTTTTACTAGCAAGGTAGAAATAATGTTTGCAGTAATCTTCCCCCAAGGACTGCCTAGAAATTAAATAAAATAATGCTTATGGGGTACTTAGTGTAGAGTTTGACATATAGAAAGTCACATCTCATCACTATTTCTGTTGCTACTGTGGTGGCAGTTGTTTTTAAAGGATGTAGCAACCATGAACATCCAAATGTGGTCTTTCAGGAATTTAAAAGTGGATAAGCAGTGGTGAAAATGAAGCCAGGTCACAGAATGAGAAGGAAGTGCTTTACGGAGAAAATAGGGGAGAGTAACCTTAGGCAAAGGGAAATAATGTGGGAACTTCCCCTTGTATGAAGGGGTGATATTCCCATCATAAGGCTTGTATGTGTGTGGGAGTGGTGTGTGATCTTAGAAATCCTCACATACATGGTATTTGTTCTTCCCAGATAACTCCATGGCTGTTTGGTCTTAGACTGCAGTCAGTTGCAAACAAATTCTGGAAGAGATGATTGTGGCATAGACAAACATGGAAGCGTGTGATGCCCTAATCGAAAATTATACACTTGCTGTTCTGACTGTCAACTGCTATCCAAGGACAATGTTAACTATGGGTCTGAGCACACAGTTTACCCGACTCCTGACTCATAGGCTGTGTTTACTGAGCAGCCAAAATTGCTGTGAATCTGCAGAAATAGCCCCATTTGGCCTACAAATCATGGGGTTCAGGCCAGAAGCTGAATGCCAGCTCCATGCCATGATGCTTGCCCTAGGGGGTGACCTGCCAGGTGCTTCAAGAACCAGGTGGTCCAGGCAAAACTGTGTGAGGGTATGCATATTGGAAATATGCATGCATGTGGGCATATGTCAATGGTGGCATAGCAAAAATGGACAGCTCCAAGGAGCAGTAAAAGAGCAGGCTGTTTACCCAGACTGCCTGCTGCTTGTGTCTAAGACCTGGGACTGTAAAGAAGACATATGCAGAAATATAAAACATTTCTCACATATTTTGAGCACGTATTTTTCACCAGGGGCAACTCTTAGCTCTTTAAATTATAAAATCACGTTTATCCTTCACATTAACTGTGTGAGACAGCTATTATTCTTGCTTTCACTTCACAGATGAGAAATCTGGGGCTCAGAGATATCAAGAAATCAGCGGGAAGCCAAACTTCTGGTCAGTGGCTGAGCAAGGACTTGAACTATTAGCTAAAAGCATCTCCTTGGAGGAAGTAGCCACAGGTACATTTCTATCTAGAAGTATGATGTCTTACAAACCAGTAACATGTTTTTTTGACTTCCCTGAACTAAAATGTAGGGCAGTTGCTGGCTTCCTCACTCAGGATCAGGTATAGGGATGAAGTGGGGAGCAGCAGGGAGAGGTGAAAAATTCTGCTTGAAGTCTGTGCTTCCCTGAAGTACTGGTTGTAAAGTATGTTAGCAACAATGCTCTTGGCATGGCAGAAAATGAAATTAAATCCAGAATAGGGAAGGACTTGTTCACGGTCAACAGTCAGATAGAGGCAGAGCCCAGATAAGAAGCTACTTTGACAGACTCCCGATCCAGGGTGATTTTTCCCACAGTTCTAAGAGCAACAGTAACAATAGTAGTCATAGAATAGTCCTTCACTGAGTGTGTGTTAGCCGCTACAGCCATACCAATCAATGATGAGTGTGTGCTCAAATGTGTCTCACAATAGCCTGACAAATACTCATTATTTTTGGTATTATTATTCATTCTTGGCCCACATTCAAATATAGTCAGGGTTTACTCCTGGCTCTTTACTCAAGTATCATCCGAGTAGGGCTCAGGGACCATATGGGATGCTAAGGATGGAAGCCATGATGACCTTATGCCAGGCAAAAGTCTTGTTGACTGTACTGTCTCTCTAGTCCCGGAATATACTTTTATTATTCCCATTTACACCGGAAGAAATGGTAGCACAAATGGTAACCAGTTCAGCAACTGGATCAAGATCATATAGTCAGTAAATTCTCTCCAACAATCAAAGCTATGTAAAGGAAGAGAAATTTCCCAATTCTGCTTCATTTGCTCTATTTTAATTGACCCAGATTCCTCCCAATTTTACTTGTCCATGGTTGCTTGCTCTCCCTTTCAGCCCACCCTCTGTCCCAAATCCCAAATTATCTACTTTTGGTTCTGTTTAAGGCAAAGGGCCTAGAGAGGATGTGGAAAGAAGCTATCAGGGTCCTGAGCAATGGCTGCTCTTCAAAACAGAGTTTTCTGAACAACTGCACTAATGCCTGTCATCATCAGACTGAGAAAACCAGCCTTGCAGTGACCTCTGGGCCACAGGCTAGGGACATGTTGACTGGATGTGACAGGCACAGCACAGCTCAACTCTAGCACTTATCAGTAAGTCATGATGAATCACTTCTCACCCTTCCAAAAAATTCCATTTTGAATTAGGTGTCACCTGAGAACAGAAAAGCCTTTTGTTTAATTTGGGTGATCTGAGTGACAGGGTTTTTTTTTTTTACTTCATCTTACCCTTTTTATAGCTGTCGATAATATTTCCTTCCGTAGACATGCCCAGAAATGTAACTGTATTTATGGGTCAGGCTTCATACACAATCATCACACAGGGAGCAAAGATGGAGCAGTAACTCATCAGAACATCCACACACCTCCGTACGCTGCATTGCCTCTCCAAAGCTTGTACCAGACAGAGGCAGAGGGCAGGTGAAGGTGACCCCCTCCAGACTGCAACAGAAGGTAAGATTTCAGTTTTGTTCAGGGAGAGCAAATGGAGCAGGAGGAATAGGGGGAGAGAGAGGCCAGGGCAGACACTGGGAAGACATTCATGACCTGTTTCTTGCCCGGGGCTGACCAGTGCTCAGACACTCCATATGATCTCTAGGCCTCCGTGTCTGTGGTCAGAGCTCTGGGCTCGAGACCTGACTCATCTTTCACTAGCCCTACTCCTCTGAGCCTCAGTTTCCTCAACCATAAAATAGGCTCAATTATCACAGGTCATGGGATTATGACAAAGACAAAGGAAGTATGAGTGTCCAGTATGAGGTTTTGTTCCAGAGACTTAAAAATAAAACTAAAAAAAAAAAGTCAATTAGCTGCAAAAATTTCATAGATGTCCATTTCTCAGATGCCCGGAGGGAGTCAGGACAGTTCCCACCCTAACGAAGCCCCAGAAGTGGCTCCCACACCCCAAATCCATCACTATGCTTCTGGCTTAACTCCACCACCTCAGGACTGAACTTCACAGAGAACATAATCTACTGAAAATTTCAGGTACAAGGGTTTTTTGGACTGAAAGCGCCAGGCCTTAGTGGAGTCAGGATGGGCAACCTTCCTCCATCTCTCTGAACTTCTGGAAGACCCAGCAGTCGGGCCATGTCTCATTGCCACTACCACATAAACTCATCTACCGGCCTTGTCCCATAGATCCATAAGTAATTCTCAAAATAAGTCAACTAGCCGCAAAAATTTCTCAGCTAACTGGTTCTGGCTGAGATGTCTGGGGTGAACTCGGGAGGGGAGCAGGCCAGCCCTCATCCTAACAAAGTCCAAGCAGCCACTCCCTCACCACAAAGACACAAAGCCAGACTGCCCAGTTAAATGTTATGGATTTTGTGGGGCATGCGTCATCTCCAAACTCTGCAACACTGACATTCCGGTAGTAACACACCAGATTGGATGGGATCTAATGTAAAAGCCAACCAATCTCAACTAACAAAAACATTAGCACAGAAGGCTTAACTTGCAATAACAGCATAGTAATCCTTCAGACAAGGACTTAATGTCACCATAGTGAGATACAACAATTTTCACAAATTTTCTTCTACAGAAATATTTTCGATCATTCTGTTAGTGGTAACAAGCAATATAAAATAAATTATCATGGGTCTGCTAAGGGGGCAGGCTTGAGGAATGGTTGGGAAAACAGGGACAATGGTGAAGGAAAGGTGACAGTGGTGGTAGGATTGGTGTTGGAATATCGAATGCCTGTAACAAACCATCATGAACGACTTTTGTAAACCCTGATGTGTAAAGTGGGGGGGAGGAGGAGAATGAAAGGGTGAGGGTTGGAGAGATAGCTCAACAGGCTGAGCACTTGCTCTCCATGAGACCTTGGTTCCACCCCCATTGCTTCATGGTCTCCCGAAAGAAATCAGAACAGCAATTTCCTCTGAAGCATGGGGACATGGGGACAGAGGCACTAGGGAAGGATGAAGGAATCTACCTAAGGTAACACACTATATGGGTGCAGCTGCAATTGTCAGAATTCATTAAATTGAATTCAGATTTAATATCTGAATTTTACTGCAAGTAAATGACAGCCTCATTAAAAATTACTAATAAAAAAATCACAATTACTATTCTACTTGTGCCTCACTTTTTGTGCCCCAGGATAAGTCTTACTGAGCATTCCTGTGGTGGAGAACAAACTGGAGTAAAGCAAAAGGGAGATTCATTAACTCTTGGCTGCACAGTCTGGTAGCAGGGATTCAGGAAGCAGCAGGATTCAGGGCCTTTTTAAAATTTATCTCTTGTATACTTCCTTCCACTAACTCCATCTCCAGGATATTTTTCCCAAGCAGTGGCCCAAGGGCTGCCAATTGTTCCCAGCTTACCAACTTCCAGCTCTGACAGCAAAGTGGGCAGTGGCTGATCATGTGAAGTGTCTTTGATACAGAAAAGGAAAAAGACTCTCCAGAGACACCAATTAAAACCGTGTCCATTTCAGGCTGCATTTTATTATTCTTGCTGTTGTGTTTTTGCTAAACTCTCTGATGAGGAGAATTAAATAAATTTCTTTAAAGTGAGCACTAACAGTGACAAGATTAAATAATCATTTAAGCCATAGGTATTCTCTTTATGAGGCAATACATTGAGAACACTGGGCCCCCAAGTGAGAAGACTCAAAAGGCAATCATTTCTTAGTGGCATCTCTGCAATCATGTTCCTATTTCCTCCAATCTACTTTCTGACTGAGCAATCTCTTCTGAGCATCTCTTTGAAGACCCTTATGTGGGGCCCATAGTGCTATTACAGGCTTCACACCTGATAGATTTCACCCTTTCCCCCCCCCCCTAAGACAAGGGCCCATTAAATATCCAAAAGATATTTTTACTCTTGACAATCAATTTAGGAAAATAATGGGTCCCAGGGGTCCTCTTTTCCCATCCTGAGCACCTTTTCATGCTGATGAGTGGGTGACCCTCTTCTGTCATTCACCTCTCCTGTAAATGGAGTGTTATTGACTTTCCAGCCTACATCATGGGGATTCGGAAACTCCAGAGAAGTAAGTAAAGTGAAGGTATTCTGAAAACCATGAGCATTTATGGCGAGTATTACAAAAAAAGAATCCTGAAGAGTTGCAAGAGATCTTGATCTGCCCCTCAACCACCTGGCCACCACAGCACTTTTCTTTAGCACAGTCCTAAGAAAGGAGCTTACGTTTGCTCTCCCAATAGCCTGCCTGTGCCTGAGTAGAGAGTTTCCAGTTAACCCCTCAGGGAGTGACAGCCCCCGAACTCTTTTCTTTATCCTTGTTCCCACAGGGTCCTTCAGCTCTCCAGGACAGAGTTAAGCTCTCAGTTGCCTCCACTGAGCAAGTTCCCTACAGAGACTTCCCCTCACTGAAGGACTTGTGCATTTATACCAATACCAACACATGTGGGAAGAGGACTTCTTGCATCCTGTCCTTCAGATATACTTAACCATAACCTTCTTGAATTATGTCTGGTCCTGGAAAACTTAGCAGTCCTTTACAGAAGGGAATAGATCACTATATTTTACAGCAGGAAAAAGTATGGATAAGTTGCAGAATCAATCATCCATTCATCCAGCATTGAATAAATATGATTGGTCCTGGAAACATAACAGAGAGAATGACAGAAACAGCTCTGGTTCTTGTAATTCCTATTCAGGGAAATATATATATATATATATATATATATGCATATATATATATTTGGGGTGGCATAAAATTTTTATGTGGCAGCATAGCCTCAGAAAATGCCTCCTCTTAGAAATGACCCCACATTTGGAATTCAGGGCAGAGGCATGGAGAAAGAAAGATTTGGGCTTTAACTTACTCCATTATATATGATGGAGCTATTTGAATGTTTTCTTTTACAATGAGTATTCATTATTTTGTAATTTTTACAAAAGAAGCAGGGGAAGCAAAAATAGATAAACTACATGTACACCAAGGCACACACCATCCATTAGTCAGGCTGGGAGGAGATAAAGATGAATTGGAGAGAATCCATGGGAGAATTAGCTATCTCTGGCAACTGAAAGTAAATTGTTCTGGAAAGACCAAGCTGCTTAGGTGTACCTTCCCAGAGAGTTCCAGGGCGAGCACCCAGGTCTGCCTTTAGAACATGGTCCCTTGGAGTCTTGAATACAGAACTTGTGTCTTCTCCAGAGCACCCACCCCACAGCCTCCAGCACAGGACAGCTGTGGTTCTTGTTTAATCATATAGTGAATGCAAACATTAGCTTTTCCACATATGAATGCATGACTTACAGCAGCTCCCTTCCCGTCTCTATGTCTTCACTTTCTCATCAGTAAAACAAGATGAGAATAATGATACTGTGACGAGGATTTGGTTAGGAAATACACATAAAGCATAGAGTAGTGCCCAGCTAGTTGTGAAGTAAAACAAGATGAGAATAATGATACTGTGACGAGGATTTGGTTAGGAAATACACATAAAACATAGAGTAGTGCCCAGCTAGTTGTGAAGGCACTTTAGGTGTCAGCTTTACCGAATCATGGAAAACATGATTCCTGGATGTTGCTGTAAGGGTGTCTCCATATGAGATTATGGTTTAACTCTGTCCCCTTTCCAGTGTTGGGTGTACATTGGCCAATCCATGAGAGAGATGTAGCAAAAGGAGAAACAAAGGTAATGCTGGCCCTTCTCTGGCTGTGTGGGATGAAATATCTATCTTCTTTAATTGAAGTGGAATTATACCATCAGCCCCTCTGGTTCACAGACCTTTGATCTCAAGCCGAATTATATCAGTAACTTTCCTGTAACTTCAGACAACAAATTTTGTAACTTCTCAGCCTCCATGGTTGTGTGAAACTACTTCTTATCTGTTGTTCTATCATCAGTCTATTCAAAAGATAGACATATATTATCTAAATATATAGATATAGATAGAGATACTGTCACTGTCACTGTTGTCTGTTGCTCATTGATTTGCTCCAGCGGGCAAAAGTAACGTCTCGTTCGACCCTCTCACGTTCAGAGTCCGGGGGATGAGGCCTATTATTGTTACTGGTTTTGGCATATCAAACATGCCATGGCTAGCTTTCCAGGCTCTGCCATGTGGAACCAGTACGCCACCATGCTCAACGGGGGCTTGGCCATGAGGACCAATGAGATCTCGGTCATCCAGGGTGGGGGCATCCCCACGCTGCCCCTGTCGCTGGGTGCCAGCTCTGGTCAACAGCAGCCCCCTTGTCAAGCTCGAAGCCTCAAAGGTGGCCCTCAGGCCAAGGTGGAGAATCCCAGTGTGGCCAACAGCCTCCCCCGACACCAGTTACCCCACTTCTTGGAGGAGAACAAGATCGCCGTCAGCTGAACCCGGCTCGGTTCCAGGGGGATCAGTGCAGCGTTGGACCTCTACATCTGTACCTTTTTGTTTGTTTGCTTGGTTGGTTGGTTGGTTTTGGTTTGGCTTTTGTTTTTCTTTTCATTTATGGGGGTATAAAACCCCCACCTCTTCCAGTTTCATTTTCTTACTGATGTGCAAGAGATGTTTACAGTAGGGGCTGCAAGCAGCCCTACAATCACTGAATCTCTCAGCACTGCTTTGCAAAAGAGACAAAGTGGAGAAAAGACCAAAGTCTATACTAGATCTCCTCCCTCAAGCTCCCAGTGTTTAAAGGGAGTGGGCCTTGCAGAGCAGCTTCGGGACTGGCGACACACAAGATACAGAGATATAGATACATAGATTCCAATTGGACTGGAGTGATAGCACAGCAGGTAGGGCGTTTGCCTTGCATGTGGCCAACCCAGGTTCAATTCCTCCATCCCTCTCAGAGAACCCGGGAAGCTACCAAGAGTATCTCCCCATCACTGCAGAGCCTGGTGAGCTCCCCATGGCATATTTGATATGCCCAAAACAGTAACAACAAGTCTCACAATAGAGACATTACTGGTGCCCGCTGGAGCAAATTGATGAACAATGGGATGACAGTGCTACAGATACTAATTGGTTCTTGGTCTTTTTTAAGAACCTTACATTTTATTCTCTCTCCTGTTGGATGTTGTAATTCGTAATAGAGGTATTGAGTGGCACTTGTGTTCAGTCTGTAGTCTACTTTTGGTACGCAGCTTTCAACCCGAGTGGGTCCTCCCAACATTCTCTACTAAGAGTTCCCTTTTCTGTCTCTGCTGCATTTCCTCCCAGCATGTGAGGCCAGTTTCCAAACTGTGAGGCAGACCTCCTGGTTCTTATCTCTACTACTCTTGGGTGTTAGTGTCCCATTCTGCTACTTTATATTCCACAGATGAGCGCAATCTTTCTATGTCTGTCTCTTTCTTTCTGACTCATTTCACTCAACATGATACTTCCCATGTTGATCCACTTATATGCAAATTTCATAACTTCATCTTTTCTAACAGCTGCATAGTATTCCATTGTGTAGATATACCAAGGTTTCTTTAACCAGTCAAAAAGGGAATGCCCTGAAGTAGAGGCAGGATGGGATGATGGGGGTTGGGATGGGGGTGGTGGGAGGGATACAGGGATCATTGGTGAAGGAGAATGGACACAAGTGGAGGGATATAAACCAAGTGCAAACATGATGGTTCATAAGTTTGTAACTGTACCCCACCTTCACTAATAAAAAAAACTTACAAATGCACCATGTACCTTTTTCTAACTTCTTATTTTGCAATAACTTATGAAGTTTGCAAAGATAGTTTCTATAAGAAAAATTACTAAATTTTCCAAGATAGAGTTTTCATATATCTTTCATCTGGATTCCCTGATGTTAATATCATACAGAGCCACAGGTAAATGGTCCAAATTGCTGAATTAATCCTGATTCAGATCTATTGGGATTTTTCTTTTCTAATCCAGACTACAATCCACTACATGGCCTTTTATGTCTTCATGTCACTTTAATCTCTTATATGTGACATTTCTCAGTCTTAGCTCTCCTCAAATAACCTTGAAATTTTTGAAGAGTACTGGTTAGATGGTTTGTAGAATATCTCTAAATTTGTATTTGGCTGAAGATTTTTGTTGTTGTTGTTGTTGTCATTTGGGGGCCACATCCACCAATGGAAAGGTGTGCTTACTCCTAGCCCTGCACTCAGGAATTTTTCCTAGTGGGCTCAGGAGACATTACATGGTGCTGGAATTGAACCCAGGTCAACTATGTGCAAGGCAAGCACCCTACCTACTGTACTATCTCTCTAGCTCCCTGGCTGATGATTTCTTATGGTAAAGACATAAGTCGCCTTTCTCACTGTTTCCTTATCAGGGTGCCAGTGAAAGCAGCAGGTCTCATGACTGGGGTGTCCCCTTGCACCATGAGTCCACCACCGAAGAGTCACCGCTTCCCTTTGCCATATCCTATGCCTCAGAAGTGAGTCACAAAATCAACCCACACTCAAAGTGGAGTTAAGAACCTCCTCCTAGAAAAAAAAATGTCAAAGAACTTGCAGATATACCCTAAGGCCACCAGAATAATCACTAAATATTTTGAAGGAGATGTTTAGAGGCTATGCAGATTTAGAATTCCTGGGTGGATCTTGCCTTCAGTAATGATTACTGGGAAGTTTAAATAGTGATTTTTAAAAATCCTCCTCACTTGCTGTTTATTAATTAGAAATCTTCTGTAAAGAAGACGAACCCCTTCCCTTCATTTATTTACTCAATTATTTATTTATAACACTATGGATTCATATATCTTTTTAAAATTTCTTTATTGAGTCACCATGTGGAAAGTTACAAAGTTTTCAGGTTTAAGTCTCAGTTATACAACGCTCGAACACCGATCCCTTCACTAGTGCACATATTCCACCACCAAGAATCACAGTATAGCTCCACCCCGTCCCCCCACACCCCTAGCCGCCCCCCCCCGCCTGTGTAACTGATAAATTTCACTTTACTTTCACTTTGATTGTATTCAGTATTTCAACAAAACTCACTATTATTGTTTGGAGAGCCTCCCCCCTAAAGTCGGACCTGCTGAAAAGGAAGCATTTGATAATTTGTTTTCCATTGCTGAGAATGAAGAGGTATGAGGTTGAGTGACCACACTTAGCGGCCTCATGGTTTTGGGTTTCTGTATTTTAGTAACTAAGTCCAGAGAAATATCTGCCAGAAATTGCATCACTGCCAACTTGTACTTCTCAGTTATATTATATTCCACATATGAGGGCAATCTTTCTATGTCTCTTTCTTTCTGACTCATTTCTCTCAACATACTTTCCATGTTGATCCATTTATATGCAAATTTGATGACTTCATGTTTTCTGACAGCTACATAGTATTCCATTGTGATATGTACCAGAGTTTCTTTAACGAGTCATCTGTTTTGGGGTACTCTGGTTTTTTCCAGATTCTGGCTATTGTAAACAGTGCTGCAACGAACATAGAAATGCAAATGCCATCTCTACTATACCTTTTTGCCTCTCTGGGATATATTCCCAGGAGTGTTATTGCTGGGTCAAATGGAAGCTCAATTTCTAATTTTTTGAGAATCGTCCGTATTGTTTTCCAAAAGGGCTGAACCAGTCGGCATTCCCACCAGCAGTGAAGAAGAGTCCCTTTCTCCCCACATCCACGCCAACACCGGTTGTTTTTGTTTTTTGGGATGTGGGCCAGTCTCTGTGGTGTGAGATGATATCTCATTGTTGTTCTGATCTGCATCTCCCTGATGATTAGTGATGTTGAACATTTTCTCATGTGCCTCTGAGCCACTAGGATTTCTTCTTTGAGAAAGTTTCTGATCATTTCATCACCCCATTTTTTGATCGGGTTGGCTGTTTTCTTCTTGTGGAGTTTAACCAGTGTATTGTATATCCTTGATATCAACCCTTTATCGGATGGATACTGCGTAAATATCCTTTCCCATTCTGTAGATTGTCTTTGTACTTTGGTCACTGTTTCTCTTGAGGAGCAGAAGCTTCTTAGTTTGAGATAGTCCCATTTATTTATCTCTGTTTTCGCTTGGTGTGTCAGCCTTAAAGATACCAGTGTCTTCAATGTCATGGAGGGTTTTGCCGACCTTGTCTTCAATGTACCTTAGGGATTCTGGTCTGATGTTGAGGTCTTTAATCCATTTTGATCTGACTTTTGTACATGGTGGTAGGAGGAGGATTCATATATCTTATAGCACAGCTGGTAGGGTGTTGGCCTTTCATGAGGCCCACGCAGGTTGGATTTCTCCATTCCTCTCAGAGAGCCCAGCAAGCTACCAAGAGTATCCTGCCGGCACAGCAAAGCTTGCTGTGGCGTATTCGATATGCCAAAAAAAAAAAAAAAAAAACCGTAACAAGTCTCACAATGGAGATGTTACTGGTGCCTGCTCGAGCAAATCGATGAACAATGAGATAACAGTGCTACAGTGCTACAGTGCAGTCATATTCCAACACAGTCACTGTCATCCCGTTGCTCATCGATTTGCTCGAGCGGGCACCAGTAATGTTTCCACTGCGAGATTTGTTGTTACTGTTTTTGGCATATTGAATACGCCACGGGTAGCTTGCCAGGCTCTGCAGTGCGGGTGAGATACTCTCAGTAGCTTGCTGGGCTCTCTGAGAAGGCCGGAGGAATCGAACCCAGGTCAGTTGTGTGCAAGGCAAATGCCCTACCTGCTGTGCTATGGCTGCAGCCCTATTGTGATTTTTTTTTTTTTTTTTTTGCTGAAAATATTGTAGTTTGGCCATTAGGGGCTCTCTGAGGTTAGCTTTTTAACATGTCTCTATTTTTATGGGGGTTGTTTTGGTTTTGTTTTTCTCTCCATTGTTTCTCTATTTGGCCACCACTCATGAATTTGTAAGCATCAATTAGCTCTTGTTAATCTCCAGCTCCAACCCCTTCTGTGGTTCCCATTGTGCTAAGAAAAAGCTCCAGATCTCTCTGTACCTGATCCTCTGCCTGACCTGGCTTTCACAACTTTGACCCCACTTCTCCAATTTTTTTGACTCCTGCTGACCAAGAGTCTCTCTAGGCTTCTTCCTGTCCCCATGACACACCTTGTTTGTTCTTTGCAGATCCTGTGCTGCTGTGACCACTCTTCCTGGCACACTAGCCAATCCAGAGCCTTCCTGATGATGATGTGAGGTAGCAGGAACATTCCAAGGGGTGATAGAAGTAGTGAGAAAAGTATACTTTACTGAGGTGCATAGGGAGTTAGGGTAGCTAAAAGGAACAATGAAGCACTAGGAAGAGCCAGCCAGGGGTCCTAGGAGCCCCTAACTTTGAGACAAGAGGAGGAAACAAGAATGATGGCCTCAGGGGCTGGAGTGATAGCACAGCGGGTAGGGCATTTGCCTTGCACGCGGCCGACCTGGGTTCGAATCCTAGCATCCCATATGGTCCCCTGAGCACTGCCAGGAGTAATTTCTGAGTGCAGAGCCAGGAGTAACCCCTGTGCATTGCCGGGTGTGACCCAAAAAGCAAAAAAAAAAAAGAATGATGGCCTCAGTGAATGAACCCAATCCTACAGAAAAGATGCTCTCAGAAGCATGGGGTGAACCAGGGTGTTACCTTCTCCCTCCTACTGTTCTATCACCTGTCCTTGTACTACAGTGGCCAGACCTAATAGAAGCCAGAGGATGACCCACTGCTACCTACCAAAATTAAATTCCTAGACACAGAGTAGGGAAGAAAGGGGCAGCTAATGGTTCTTCAGGGGAAAGTGGAGATTGTCCAGGTTTCCACCCCACTACACTGTGTCCATCATTCCAGCACATCATCTTATTTCTATCCCACCTATCCTGTGGTTACCACAATGTGAAATTCCAAGTTGTTTATTGTTGCTTACTGTCTTCTCCCTTCCCCCAACTCAATGCGATCTCCATGGAGAAGGGACTATTGTAGTCTTCACTATGTTCACAGTCCTAGCACTTAGTGAGAATTCAATAAATATCAGGATCTGATACCTAATGAATCTGTGTTTAGAGGTCATTATTTTCTCTGTCCTCACAATGCTCATAGCTGGGTTTCCCCCTCATAGAATGTATTTATGGATAAAATGGTTGTGATTTTTTAGTCCAGCTCCCCCATCACCTCACCTTCCAGCACACCCTTTGGCCTCAACCCTCCTTGCAAGCAGGTGCCCATCACCTCTTATTTTCCACATTTCTCATGCCATGCTGTCCTAAGGTGCAGCCACTTGCCGTAAATCAGACACTTGCCATGTGACAGTCCACAGGGAAATGTGCTATTTTATGGACACACCAGATTTCAGAGAATCAATGTGAGTAAAGAACGTAAAATTCTCAATTACATGTTGGAAAAATATTTAGGGTATATTGGATTAAATAAAATATATTATTAAATTTTATTTCATACATCAATTCTTACTTGCCTAATGCAGTCACTAGAAAACCTAGGAGATATATATATATGTACATATATATATACACATCACCACACATATTATATTTCTATATTTTATTGGATTGACTGAATTCCCCCAGGACTTTTCATTCACTAGAGCATTACCAGGGCCTGGCATAAAACCTGGATATAGGAGATACTCAATAAATACTCGTTGAATCAATGAACATTTCTGAAATGAACACATTTCTCCTGGGAAATCAGAGCCCCCAGGGCAGGAACCAGGACTCTTCTGCCTGATTTACAGGAATGAGGAGAGATAACTCCCACAGACGGGAAGAAAGGCTGTGGGATACATTTGCTGAAGAAGATGCTGATAGAAGTTCATACTGACCAAGGAGCTAAAAGGAAGGCTTTGAGGCCTAAATTGGGAATCAGCATGAAGTCAAAGTTGCTGATTGGAGATTGGCGGAACTAACTTTCTGTTAAGCAGAATTCATAAACGGTTTCAGAAGAACCAGGACTCACAGCCGAAGCATACATAGACCTGTGACCTGTGAGGCTCAGCTAAAGACGCTGCCAGTTGCCAGTTTTCCTGACAGGAAAGTGTGAGGCTCTGCTTGCCCGCACATTTGATTTGATGAAGGGGACATGCATAGCCTTCTCTCTGCAGGAGGCTGTAGAAGGATGAGTAGTCTGCATTTCAGAAATCTGAGTTTATAAATCCCTTCAATGCCTCTGCAGGCTGAACTATTACCAGCCACATTTTTCTGGAAAGGGAGAAGCTCTGAGTCTCAGAGCCACAGTAATGGTATCAGTACCAGGATGTCCTCTTACTGAGTATGCCATATGCTGTCACTTGTCACACTATCTCTGGCTATGATTTGAGAGAGAAAGAGAGATTTAGAGTGGGAGGAGGAGACAGAGGGAGAGTTTGGGGTCTATAATTCACCAGTTGGTTTGAGTTGGTCTTCGAGGATAGAATGTTGCAAAGCAGTGGAGATGGAAATAGGTTCCCTTCATATGGCAGGAACTCAGCTCTAGAATTCTAGAATCAGGACTCAGTGCTGCCTCTGTCTGTATTACAGACACCCCAAGTCAATGCCTACCAATTGCAGCACCCTTACCCTCTCTGTGAGACAGAGAGCTGAGGTGCTGCAAATCTTCAAGTCACTGGCGCCCCTGCATAAAGTATCAACAACTTCGTTGGTTTCTCTTAGGCAGTGAGAGCCCCTGTATCGGTCAGTTGTTGTTTCGCTACAAGTATCCCCAAAGGATGCTCACTCACATGTGCCCACTCTCTGGAGCACTTATGCTTCACAGGTCTCAGCTCAGGGCCTAGTCTGAATGGGGGCAGTGGCCACTCAGAACACATTGTTTTTGGTCCCGAGGCAGAAGCACAAGTAGGATCACTAGCAACAATCAAGCACACTTGAGCCTCTTCTCTTGGAGTCCCATCCACAAACATCCCATTGCACAGAGCAAGTCCAGGCCCAAAGTCAAGGACAGTGATACTCACTCTCCCCAAGAAGTCTGGAGGCTGTGGGTGGGAGGAAATATTTTTCAAGCATAATTTAATCAATCAAAACATACCCTCACTGACATGGGCCTCATCAACTATCAGTTTTGATGACTATTTGGTCAAGAACTGGAAACACTTTGCACTTAGAAGATTATGCTGGGCTTATTCTTGCTTGGTAAAATAATGCTACAGAAATGTCAGTTGCATTCTGCTTTATTATTTCCTTGATTTAAGAATCACACAGGTTAAATCTCCTCTCTGACAGTGAGCAGTAATTGCATCTGATTCAACATAATCTGCCAAATTCATATCACCAAGGTCACCACTTTTGTAACATTCCCAGAGAAACACAAGACAACTTACCTACAGTATGGGGAAGGAGTACTACACTCCAGCCACATTTTCTCCCTGCATGAATTACTAATGACCAAGACCTTATAAACCTGACTACTCACTTCTCTATGGCCTTCCCAGGGATTAGAGTTTGCTCCATTCTATAAAGGCTGCATTAAAGTTTGTTGCACTGAATGACATTTGAGCTGAGAATGCTTATTAGTAAAGCAATCATAAATATGTAGGTGCCAGAGCAGTATGGAGTACAATAGCAGAGAAGTGAAAACAGAGCAGGTATCGAGAGGGTCCCTAACATCAGGAAGTCACAGGTCTGGTTGGAAAGCTGAGATGCACAAATATTGACATAGACCAGCCACAGCAGTATCACAATGTAGAATTCATATAAAACTGCCACTGAAAATATCACCTTAAATTCCACAGCTTCAGCTGCAGAGCTTCAGCTGAACAACACATGTTTTTTAATGTGACCTCTGTAGCTTGGATCTCAAAAGCAAATTTGAAATTTTGAAAAAGTTTCAGTCTCCTGAAATGAAGTCTTTTAAATATCTATCAACAATGTCTGCTAAGCTTCTCTAGCATTTCTTTCAGCTGAATTTCTCATCTTACAAGGGGTATTTTTACCAATTTATGGGAGAAGAATAATTTTGCTTGATAAAAGAAAAATGGAAGCACTAGATGGTATGCATTCATCTTGCTCTCGGTTTATGTTTCATTATGAATTTCCATTGCATCTGACTGCCGTATTAACAAATCTTTGGATACATCATTTTGAAGTTAAGACAATAATTTGCCTGAAAATTTGACAAAAAATTTTGTAATGCTGGAGATCCATCATACAGATATAATTTGCTGCTGCTGTTATCATTTTCAGTAAAATGATCCAATTATACTCCACATAGCTTGTTATTAGGTTTCTTCCCTCAACCAGCTGGAAAAGGGAAAATGGTGTCATGTTATTAGGAAATGGCTAATGTTTGTTTTGTGCAATTCAAAGTCTGGTTTTGATAGTGAATTCTGGGGACATCAAGACCCAAACCCTGTAATTACTTATTTTCAAAGCAAACACATACTGTTTCTGCAATTTAAAATATCCTGTGCTAGGGATGAAGATGAGGGGAAAAAACTAGACAGAAAGGAGTAAGTCACAAGGGGCACAGACTCCGAGCTGCCAAGCTGCTGAGAGGAACAGCTGAAGCGGACACAGGAGGGTTTGGCAAATAGGAGGCTACCTGGCTCACCTACACAGCTCCAGCCACCTATGACTTGGGTGTGTTAGTGCATCTCATTCGAAACAAAAGCCAAATTCATATAAACCATGATAGTGGTACGTTAGTAGTGGGTATGGCGAGGTAAACTTGTACCTCTAAAATAAAAAATGATTTATATTCTTGTCAAGTGCTGGTATATCAAGAAATTAAAAATTACATTATAATATATGAAGCAAAATCATGAGCATTTTGTGATTTCCTGATATGAAAATCTTGACTACTGTCTAGGGCTTCTAGTTGAGACCCCTAGTTGAAGCAGGCTCTTCTCTTTAAGTAGAGCAGGCTGTGAGGGACTCAGGCCTCTTGGCATGGAGCAGTGAAAGGAGTATCTATCCTATCCTTTAGCATGAGAGAAATGATAGGTGTATCTCTAAAGGGCTTGAAGAAGCAATAAGGAGGGAAGGTACCAGCTCAGCAAGGGTTTCATAGACTCTTTTGGAGACACCCAGTAAATTCCACATACTCTTTCCTTTGAAGATCCCTTTGCCAGACATGCTAATAATATCAAAAATATAGCCAGATTACATAACTGTAGCACTGACTTCCCGTTGTTCATCGATTTTGAAGCTGGAAGTTAACACTGTCTTTGTCATAGCACTGTCATCCTGTTGTTCATCGATTTGCTCGAGCGGGCACCAGTAATGTCTCCATTGGGAGACTTGTTGTTACTGTTTTTGGCATATCGAATATACCACAGGTAGCTTGCCAAGTTCTGCCGTGCAGACAGGATACTCTCAGTAGCTTGCCAGGCTCATGTTTCCAAAATATCTTTTGTCCAATTTTCATATTTTGTGCTTATAATTTTTCCCCTTCCATTGCAGGTCTCAGTGGACCTGTCTTAGATACTCCAGAAGGAAAAAGCTGTGTCAGATCTTAGAGGATTCCAAGGAATGGACTAGAAAGAATAAAGTATTTATTCCTATCAGAGGCAGGGCAGAGTGAGGTCTAGGGAAAAGTAAATAGGAAACCAATTTTGATGGCCAAATGTGGACTCCATCCCAGGGTGAGGTGCTGATGGTCTGAGAAAAGTTTCCTCATCCAGATTCCTGCTGGTGAGACTGTCTTGGGAAAGCTTCCTGGAAGTGAATTTAAACCTTAGCCGTTAAGCCTGAACTTGAGACCATTCAGAGGTACCAGAACCCACTCGGTGTCTGCACTGACTCTATCGGTGTCTTCTGCATGTCTCTATTCCTCTGTCAGGCATTTTTCCCAAGGTTCCTTCCATGCCCTGCCACCATAATCACCATAACATGTTCTACTCTGGTCTTTAAGTTCCAGAGAGCCTTGCTTTCTCTGACCTCCATTTATTGTAGTAGCTGGAGACATACAGTGGGTCAGGTGCTTGCCTTGCACACAGCTAACCTGGGTTCAATCCCCAGCATCCCAAAGGGTTCCCTTGGCCAGAAGTGATCCCTGAGAGAAGACTCAGGAGTAAGCTTTGAGAACTGCTGGATGTGTCCCCCCACACACAGACTCCCATAAAACCCACCCAAAAAGTAAAAGCACATTTAATTCATTGCTAAATTTGCTTGCCCTTCCCAGATTTTCACATAATTCAGTCTTCTCTTTTCCATAAAAAAAATGCTTATTTTATAGAACATTAATGTTTAATGGGATATTAGAAATCAGTCACTCCTTATTCCCTCAAGTTTATAGTAAAGGAAATTGATTTAGATAGGAAAAGTGATTTGTCAAAAGTTATTAGAATCAGAGCAGGAATTGAGGCAAGAATCTCTCACGTGAATCAATGATCTTCTCTGCACCTGACCACTTCCTTTGGCATAACCTGGAGGTTAAATGGCCAACTGTGCATCAACATGAGCATCCCTGGACAGAGAAACACAATAATTCTCTAAAGTAAGATTGGTGTCTGAGAAATAGGAAGAATCTGGAAATACAGACTTAGATCCTGGGGTTTGGGACCAAATGGAATAGTCTTGGGGCCAATTAGACCCACCCTGAATGGAATACCCATGGATTCTCTATGTCAGTCTCTTTATTCTTTCTTTCTTTCTTTCTTTCTTTCTTTCTTTCTTTCTTTCTTTCTTTCTTTCTTTCTTTCTTTCTTTCTTTCTTTCTTTCTTTCTTTCTTTCTTTCTCTCTTTCTTTCTTTCTCTCTTTCTCTCTCTCTCTTTCTTTCTTTCTTTCTTTCTTTCTCTTTCTCTCTTTCTTTCTTTCTTTCTTTCTTTCTTTCTTTCTTTCTTTCTTTCTTTCTTTCTTTCTTTCTTTCTTTCTTTTTCTTTCTTTCTTTCTCTCTTTCTTACATTTTCAAATAAATGTTAAGCCTGATAACCCTTTTCTTCATCCTCTAAAAGGAAATGTCTGACCTCCAGATAGCTAATTTTTAAATCTTCTGTCTTTCCTTGGGAAAGCAGCAATGTCAAAGATGGTCTTGAGCTTCCTCAGTCTCTAACTTGCCTGACCCTGTCACTTTAATAAAGTGGCTCTCAGGCATTATGACTTAGTGTGAAATCATCAGTTTAGAGATTCCGTGCTGAAATTTTCCACGACAGTCTGTTAATGTAGCTCACACTGATATGTGGTGTGGGGTGGGGAGTAAAACTGCCGTGAAACATCCTGACTGAACATGTCTCTTCACTTTTGGCTCTCTCTGCAGATGAGCAGCATGACTTCCTGAAGCTCACTGCCCATGGAGACGGGAAGCCCCACTATGAAGCCCACCTGATGCTTTGTCTTTGCTCTGTCAGGTCCCTAAAACATGGAAATCTCGCTTAACTTTACTCTTTTTATTTTATCTCGCCAATGACACTCCTTGGGTTGAGATGAGCCAAAGGGCCTAAAGAGGGAAAGGCAGCCAAGAATATAATTTTGGGGGACAATGAACTCTGGTTCTCACAAGGTGCATTCCCACCGGGCCCTCTGGAAGAAGCTGCTAGTTCACTTCTATGTTGTCTCTTCACTTCTTTAGGATGCCACTGACCTACTGCATGTCAAATGAGAATTCTTCCCTTGTCTGAATCTCTGCTTACTGTTCCTAATTAAATAATAACTTTCCTAGCACTCGGTTGCTCAAAGTCTGAATAACATTTGCATTACCTCCTCTACTGAAGTCAAAATTACAGGCCTGTCATTTCCTGGATTTTGTCATAAATGCAAGCATTAAATTATACCTACACTCCCCTATTAGTAACTCCTCTTTGTAGTGGGTGTTTAAATGTCTTATAATGACTCCACTATCTCTCCAACTTTCCATCCCTCTCAGAATATTAATGAATTCTACCTTGTTCGAGGGTTCTGTCTACTTTGCCTTCTAATTTCTTAATGTAAAATGCTTTTGATTTTACAAAGTTTATCATTCCTTTACTTTGGGAAAGGAAAAGAAAATATATTTCTAATTGAGAATTATAGTTCTTCTTTGAAGGACAAAAAACTGACAGAGAAGGAATCAACTTTTAGATTTCAATTTTGCTTCAAGTAGAATTGCAGTTTGAGTCTCATCACAGACCTGGTTCACCTCTCTGAGGTATTTCATCATTTTCATCACTTGATCATGCTTGATAACATCACATTCTAGGTATTGACTCTTTTAATCCTTTCAGTAACTTTGAGAGATAAGCTCCGTAATTCTTACCATTTGGGGATGACAAAACTGAGGCAAAGAGATGAATGAGCTTTCTTCTCAATATCATACAACTAGCAAGCGTCAGTTGTAGATTAAACCCAAGCAGTCCTCCTTCAACCTTTTCCCCTGATCAAAATCCACATACTAGTCGGGGTCTTTTGAGTTGCAAGTGACAGAAATAAAAGCCAAATTAATTAGGCAAAAAGGTAGAGTGATTGCCTCATAAAACCAGTCCTTGATAGGTGTTGGAAGATTATATGACTGAAGCCCAATCATGAACAACTTTGTGACTTTGTATCTCACTGTGATTCAATTTTAAAAAACATTAAAAATAAACACTCCTTGAAAAGAACAGGGAGGGAGTTGCATCCTGACATAATGGGGACTGGATACTTGCTGACCCTCAGGTTCATGGTCCCTAATCTCTGGGCACCCCTCCAGTTACTACTGAATTCTATCAGGGTCACACGTTAGCTTTCTCCATGTGACACTCCTAGCCTCACAATGAAAAGCAGATTTTTGCCCCCAGTCTACAGCTTCAAAGGAAGAAAGGAACCTAGAAAAGACACTAATGCTTCAATTTGAGTCACAGACGAGATGACCCATGACCAATGGCCAGGAGGATTAGGTAGAAAAGTTATTCTGCAGAATAATTTAGATGCTCATCCTCAAAAGAGCTAAAGTGTTGAGGTAGGAGAGCAAGTAGCTTCTGGTAAATCACATTTTAGACTTATAGAATAAGAAAAACAAAGCAATGCATTGCCTAATGTTGCCACTGGAGCAATGACTACAGGCTAAGCTGCAACCTCAGAGAAAAACAAAAATCAGAGAAATCTGAAAACTAGGATCATTGTTGTTCCTACAGGGAATGGAACCGATTCTCAGATTTGATAACCCTAGACTTAAGAGTTCGCATTTAGATGGAGCTAAGGATCTGGATCCCCTTGAGGTGGAACAAAGACAGTCCACTATGCCAAAGACCACCCTCCCCATGCACATAGCCATTTGCTCTTTTATTTGACCTGCTGGCCCTGGAGCCATTTGAATTTGACACCCTTGGCTGAGTGTGTGACCCAGTAGCACATTCAGTCATCAAGATGATCATCTGTTTCATCCTATCATATTTGGCCAACAGCCCAAGAAGGTTACTGTTTTGAAAAAAGAGGCAAGGCAAAGGATTTGGCAGTGAAAAACAAGAGTTTTCTTGACAGAATGGCTTATGGCACTTGACAGAATTTTTCAAGGCTCAGAAAAACAAGTTTGACAGCATGTTTTAAGCAGAGATGCTTATAAGGCACTTCCAAAGTCAATCACCAGCAGCCTCTGTGTGGGATGGGAGGGAGGCGGGAGGGGTTGGGTTTCTCGCTCTGCTTCCCACCTCAGTCTCTTCAGCTGTTTGCATGAAATAGTCAAATCCGTTGCCTCCCTAATCCCTCTCATTTCCCAGGCAGCTCTGACCTGGCCTTTCCTTTTGGAACTCCATGGACCCCAGAACATCAGATGGAGCTTTTCAAACCCTGTGATGCATGTATCAGGAGGTGTTTTCGAACAGGACTCCTGCTAAAAGCCTTCTAGAGATTAAAGGAAAAATTGCGTTTGTCCCTGAGTGGAGGCATGGGAAGAAAATTTTATACTTCTGATTCAGTCTTCTTTTTCTAAACACCCGGAGCTGCAAAAATATTAACCATTCCATGGGGAGATGGCAGTGACTTGTTCTGGAAAGGGAAAGAGAGTGGTCCTTTAGGAAAAGTCATCACTTTGCTCAAACAAATGACTCTTCTCCATGCCCTGTCCCAATGCCCTTGAGAAGATGAGTTCCCTGCTTCCTCACCTCGGATCTTGTGTACCTTCATCTTACCTGGGAGGAGAGCCGGCTGACATGACTTCACATTAGAAATAAAACCCATATTTGTGCAGCAGCTTCTGCTGAGCTGCACCTCTGAGCACTATTGTCTATTCCATAACACCTGGGATCACCCCCACTACATTCCTAAATGATTCTCGTGCGTTTTCCTTTCATTTCACTAAGAGAAGGAACAGCTTAATGCTCCTCAATTGTACCCCCTACAAAATCTCAGCTGCAGCTTAATATCAGGCTTAGAGCAGCTTGTCCAAACCTACTATTTTGCTGATTTTTTTTAAGACAGGAAATCTTTATCAAGTTTATTTTCTATTACCTAGTACCCAAAAGTAAATGAGAACATGTCTTAAGTTTTGTTTCTCTCAAAATTATTTGACTCAAGCTCACTCTTGATCTATACTTCTCTCTCTCACCAACTTGTTCATTTATTTGTCCATTGGTTTATCCGTCCATTCATTCACCTTCTCATGATCCTGTGGAGTGCAGGCTATGTCACTACTGACAAGCTTTATTGTTATTTTCCCCTAAAAATGTTAGATTAAAAACAGCCCATCTCTTTAATATTTTCATCCCAGAGACCATGTGGAATCAACTATAATACAAAACAAAGCTACTACGCAAAAGTCAGGGCTTTACTCTTTGTTTGGTTGATTTATGTTTATTGGTTGGTTGTACGCCTGGGCTACGGCAGGGGTGGGGGATGGGGGGAAATTTGTTGACTCACATACACCAATATTCAGGGGTTACTATTGCTTCGTGCTTGGGGGACACTCCTAATGCAGATCAAAAGCAGGATTCTCACATGGAAAGCAGATACTCCAGTTCTATGAGTCCTTTGATGGAAGCATCCCTGCAAAATTCAGGTTCAAAAACAACCAAAGGAGCCTGGAGCAATAGCACAGTGGGTAGGGTGTTCACCTTGCACATGGCTTACCCGAGTTTGATTCCCAGCACCCATCTGGTCCCCTGAACAATGCCAGGAGTAATTCCTGAGTGCAGAGCCAGGAATAACCCCTGAGCATCGCTGGGTGTGACCCAAAAAAGCAACAAACAAACAAACAAATAAATAAAAATAAAAAATAAAAGCAACCAAAGAAGAAATTTGACCAGACGCTCAAGATATAATAAAACTTTTTCTAGAGAATATTATTTCCCAAATCTTTAAATGTAATTTTAAATTTTGAAATAAAATGAAGAAAGAAAGAAAGAAAGAAAGAAAGAAAGAAAGAAAGAAAGAAAGAAAGAAAGAAAGAAAGAAAGAAAGAAAGGGAGGAAAGAAGGAAGAAAGGAAGGAAGGAAGGAAGGAAGGAAGGAAGGAAGGAAGGAAGGAAGGAAGGAAGGAAGGAAGGAAGGAAGGAAGGAAGGAAGGAAGGAAGGAAGGGAGAGGGGAGGAAGGGAGGGAGGGAGGGAGAGGAGGGGAGGGGAGGGGAGGGATGGGGAGGGGAGGGGAGGGGAGGAAGAGAAGAAAGAAGGAAAGAAAAGGAAGTGAGCAGAGATAAGAGAATATTAAGGATGTTCCTTTGCCAGGATAACTAGCTTTCTAGGCTAATATCAGTTCCCTACTTCTCCATAAAGCTCACTATTATATAAAATGGCTTTTACAGACCTTTAGAGATTCATTTTATACAAATATACAATATGATACAATTTATATTAACATGAACATGAAATAATGTCACGTATTACGTCATGGCTAAATTAAAACGTATGTATTCCTTGATTTTTAAAACACTATATTTCTCTTCCTGTCCCTTTTTGAATTTGTTGCAATGACAGGGGATCACACCCTTTAGTTGTGTGCTCACAAACCTGGCCAGGGTATGCTTGAGATCGCATACTTTGTTGCAGTGCCAGAAATCCCAAGGGTTTAGCACTGCTTCAGGGATAGTGCTCAGCATGGTGAGACGCCATCAGGGACAAAATTCATGGCTTCACAACTGCAATGCGAGTGTTATGCCAATAAGCTACCCTCAGACACTTTCCTTTGTTTCTTCATGGCAAGCAATTTTGGAGATTTCTCATAGAAATGGACATAGTCCTTGGGTCATTTGTTCTTTGCTCTGGGGCAAAAATTTGGAAGACCCTAAATAAACATCAGTTTGGGGCTGGGTGCAGGGGGTCGGGTGGGTGGCAGCAATGTTTATATCTGGTCTGACTATCAGCATACATTTAGAGAAATGCAATTTTCCCAGACTAAAATGGAAACAATCCCCTTTTATAGAGGATGCTATATTATTAACTGGCCCAGGACTTTTCCTTACCCGAGATTGGGCATTAGGAAAAGCAGTCTTTCACCTCCTTTATTTCCACAATCTAGCCTTCCCCAACAACCCGCTTACTCTTGGCTCACTCTCTGAAATGAGTGCAGAAAAATTGCCACCCAGGGAAAAATAACTTGAACAAGAGAGTCTTAAAGCATGTGGTTGTCACTATAACAAACCCAAATTGAAGGTGGTGGTGGCATAGAAACAAGGCCCTAAGTCACAGAGCTAAGCCTGCTGCCATGCTGACAAAGAGCCTTCCCTCAGAGCAGTTCCTCCATACCATGCATTGTCTGTTGCTTTTTGTCTCACTCTGGTATTCCTGGCCATAGTAAATTCATTTATCTATAACACAAAAATGCATTCTTCATCCTCCGCTCCAACTTTATCAGAACTCTGCACCCCAACTTAGATTTAGAAAGCAAAGCTATCATATTTCAATGGTGACATAGTCATATAAACATGCAGAGAAAATTCCAAATTGGAAGTCATTAAGCTTCAAAATATGTCTGAGGTATAAATCAAGAGAATTTGTAGATAACTCAAATAGTCTGTGCAAACATGAGCAATCAAGTATGTTGCTCCAGTGGCCATATTAAATTATCTATCTCTAAAGCAGGTTTTCCAGTTACCTGGGGGGGGCAATTTTCTTTAAGAACTTTTCAAGGGTCATAGCTGTATTGGGCTTAAAGGAGGTTTTATTATTAAGAATTTAAGCAATGCCAAACTTCCAAAGAAGAAAATCTGCAAATTAATGTGTTTAACCCAGGCAGTCTAACTTTTAAGTCCATTCACATGACTGTCACTATACAATGAATCCTTCATCCACTACACTATTAAAAGTAATTCCCTAGGGAGCTGGAGGGATAGTACTGTCGTAGGACACTTGCCTTGCACATGATGAACCTAGGTTCTAGCCCCAGCACCACACTTGATCACATGAGCCCCACCGGGAATGATCCCTGAGCACACAGCCAGAAATAAGTTCTGAGCACCACCAGGTGTGGGCCAAAAACAAAAACAAAAGTAGAGGGGGCTGGAGTGATAGCACAGCAGGTAGGACTTTTGCCTTGCACGCAGCCTACCCGGGTTTGATTCCCAGCATCCCGTATGGTCCCCCCAAGCACCACTGGGAGTAATTCCTGAGTACATGAGCACAGAAACCCCTGTGTGACCCAAAAAGCAGGGTGTGATCCAAAAAGCAGAAAGAAAATAAAGCAGAACTAAAAGCAGGAAGAAGCTATCTGTAGGTCTGAACATTCCCTCTGACTGGTGCTAACGAGGTGCTTTGGGGTGTACTCTGAGAACAGGAACAGCCAACCCTGGTGATGCAGGCAGATGCAGATCCATCACATTCTGGGTCTCTCAACTTTTGCCCATTGCAGGTCCATAGACCAAGAAAATGGTACATGAAACTGGGAATGAGAAGGGTGTGTCAGGAGATAAAAATATAAAGACCTCCCTACTTGAAAACATTTTTATATGGTTTGAAGACATATCCTTTTGGTTCCCAGAGGCTTTTTATATCTACTTCTGCTGCGAATGATCATATCATTCTGCAATTTGAAGAGTGATTTATGACTTTGCTGAAATATATGTGAAAAGAAAACTGCCTAGTAACTAGTTACTAGTTGAGCTAGGGTTATTTCTAGATTTTGGGTATCACGTACATAGTTGCACAAATGCCTTCTTTGATTAAAGTTTTTGGCTTCTTGGGATAGATGCCCAGATTAGTTGTTGCTGGGTCATATGGATGGAGGCTCAATTATTAGTTTTTTTGAGGAGTATCCGTATTGTTTTTCAAAAAAGGTTGAATCAGTTGACATTTCTACCAGTATTTTATGAGGGGGCCCTTATACAACTACACCAAAACTGGTTCTTTGTTCTTTTTAATGTGTGCCAGTCTCATTAGTGTGAGATGAAATATTGTCACCGATTTACATTTCCTTGGTAATGAGTGATGCCCAGCAGTTCTTCACGTGCCTATTGGCCATCTGTAATGTCTTTGAGGAAGTTTCTGTTCATCTCTTCCTTCTATTTTGGATGGGGCTAGTTGGGATATTTTGTTACTGGAGCAATAGCACAGCAGGTAGGGCGTTTGCCTTGCATGTGGCCAACCCAGGTTCGGTTCCTCCATCCCTCTCGAAGAAACTGGCAAGCTACCGAGAGTATCCCGCCCGCACGGCAGAGCCTGGCAAGCTATCTGAGGTGTATTCAATATGCCAAAAACAGTAACAAGTCTCATAATAGAGATATTACTGGTGCCCGCTCGAGCAAATGATGAACAACGGGACAGCAGTGCTATAGCGCTACCATTCACATGTGCTTTATATATCTTGGATATTAACTCTTTGTCCGAAGAGTGCTTAGTGAATATTTTCTCCCAGTCTATGGGATATCATTTTACTCTGTTCATCAATTTCTCTCGTGGTACAAAAATGTCTTAATTTGATGCAGTCCCATTTGTTTATCTTTGCTTCTGTTTGCTTGGCCAATGGCATTGGATTGTTGAAGATGCCTTTACATTTGATGTCATAAAGAATTCTGCCAATATTTCTATCAATAAATTTTATATACTCAGGTCTAATATCTAGGTATTAGATTCATTTTGAATTGACTTTGGCACATGCTATTAGGAGAAGATGTGAGAGTTTCGTGTTTTTTCTTTTACTCATCACCTTTTGCTGAAGAGGCTTTCCATGTTCCACTTCATACTCCTAGCTCAACGTATTAATTTGTCAATGATTAAATGGCCATAAACTCAAGGGTTTTTCTCTGGGCTTTCAATTCTGTTCTATTGCTTGGAGTGTCTGTTCTTATTCCAGTACCACACTTTCTTGATTGCTACGGCTTTTGGTATAATTTAAAGTTGGAAAAAGAAAAGTCTCTCATTTTCTTCTTTCCCTAGGATTTTTTAAAAGTTAATTTAACTTTGCATAAATCAAGCTGGAAAAATTTATGTTAACATAATTTGTAAGTTTCAACTAATTCTACACTTACTTCTGTAATTCCAGAAGTATTAATTCTTAAATGTCCCTTCTTTTAGAATTAAAATAATAGACTGAAGTAATTTCTTAGATTAAAATTGTAATGATAATTACAACTTGAATAGGTTAGACTTTTTAGCTATTTATATTAATTTTAAATATGTGTATATACCATTTATGAAACGTAAATATCAGCCACTACCTTCCTTTTAAATTTTTTTTGGCATTTCCAGACATTCTATAAATTATTATCCCAAATTTATATAGTCCAGGTTTATAGTTAAATGACTCTAATTCGTATTTAAGAACCTGCCCTTTCCCCACCACCACCTTCTACTGACTCATTACCTGTGCATGGGGCAGGGGGAGCGGTCCTCCCAGCAGTGCTCAGGACCTACTCCTGGTTCTGTTTTCAGTGGTGGTATTCAGGAAACCTATATGTGGTACCAGTGATAAAACAGGTATCAGTGGCATGCAAGGCAAAAACTTTATCCCAACTGTACTATCTCTCTGGCCTCAAGCTCCTCATTCCATATTTGACTTTCATCCAGCTGTATTTTTTTATGGCATGTTCTTTTCTAGAGGACATGTGTCTTCTGTTTTCCTGTGATTTATGGCCATGATAATTTTGGTCTGTTAACATCACAACCCATGACAGCTTGTTGAATAGAAAACGGTTAGAAGGTATCTTACATCCAACCTTGAGAGCCTTGGACAGAGATGCCAACAGCATCTTAGCCTACTGGATCTTGGTGATCTCAATACCCTGTCGCGCTTAGAAAAAGATGGGAAAGGAGGAAGAAGAAGCAGAGAAGGAAAGTGTGTATGGCAGGGCTGGAGGAAAGAGAGTCTCTGTGGGGGGTAGGCAAGGTTTCCGCTTCTCCCAGGAGGACCCCCACACTGCCTCAGGTTCTAGCAGCTGTGCGTGTAATCAAAATACATGGCAGAGCCCAGGCATGTGAACAGGAACTGTCACTGTCACTGTCATCCCGTTGTTCGTCGATTTACTCAAGTGGGCACCAGTGACATCTCTATTCCTCCCAGCCCTGAGATTTAAGCAGCCTCTCCTTACTCATCTTTCCCAAAGATTGGAGGCTCTTTCAGGGTCAGGGCAATGAGACCTATCATTACTGGTTTGGGCATATCAATACATCACGGGTAGCTTGCCAGGCTCTGCCCGTGTGGACAGGATAATCTTGGTAGCTTGCGAGGCTCTTCGAGAGGACCTTTGCTTTGCATGTAGTTGACCCAGGTTTAATTCCTTCTTCCTTCTAGGAGAGCCCAGCAAGCTACCAAGAGTATCTCACCCACTCAGCAGAGCCTGGCAAGCTACCCTGGCGTAGTTGCCAAAAAACAGTAACAACAAGTCTCACAATGAAGACGTTACTGGTGCCCGCTGGAGCAAATCGATGAGCAACGGGATGACAGTGATACAGTGATACAGTGATATATATATATGTATATATATATATATTACTCTTTGATTTGTTGCCTACTGTCTGAACTCCATCAAATATGGTGTGGTAATTATGAAAAATGGGTAGGAATTTTCCATAATTATGTCTTATAATGAGTCTGGAAAGCAGCCTGGAGTAGTGTGTTGGTGGGTGGGTAGTGGAGGTTGGCTGCCGGGGCTGGGTCCTTTGGGGCAGGAGTGTTCTCACCCCACCTCTGGGGCTCCCTGATTGTAAACAGCCTGGCGTGGCATTTGGTGGCATGGCTACGGGGGCCTCGTTTTATACTCCCATCTGGGAAGAGCAGCCTGCTTATTTAAGGAGCAAGGGAAGCAATTCTGCCACCTGAAAACCAATGTCTTGGAGGAATAAAGATTGTAAACACTAAATAAATAAATAAATCTGAGCAAGACACATGAGAAAGGGCAGTGAGAAGGGAGAGAATGAAAAGCTGATGATCAGACACAGCTGGCCCATTCAGAGCACGATTAACATCTCAATTACAGGATGAGCTCCCGCTCTTCACGAACACTTATACACATTTCCACATGCCATGCTGCCTCTACTGATTCGTCCTCTTCAGCAGTACACGAAGTTGCTAGATACTCCTGCTTTACTCTGCAGGGTTGACGGAACATGCCATGTTTTATAGACCAAGATACTGGGCTGAAGGGTGTCAGAGGTGGGTTCCTGCACATTAATCTATGGGGGAGCGGTTGGAGGGGAAGGAGATCCTTGCTTTTGATATAGGCAAAAGACAAAAAGAAAAAAAAAAGTCAAAGAAAATGAAACTGCTTCAGGCAGCTTCCATCTGATTTTTCTTTGAGTTATCTTTTGCAAGATGAAAATTCAGACAATTATGAAGTAGACACCCATCAACTTTGACAACTGTCATCCATCCCTTTTCTCTAATAGCCCACCTTTTCTGTTTTAAGAAATTCTTTTCCCTCCTTCTCATTGAAGATTCTGGGTGATAGCTTCTCATTCCAATAACTGTCAAACCTACTCCAAGAGAGCTAGAGCAGAAACTTTCTTCTGAGACCTGAATCCTTGAAAAGTAGAACTGTTTAGAAATGGTGATGGTTGAGGTTGAGGCATCCTTGCCTGCAATCTAGCACCTGCTACCTACTCTATCTGTCCCCTGCATTCATATTTGTATAAAGTGGCCCAAGTTGCTTTTTGCTGCAGGAAGCCTAAAAGCATAACTGATACAAAGAAGATTAACTTGGGGTTAACCTTTTTTGGTTAAAAAGGTTAACTTCCTGGGGCTGGAGCTATAGCACAGTGGGTAGGGCATTTGCCTTGCACGTGGCCAACCAGGGTTCGAATCCCAGCATCCCATATGGTCCCCTGAGCACCGCCAATAGTAATTCCTGAGTGCAGAGCCAGGAGTAACCCCTGTGCATCGCCGGGTGTGACCCAAAAAGCAAAATAAAATAAAATAAATAAAAAGGTTAACTTCCCAAAGCTCCAGTCTCAAAAACCGGTCACTTGTACAGACACAGAACTGGGAAGGGAGCAGAGAGAATGAGATCTTCCTGGCACCCCTCCGCTAGCTGCAGGGAAGCACATCTGGAATTTGATCTGGAATTTTGTTCAGCTATAGTGGCTGAATCTCGGTGAGAAGCAAGGATGAATTTATGACCAAACAGGGGAAATCTGGGATTCATGGCCACATCGACATGGAGTTGCCTGAAGGAAAAGACTCTAGCAGACTCTGTTAGGAGATATTCCAGAGATGTTTATCCTAAATCTTGTGCGGGGTACCATCTTATCTCGCTAACAGAGGCCTGGAGTAGCAGAACACGTGCATCTTTAGAAAGGCTGCCCTGTGAGCAGCAGAGCTGCATGAAAGCGCGTGTGGGTCAAGTCTGAAGTGCTCACCCCTGACCCTGCCCAAGAGCATCCTCTCCCTGTGGGGCTATAAACATGCCTCTTCCGTTTTATGACTGAGCTTGGCTGCGAGAGTGCTCCTTGGAGCAGCAGGGCAAAACAGTGTCTTGTAAATCACATCTCAAGGCCACTCTTCGGGCTCTTTTCTGTTGATGCCGGATGAAGGTTTGAAGAATGCTCAGCTTCTTCCCCTGCACAGGAAAAGCAACTGGAGGGCTTGACGTAGGAGTTCATGTTAACGTGTTGGTTTGGCAAGACAACCAGAAAATTCACTGCCTCGGTTTGAAGGTGACTAGGAAAACAGAGACGAGGAACTGATAGGGCTGCAGTGATGGAAGCCACTGGTCCTTCTTTCCTGCTCTTAAAGCCTCTTTAGGCTTTTCCAGCAGCTCTCTGAACTGCTGGTCAAGAAGCCTGTTTATGGGGCCCTCCAGTTTCTCTCTCTCTACTTCTTGGAGTGAGGGCAGAGGCCGCTTACTCTCCTCACTACATCTCCAGGGTCTGCAAACTGCCTGCAGCTGGGTCAGGGTGAAGGTGGGTCAGTAACTAGGGAGAAAGGAAGTAGTGGACACCAACTGGGTTATGTGACTTGGTACCTTTTTTCCTTCCTGACATAGCATCTGTAATAAAATGCAGACCGTGAAGGGACCTTAGTGGGGTACTCCAAGGGCTTTGCTTTGTTTATGATGCCCAGAGAAGTTAAATAATTCAAAATTGCCCCCTGCTCACGGTATCAACTGGACAGTCAGTGGAGGAGACATAATCTAAACTAGAGATTCCTGTTCTGTCCAGATCACAGAAGCAAAGACCCCCCCTACCAAGTTATAAATTTTTAAGGATACAATAGAAAGTTTTCATCTTCTCTGCTGTTGCTCTCAGGTGCTGGGGAGGGAGATATAGGGAGTTAATAAGTTTTTTGCTTTTGGCTTTATGGTGCCAAGCACTGCATTCATGGCATTTTAATTGTGAGTAGGATGGACTCTACCACTCACCAATATCTCTGGCTGCAAATAGGATTGTTTTTAGATTTATTCTCTTAGTAGCTAGGACATGAGATCTACTCTTTTTAACAGATTTCCAATCACCCAATACAGTGTTGTTAATGAAATGTTCAACGTTGCACAGCAGATATCTAAAACATTCATATTGCTTAACAAAAATATTTTACTTCTTTATTATTACTTCCTGTTTGTGTTACCCCATCCCATACCAGTCCTTGGGCCTCCACCCCATCTTCTCTTGTCCTGAGTTTGACTATTTCAGATCTTTTTTTTATGGTAAGTGATATCACGCACTGCTATTTGTTCCTCTGTGACTGGCTCATTTCACCTAATGCAGTGTCCTCAAGGCTCACCATGTCATTGAATATTGTAGAATTCCGTTTTTTCAGAAGTTTAACTCCATTTTATGTTATAGCAGAACAAAAATAATATTTCCACTCCAACTATGTCCTTTAGTAAAAGGTTAATTTCAGGGGTCTGACAACAGAATGAAGACTACCTTTGAAAGAGCTATGAACATTTTCATTTACATGTGTCTCCTGCACTATATGAGATCTGTCCAATCCCCTGATCTCTTCTCAATGTAGGTGGAATTTAAATCTTCATACCTGTGCTTTACTGTGCCTTCTTTGATAACTGCCTTCGCTAACCTTCCTCATCAACCCAATATTGGCTTTATCCAAGAATTTAAGATCTATGTCTAGAAACCAAGAAGTCTAAGGATGTGGCTCAGTATAGCATGCTTTGCCTTGCATATGTGGGGTGGGGTCCTGCATTCAATCAGTGACATGCAAAAGACACAAGAAACAAAAATAAACAAAAAGTAGTTTCTTATAAAAAAGGAAAGGAAGAAAGAAGAAAGAAAGAAAGAAAGAAAGAAAGAAAGAAAGAAAGAAAGAAAGAAAGAAAGAAAGAAAGAGAAGAAAAGAAAGAAAGAAAGAAGGAAGAAGGAAGGAAGGAAAGGAAGGAAGGAAGGAAGGAAGGAAGGAAGGAAGGAAGGAAGGAGGAGGGAAGGAGGGAGGGAGGGAGGGAAGGAAGGGAGGGAGGGAGGGAGGGAGGGAAGAGGAGGGAGGAAGGAAGGAAGGAAGGAAGGAAGGAAGGAAGGAAGGAAGGAAGGAAGGAAGGAAGGAAGGAAGGAAGGAAGGAAGGAAGGAAGGAAGGAAGGAGGAGGGAGGGAGGGAAGAAGGGAGGGAGGGAGGGAGGGAGGGAGGAAGGAGGAAGGAAGGAGAAGGAAGGAAGGAAGGACAGGAAGGAAGGAAGGAAAGGAAGGAAGGAAGGAAGGAAGGAAGGAAGGAAGAGAAGGAAGGAAGGAAGGAAGGAAGGAAGGAAGGAAGGAAGGAAGGAAGGAAGAAGAAGCTCCTGAGGAAGGGTGAGTTATACAGCTTTTCTGGGTTTCTCCCATGTGTATAAGAACTACACATGTTAGTTATAAATATCTTCTTAATTTTCACTTGTCAGTCTCTCTAATGTTTAATGATGTATTCAGTCTCTCAAGCACCTAAATGGGTACACAGTGACTTCTTTGTACCTCCAACAATTTGGCAAGCCATCCAGTGGAACTATCAAAAGTCTGGATACTGCCTGCTTCTCAAGATGTCTATTAAAAATTAGATATAGAACTTTCTAGACAAGTTTGTAAATAAGTTAGAGTTTTATTTACTTTTTAACCAAGGCAGACTTTAGATCTCTTACTGTCCACAAAAATTTAATAGGAAGCACATCTTAAGAGATACTTCCTTTCTCAATCTCAATTTGATTGATCAGAAAAAAAATTTTTCATGTTTCATTGATATTTTGAATATTTGTGTTATACCCAAAAAAGGTGGGGAGGCTTTTTTTCTTATCTATCTCTCTTACTACATTTTATTTCAAGCCTGATTCTTTGTTCTTGGTTGATAAATGCTTTGTCTAATGCCTTTTTTAAAATGAGACTTGAATTTTCGGGAAACTAGTGTGAATCTTTGGGTTGATCCTTGGTTGATCCTTTTTCCTGAATCTTGACACTCCTCTCAATTGAAGATACTGTTCTTCAACAGACTTTTTTTTTTTTTAAAAAGAGCTAGGCAAGATGAGTTTATTTATTTATTTATTTATTTATTTTAATAGTTTATTTTTAATTAGTGAGTCAACGTGAGGGTACAGTTACAGATTTATACATTTTTGTGCTCATGTTTCTCCCTTACAAAGTTTGATAACCCATCCCTTCACCAGTGCCCATTCTCCACCACCAGTAAACCCAACATCCCTCCCCCCCCCCAGTCCTGTCTCCCCCCACCCCACACTGCCACTATGGCAGGGTATTCCCTTTTGTTCTCTCTTTCTCTTCACAGACTTTTATTTGGTCTCCCTCTTGAAATTTTGTGTTAAGGACTTTTCATTCCTTAATTTTTTTTTTTGAGAAGTGACAGTCTGGCCATGTTTTTCTTTATTCTCCTCTTAAATCTTTACAACATCCTTGTGCTTATACGATGTAATGGAGGGTGTGAGTGAGAGCATAATTTCGTCTTCCCAAAGGAGACCACACGCGTCAATTGAACTACGGACCGAGCTGTGAATTTGAGCAAACGGGCTACACATTTAAAAGCTTAGAATTCTTTCCACCTCGAAAATAAATCTCCTGGACTACAGGGATAGTGTAAGAATTGTCTTGCATGTACTCGACCGAGATTTGATCTCTAGCACCACGTGGCCTTCCAAGCCTTGGAAGCCCTCAAGCATCGCTAGAGCAGCCTTAGTGGTCTCTACCTCCACAGGCCCTGAGCAACACCACAGCCTTGGCCCCCACATTAAATTGATGGCCCAGTTGGCTAAGTATATATAGCTGGGAGGCCACTAGGAACCCTGAGCACTACTTGAAAGACCTCCCTCAGAAAAAATAAATAAATAAACCTCGTATAGAAGAATGTAGTTCTGGTTCCAAGATATTCATGCCTAGGCTGAAAACTGTGAATAAGAATTGACTCTTGATTTCTGTCATGTCTGTGCCAAGTAGAAACCTCTTTGGAACTTTTGAATAGACTGAAAATACTTATTGTCTGGGAGAATTTCTAGCAAATTGGAAAACTTCTAGATTATTTATTGAACCTAAAAATAGTTTAGAGAGCTCTCAATTCACAGTTGTCATAGGTAAAAATACTAAATTAGTGTCGCAAAAATATGCAAAACTAATCTTGGCTAAGTTTAAGAAAATTTGAATGAGATAATAGACTTTTGAATTTCCAAAAATGTTGTGCACTACATTCAAAACTGGGATATAAAGAAAAAGAGAAAAAAAATTAAATGAGCTAATTAGGATCAATACACAACTGAAAGTAAAATAAAAAAAATCTCAGTTCATCACCCCGCTTTCTTCCTATGTACCACCAATTTGTCTTTTTGTGATCTTCGTGAGAAATAAGATCATGGGATTGGATTGGATTTCTTGTTTTAACTCTTGTATATATATACATTCTACTTGCTGCTTCACTATCTCAGGTGAGGCTTGCCTCCAAGAGAATAGCACAAGGCCTATTCTAAATGAGAGGTAAGGCTGGAACAGGAGGTAGAGCCCCACCCTCCCATGTGGATACCAGAAGCCTCCACACTCAACCTGTAGCATATTAAGGGCACACACTACAGCTCCTGAAGCATGTAGCTGTTTAAATATAAGATAGATCTATATTACTCTTTATGTTATTTTGTAAGGATGGTCAGATAAGACAGAGAGGAACCTCTAGCTTAATGCCTCAATGTTTTCCAGTGGGGTCACTACAAAGACTCACCTCCAGAACAGCAAGAACACTAGAAAACCAATGGGGGAAAACACAAAAGCTCACAAATTCAATGAACAAAAATAATACCACCAAAGACACAAATAACTCCAATAAATCCTCAGACAGTGTTTTTAGTGACACTATAAGGGTGTTCAATAAGTTCAAAGAAATGATAGCGCAGGTAGTCATCAAAGCACAAGAAAGTATGAGTCAAAATGAAAAATTCACTACAGTTGGAAATGACAGAAATGAAGAACATGGTAGGAGACATAAAAAAAGGCAATTGAAGCACTGAACAGCAAAATAACAGAAGGTTGAACAAAGATAAGGGATCTCCAAGATGACAGAAAGGAAATTGCTAGGAAACAGCAGAAGTAGAAAATAGTCTGAAAAGAAATAAACAGCATACCAGAGAACTATGGGATGAGTTCAAGAGAAACAGTACAAGAATCATCCCTGAAGAACAGAAGGCAAATGTGATGAAGAAACAACAGTTAAAGATATCATCCAAATGAATTTCCAAGAGTTGAGAATTACAGATACCGATGTCCAAAAGGTCCAAAGAGTGCCAATGAAAATAGACCCAATTAGGAAAATTCTTAATTCTGAAATTCCAAGAAACATTATACTAAAATAACAAAATCCAGAGAGAGAAACACAATATTGGAAGCAGCAAGATCAAAAAGGGAACTTACACAGGAAAGGCCATAAGATGTACAGCAGACCTATCCAGTGAGACAACATGAAAGGGCATAGTACAAAAACTCAACGAAGTGAACGCTTCACCAAGAATACTCTATCCAGCTAGATTTTTTTTAATTTGAAGGAATTATATAGAGCTTCATGGACAGGCAACAACTCTGGTAATTCATAGCCTTGAAACCAGTTTTGCAAAAAGTGTGTAAAAAGCTTCTTTAAAGGATAGAAGAAACTTCCCATCATGGAGTATTGAGCATGGCATTCACTAATTGTGCACATGATTATCCTCTATTATATTAAGAAAAGTTAAAAACATGTAGCAATTCATCATAACAAATTGACTTTTATTGATTTATTTTCTGATAATTCTATTTGCCACTCTTAAGTTTTTTTTGGACCAAGGAATGTGAAATAAATTTTTCATATGCCTGCCAAGGGAACAACAACAAAATTTCAGTTATTGCCATCAGATCCAAGTACAAAACAAAAATTAATGCAATATATTTTAGATGCCAGATTTGAAGACTTAGTTATAAAAATGAGAATAGGCAATGTACTATATTGTATTAAATGGTTTTAATACTTTCATTTACATAGGTTAAGATCATATAGCAACCAATCACTACAAATTGACTTTTCTTTAAGTTTAGTTGGAGCAAGCAATATGAAATAAATGTGCTACATGGGGGTAGGTTGACAGGGAGTCTGGTGATACTGGTGCAGGGACATTGATGCAGTACATTGGTGGTTGTAGGATTGGTGTTAAAACACTGTGCCTGAAAAAAACAAACAAACAAACAAAAACCCACTATGCCTGAAACTATTCTAGCATGAGCAACTTTGTAAACCATGGTGACTTAATAAAAATAAATTAATTAATAAAAGTATAAAAGCGTATTCTGAATCTGGCAAAAAGATATGTATATGTGTGTATACATGTAAAATATATGTGTATGTATATATATATATACTCCCCAAATATCTTCTCAAAAAAAATTTTTTTTTGCTTTTTGAGTCACACCTGGCAATGCACAGGGGTTATTTTTGGCTCTGCACTCAGGAATTACTCCTGGCGGTGTTCAGGGGACCATATGGGATGCTGGGAATCGAACCTGGGTCAGTCACGTGCAAGGCAAACACCCTACCCTCTGTGCTATGGCTCCAGCCCCTCAAAAAAATTTTTAAGGAGGAAAATACCAGCAGTCTGAAAAGCAATATTCTATCTCTGTGACATAAAGTTCCACCCACTTAGTTTCTAAGAAACATTTGTTTAAATGCAAATTTAGGAGAAACTTCATGAAGCAGAAATAAGAGATTAAGTAAAGAATATCTAAAAATAAAATCAATATAAATTCTTATCTTTGGTAATAGTGACAGATTTTTGCCATAATGTACATACCAGATTCTCTTTATCTATTTACAGATGGACTTTTCGGTTGTTTTCATATCTTGAGTTACTGTGATTATACTAAATGAACATGAGAGTACTTTAAGATCTTCCGTTCGTATGACTGAATACATAGAGGTGGAATTGCTACAATTAGATAGTCAAAAAAATACATGAAATACAAAATATGAAAACATAGACAAGGTCTTATTTGTTCATTTGTTTTGGGATCTCCCCAGAGATGTTTGGGTGCCTCCAGGGCCGCACCCAGCCATAAGGTGACCATGTGGTGTCAGGGCTTGAACCTAGGGCCTTGTGCATGGCAAGCATGTGTTCTAACCCTTTGGGCTATCTATCTCCCCACACCTGGTATTATTTTAAGCATCATACATTTTAGAGAAATTCAATACATAGTTTTGGAATAAGTTCATGTTGAAAGCTTTATTTTGATAACTTGAATGAGCTGAAGAATAATGACGAAAGCCTGGTGATTTGAAAACAGAGCAATAAAATGTAGAGCCGCTACTTAGTGTCCTTCCTCCCCTTTAGTAAACTCAGAGCAGAGGGTGGCACACCCTAAGCGAGTGAGCGGATTCACTGATTTACTACCTGCTGCTTCTGAAGTGCAATAACTAATGAGAAGAAAGTTTTGAAGAGCTGACTGTCTTTGGGAGTAGTGGGTGGCATCTGTCAGAGCTGAAGAACAGTGCTTCTCAAATTTCACTGTGCTCATGAATCACCTGGGGGTCTTGTTAAAATGCAGGTTCTGAGTCATTAGTCCCTGGTGGAGCAGAGATTCTGCATCGTCAACAAGCTTCCGGCAGATGATGCTGGTGGTGGTGCTCCCGTCACAGCCTGCCCTTTAAGCAGGAGGATATAGATGAAAACCCTCAGAGAGGTTAGTGCAATAATCGTTTTTAGGCCACAGCCTCTCTAAGAATGACCGATTGCTGTGCTCCCATTAAAAAGACAAAATTGGCACATCTAGTAGGGTGTGCTTTCCAGACCTATAAATTCATCCATATATTTATGTAAAATCCACAGGTCATTTTTTTGTAACTTCGGAGCTATCTGTGCTATGAAGGGAATAGGTCTTTGTATGTTCACACCAGAAGAAAAGCATTCCTAGCAACTATAAGTCTACTAAAATACTCAGCATATGTGTACTGCACTTCACAACAAATACGCCCAGTTTGATGCATTTAAAACCTGTCAAATGCTAGAGAAGCAGAAAATAAATAACTCATGCAGAACACAGAAGACAGTTTTAAAAGCCCTTTGCTGTGACTGTCAGCAAAATGAGTTCTCTTGTACTCTCAGAGTCTCTCCAGTAGGTCAATTTCTCCCAGTTCCTACCTTTTCATTCTGAGTTATCTTCTCATGCAGCTCTGCCTTTTAGCCTTGGGAGACTCAAGGAAGGAAGTTTCCTCTGGGCCTATGAGCTGACCATTCTGACCATACCTAACAGACACTTGCAGCACTCCCCAATCAGGAGGCCAGTCCCCTCTAATCAAAAATCACAAAACGGGTTGGAGCAATAGCACAGCGGGTAGGGCGTTTGCCTTGCACGCGGCCAACACAGGTTGGATTCCCAGCATCCCATATGGTCCCCTGAGCACCGCCAGGGATAATTCCTGAGTGCAGAGCTAGGAGTAACCCATGTGCATTGCAGGGTGTGGCCCAAAAAGCAAAACACAAACAAACCAACCAAAAAACCCTCCACAAATCACAAAACTGACAACTGCTGGCGGGTGTTGGCTGGTGCAGGTTGGGAAAGAAGAGCAAACTACTTTTATTGAGTACTTAAAACATGCCAAACAGTTAATGAGTCAGGTTCATTGCGCACACTTCCCATGATGCCATTGTACTATCTTTAGACAGCAGTGGAGGGGAATGAGAGTAAAAGAGGTTGTATGATAGTCTGAGTATCAGGCATGAGTCAACATTTCCTTCTCCTCTCCATCCCTCCACACACAGTTCCCACTTTGACTCTGTTCGGAAATATAGAACTGGCTTCTGTCTTTGGAAGGCCTGGGCAGAAACCATACCTTGTGCCAGATCAAGACTATCTAACTACATTTGGAGAATAATGGCTCCAAGTATTCGTTATTCTTTTCCAGCATCATCTGCTCTCAGGGGAGGGCGGCAGAAAGCAGATCCAGAAGTCCTGCTTGGATTCTGCCCTCACAAAAGTTACAGTTATTCTCTTAAAGCCTGAAGTGCTCAATCATGAGAGTCTGGGAGCCCAGAGCAGAATGTTGTGGCACGAAGACCCTGTTATTAATGCCTCTGATTTCAGGTCTGTTTCCAATCGGGGATGAACGGGTTTTTGTTTTGTTTTGTTTTCAAGTTGAAAAGGGTTGGATTAATAAGCAGTGATGTGTGTCCTTTCTGGGTAATTGCACAACTGGCAAAAATGTCCACGATAAGAATGACAATAATAATAACAATAATAACAATGCCACCGTGACCTTTCAGCGATGTGGAGAAAATCACACTTCAGCAGGGATTCATTTTCCCACTTTTGCCTTTTTTTTAGCCACAGGAAATAAAGTGTTGCACCCTACCCTTTAATTCACTGTTTCCCCCATCCAATTTCTATTTCCTGGTAAATTAAATAGATGCAATTTTTACAAGCTTTTTTTTTTCCTGGCTCCTATGAGGTGTTTTCAAAGGCCTTCCCATTCTTCCCTTACCCATTCCTTTAAATTTTTCTCTTTTTTTTTTCCCCAGGAAAAAAAAATCAAACACATAATAATACAGTTGAACTAGAGTAAGATAACAGGCACGTTTAAGGTCCTCAATATATGCTGTGAGAATGCAGAGAAGACTGACAACTCCTTATCTCTGTGGAGAGTTTCAGAATTGGGGAAGACGCTCTGAGTACACCTTACTCCCCCCTCCCCCATTCTAGTTCACTCCCTTCCGCATTTATTATCTGACACTAATTGAGAATCCACCTCTGCTCGGTATCCTCAGAAGTGTGTTTTCTCGCTACATATTGAGCGGGAGATAAAGCACAGAGCCCGTCTCAGCCTGTGTCAGCCTAACAGTCTGCACCTGTCAACACGGGTCTGCGTATCTAAATGGTAGGGACCTTCTGATAAGGGCCATCCTGGCAGGGCCAGTGTATAAGACAGGAATCACATACTTGCAAAATTGGGGGCAGAGGGGCAAGCACACAACCCAAATCCTCTGAAATCACAAAAATATGCATGAGCCGAAATCAGCATTGCTTTGTCTTTTTTTTCCTCTTTTCCCACCCTTTCTTTGTAAACAGTCTCAGTTCTTGATTCCACTCCCTGACCACAGCGGCCTCTAGCGGCAGCACGCTGGAACAGAAAGAACTGCGGACAAGAACCCAAAAGGCTGAGCTTTTGAGTTCACACGCTTCTAAATTTGTCTGCAGATGTTAATTGGAGCCCAAAATACCCTTACAGCCCCCGCCCCCCACCCCTCAGCCTCCCTACTCACATTCATTAATCCAATTTTTATTTCTTAGGCGTTGCATTTGGTTTTACAACACACACAGATGACACATGAGCGTGAGTACGGTCATGGTCTGGGGTACAGAGCAGGCGACTGGGGAGGGAAGAGGAGGGAGTGTCTTTTTGCTGATGCCCCTGCTCACCGATACAGTGTGGAACCGCATCTCCGCCAGGCCCGATTTTCTGTGGTAGAAAACCAGTGTTCAGAGTGAGACGGGAATGTCTTCTCTCTTTCAGCAAATGACTTAACAAAAATCTCAGCCTCCAATAGCTTTTTCTTAATGAATGCCTAAATGCAAAGGCTTAGTCAAAGAAACAAACATCTCTCCTCCCCAAGCATTTGAGGCAGGCTTCCAACCGTGGACCAATCCATCTGGCCCTTGTTTCTACTGTCCTTGGGTATTAGTCCCATACTATGTTTTTTTGTAATATCTGTATTGCAAACCATAACTCCCAAAAGTAAAGAGAGAGGAAGAGAGAGAGAGAGAGGGAGGGATGGAGAGAGAGAGAGAGGGAGGGATGGAGAGAGAGAGAGAGAGGGAGAGAGAGGGAGGAAGAGAGAGAGAGAGAGAGAGGGAGAGGGAGGGAGGGAGGGAGAGAGAGAGAGGGAGAGAGAGAGGGAGAGAGAGAGAGAGAGAGAGAGAGAGAGAGAGAGAAGAAAAGTGCCTGCCACAGAGGCAGGTTGGAAGGTGTAGGGAGGAGGGGTATTGAAGGTAGAGGGAGAAAACTGGGGACACTGGTGGTGGAAAATGTACACTGGTGGAGGGATGAGTGTTGGAGCAATGTATGACTGAAACCCAACCATGAACAACTTGGTGACTGTGTTTCTCACAGTGATTCAATAAAAATAAATTAATAATAAAGAAGGGACTTCTTGGTATCAAACCTCAAGTGAGGAATCGATGTCCACTACTTTCCATAAAGGGATGCTCAAAAGTGAAAAGGCCAGTCGGAAACCCCAGCCCAATCCTAGGGTCATTTGGAAAGACTCAAAAGGATGGGGAAATGAAATTGAAAAAACGTACTGAGACGTGCTGGCTGCCATCAGCACTAGCTTTATTCAGTCCACTTCAGGCCATCATGGAGAGAAGGAGCATATGCCGCATTCCTCAGAAAGAGAGGAGCGCTGAGAGGAACAGAATTATAACCCCAAACTGTTTTTAATGGATTATGCAAATGTTTACATTGATTCAAATACAACTGAAACTGAGTTGGATGATTTTCAGATCAATTAAGTTACTCCAATAAAATTAATAGTCTTTGAATTAAGATCAAGAGGATTAAAAAAAATGAAAAAACAACTTAAAATTGTAATGGCACATATAGGAAAGAACTCCCCACCCTAGGGCTGATTACAGAAATTCGGGATGTTAAACCCACAAGGGAAAAACCCAGATTCCTGGGTCTTGGAGGAAAATGTACATTGACCAGTAAAGGAAAGGAAAGGGAGAGTTAAAAATGCTTAAGAGTGTGTGTGTGTGTGTGTGTGTGTGTGTGTGTGTGTGTGTGTGTGTCCGTGCTGCACTTGATTTAAAAGATAGACCTCAGAGCAGGTAGTCCGCTCAGGGGTTAATTTCTAAGTCAAAATCTGCAGAGGAATCCTTTCTTCCCAAGGGACCCAGGCAGTTAACAACCTGAGCCTGCTCCCCCTCACTGCCTGCCCTCATGGCTCTTATCTACATCAAGGTGAAAGACTGTCACTTCCCACCTGACCTTTGATTACAGACTTTGCTCCTCTCAAATCCTAAAATACAGCAAGTATGAACTGTTTCCACCTCTTCACTAGCCCTCCAGCACACTGCCTCCTCTGAAGCAGTTTGGGGAAACCTCACCATGTTGAGTTCCCTGTCACCGTCCAGACCCACAAACTTCAGTTCGGCTTCTGAATCGTTCTCATAGAACTCTTAAAACATAACCCCTATTGGGGCTGGAGTGATAGCACAGCGGGTAGGGCGTTTGCCTTGCACGCGGCCGACCCGGGTTCAAATCCCAGCATCCCATATGGTCCCCTGAGCACCGCCAGGAGTAATTCCTGAGTGCAGAGCCAGGAGTAACCCCTGTGCATCGCCAGGTGTGACCCAAAAAGAAAAAAAAAAAAAAAAACATAACCCCTATTGAATTTCTGTCCTATTTCATACTCTTCCTGCCATCTTCGCTTAAATATCTGTGTTCTCTCTAGGGTACAGTGGGAAACGTGTAGGTTTGGTTTTGTTTTAGGCATTATCAGCATTTGCAATAGTGATCATGACAAGGTTTCATGAATAAAACACGCCCTCCTTTAATACTAACCCCAAACCTACGCCCATTCCATCCATTCATTTCACAGCATTAACTGATTGCTAGACCATCTACCAGGAAATCTTTCAGCACTGATGATACCAGAGTACAACAGACAGAGGTCCCTGTTTTCAAGGACTTGGAAGCTACTTGCAATCTTGCAGAGGTTGGCAATGGTTTTTTTTTGTCCAGGAGCAAATAGCAAATATTTTAGGCTCAGAACATCAGATGATCTCTGTAGTAACTAGTCAGCTCTGTTCCTTTAGCTCAAAGGCACTATAGATAATGCATAATAAGCAGATGAACATGACTGCTCCAGTAAATCTTTACTTCCAAAAGGTGACGGGATTAACAGCATCTCCAATTTTGTTTCGCACAGTCAGACATGCTTTTGATAGCAACTTCAGGAACATCAAGGATGTAATCTGAAACCAATAACCCACCCTCCACCCCCCACCCCCCAGGGAAACCAAAGGAAAAATAGCAAGCATTCCATTTTGAGGGTGGGTTTTTTTGTTTGGTTGGTTGGTTTTGGTTTGGTTTGGGGGGCAGAGGTCAAGGCTTACTCCTTGCCCCACACTCAGAGATACTCTTGGTGGTGCTCAGGAGACCATTTTGGGTGCTAGGGAATTGAACCTGGGTCTCTGTGTGCAAAGAAAACATCCTACTTGCTCTATTATGGTTCAGGTCCTGGGCCACTCCATTTTGGAGGGTGACTTTTTTTTTAATTTCTGTTTTTCTATTTTTTTTTAAAGCACCATGGTTTACAATATTGTTCATGATAGTTTCATGCATGTATCACTCCAACACCACACCCACCGCTAGAGTGTCACTTTCCTCCACCAATGCCCCACGCCCATCCATCCCACGCCCAGTCAGGTAAACCCAGTCCAACCTTCTTGCCTTTGGTTATCTGTTGTTTCCTTAGTATGTTTCTTTATATCACACATAAAAGTAAAGGTCATTTGGTATCTGTCCCTCTCTTTCTGACTGATTGAGCATGGAGAGTGGTATTTTGAATAATCAAGGGATTTATGAGACTTTCCGGGGCAGCTATAAGAGGAGAGATTTCTTTACACCCGCCCACCAAATCCAAAAGATTGATGTAGTAGCTTTAACTAGATTTAGTGACATCTACCACCTAGACATCTTCAACAACACACTTAATCTCAGATCAAGATGCGTATCCTTGATCAGTTTCTGGATGGAGAAAAGGCAAGCAGAATGCAATTCCCAAGACAGGGAGGGTGAGGAGCTTCCAGTTTGCTGGGTCCAGTTTGCAGATAACAGTCATCAAGTCTCATAAATGCCTTCACCAACCTGGCGGTCACGTTGCCTGGGCTCTGACAAAATTCTAGCCATTGCCTTAGAGGTAAGTAAAAGATCCACAAGGAATTGAGAGTCAGTCTTAGTATCTTTAAAAAATATTTATTAAAACACAGTGATTTACAAAGTTATTTATATTATAGTTGTTTCGGGCATAAAATGTTCCAACACCAATCTCAGCACCAGGGATTCCCTTCACCAGTGTCCTCAGTTTCCCTTCACCCTCCCCAGTCTCCCCTCTTAGCAGGAAAAAAACAGAATTATTCCATATTGCTTGCTCTAAAAAAAAAAAAAAAAAAAAACAGCAAAATGGTCAATATGAAAAAGGCCAAAAAATCCAGTATTAAAAAAAATCATCAGAAAATAAAGCAATAAAAGTCAGTTTGTGATGACTGCAATATGATTTTAACTTTTGTAAAGAAATTAAAATCATTTAATACAACATAATACAATGCCTACTCTCATTTACATAGATCATTTTCAACTCCGGTATCTAAAATGTACTGCATTAACTTTTAGTTTGTACTTGGGTCTCATTATGGTAATAACTGTGTCTTTCCTGTCATTAACAAAACTACTTTTTAAAAATCTTTGCTAACAAATCTTAGAGTTTACATAAGATAGTTAAAGTGTAAAAGTCTAAATTTTTGTAAAATTTAGTAAGAATGAAAAGAATGAAGAAAATTTAAAGGGGAAAATATAAATAGACCTATTAAAAGTACAGAGTGTTTTATCCTAAGAATGAGAATATTGAAAAGACTAATGAGACATAGCATATTCAATAAAAATGAAATATTAATTCATAGTTGAAAATTAATAAAATCCTACAGCAAGCTAGGAATAAACTAGTAGGGGGCAATCATAAAGACCATAAGTGAATGGAAAAAGTAAATGAAATTCCATATTCAATGCCATTTGCTAAGAAGTGTGTCCTGTCCATTAAAGAAGCTCTTTTAATGACTCTTGTAAAACTGGTTTCAAGGCTATGGATTCCCTAAACTGTTGCTTGTCCCTGAAACTTTGTATCATTCCTTCAAATCTTAATAACAATCTAGCCGGATAGAGTATTCTTGATGAGGTGTTCATTTTGTTGAGTTTTTGTACTATATCCCTCCATTCCCTTCTGGCTCATTGAGTCTCATTTAATAGATCTGCTGTGAATCTTATGGGATCTCTTTTGCATGTAAATTGCTTTATTGATCTTGGTGCTTTTGATATTCTGTCTCTATCCTTAGAGTTTTTCATTTTGAGTCCAATGTGCTTGGAATTTTCCTAGTTGGATTTATTTTCACTGGACCCTTGGGGCTTTTTGTATTTCAGTGCCTCAACCTTGGGAGGTTCTTATCAATGATTTCTTTAACTATTGTTTCTTAATCACATTTGCCTTCCTGTTCTCCAGGGACTTTTCTGATTCTTACATTGTTCCTCCTGAGCTCATCCCATACTTGTCTGATTAATCATTTTTGCAATATCAGTGTCACTGTATATCACTTATCACTGTCATCCTGTTGCTCATCGACTTGTTCGAGCGGGCACCAGTAACATCTCCATTGTGAGATTACTATGTTTGGCATCCCATACGCCATGGGTAGCTTGTCAGGCTTTTCCATGTGGGCAAGATACTCTCGGTAGCTTGCCGGCCTCTCTGAGAGGGGCGGAGGAATCTAACCAGGGTTAGCTGCGTGAGTGAAAAGCAAACACCCTACCGGCTGTGCTATTGCTCCAGCCCACTTGTCTGATATGTTGTTTATTTTTTACAGATTATTTTCCATCATTTGTGTTTTCTAGTAGTTTCATTCATCACATCTTGGAGATCCTTGATCTTTTGCTCAACTGCTGCTAATCTGCTATTCGGAGCTTCTATCGAGTATTTTAAATCACCTACTGTATAATCTCTGGGTGGCTAGGGAAGCTAGGGCGCTCTCCCTCTTGCCTCCTGGGTTCGGTGGACTCAGGCCGCTCCCCCTCCCAGGACGGTCCATGCCATGGGCAGAAGAAGGAGGAAACAAGGGCCAAGCCGGTTGAGGATCAGTTGCCATTGATTCCATTCTCCCCACGCGCCTGTTCCAAGTCTCTCTAAACTCTCCATTCTAGTCTCACACTGCCCCTCATTCCCTTCTCCTCCTGTCTTTCCTGCTCATCTCTCCACGTTCCCTCTCGCAGTCTTGCTCTCGTCTCTCCGTGCACCCACCTGCTCCTGAATTCTTCTGAATTCCTGAATTCTTCTCCCTCCGTCCCCCTTGTTAGTCTCTGCCCTCCATCTTGCCGCCCTGGTCTCTCTCTCTCTCTCTCTCTCTCTCTCTCTCTCTCTCTCTCTCTCTCTCTCTCTCTCTCTCTCTCTCTCTCTCTCTCTCTCCCTCTCTCTCTCTCTCCCTCTCTCTCTCTCTCTCTCTCTCTCTCTCTCTCTCTCTCTCTCTCTCTCCCTCCCCCTCTCTCCCCCTCTCTCTCTAGTATCTAAAACTTAACCCATTATGTAACCTCATCACTCTAAGCATCTCTGTTTCATAAAAATACTAAAATTAATAACACCAGCTGAACTCCCATCCTGTGCAAGACTCTGTAGCAGCATTATACATACATTATTTTTAATCTTTCCAACTAACTTGCAGGGCAGATATAATGAGCCTTTCTATAGAGATGTGAAAACTGAATCTCCAAGAGTATACATTTATATACATTTGATTAGTAACTGACTAAGCCACAGTTTAACCTTAGGTCAGCTTTTCCAAAACCTTGATTTTCTACTCTGTCTTCCTATTTGGTGAAAAAAGCACCACCATCCAACCAATTGCTCTTGTACCTCTTGTATCTATTATCCATAGAGACTTTTTCCTTATCAAAGTTCTCAGTCCTGAACTAATGTGATATTCTTTCAGATGCACAGTCTTTCCCCTGGTCTTTTCCTTCCATTCCAATCCTGACTACATTTCATTACATTAGAAATTCTAAACTCCAGTGAAAAAAAAATGTTTAAATTTCTGCATCTTTTCACTCCCTATTCAGAAATCAACCATTCTTTTGCTACTGTACAGAATAAATGCCAGGCACCTATTTTTAGTCCATTTATGTAACTATTTTTGAAATTTTTTTAAAACCTATTGAATATAATTGATATGTAAAATCTGACATATTTAAAGCATATAATTGGATGTTTTTAAACATGCCTACACATGTAAAACCGTTGACACAAAAAATAGCTATGCCCATCACCTCCCAAAATTTTCGTGCGTCCATGATATAGTAACCTGTTAACAGATTTCAAATATTCTGTGCACAATACAATATTGTTAACTGCAATCACTATGTTCAGTTGCTATGAAGTATCAGTTACACAGGATGAATAAGTCATGGGCATCTGCTGTGAACACAGTTGAGGCCATTTTCAATCCTGCCCCTGACCTACCTTTCAGATCCTCTTTCTTACTGACCCATCATTTAATAAATTCTTGGCCTAGACACTGCTTCCAGAAAATAGCGAGTTTAATCTACTTTTTTTCAACTTTTGGATGGTTTCAGCTTGGAGTGATCCACCCACAATATGACTTTGTTTCACATTTCCTCTCAAAACGCTGGAATCTTGAAACGGATCTGTTTGTCCCTTCCACAAACCTAGCAAGTTTATCTGCCTTTCCGCTTCCTTTTTCCCTCTCACTCCTTTCTTTCTGAAACATACTAATGTGAGACTTGTTGTTACTGTTTTAGGCATGTTGAATGCTCCATGGGTAGCTTGCCAGGCTCTGCCATATAGGCAGGATTCTCTCATAATAGAGATGTTACTGGTGCCCGCTCGAGCAAATCGATGAACAACAGGACAACAGTGCTACAGTGCAGTGCTACATACTAATGTGAGGAATTCTTTACTTGTTTTCTTGTTGGGTAACAAATATCACACACTATTACTTTATTTGCTTCTTATTTCCCTAAGTAGGAGTTACAGAGGTGTTTTTCAATGCCTCCAGTTTTCTAGCACATTTCTTGTTACAACCCTTCTCGATTAGGGCTACTCTCTAACCTCCAGTTGGGTTTTATTTAGGGGTTTTGAATTTTATTTCTTTGTTTTGGTGATAAGGTTTAATGCCCAGGCCCAGTGGTCCCGGAGCAACCAGTGATGCCGGAGAGGGTTCCTGCCATGTTAGGGGTCAAACTTGGGCCCTTGCTCATGTACCCCCCACTCCTGAGCTCCTGGCTCTCTCTTGCTGTCTCTCTCTGTCTCTCTGTTTTTCTCTGTCTCTGTCTCTGTCTGTCTGTCTCTCTCTCTCTCACACCTTTTGGGCATTATGGTTAGCAATAGATACTGAAAGGTTATCTTATATATCGCTTTACCTACTTTCAACACTCAGTTCTTGTCCAGAGTGATCATTTTAACTTTAATATTGTTTGGGGGTGAAAATGAAAATGATAGTAAATGGTTGTTTTTGATAATGATGATGATGATGGGTGATGATGGTAGTGGAGACTTAGGTGAAATGGGGAGACGTGGCAACTTCATGAAGGGAACCTGCCATTTCCTCTCTATCCACCTCTGCCACATCAGGAATTGCTGGGGAAATCTAGGACTGATGAGCATCTGCTGTGAGCCTTGCTCCTTGCAACAAAGGAACATCAGTCCTAGATGTTACCCAGGCCCTTCAGTTTCTTGCCTCTCTCAGAAAAGAATGTCAGGAGAAGACAAGCAGTGCAATAAAAGCAGATTTTATTTGGAAGTTTTGAGGAAGGGGGAAGAGAGAACAGGAATTAGTGGGGGTGGTGGGGGAGAGAGAGAGAGAGAGAGAGAGGGAGAGAGAGAGAGAGGGAGAGAGAGAGAGAGAGAGAGAGAACAAAGTCTTCTCCAGAGTAGAGAATGAGAACCCATACATATTCCAGCACTAGGTATGAAAGTAAACATCCTAACAGGGGAGATATGGGTGACAAGTAATCAGATGCCACATGTGCTTGGCACTAATACATGAGCACAGGAAGTAACACATGGGCTTGGGCAGCATACTCATGTACTCCTTTCAAGTGGCTTTTATATGGTTTCTCCCAAGCTGCCCCACGTGGGGCTTTCTACCTAGGGAAGAGTCTGTTGCTAGGGTGGTTGCCAAGAGGGTAGAGTTAGAAGTAGTTGATGGTCTTCTTTCATATCCCTTTCCTGGCTTTGGTTGCTGCTGGAGTTTCTCTCTGAGGAGAGGTCCAACCTCCTCTGGGTCTGTGCTGGTGCCAAGTAATGGTCTATCAGGACTTAGTTCCTCTGTCCACAAGGTGGGTCCTGATAACTTTCAGGCTAGCTGGTTTTATTGCTCCCCAATATCTCGTTGTCATAGAGGGCCCTTCCCTATCTACCTGCCTGCCTGCTTCAATAGTAACAATGACGCTAACCTAAAACATATTCCCACTTAGGTTTCTAACATCCACACCAGGCCACAGTTCCCCAGCAGCAAATCAGGTCATCGCCAATTCTATTGTGGGCTGTCTTTTCCTCCCTCGCAGAAGCCCTGCCTTGCCAGTCACCGCATGCGGTTTCTTTGTAATACAACAGGCTTCTTGCATCAGTGGAGCAAACTCACTGGGAATAACCTAGTTCTTCCTTCATTCCCAAGGCCATGGTTTATAAAAAGCTTAGTTAATTTGTCATTCTGAGGAACTTTTAGACACAACTATGTTCTTTTCTTAATGAGGCTTACCTCCCAGGGAAGGAATAGGGACATAACTTTTCCATCTCTGGTCTATAACGTCCTTTTAAGAAAAGGAGTTCTTCACCAATGGTTGCAGACAGTTACACACAGATATTAACTGATGCGGCTGTTTGCAGGGCTCCATCCCCTCACGGAGGCGTGAGTTTTGCTTTGCTTTGTAAACAGAGCCTACCCCTAAAGTCACCTGGCATCTTCTTTTGTAAATGCCCTCAGGGTACCCAGTAAGAATGTGTCAAGGGTAGCTTATTTATGAACAAAACATCTTTATTAAGAAAGTAGCCCCTACTTGTACTAAGCATTCAGAATAGGGAAGTTTTTTCTACGGATCAAGGCAGACAACTAATCTTGGTAAGAAGTCAAATGAAATCCAAGCTGTAAAACTTGAGCACAGCTTTTCTCCTTATTTAGACCAACTTCTATTAAAGCCAGAAGAAACCAGAATAGGCCTAAGCATGTCAGAATCAGAGGGTCTTGAACAGTGCTTATTTGGAGGGAGGAGGGTGGGCATGTGGGGAACATGACAGAGAATCAGCAAAGCAAAGCAGTCAGGAGCACAAGTCCTGCATTCAGATCACCTGTGTTCCAACTCCACTGGATTGTGCAGTGATTTCACTTCCTTTTCACTCAGCTTCCAAGAAAAGAGGCCTGAACTGTTCCCCTGTCTGACGGCACTCCATAGACTGTCCTCCATCTCTTCATGTTGTTTTGATAAAAATCCTTTTTGTAGATCATAATCACTCAGCTGTGGACTGTAATGTTTGCCAAATAAGTATCTGAGTCAGGAGAGAAAGTCTGTGATCAAATATGTTTAGAAATGCTTTGGCTGTTCATGTCAGTGTCAACCCCTACTCCTCACTCTTTGCTCCTCGGGTCAAGCCTTCCCACTTCCAAGTCAGCACCTTCTTCTGCTTCTTTTTTTTTTTTATTGTATTGAACTACCGTGAGATGGAGTTACAAAGCTTTTATGTTTGAGATTCAGCCATAAAATGACCAAACACCCATCCTCCACCAGTGCACATTTTCCACCACCAGTGTCCCCAGTGTTCCACCCCCCACCCCATCCCAGTCCTCACCCTGCCACTTTGGCAGACTCAATACTCAAGTTTCCCCAATACTCTCTATCTCTACTTTTGGGCATTATGTTTTGTCCGAATTTTCCCACTATCATTCAAGCCTGCCTGCCAGGGGCAGACGCTAGATAATTTATTTTCCATTGCTCGTTTTGAATATCATGAGAGTTCACACAGCCACAAAGTGGCCGCACGCTTCTGGGATACCGGATTGTAGATGGCTGGGTTCTAGAGACATCTCTATAGGACACTAATCCATTTTGGAATTCAATTAGGAGTCTCTGGACCAGGGCTGTTGGTGCACCAAGATGGCACTCGGCAGAAGCTTGTGGACATGACAGCTAAGCCAAGGAGTGGATGGAGAGCAGGGGTGGGACGGCCCTGTGCTTCTGTCATCATGTGGCCTGGAGATTCAGCCCTGACACCTGCATACATGGGCCTTGCTTGTGGGAGCTCTGGGATGCTGGGATTCCATCTGCAGAAGGCAGGGAGACTGCACCTGTTCCATCTGGGATACTCCAACGAAATTGGCTTGGTATGGGGTCCAGAGGGATCTCCGGTGCTGTGGTGCCATCTAGGACTGGTTGCTGTGTCTCTGGACCAGGGTTGTTGGCATACTAAGATGGCGCCTGGCAGAAACTTGTGGGTGTGATGCTTCTGCTTCTCTACTGGAGTCAGGGCTGGGTTTGGCTCCAGAGTCTGCTTGTCCATCGTAGGCATGGAAGCAGTGCCAATCAATGAATCCTCCCAAAGAAGCAGCCCTCAACCAAAGTGCATAGATGCTGTGTAAGAACCCTGGCTCTCCCAGACCTTCTTTGGATGGAATGACAGTCCCATGTTCGGTCATTCCTGACTACATTCTGTCATTCCTGACTACATTCTGACTACAAAGATAACCCAAGCCAACAAGTTCCAGTTGTGTTCTTCTCCCTGTCTCAATTCCCCACTCTCATTCTGCAGCCTCTGGGAATCAGGAATGTATCTCAGTTACTGCTTTTGAGAAGCCAAATTTAAACACAGTCTATTTCACATAAATATTCAAGCAATGACTAATGTCTGGAACCTCTCCTAAACGTATTTGGCTAAAGAACCTTTTCAGATAGTTCATCTTGAAGAGCTGGAGTTTCAGAGAACAATCTTTGAGAAATACTGTTCTAATGCCTTGCTGGGATACAGCTATGTCATAGAATTGTTGAGAAGAAGCAAATCAAGAATGGGATGGAGGAAGGTGTGTCCAGAGAATAAGGGGTCATCTGGAAGCACCTGGGATTATAAATTCTACAAGGACAGAATCCTTTATATACTCGTTTCAGGTAGGAAGTATTTGATTTGGGTGTTCAATAGACTCACCTGCTTCTTACATTACAGGCAATGATTTGAATTCTCATTCTAGTAGCTCAAGTGTGGTGTGTGGTTAAGGCTAATTCCTAGAGGATTCACACTTCACCAAAAAAAGAAAAATTTTTGCTCCATGAGGAAACTAACCCTCCCTTTCTGCTTCTACCTGTGAGAAAATGATACTATATCCTCTACCTGTGAGTCAGAGAAATTCAAAATTGAGCAGCTGTGTTAATATATTCAACTTTGAGATGAATGCAAAATGACTGGGGAGGTCCCCCCCACCCAACATCTTGGTTTGAGCAGATTGATTCCAGTACTGAGAAGTATTCAAGCGATGCAGTGCCTGCAGTGTTATAAAATAGGATCATTTCATAGTTGAAAAAAATCTATGGTGTTCCCTGCCATCAAAGCCCAGGCATTTAATAACATTGGTCGAGGTTTTAGAAGCAGTGAGGAGGGAAATCAACCATGAAATGCTGAGTTAAACCTATGTTTAAAATCCAAACTATCACTGAGGCTCGTGAAGATGTCCTCTAAATTTTGCTATCTACTAGAAGACTTTATCTTGTCCTGGGAGGACATTAAATGTTTCCTTTGGGAAATATCTACAGCACTGTATCAGGGAATTTCTATGGTGTTCATAGGAGACTAGGGGAATGCTATCTAAGCTGACACACTTAGAGTCTTAGAACTTTGCTAGACACATTCTTCTTGATCAGAATTTGGTAGTCTGTTATATATGTGATGCAATATAACCTTTAAGAGGTGAATGTTTTTAGATGGAAAAAATCCTCAACAAAGTGTTAGAAAGATAATACAGGGTTAATGTGTTTGTCTTGCTGCAGCCAACCCTGGTTCTGTCCTTGGCAATGTGTAGGATAACATTGGGTTTGTCCTTCAGCCTTGTTGCAGGGAATTTAGTTTACCTTAAAGGGTTGTCCTTTCTGTATAGACACAGGAAGACAGTATTATGTTTTGTAACTTGGGAGATGATTGACTCCAATAATATTTACTTCTGGGAATCTGCTTTCTTGACTCAGTTGCCCTTAGTTCCTAGCACTCCAAAAGCAGGGTCCCGACGAGGGATGGAATGGACCCAGAGCAAGCTGTGAGATACTCTGGCATTGAAATGGACCAGGCCAAAGCACCACAGTACTCAACTATAAGTTGAGAACATGGTCATAGACAAATGCTGTCATGATCCAAAAGTAATGATGAGACTAGGACCCTGCTGGAGTTAGGAAGACTAACCTGACCTGAGGACTATGGTCTAGAAAATATAGTGAGATGTCCTCAGGAAGAACCAAACTTTAAATTTGATATATCTCTTACTGTGCTCATACAGAATGACATTGCTAGAAACATTAGAAGTAAATTTACTATAACTATTTAGGTGGATTACTAGCTGAGGAAAGAATAAAGTGACACACCCTGGATGGGATCCCACCCTTAAGTGAATCTCCTAGTAATCTGGAGTAATCTCTTTAGATGAGATTTTGTTAATCTCCTGGAGGAGTGGTCTTACCCCTCTTTGTTGATTTGTTAATTTCAACCCACCTTTGTGTGACCACCCTATGTGATTGCTATATAAACTAAGACTGTAAGAAAAGTAGAGAGAAGACACAGAAGCAGAGCACAAGGCAAAAGAGAATCAGGGAGTCATCAGAGCCAGAAGCAGGGGAAAGAAAGAGCACAAAGCAAGTGAGAGTCAGTCAGAAGTAAGGATTAAAGTCAGAAGTAGTGGTCAGAGTCAGAAGTGAGAATGAGTGGGGCTCTAGAGACTGAAGCAGAAGGGCTCCAGAGAGAGAGATCAGAAGAAGAGAGATCGCAAGAGACCAGAGGAGAGACGACAGAGTCAGAGAGAAGTCGGAAGAGACCAAAGGAGAACTACAGAGACAGAGTCAGAGATAGAGAGACAGAAGAGAGCACAGCAGCACAAACAGAAGCAGAGTACAAAGGAGGAGCCATCCCGATCCGGTCCATACACAGCACCTCAAGAGTACTGAACTCGAGCAGTGAGAGAGAGATAGAGAGAGAGCCGCCCCAAGAGCCTGCAAACAACACACACATCACCCCCCTCTGCACATGCGCATGTTTATATTTTTTTAGAGCACTGCATATGGTTTCCCGGGCACTGTGAGAAGTAATCCCTAAGCCCAGAGTCAGGTTTAAGCCCTGAGCACCACCAGGTGTAGCTGCTCAAAAGCAAAGAAAATTCTCTACAAAATCTTGATGTATTAATCCAAGAAATATTTTTTTAAAAAATAGACATGGCCAAATAAAATTTGTTTCAGGGGATGCAAGGATGGCTTAATATAGTCAAATCAATTATCATAATTCATCTACAATAGGAAAATTCATCTATAATAGGAAAGATAAAAATCATATGATAATAAAATTAGTAGCTTACTTAAGCTTACTTAAGTCCTTAGCAATATTCAACACTCATTTATGACAAAGAAAAAACACTCAATAAATGAGGACTAGAAGAAATATTACCTCATCATAATAAAGTCCATATACAGCAAACCATAACCAATACCATACTCATTGGTGAAAAAATAAAAGATCAGAGACAAGACAAAGATATACCTTTCTCGCCACTATTATCATAGTATAAGAAATCTTTGTCACAGTAAGCAGACACTAAAGAGGTATAAAGAGTCCAAATTGGAAAGAAGTAAAACTAGCACTACATGCCAGTCCCATGATAATATACATAAACAAGCATAAAGACTATAAAATATAAAAAACATGAATACTGTAAAGTTAGAGATTACAAAATAAATTTACTAAGTTGCATATAGAAAAACCATTGCAAATAATGGATCAGAGAAAAGAAAGTAAATTTTAATAATCTCATTTAAAATTGCATCAAAAAGAATAAAATATCAGGTCAGAGCAATAGTACTGTGAGTAGAGTGCTTTCCTTGCATGCAGCCAACCCAGATTCAATCCTCAGTACCTCTCATGGTCCCCTCAAGCTCATCAGTAATGATCCCTGAGCATAGTGCCAGGAGTAAGCCCGGAGCACCCCTGGGTGTGTCCCCCCCACAAAAAAAAAAACCTAAAACTAAAACTGAAAATACCAGATGGTCTAGCAATCTAACTCCTGGAATTTCTCAAAGAATATGAAAATATCTATAATTTGAAAGATGATTTGTACCTCAATATGCACAGCATCACAGCATCATTATCAATCAAAACATGGCTGGGCAAACAAGTTATGGTATTATACTCAGTGGAATTCCACTGTTACTGGGAAAGATGAAGACTATGAGGTAAAGGAAAGCACATCCACTGCTGGTGGGAGCATCCATTAGTTCAGCCTCTATGGAAACACACAGTATCCATATGTGTGTATCCATATGTATCCATATGTTTCCATCTATGGAAATGCACAATATCAAGACTTATCAAAAAATAAGAATTGAGTGACAACACAATCCAGCAATTCCAGCTCTTGGCATCTACCCCCATGGACCCAAAAACACTATGTTGAGAAGACTGTTGGGCTCCTTGTATTCATTCCAGCACTATTCATAATAGTTAAGATCAGAAAACAATCCAAATGCCCAAGAACAGATTAGTGAATGGATAAAGAAATGGCAGATATACATAATAGAACACTATTCAGCTATAACAAAAGATGAAACCAAATAGTTTATCGCCATGTGGATGGAGCTAGAAGGTATCATGCTGAGTGAAGTCATAAGGAGAGAGACAAATACAAAATTATGTCTCTTGTGTGTGGCATATAAAAAGTAATAGTAAGTAAATGATAAAAGGCCAATGACAATAGAACCACAAAGTTGGAGCTGGCCTGCATCTACCAAGGTGGGGGTGGGTTGGACCTCAGAACATTTGTGGGAAGATGCTGACACTGTTGTGATGGGTGAGGTGTGGAACACTGTAATGATAAAACCCTATCATTTTGTACATTTTCTGTTTTTAAATTTATTTATTTTTTAAATTGGATCACAGTGAGATACACAGTTACAAAGTTGTTCATGATTGGGTTTCAGTCATATGATGTTCTAACACCCATCCCTTCACCATTGTACATCATTTCCCACCACTGAAGTCCCCAGTTTCCCTCCCCCATCTCTATGACAGGCTCTTTTCCTCTTCCTCTCTCTCCCTTTCTCTCTCTCTGTCTCTCTGTCTCTCTCTGTCTCTCTCTCTCTCTTTCTGTCTCTCCTTTTGGACATTATCGTGTGCAATACAGATACTGAAAAGGTTATCAGGTATATCCTTTTACTTACTTTCAACACTCAGTTCCTATTCAAAGTGATCATTTGCAACTGTTATTGCCACATTCTTCCCTTTTCTATCCTAATTGCCCTTTGCCCCACCCCCATGCATTGGTGGCAAGCTTCCAACCATCTACCAGTCCTCCTGGCCCCTGTAAAACTTTATCATGTAAAGTACTGTAAATCACGGCCCCTAAATAAAAATTGGGAGGATTGTATCTTTCATAACAAGACAACTGGGATTTGAAGCGATCATGCTAAGTGAAATAAGAGATCAAAAGACAAATCAGAGAATGGTTTTGTGCATACGTTAAATATAAACAACGAAACAAATAAACTGGCTATTCCCACCCCTCCCCGCAAAATACCCCTATGCAGTTATTTAGAATCTATGAAAACTATGGTGGCTGCTATACAGCAAGGAGAAGAACAGGTATAGCAGTCAATTTGGTGGTGGGCTGGCACTAAAACATTGGTGATGGGTGTGGTGAGGCTGTTCACAAACAGTACTCCCCAAATTCTATAGTATTCTAAACCTACATTAAATCAATGTGATATTTAAAAGGCTAACAAGAAAACATATGCATGTATGCACACACAGAAAGAGAGTTTCCAAACTTTCTGGATCCGGGCTCACAGACTGCCTTGCTCTGAAATGGTGATGAGTAATAAAGAAATAACTTTTTCAAGGTGATTTAGGAGAAAATCTATGAGCTGCTGCAGCACAAGGGAGGAGAAAAAAAAGGAATACATTCAGAGTGGTTGGAAATATGAAAATGCCTAAAGTTGTTAAAAGGATGGTCTTTCTGATCCTTGGTACAACATGATACCTGAACACTGTGACTGAAAAATCCCTTAAACATGGCCCATTTGTGAACCCAAATCAAGCAAGTGAACCAAACAAATGGCTGAGACCTGTAAATACCCTCCTTGTGTAAATACTCTCAAATCAAAGACAGGAGTACTGGCTTGATTTCTGCATTCCCCTGACCTCAAACCTAATTTGGAATAGGGTTTTTGCATGTCATTGCTTAAACTACTATAAATACTGACATCCAGACCCTGAGCCTCGAAACAAATCTACCACCCATCAAAGGTATGACTACATCTGATAAAAATGAGCGTGAAACCCCCAGCCCAGATCACAGAATTATATTTTTCTCTCTTCTTCTTTCTTATTTTTCAGTGTACTCTATTTCAATCTTTCCTTGATATCTGACTTTTCAACAGTTCTCCTATTTTTTTTAAAACGACAACTTTTTATTTTTATTTATTTATTTACTTGCTTTTGGGGTCACAACCGATGATGCACAGGGGTTACTCCTGGCTCAGGAATTACTCCTGGCGGTGCTGGGGGACCATGTGAGATGCTGGGAATCAAACCCGGGTCTGCCATGTGCAAGGCAAACGCTCTACCCACTGTGCTATCTCTCCAGTCCCAATTCTCCCATTTTTAACCCCTTACTTTCTCCTTGAACTATGCACAGGAATTCGCTGCCCTAGCATTGAGCCTTACCTATTATTAGGAAAGAACTTTTTCTCCCTCCTGGTTGAGAGTAATCCCAAATTTTTAGGGTAATATCATCCCACCCCAGATCCAGCTGGACCACGGTGAAGCCTAACAGTAGTTGGGTATACTCTGTATCCACTCCCATCTGCATGGAGCAGCCACAGCACAGAGACGGCCTCCCTAGCGGACTGCTACTGTCTAAGAACTGAGACTATTACTAAGTATCCTGACAACCTTCCTACTCTTATTTCTGAAGCTTTAGATCTCAACATAGGAGAAAGGTCAATAAGACCTGTGACACTTGAAATTTACCATGGAGGCATTTACATGTGTTAACAGAAATTTTACAATTCCGTAGAGGCTTCTGGATAAATTAGAAATCATAGAAAAGAAAGATGCTATCCTCTGGTCAACAGCCAATCCACTAATGATTTAACAAAGTCAATAGCTCATGGCACCTCCAAGACCTCACCACTCTGAATCATTGCATTCCTTTTGATTTTAAAGGTCAGTCCTCCCCTGGCTCAGCTGATTTTCCCCAGCAGGGTTGCAGTTTCTTGAGGCCCCAGAGGCTGTCTTGTGCAGTTCCTCCATTCCATCCTCCTTGACCTTATTGTACTTAGACCCACGTCCTTGATGAAATTTTTAGTTGTTTCTGAGTGTACTACTTTTCCCATTTTAATTAATTCTTTTTAACATCCTCTGTCAAACTTTGTACTGAGCTCTAGAAGTGTAGTGACAGTGACACCAAGGGTTTCTAACACAATGCGGAATGCAGGCAAAAGAGAGAATTCTAAAATGCTGTTGTGATGGAATTAGAGGGATTCAAGCTAGAGGCTGGTGACCCAACTGAGTCTGCAGCTAAGGTTTTGTGAGTGGTTGTGGGTGATGGGAAGGGACAACAGGGGAGAGAAAAACTTTATAAAGGGGAAATGACCTAAAATGTCTTAAAGGGTGTGTATTAGGTAAGTTGGTCCAATAGAAAAGCAATAGATAGCTGGCTAGACAGATAATCTTCCTCAATTCTGAGTGCTCCTTGAGCCTCCTTTACCTGGTGCATCTGTATAGTCCCTTAAAGCACAGGACACCATCTCCGTATGACCTTACCGACTCCCACCCCAGCTCATCCTCTAGGATTAAATGCTCTGAGTTCCTCGTGGTACATTTGAACCAGCCCACGCTGTCTGGCCCAAGATCCTACTGCTGCAATAGGATCCACGATTCATTCAAGGGGTGTCATGAAGTCTGAAGCCTTGGCAAACAGTCCTATTTTGTTAATATTTCCTGTGCTAACCACTGCTCAGAGCTAGGCTGGTTCCTGGTCTTTTCCCCAATGCAGTTACCAGCCTCCTCAAGAGACTGTTAAGTGAAGGCGCCAGAAGTCTGCTAGACAGCGTTCCCCTGGCATCCCATCTATCACTGCCCCAGAACTCTCCCCAGTGGAACTCTATCAACTTTGCACACAGTTGCAAAGTGTAATATTACAGTAGCAATGCCCTTCACTTTCTTGATTTTCAAATTTTCCTTTGCTCTCACGCTCCTGTTCCTCTCTGGTGCCAATCCTTGAATTACTGCCATGTTTTTGTGTTTCAGTTTAATCGGATAGCTCATCTCCAGGGTTGCTGTCACCAAGGGCTTCAAATAAATAGCTTTCTGTAATCATTTTCAATGTCGCCCATCCCCCACTCCCACCGACACTTTCCTTTGCTTGGTGCCGCTTCTTTTTTTTTTTTTTTTCTAGCTTGGACTCATTTATGAAAGTCATTTTGTTTCCCACTTGGTCCTATGAATACAATGTATTTCCAAGCTATTTCCTTCATTAATTCTACCTGTGCTGCAGACTCTGGCTCAGGAGATACACATCAATCCGCATGTGTTAGCACTTCGGCAGGGAGGTGGGAGAGACGGAGCTGAGCGGTCAGAGTTTACAGTGCCTTTGCAGGTTGGCTTTCTTCATGACTTCTCTAGTGCAATTGATATTTTTCGTTTGTGTGGGTTTCTCTTTCTGTCCACGAATACACCTTCACTGCAGTCTCCTTCCACATCTTCTCTGTGTCCGTGAGAACCCATCCACAGGGTCTGCAGTCTGCAGTCCGCATCCCCTGGCCAGCCAAATGCTCCCTCCTCTCCCACCCTCCTCCTGCTTCGCTTTCCCAGACCCTGCAGCAATCCTGAAGCACAGGGGAACCCGAGCACCTCTCAAGGAGTCTGGTCCCTTTGACATATGCTTGGCTCCCACCTCAGTTTTTTCCCTAAAAGCGCAGGAAAGTGTGTTCCTTGGACACTGAGGATTCATTCTTCTGGGGGCAGCAAAGCCCTGTGAAACACCGTGCGAGGAGAGTCAGCAGGTCCCAAGGCCAGCATAGACCCTCCATGCCTGGACTGCTGGGGAATGGAAGAGGGCAGGGGAGAAAGGGAGAGAGACAGAGAGACAGAGACAGACAGAGAGAGATGGAGAAAGAGAGAGAAAGAGAGAAAGAAAGGAGAGAGAGAGAGATTCTGAGAAGCATGGCAAAATAAAAATACTGAGAAGATGGAAGGTTGTGACTCAACACCCCCCACCCCATTTGCTTTTAGGCAAACCTCCTATCTCAAAGCTTTATCCCCTCCACAGGGCTGGAGTGATAGCACAGCGGGTAGGGCGTTTGCCTTGCACACGGCCGACCCGGGTTCAATTCCCAGCATCCCATATGGTACCCTGAGCACCGCCAGGAGTGATTCCTGAGTGCATGAGCCAGGAGTAACCCCTGTGCATCGCCAGGTGTGACCCAAAAAGGAAAAAAAAAAAGCTTTATCCCCTCCAGCTATGCCACCGTCCACCCATATAGTTTCTAAGGATCGCTCCACTCCAGGTTTCTGGGGTCTTGTGGATGTAATACTTGAGACTTTCACTGTAGACAACTTATTTCAACTTTTATGCTTTGATATTTAAAAATTATAAATGGGGGGATAATAATACCAACTTAAGGAACTTGTAAAGTTAAGAGCAGATCAAAGAGGAGGATTCACTCAAAAATATTCACAGTTACTTTAAAATACTAGAGCCTTTAGCAGGGATGTTACCTTCCCTGTGCTTCCAGCCTGCGTGGGTGAGCCCCGGGTGCTCTCGGGAGAACTACCTGAAGTCCCTGGGCCAAAGTTTGGAACCTCACACCAAACAGTAACAGGTATTCTTTCTTTGCTTCTTTCTTTCTTTCTTTCTTTCTTTCTTTCTTTCTTTCTTTCTTTCTTTCTTTCTTTCTTTCTTTCTTTCTTTCTTTCTTTCTTTCTTTCTTTCTCTCTTCCTTTTTTCTTTCTTTTTTTGTGTTTTTGGCCACACTCAGCATTGCACAGGGGTTACTCCCGGCTCGTGCACTCAGGAATTACTCCCCTGGCAGTGCTCAGAGGGACCATATGGGATGCTGGGATTTGAACCCAGGTTAGCTGCATGCAAGGCAAATGCCTTACCTGCTGTGCTATCGCTCCAGCCCAGGTATTATTTCTTTGTGTGCGTCAAGACTGGTATGACAGCACAGAAGGGGACCCCCACCTCAACTCCCCCCTCTCCTGGTTTTTAAGTTTTGCTTTTCAGACTGGTGTGTGCTTGAGAGGCATGGCTGATCTAACACCTGATTCCCAGTGGTCCCATGGGCTCCAGACCCTTCAAGGGCTCCTTCTCTTGTTTCAGGCCACTATACACAGTGGTTCATACACAGAAGGGACAGTTGGTATTTGGGCATATCTAAAGTTGTAGAGTCACAAGGAGTCAGCTTTCAGGCAGGCTGTCAGCTCAGATCCACAGACTGGGACAATGTTCTCCACTTCGCAGAAGCTAAGCAAGCCCAGGTTCTATTTAGTTGGGGGTGGGTGGCTTGTATCTCGGGAAGATTCTTCCTCTCTCATATCAAAAAACAGCATCCAAAATATAGGGAGGAGAAGGAAAGAAATAGAGTAAAGGGAGTTGGAGAGGAGATAAATGAGAAGTTTTAGGGGCAGTATTCACGCAGATTCAGGTCCATCAGAAGAGTTAATAAATAAGAGAGCTAAATATCCAAACTGCAGTGGCAATGATATTGAAATCCCAAATTTTAATAACCAAACTTAAAATGTAACTGTCAAGATGGCAGGGTAGGAGTAGGGTTGGGAGAAGGAATCTTGGAACACTGGTGGAGGGAAGTTGACACTGGGAGCAGAATCGGTGATCGAATATTGATTATCAAAAACCCAACTATGAATAAGTAACTCATGATGCTTGAATAAAATAAAATGGGGGAGGGGCTAGGCTGAGGAATTTCACACATTAAGACAAAAGAAAACACATCTGGAATTTCAAGGTTAAGACTACAGAAATCTGAGCCATTTGGGAAGCAGAACTGGCCTTTCCGGCCTTGGTTCCTGCAACTGGACTTGACTGCCAGGCCCAGTCAAGAGCCTCCTCTCTCCTGCCACAGAGACACCTGGGTTTGAACTCAGGTGCAACTGATGGGTCAGCCTCTTCTCCACCGTCTAGGTTGCTGATCAGGTAAGAGTCGTCATCATCCCCCAAGAGGAGGAGGGAGATTTGCAAAGAGGGTTTATTCTGAGACAATGACTTATGATTGCAATTTATCCAGTAAATTTCCCCAGAAGAAAAAAAATCCATTAGGTTGTTGTATGAATGGGACCAACAAGGCAAGAAGCCCTGAAAGAGTACCTCACAAGTTGCTGAGGAATATGAGCTACACACTCCAGAATGCGGGTCCCTAAATTAGGAGGTTATCCACTCAGAGCTGCCCTCAAGGGTTATACTTATCTAGTCTTTTCTGCAGAGCATCTCCCAGAGCCATTGGTGAGCAGGCAGAGGATATAAGAGTAGAGTCAGCAGGGTACAGAGAGTGTACCGAAGGTGGTCCCCGGAATTCCAGAGTCCGGGCTTGGTCCTCGCTGTCATGTGTCCCATCCTCCAGTTTCTCAGTCCCAAAATTAACATGCTGCCTTGTGCGGAATTAAGACACTTGGCTCCAAAATCCATCCACATCAAAGAAAATGAAGGAAGTTGATTAGTGTCATAGCACCACTATGACCACTTACCAAAGAACTCCGTGGGTTGCCAAGCCAAATGGGCTCTCTGCACAGTTGCCTCATCATTTCCTGAGTGATGTTGTTATGCAAATGCTCTCTGATTTAACAATGGCAGAAGCAAAGAGGTACCCAATTCAAATAGATGTGCCAGAGGGAACTTGGCTCTCTAGATTCCTCCCTGCATGCCGGGGACTGAGTTTCCTGCTGTTGGACTAACATGCACATTATGGAGTGGCAAATGTGGTTCTTGCCTGTCACTGACAGTTTGCCCATAGGAAGCCCACTGACCCCAGGAGTGAGGTGGGGTAATGTGGTGGAACAGAACTATTTCTCTCTCCCTGCCTGTCCCTCCTCCTCCCCCACCCCCACCTTGCCAAGCTTGCTGGCTCTCTGCAGTGGGGTTGTGGGAGGCCCAATGCTTTTCCTTGGCCAGACTCCCCTGATTGCTAATGGATTCTTCCCAGCGCCTACCCTAATTGTTTCTACAACAAACTGTTCTCTCATCACCCATTGTATCCAAGCTGTTAGTGATCTCCAACTGTGTTTGGAGATGCAGAGAGTGAAATACCTGACAAATTTCCAAAGACTCCTCAGTCTTAGTTAGGCAGTCTCCTGCTGCCCTCTCAACCAGGCAATGCTCACTTCCATTTGGATAATTTTTCTAACCAGAAGCATCTATCCCAGCCTGCCCCTAGCCCCACCCTGTCTACAAGGATCTTCTATTGTTTTCAGCCCTCATTGGGCTCCTCCCTTTATAAGCAGAGTAAATGAATGAATGATAAGGCAAAATAATACCAGATGAATAAATAATGAAATGAATACACTCACATCTAATCTACTCCATCCGCTGGCACTGTACAGTTGGTCTTTGGTACTTTTATATCACTTCCTTGATAATATCAGTAGCTGGAGGGAAAAGTATTATTTTTGTGTCTTTTATTTCTAGTCAGAAAACTAGGCCATGGGCTGCCTTTTTGACAATAGTTTGATGCAATGTGCTATTATGAACATAGAACTTGGACTTCGAAATCTTAATCCTCCCCCTGATATTTGTATAAACTTGTTACTATTTTAGGACCATGAAAGTGAGCCAGAGGGTACAAATTCTGTTTCTTCTGTGTGATCCGGAGGCCATGGCCAGGTATCTGAACAAATGGGAACAACTATTCCTAAGTCATGAGTTGTTTTAAAGACTTAATGATATGTCGTGTGTCAGGTGCTTAGCCCCTATCAAATAACTCTAAGTTTCTGTCCATAATCAAAGTGAGAATGTTCATCAAGATGCTCTATTAGAGAAGAAAATTAACAAGATAGCAGAACACTGTCTCTATATAAATTTCTCATTAAAAGAACTGCCAGGTCGAGAAGCACATGAAAGACACTCAATGTCACTGAAAATTAGGGATATAACAAAAGCACAATGATTAAGGATGGCTCTAAAAGGGACAAAATTCTGACTGAAGACTTGAAGACCCGTTAAGAGACATGATCCAGACACACACAAAAAATTCAAATGCCTTCTGATTCCACATTTTGTGTGTTACGCAAAAGAGTTCAGTTCATAGAGAATGTAAAATAGTCTGGACTAGGCTGGGGGCAGGTAGTATGGGGTGTCACTGCTCAGTGGGTGCCCATGGGAGAGGATGAAAGCTATCGCAAGCTGATGGTGGCATAATCGTGTTTGTTCGCTTCTAAAAGGGTTAACATGGTGAATTTTGTCAGATACAATTTTAGAGAAAAGAATTTAAGAAATGCAAACCAATTGGCATAAAACAAATTCAGGTTTCTTTGGGAATACTTTTTGCATAGTAAAGAACTAGCCCCCAAGCTCCTGAGGGGGCCAGAACTGAGGGTAAAGGTCAGCTGGCTGCCGGCTGTCACTGGGCTTTGTGTGGAAACTGTACAGGCTCAGCGGTCCAACCCTTTAATGCTGGTCCCCACGGCGGGAGTCCTTTTTCAGCAGGAACCACACACGTGCACATCATGAAGTCCAGCAGACCCTCTTGGAAATCAGCATGTCTTTGAAGGCTTTAGTGCCCCATTTTGCCTCTGCCAGAGATGACCTTCCGTGCAGGGCCAAAAGAAAAGTGATTTCTTTGATCGCCCATCTGACCCCAAACTGACCCCCTCTGCTTTTCAATTCATTTCAAATCATGCTGTTCTGGCCAAAGTGATTCCAGCTCTTAGCAAAGAATATTTCACATTTTTTTGCCTGGTTCTGGGCCTATTTCAGATCTGATCACTTGAACAGCAAGAGTCCTGGTCTCTGGCAGCAAGGAGGGAAGACAAGGGAAATATTCTCAGATGCCAGGGAATGTTAGGAGAGTGTGGGGGGAGTGGGGGGAGGGAGGAGGAGGGAAGGGGAGCAAGAATAGAAAGCTGCCCCTTGTTTGAACATGAACAGTGTTCTTTGGGGCCACATCTAAGGTGAAGGCTGCCAGGTTTAAGTGCAAGAGTAGGGACGGTCTGTTTCCTCTGGCCAGAACAGCATCTTTTCTGGAAGGGCAGCAGCATCAAACTGTCTGCAGCATGCTGACCGTGATGACTGCAGATCAACATGGTTGACTCCGTAACAAGGAAAAGGCATCCCTTCACATACCAGGGCCGACCTGGCATCAGCTGGTCAGCCGGCAGCTTGTTGTCATAGGAAAGGAGCTACTGTCTTCCATCAGTCCCTTCCATGACCAAGGATGGCTGGCCCAACTTCAGATATTGCAACCACATGAGGCAAAGTGGTTGCCTGGAAGAGTGCTCTCCGGAGCTCACCCGCCCCAGTCCACTCCCCTCACTGCCAATTCCTAGGCTGGGAGTCAACAACCCTTTTCTCTAAAGGGCCAACAGAGTAAACATTTCTCTTTCTTTTTAAATTTTAACTTTTTTTTTGAGTCACTATGAGATACAGAATTACAAAGCTGATCATGGTTGGGTTTCAGTCATAGAGTATTCTAACACTCCTCCCTCCACCAATGTGCATTTCCCAACATCAATGCCCTCAATTTCCCTCCCACCATCCTCCCCAAGCCTGTCTCCATGGCAGCATGGCAGACACTTTCCTTCTCTCTCTCTCTCTCTCTCTCTCTCTCTCTCTCTCTCTCTCTCTCTCTCTCTCTCTGTCTCTCTCTCTCTTATGAATATTTCTGAAGGACAGATGTTTGGTTCCAACTTCTCAACTCTTTAATAGAATGTAGAAATGGCCACCAGTCAAGCACTAATAAGGAGAATGGATGCATTCCAATAAAAGTTGTTTGTATGTGTGCTTTAAAAAAAAAAAAAAAGAAAGAAAACTGGTGTCAGGCTGGATTTGGACTATGCACCATAGTTTGCTCACCTGTTTCCATCAACAATCCCCAAAATTAAGTTTAGGACTCAATTGTCCATGAATTGTGTTACAGACTTGTTATTCATAATAACAACACTTTTAAGTAGCCTACTTCAATCTGTGACATCTAACAAAGCCAATTAAGAGGCCCCAATAGATATCATTGAACATTAAAGTCACTCAATAGGTAGGCACATGGGAAGAGGACAGAAAAAAGGGGTGCCAAAATAAATGAAGAACACAACTTCAAAATAATTTCTTGCATTTTAAGGGAAGATTAGAATAGACACTAAGGGAAGATTCAAAACTTGGTTAAATTGTGTTCAACTTACAAGTACAGCACAAAAATATTTACTTATAATAGGATACACTTATAATGTCCATAAAAGTCTATATTTTGCTTTTGATATTTGTAAACTATTTTCCCATATCCTTCACAGGGTAATGCATGCACATGATAGATTTACAAACACACACACACACACACACACACAAATACTTCCCAATGTCTGGAACCACAGGAATCTCCACACTAAGGAAACACAAAGTTTGTTTATTTGTTTTAGGGCCACACCTAGTGGTGCTCAGGGCTTACTCCTGGCTTTGTGCTCAGGGATCACTTTTGCTCTGGAAGGTTCTGGGGGACTATATAGGTTGCCAGAAATCAAACCCATTCAGCCAGATAGATGCAAGGCAAATGCCCTGCCCACTATGCTATTGCTCCAACCCCCACAGAGAATCTTTTAAGTGGTCTATTGTCCTGAACTGAGCCTTTGTCCATCATCGTAGATGACACTTATCTGAGCTTCAAACTGCTGCCTCCTGCTGGGTATGGCCGTAGTCTTTATGAATACCCAGAGATTCCCCTGTGAAAATCATGGCTATCCATGTGGGTCATGAGAACTCACACCAGTTGAGCACAAGAGGCAGTCACATCTACCAACTCAGCACCACTCAATCAGACTGGTTTCCAAAAAGTGTTTCTATAAAGTCAGAATACATATGAGGTTAGACAATTCCTGTGGCTCATACAGATGCAATGAACAGTTGTTTCTGCCCATATTGCCTGGCTTGTACAGTCAAGAGGACAATATCAACCTTCATCCTTATATTCGCTGAGTCCCTCTAGGGTGCCAGGCACCATGATAAGCACTTTAACATGAATGATTTCATTGAGTATTTACACCATTCCACGAGAAGGGCACTTTTATTCCCATTTCACAGAGATGCAAACATGGTCATCGAGGTTAGTAACTTAGCCACAGCTGCACAGGAAGGAAGGACAGAGAACAGACAGATGCCCGTGAGAACACGCCCTTGTGTCCTTTTCAACCTTGTTCTTGAGTGCATGCAGCTTCTGAAGGCAGAATTTCTGTGCAACTCTTTGGTCCAAGGCCTTTGCACTCACCAGACTGGCCACTCTGCCTGCGGCCAGTTGGGCTTGCTTTGCCTCTGCCCTGCAGATACCTGTCCAGGCCAGAGGAGACCCGGAGAATGAATTGCTGGAGTTAAGCCCTGCCTCTATTCCCCAAACTCTGAGATGCTGACTACTCACTTGAATTTTCATATTTAGCCCTTAAGGCAAATACAGCTGGTAACAGGGCGGGAATGTGCAAGGCTCCAGCCGCTGTTGAATGAGTTGAAGGTTCCTAGGTGCTGGGCACTTGCTTCTTGCACAGTTGAAGGATGGGAGGAGTGGTGACCCAGACAATAAAGGCATGGGGGGTGGGATAGCAAATGGAAGCTTGTGGGTCACAGTTGCTATGTGAAATATCAGCCAGGGGCTGAGCAACTAAGTCCCAGAATGCCCCTTAAGGAATGCTAAGGTACCAGAGAGTTAGGGGCATCCCTCAGCAAACACCATATAGCCCTTCAACACCTGTTTTTTTTTTTTCTCTCTCTCTCCTTTCTCTCTCTCTCTCTCTGTGTGTTAGTTTGTTAAATGTTAACAAACTAACAAATGTCTCTCTCTCTCTCTGTGTTAGTTTGTTAATGTTACCACATGGGATATGGGCATTGGTGAAGGGACGGGTGTTCGAGCATTGTATAACTGAGACATAAGCCTGAGAACTTTGTAACTTTCCACATGGTGATTCAATAAAATAAATAATTTTTTAAAAATGTTATCACAAATAAGCAGCACTCACTCCAGAGCTTCTGGGAACACATCTTACCTGCTCTGACACCATAGAACCTGAGATTAGAAAGCAAACTTTTCATTGGGGTAACACTGTGAGGACTGATGACTAAGCCAATGGAGAAAGCAACCAGGGTCTGAGAAAGGACATAGCACAGAGCTTGAAATGTTTCCCAGTAAAACAATGGAAAGGTCAACAATTTCAGAGCAACTTAATTTCTATTGCATTTTAATAGCATATATAGTAGACACAAAAATGTTATTTATAGAACAAGTCTAACATTTTGCTTTCTAGTTACTCTAATAGATCAAATGGAACATGTAGTATGATTTTTACTTTTTTTTTTCACCATACTCTGTAATCAAGCTTTCACATTACAGATCTGTGTAGTTATTGTTTTCCACCTACTCAAAACAGACATGCATATGGGGCTGGAGTGATAGCACAGCAGGTAGGGCGTTTGCCTTGCATGCGGCTGACCCGGGTTCGATTCCCAGCATCCCATATGGTCCCCTGAGCACAGCCAGGGTTAATTCCTGAGTGCAGAACCAGGAGTGACCCCTGTGCATCGCTGGGTTAAAGGAGAAAAAAACTGCTCTTTCCCCTCCTGACCAAAGGCAAGTGGAGTCCTTTAGGGACCCCATCCTTGGGCAGTCTCCCATTCAGTCTTTGACCTGCCGGTGACTGAAAGGTCAAGGCTGCCATTCTTAAGACTGTGAGGCAGTATCAATGTGGACACGTGGGAATCCTTTTAGAAAGGACACTTGGAGTCTCGGTGATGAAGGGCAGTTTTTTAATCCACTCACAGCTTCTGCCTCTCTTCCCACACAAACCAACCCCAATCCCACCATGCAAGACCAGATAGGAGCTGGGAGAAGCAGAGACACACCAGCTCTGTCTGGGCTGCAGGGTCTGCGGGACTGGTTGTTCATGGAGACAATAGCTCCTCTGGCAGGTGATTCTACTTGTTGGATGTCTCTTCCTCCTCCTCCCCCTCCCCCTCCCCCTCCTCCTCCTCATTCTCCTCCTCCTCTTCCTCCCCCATACCCCCCTCCTGATCCTCTCTCTCCTCCCCTTCTCTTCTAAAATTGATTGATGTGATTATAATCACATTTTGTTTTCTGCTGCTAGGAGCATTGCAAATGCAGACCCTGACATCTCAGCAAGGGCTTCAAGCTTGTCAAACTCAACCACCTGGAAGAGAGAAGAAATGTCAGAAAATACCCACCCACCACTGATCCAGCAGCACCAAGACCTCCAGGGAAGGAGACACCAACCACTCACTGCACCTTCCTGTTCTCCAGGACCAGGTGAGGTCGCAGTTAAGGATTCCACAGTGGTCAACGGTCAACACTGCAGCTTCTGAAGGCATCGTTGACCACGTTATTATGAACCAGGGCATCTGTCTTGGAATCCATGGATGTGGTGGGTTTGTCAAGGATGATGATCTGTCAAGGAAGCAACATTGTAAGGAACTCTGAGCGAAAGATGTACCCAAAGGGAAGTTTGCAAGTTAAGAGTCAAAAAATTAATGTCACAGCACATTCATCTCCCTCAGAGGAGCAAGATGGTGCAATCTTTACTTCTCCTTTTGAGCATTTCATTATAACCCCACCAGCTTGTAGGAAAAAATACCCGCAGGCTTTACATACTGCATAACATGAAACAACTCTTGTACTCATTTCTTGTTGCTTCAATAGCAAATTAGTGCAAACCTAAGAGACTTGACACAGCACAAATTTATTATCTTACTGTTCTGGAAGCCAGAAGTCCTAAAGTATAGCTTATTGTTGGAGCTGTCTTCTGCTTGCAGTCTGGAAGAAAGAAACTTTTCCTGGCTCTTCCAGTTCCTAGAAAAGGTCCCCTGCATTCCTTGGCTCATGGTCCCTTACTTAAGCCTTTCTAAGCTCTCCTTTTATTATCCCATCTTCCATCTTTCTGGCTCGCTATTCACCCTCTTCTAGAGAACTGTATGATTCCATGGACTCATCCAGAGAATCAGGATAATCTCCCCATATCAAGATCATCCATTTAATCACATCTCAAAGCACCTCTTACACCTAGGTAACATATTTACAAGTTTTAGGTATCAGGACAAGGACATCTATGGAAGGATCTTGCTTATCACATTTCTGAGGCTTGAGCTCTGCCCTTTATCTGCAGTGACTTACTTTCCCGAAGCCTCATTTCCTTGTCTATAACAAGGAGTCAGTACTTTAAGAGTTCAAAATACAAGGCTAACAACTTACCAGCACAGGGGCTGGAGCAATAGCACAGAGGGTAGGGCGTTTGCCCTGCACGCGACCCACCTGGGTTCGATTCCCAGCATCCCATATGGTTCCCCGAGCATCACCAGGAGTAATTCCTGAATGCATGAGCCAGGAGTAACCCCTGTGCATTGCCAGGTATGACCCAAAAAGCAAAACACAAAACAAAACAAAAAAACCTTACCAGTTCAGAGTACCACAACAGTTGCACAGTGTTTGCTGACTCTTTTTCTTAGATTAGGCCATTAGGGTAGTCTAGAGAACAGAACAAAGGCAATGTACCACACTTGGATGGGGATTAAGAGAATGGGCTTTGTAAAGCAACAGCCATCCCTTCTTTAAAATCAGGATGCAAAGATGGCAAAGTTACTAAAACATGGGGAGGAATGATCTAGTTTTCATGTCTTAGCTTTCTGATGGCCCTCTCTCATGATGTATTGTGTATCAGGCCTCAGAAGTGTTCAGAGACAAAAGGGTAAAAGTTGAGAGGCAAATTTTTCAAACTCGAGCTCCTCAGGACTGGAGCTATCCAAGCATCACCTCCCTGGGGGTGACTCTTGGGAGGCAGGTGCTATTGTTGCAAATGGCAGTTATTTTTCAATTTTTATCCCTCACAACTTTGTCTTAGGAAATAGTGATCATTTTTTAAATGGCTCAATTGCTCTTCCCTTTTGAAAGACGAATGCACAGCTAGCTCTACCTCCCGGACCGAGTAGCGCTGCGGGAAATGTCCAAAATTTGACCAATCCATTTTCTGTGCTATTTCCTTACTTTTGAATTTTGGAGAACTGCTTGGGCCATACAAAGCAACTGACGTTCCCCTACTGAGAAGTTTTCTCCACTTTTTTTGTCACTTCTGCCTGTAATTGTTCTGGGAGTTTCATTTTCTATAAAATGTAGAAAATGCCACATTTATGCTGATGATCTGTAAAATTGTCCTGCATTATCTCTATTGATTGCCCCCTTCCCTTGCATTCATCAGCAGGCTTTATTTTACTGTGGAAGAAGAAAGGACAAAACAACAATCATTTCAATATTGCAAACAGTCACCAGGAAAAGACCAGGGAGTAGGCGGGCATTGATCATTTAAAATCACAGTAGGAAATCATGGAGCCCTGTTGACATCTCACCAAAAGAGTACAAATGATGCACAGATGGCTCCAGAGAAATATAAACAATTATAAACAGTGTCCAGGGTCCTATTTTCACAAGCAACATAGAAATGGGATGGGAGAGTTTTCTGGCCATCAAGGAATACTAAGACTGGGTCTGATTTAGCTGGCAAGACAAGTAAAACTGGCTGTGGAGATATTCATTTTGGCATTGGTACTAAGTCCTGGGGGGACCGGGAATTCGCAGACCCCTCCATCTGTTCTAAGTATCAGACTTGGAGTCAAGTCTGTAGTTGCTACTCAGACCTATTCACTCAGCTGAACAAATTACTTCCCAAGTCTTAATTTCTGTATCTTTAAAAGAGGAAGTGGGAGTAGACACCTCCTAGGATTGAGGGGAAGACTATGTGAGATAAGCATGTAGAACTTTTGCCTCGATCGTGGCAGCGACCTGCTAAACATTGGCTATTGCTACTCTCAGAAAAAAAGAGTAGGGCTGGAGCGATAGCACAGTGGGTAGGGGGTTTGCCTTGCATACAGCCTACCAAGGTTGAATTCCCAGCATCCCATATGGTCCCCCCCACTCCCCAGCACCACCAGGAGTAATTCCTGAGTGCATGAGCCAGGAGTAACCCCTGTGCATCACCGGGTGTGACCCAAAAAGAAAAAAAAGAAAGAAAGAAAATAAGAGTACATGAAGATTCCCTTCTCCTGATGTGTGTGGTGCCCACAAGTAAACCTGGACAAGGTGCTGGAGTTTGAACCCAGGCCATATATCTGGAGCTCTGATTCTGGGATGTGGAGCCCTCCCAGACAGCCCCAGAGAGCTACTGTGTCTTTTATGAAGGACCTCTCCAGGAACTGCCAAAGCTTCTTATCGGCGAGACTCTCAAAGTGATTCAAGTTGTGCCTGCAATGAAGGAAAGGAGAGATAGCTGAATTTCTGAGGATAGGAAGATGGGACACAGAAGGGGGACAGGAGCGGGAGGGGGGGTGTGGAGCATGGCAGATGGCAAGGAGGGAGTTATATGGTTAGCCCAAGACTCTAATATCAGTGCTCAGCCCAAGATGATGTTACCATCTTCACCCACAGCTCTGTGATGGAACAGAGACCAACACTGTGGGCAGAGCAACAGAAAACCCTGCTGAGAGATAACACTGAGTTAGGAGTTCAGAAAGGCATGTTTGGGCCTCTCTGGGGCCATGTTTAGCAGAGTGGACTGGATCTTGTTCAAGTTTCTGGCAGAGAGGGAGCATTAAATCTGCCACTGCATTCACTGTACCTGTAAAATAAGAAGCACAGTTGCAGTTCTTGGTGCATCACAGAAGGTGAGTGTCTTTGTGCTGGTTCTGGGTAAAAGTCCAATGTTTGAGACACAGAATATGTTTTTCATACAACTTGTCTGAGTGTGATGGGGAAAACTCCCTTCTTATTTGACAAGCTGTCATTACGCTGATCTAACTAGAAAATTGGATTTATCCTTGGACCTGGTCATCAGATTTTGTTTCCTGCAGAAATTGCAGCCCACCTCACTAAACTATGAACAGACGTCTTCAAAACTGATGCATAACCCAGCTGGCTATGTGTGTAGAATAAGTACTTATTTTATTGTGCAGTAAAGATTTTGGAGAGAGTATCCATTGCCAAATTTGGTGGGATGCCAGGACATAGGCTTAAACCGGGGCTCTTCAGTGTCAACAGATTTAGCTCATCCCCCTTTCTGTCAGTATCTTGCTCATTAGTAATGCAGTTCATAAAATACAAGCAATACACAGGACCCAAGAAGTAGTGGTGTCCAAGGCTTCACTTGGGATCAAATACAGACAGCACCGGTGAGGTCTCCAGAGCCTACCTTCCTCACCCAGAGCAGCCCCAGGCCAGCATACCACAAACACATCACAGGGTCCTAGTCAGTCTGCATACACTACCCAAAAATAGGGATGCACAATGATCAGAATAGCTACTTTATTGTATCTGAAGTGAGTAGCTAGGCGGTCACACCAGGGACTGCCCCCAGAACCGTGTAATCCCACCAATGGCCTACCAGAGACTAAAACCAAGCTCCCGGAAGAGAGCTTCACAGATAGTCTCTTGCCCGAGCACCTAGCTGTCTTCCCTGGGGTCCCTCAGAGTGGGTGGGCTCCAGCTTCCCTCCCCACCCTCAGCAGCGCTCCTGCAGCTGAAGACCCTCGGGGCCTAGCCACAGCCATGCTCAAGGCCCCTCTCCACATGTTCAGACAAGCCTCACGCATGAAGGTACCAGCAGAGGAACCCAGGTGTATGGGAGAACCCTGTGGGAGAACCTGGCAAGCTACAGAGAGTTTCCTGCCCACATGGGAGAGCCTCACAAACTCCCCATGGTGTATTCATATGCTAAAACCAGTACCAATGTTGGGTCTCATTCCCCTGACCCTGAAAGAGCCTCCAATGCAGCATCATTGGGAAGGATGAGTAAAGAGAGGCTTCTAAAATCTCAGGGCTAGGATGAATGGAGACGTTACTGAGACCACTCCAGAAATTTGACAATCAACAGGTTGATGATGATGATGATGATGATGATTGTATCTGAAAATGGGATAAAGTCCCAGGGATCACAGTTAGCTTGTTCTGAGGCCTTCCAAACTAATAGTACATGGAGTCAGAATGCTAGTACAGTGGATAAGGTCAAATCAGGTTCAATCCCCAGCATCTCTCATATGGTCCTCTATGCACCATCACCAGTAGTTCCTGAGTGCAGAGCCAAGAACAACCCCTAAGCATCACCAGGTATGGCCCCAAAATTGAAAAAGAAAAAGAATTAAAATAATTTCAAATAGTGCTGATAACCACCTCATTAAGGAAAATGGTGTCACAGGCTGGATCCACCGGATGAAACAAAGCCATTCCTAGCAATGACTTCCCTGGGAACAATGCAAGCAAGAACAGCAAATCAAATATCAGTTTGCACTTCTCTCATATTCCAGCATCTAGGGAAATTCTTAGGCAAAGACAATGGTTCTGTGCCAGCAACTGGGCAGATTAGATGTCCTCCTAGGGTAGTGCTGCCCTTACGTAGTTAACCTGCCCGCCTCTACGGGGGCAGCTACCACATCTCTGACTCATCCTCTGGGCCTTGTTGCACCAGAATGATTCCATTTAAATTAATTCGTAAATGAATGTGTCTGTTCCGACTTCACAATGCCCATTCAACCTGAAATCCCAATTTACAGTAACAAGATTTGAGGTGGGGGGTAGGAGATCAGCCAGTCTGCCACACATAAATATCACTCTCTGGTGTGGCTTAACCAGCACACCCAAAGGAAATACAAAGAAAAACAAACTTAAGGATCCAAAAACACAGACTGTCCTCACTAGACCCTGTTTTTACAACGATCCAAACCATTTCTTCACCTTGGATTTGCAAGTTCAGTACATGAAGAACAAAGGAAGTGCTATCTTTGTATGTCAACCAAGAGTCTCTGTCATTTCCCCATGGCTGAGCCAGCAGGGGGGACAGCTCCCTACTTTGAAGGGGTGAATACATTGAGTAACATAGGTTTGGAAAGCAAAAACAATGGTGCACTAAATTATAGGTTCCTAGTCACTCGTGTTTCTACTCATTTCATTTATGCATCCATTCATTCACACAGTTCTAGGCACAGGTACTAATGATGGTGTGGAATGCAAACCAATTAAGCCCCTGTACTCAAGAAACTCGTATGATGGTGAGATATCCAGGCAACAATAAACTAGAAATCAGAAGTGAAGGCAACAAAGCAGAGTATAGAACATTGTTGGGGAGAGGAAATGGACAGTGGATGTAGGGAGGGGGTTGAAGTAACTGAAGTTTTGAGAGGGGCATTTATCAGGATGAGACATTTGAGTTGAGATCTGTAATGCTGAGAAGGTGCCAGCAACAAAAATATTTGATCACAGAACCTCCCGGGAGAGCAGACAGCTAATGCAAAGGCCCCAGGTCCACACACACTACTGCACGTGGAAGAATAAAAAAAGCTTGTGGCTAGAGTTTGTGAAAAGAGGAACGGACCACTCTTAGGGAATGCTCATAAGGGAACTCGCTAAGGAACAGCATGTGGTCTGGGTGTCCAGCAGCAGGCCTTGAAGCTGTTTGACAAACTCAGATGAAACCCTGACATTTGTGGAATTCAATTAGACACAATTCTAATAGCAGCAGGAGTCCTTGCGGAGCTAGAAGCAGAGATGTCAAGAATGCAGGTTATCAAGTTCTTTAGCGTTGCATGTAAGTTTCCTATGAGCCCAAGACAAATAAAACTCAAATGAATGAAGAGGGAGAGAGACATGGCGACATTACACAACCAGCCCCATGCTCTGAAGTAAGGAAGCCTGATACCTCGAGAAAGAGGGAACCCTGTTAGGATGGCTGGTAGAGTTGAATCTCTGATTCATAAGCAACCACTGAGAAAAATCACTGCATTCTTAAATGCTGAGCTTGCCCACATGCCTGGCTGTCTTCCTTGGGGCCCCTCGGAGGGGATGGGCTCCAGCTTCCCTCCCCACCCCGAGCAGAGCTCCCAGCAACCGAAGACCACCGGAACCTAGCTACAGCCATGCCGAGGCCCCTCTCCACACGTTCGGACAGGACTCACGCATGAAGGTACCAACAGAGGAACCCAGGTGTGTGTAATTCCATCAACGGCCAATATCCAGAGACTTAAAAGCAAGCTCCCAGAAGTGCAAGGCTGAAATTGAACTTGAAGATACCTTGTAGCCTACTTCTCCCTCTGGGAGAAACTGGCAAGCTTCTGAGTTTCCTGCCCACATGGGACAGCCTTGCAAGCTTCCCATGGTGTATTCATATGCTAAATCCAGTAACAAGCTGGATGCTTTGTTAGCTTGACCCTGGAAGAGCCTCCAGTGCGACATCATTGGGAGGGCCAAGTCGAGAGAGACTTTTAAGATCTCAGGGAAAGGACGAATGAAGAGGTTACTGAGCCCGCTCAACGATTAACAGGGATTTCGTGATTCGTGATTCTTGAATGCTGAGCATTTTAAATTCCAATAGGATTAAAAAAAGTTTTTGAAAAGAAAAATCATAACAGAAACATTTTCAGTTTAAAGTATCAACCTATTGTGGGGCTGGAGAGATAGTTCAGTAAGACATTTGCCTTGCAAATGCCTACACAGTCTCAATTCCAAGCACGTCCATGGTCCCTGAGCCCCACCAGAATTGGTTCCTGAGCACAGAGCCAGGAGTAATCCTTAAGCACTGACAGGTGTGGCACCCCAAACAAACAAATAAATAAATCTATCTGTTTGGTTCTTTAAATAGTCACAATATTATATGTAACATTTGGGATTGTGTTTCCAAATTAAAATGTATACTTGAATAATTAACTTAAACACGACTTTAGGTTAAAAGTTTACTATCTATATGGACATTGTTATGCAAACTTAAAGCTCATTGCATGTATAATTTCAATTTATCAGATTTATATAAGCATTGGAAAGCTAACTAAATCAGATCATAAACGTACTTAAAAGGGTAGTGGAATGTATTAAATTTCAGACTGTGGTTTAAAATGTTTTAAAGTGTTTAATTAAGTTTGTAAATGGGTCCACACATTATTCAAAGCCCTTAAAAGTGATTGCTGGAATTGCTAGAGTTCTTTTCAAAGAATAGCAAGATTTGTAAATTGGGCATAAAAGCTTTTAAAGAAGAGTTTGAGTGACATATTTTCATTGATAATTTGAGTCAACCAAATATTAATTTTTAGAACCTGAAGTAAGCCACCAAATTCTCTTTTCTACATACATAACTTTCCCTGAAGGATTTTTCTTCTGAAAAGAAACACACACACACAATTCTCTCACTCCACTTTATATTATAGGACTTTATACTTTATACTTAGGACTTTATACTATATGCATGCATATTAAGAAGCAATCAACAGGGCAAACACCTTTCCTGACCTTGCTCACGCTACATTTCTTACCAAAATATACACCCCGAGCAGTTCCATCAAATTGAACTTGGCCTGGATCTCTGCCCCAGTATGCACACATACCTTAACTGTGGGAAGGAACAAGCAGCCACAGGTAGAATCCATTCTCCTGGGGGTAGATCCTTCTGCTGCCTACAGGGTCCCCTCTCCTGCCTTACTCACAGCCATCAAGTAAAGATACTCCTGTTCGGGGCTGTTTTGCCTTTAAACACTTCCTTTGTGTTTAGAAACAAATGGTAATTACATTCTTTTCTTGGCACTCCAGATGGTGAGAATCATCCCACCACCTTGCCACTGGATCTTACGATTCTTGCTTCTTGGAGCTAGCGATTGGAATTCTTCTGCTTGCAGAAAGGCGGGGTGTTGTCTCCCACAGTCACTGGGTGGGGTCCTGAGCCCCCACACTCTTGCCCACTCTGTCCCACCTTCATCTAAGAAGCCGGAGAAATCCAGCCACAGAGGGATCATCAGAGGTGGAAGAGAGCAGAAACACGTGCCGTCCTGCTTGCTTCTGATTCATCCAGCCCCAGATCCTTAGGTCACCACTGCAGGCCAGTGGCCCCAGAAGGCAACCCTGAAGTTTTAGTACAAGTAGAGTATTAAGGAAGGCTGAATAGAGTGTTTCCCAAAAGATGTTCTCACCTAAATCATGGACACCCCCTTATTTGGAAAAAAAAAAGTCTTTGTGGATATCATGATCTTGCAACTATCCTAGATTACCCGGGTGAGGAGTCCTAAGGCCAAGGAGCAGTGCCCTTAGGAGACATGGGGAAGAGAGGACAAGAGGAGAAGAGATGAGGAGGTGGGATCCAGTTTGAGCCAAGGGCATTGCAGGCGGAGAATTTCCAAGGAATGCCAACAGCCACCCAAAAAGGGGAGAGAGGAGGCACGGTCTCCCTTACGCCATCAGCGGGTGCCACCGCCTTGGTTCTACATGCCTCACCTCCAAAACTATAGCATCAAATTCTCTGGTGTATGGTCACTAGCTGTAGTGATTCGTCACATGGCCTCAGGAAACAAGTCCAGCACTTTCCAGAAAGGACAGGCGAGACTGGGAAAAGAGAGACCCGGGAGGGAAGAGGGGTTCAGGAGGTTCCAGTGTGTGTGCTGGGAGGCAGGAGTATCTCCTGAGTCACAAGAAAAGGAGGCCACCACTCCCTCCGGTCAACGCAGGGCTTCCCTGGAGGCACTCTGGGCCAGTAAGCCTTGCACAGGGCATGCATGCAGGAAACAGGAAGGCCCCTGTCATGCCCTAGGAGGGTGGGCTGTCCACAGGGCTCCCTGAGGAGGCCTCAGAGAGGCCAGGTGGATCTCAGGCAGGAATTTTATTTTTTAAGATTTTTAAAAAATTAAATCACTGTGAGATAGACCTTTACAAAGCTGTTCAAGATTAGGTTTCAGTCACACAGTATTCCAACACCTCCACCAGTGTACATTTCCCAGACCTGTGTCCCCAGGTTCCTTCCCATCACCCCCATCACACCCCCAGCCTGCCTCTATGGCAGGCACTTTTCTTTTCTCTCTCTCTCTCTCTCTCTCTCTCTCTCTCTCTCTCTCTCTCTCTCTCTCTCTCTCTCTTTCTCTCTCTCTTTCTCTCTCTTTTTCTCTCTTCTCTCTCTTTCTCTCTCCTCTCTCTCTTTCTCTCTCTTCTCTCTCTTTCTTTCTCTTCTCTCTCTCTCCCCCTCCTTCCTTCACTCTCTCTCTCCTTTTGCAATACAGATACTGAAAGGTTATCAGGTATATCCCTTTACCTGCTTTCCTACTTTTAACACTTAGATCTTGTCTAGCATGAGCATTTCCAGCTATTATAGCCACAGTGATCCCTTCTCTATCTGACCTACCCTCTGCCCCCGCCCCCCACGCACACACTTGTGGTGGATTCCAACCATTCACCAGTCCTCCTGGTCTCGGGCAGCAACGGGCAGCAATTCTTTCACTCGGTAAGCAGTTGATTTGGGCCAAGCACTGAGGGGGCGGGGCTGGATTCCCAGTGGTAACTGTGATAGACACGATCCTTGCTATATTCTAGTGGGCTGGCAGGAGGAGACACAGGCAATTTCAAGGACTGATAAGACTGTCAAGAGGGTGATTTGAATGACTGGCTGGGGGTGGGAGTTAAATAGGGCATTAAGGAAGGCTGTGTGCGCCAAGGCATTCATTCTAAGAAGTCTGCCAGGCTGACTCCGGGTAAGGAAGCTCTGGGGACCAGCAAGCATACCGACCTGGAGGGGGGCAGAGCAGAGTGTCCCAAGCTGGTGAGTGAGGTGGAGGGTGTGCTACAGAGACCCCCCACAGGATGCCTCCCTGCTCAACTCCAGTCTGGGCTCCTGATTCATTTGAGAGCAGCGGCTCTCCCTGGGGTGGTTAGACCTAACAACAGACATCGGGCAATGTCTGGAGCCATCCTGAGTTGGCATGATCTTGGGGAAGGGGAGAGCTAGTGGCCTCCCTTGGGAGGATGTTAAGAGTCTGCAATGCACCAGACAGCCCAGGTGCTGAGCACATTGCCTCAAAACTCCCTTCCTTGTAACCCCCTGCCCATGACTGACAAAACTCTTATTTTTTTGCTGTTTGTTGTTGTTATTGCTATTGTCATTGGGCCACATCCGCCAGACTCAAGGTGCTATACCAACTTGGTGCTCAGGAGGCCACGCAGGCCAATCAAACCCACATGCCAAGCACATACATGTTCCAGCCCTTGGAGCCCTCTCCTGGCCAGTCCTGTTATTCTACCCCTTGCTACCAGATTTCCTATGGTTCTGATCCAGATTGTTCTCTGCTGAACTCAGGAGCACTAGCACTGTTCCCACTCATGCAGGTCGTCAGTGATGCCTAGTGAACGAGTGAGTGAATCCTGGCCTCGGGCTGGGCGTGTACATATTTCTTCTGATCCAAGGCTTTCAACTCCTCAAGCCACACACCCCCAGCCCCCCAGTAGGGGTTTAACTTCTGCCATGGGCACACTGCTAGCCCTGAGAAGTGCTGATTCTCCATGATGTTATGTGCTGCTACTTTGCATTCACTGTCTGCTCCGTGGAACAGCACACTCACTTCTTATCCATCTCTGTTTCCAAAGGACACACTGTGATTTGGATTCTGCTTGGACTCAGTTAAGCCACAGTCAGCCGGAGAGGAAGTATCTCCCCGGAGTTAAGTGTGTGCAGAAGCTTCCCCAACCTTCCAAGAGTGCTTGAAAATATCCTGGTAATCAATCATCTCATTGAAAGTGGATGATATCCCCGCCCCTTCCCATTTCCCGCCCACCCCCCCAATAAAGCATAGCATCCAGTTGGAGAAATCAATCTTTCGTGGACAATTTTTTAAAAATCTGTTCAAAATAATCTGCTTCATATTTTACTAGACAGCAGCAAAAAACACATTCATCAGGAAGGTAAGTGATCACCTAAGTAAAATTCACTTCTGCCACTTTGGAAGGAATTTTTTTTTGAAGCGGGCCTTACTTCTGGCTCTGTGCTCAGGGAACACTCCTGGAGGTGCTCTGGGAACCACATACAGTGCCAGGGATGAGACCAGGGTTGCTTGCATGTAAGATAAGTGCCTTAATCTCTGAACTAACTCTGCAGTGGAATCTCCCCCACTTTAGAGTACTGAGGATACATTTTTTCCCACCTCTTTACCAAGATGCCATAACTATACCAAAATTAAAAGCACAAAAAAGTAAATATATGTGTATATATATCAGAAATACGTTTACAAGAAAAACAGAATAGATCTTTAATTACAACTGACAAAAAATGAGAAAGTTTAAGATTTCTGAAAGATGGAGAGAGGATAAAGGCCTTTTGGTAAAATAGAGGCAGGACCTGCTTTGGGGGCATCCAGAACCTCAGTCTAGAAGAATCCAGGGAGACTCCATGCATAAGAAATCCCCATAAAGAGGGTTGTTCATTGGGAATCTCTCCATGGAAAACTACTCCTTCTAGGCATATTTGCTCCTAACCAGGGTAGCTAAGTATTTAATTGTTAGGTGAACACATGCGGGGTTTTTCCTAAAGAAATGATGTAAATTGCTTGGGGACAGATGGAACTCCCAAAATAGTACCCTAGATAAATCCCCTTTAAATCTAGTGTTCAAATGCCTGGTGGCCAACTCCTTGGCTGCTCTTCCCAAGTGAAACCAGCCTGTGGAAAAAACCCATCTCCCTACCCACCCATCATTACAGAAGAGACCTAACAAAGCATACACAAAGGCAAAGTAAATCACAGAAACCCTACTCAGACCCTAACCTTTTATAGAATTGGCCAAGAGACATATGAACCAAGGCCAGAAGCATAGGATAGCGAGAACCAGATAAACAAAAAGAAAAACTGCTCCTGGGCTGGGGTAATGGTACAGCAGGTAGGGAGTTTGCCTTGCATGCAGCTGACCTGGGTTTGATCCCTGGCATCCCACATGGTTCTATGAACACCTTCCTAATACTTGATTCCTAAGTATTAGGAATTCCTAAGTGATTCCAGGAGTAACCCCTGAGCATTTCCAGATGTGACCCAAAGAGAAGAAAGAAAGAAAGAAAGAAAGAAAGAAAGAAAGAAAGAAAGAAAGAAAGAAAGAAAGAAAGAAAGAAAGAAAGAAAGAAGAAGGAAGAAAGAAAGAAAGAAAGAAAGAAAGAAAGAAAGAAAGAAAGAAAGAAAGAAAGAAAGAAAGAAAGAAAGAAAGAAAGAAAGAAAGAAAGAAAGAAAGAAAGAAAGAAAGAAAGAAAGAAAGAAAGAAAGAGGAAGGAAGAAAGAGAGAAGGAAAGAAAGAAAGAAAGAAAGAAAGAAAGAAAGAAAGAAAGAAAGAAAGAAAGAAGAGAGAGAGAGAGAGAGAGAGAGAGAGGGAGGGAGGGAGGGAGGGAGGGAGGGAGGGAGGGAGGGAGGGAGGAAGGAAGGAAGGAAGGAAGGAAGGAAGGAAGGAAGGAAGGAAGGAAGGAAGGAAGGAAGGAAGGAAGGAAGGAAGGAAGGAAGGAAGGAAAAGGAAAATTGATCAAATTGATCCTGGGGAGAAAAAGATATCTGCCAAAGAAAAGGGGAGAGCTTAAAATGTAGTGGGGTATAACCTCTAGTCAATATCCACAGCAAGATTAAAAAGTGTATTGCATATATTAAACAAAATAGTTCTCTTAAAAAGCCAGAGACTAAGGAAGTGCTTGGAGAAACTAAGTCATGGATATATGTATATGTATATATATATATATATATATATATGTGTGTGTGTGTGTGTGTGTGTGTGTGTGTGTGTGTGTGTGTTTCCTTTCTTTTATCTCAAAATTTTCATTGCTCTTGCCTTTCTCTTATTTTTAATCTGGAAATTTTCTTTAGCTTGTCATTTAGCCTGCCTTTTGATATTTTATATTATATATATGCAGCACTGTAGCAGCACTGTCGTCTGTTGTACATCAGTTTGCTCAAGTAGGCCACCAGTAACATTGTGATACTTGTTATAAACATGGAGATATGGATATATAGACATATATATACATATATATATGGACTGGAGCGATAGCACAGTGGGTTGGGTGTTTACCTTGCATGCGGCTGACCCAGGTTTGACTCCTTCATCCCTCTTGGAGAGCCTGGCAAGCTACCAAGAGTATCTTGCCTGCACAGCAGAGCCTGGAAAGCTACCCGTGGCGTATTCAATTTGCCAAAAACAGTAACAACAAGTCTCACAATGGACATGTTACTGGTGGCCCACGTGAGCAAATTGATGAACAAGGAACGACAGTCTGCTACAGTGCTGCATATATATAATATAAAATATCAAAAGGCAGGCTAAATGACAAGCTAAAGAAAATTTCCAGACTAAAAATAAGAGAAAGGCAAGAGCAATGAAAATTTTGAGATAAAAGAAAGGAAACACGGAAGATTGAGGCAAAGAATATGTTATGAGTCATAGAAAGAGAAAATAGAGGGAAGAGGGTGAGGAAAAATTGTCATGAGGTTAAAAAAGGAAAAAGTATAAATTTTCCACGCTTAAGACAGAATTGACTGGTATAAAAGAACCCACATTCTTGAATAAAATTAATGAAATAAAGACTCACACTCAAACATATTGCCTTGGTATTTCCAGCCCCAAGAATATGGGCTGTGGCAGCAAAGCTACCAGAGAAAATCCTGAGCCATTTGCCAAAGTGCAAGCTTCAAATTAAGCTGAGCTTCTGAAAAATGTCTGCATTTAAATTCTTGTTCTCATGTAGAAGAAGAGGTGTATGAACCTGAGCCAGATTTTCTGGGCCTCAGTCTTCTAATGAACTGCAGATTATAACAGTACCTATCTTGGGGATGCTGTGAAAATAAATAAATTAATTGATGCAAAGGAGTGCCTGAAATGATGTGTTTTCAATATTGCCATTTTCCATCAGCATTGTCATTTACATATTGCTGTTTTTCAAAAGTAAAATAGCAAGGCGAGCAGAGAGAAGTCAGTAAAATTGTCATGGATGTGCAGTTTCCTCTCTCGCATTTTGCTCTCTCTACTACCCATCGGGCTGGAATGATAGCACAGCGAGTAGGGCATTTGCCTTGCATGAGGCCAATCCGAGTTCGATTCCTCCGTCCCTCTCGGAGAGCCCAGCAAGCTACCGAGAGTATCCCGCCCGCAGAGCAGAGCCTGGCAAGCAGAGCCATGGTGTATTCGATATGCCAAAAACAGTAGCAAGTCTCACAATGGAAACGTTACTGTTGCCCACCGGAGCAAACTGATGAGCAACGGATAACAGTGATACAGTGATACTCCCCATCATTGAGGGGCAGCTGTGTGATGTGGAAGTAGAATGGACCATGACTTAATCCTGTGGCCTAAGCATTCGTCTCTATCTATCTAGTTACTAATGAGTTCTCAGATTCCTTAATCAATCAAGAAAAATAAAGTTCAGGACTTTCTCCACATTCATTCCTCTTGCCTCTAGAGGCTGTAGGACCATGAAGAAGTCATCACAAGGGGAGAACAAAGCCACACACCATGATCCAACCATCCCTAAGGCCCTCATAGGCCACCGGTCTTTACGATGACGTGAGACACTTTGTTGTTTAAAACTCTTTGTTGTTTAAAACCATTTGTGGTAGACTTTCTGTTACATCCCACGTCCCTCTAAGCCAGAGACTCCAAGCCAAGCTTGTCCTTTCGCCAGACCTTATCTTAATAGATTAAATGGCCAGAATTTTTATAATTCAATATCTTCAGCCTAAAATAAAGAAAATTGGACAATGCAAGAGGTCAGGCCTGGTTTCTGTAGACAGGGTCAGGGCTGCTGGGGAAAGAGCCAAAAGGGGCAAATGTCTGCTTACACGGTGGTTGCTCCCAAAGATGAGCACGTGGCCACAGTCTTTAAAACCTAGCCCCGCAAAAATAAAACAAAATAAAAATATAAATAAAACCTGCCCCACAGACACCATCCATGGGCTGTTGTTTTAAGAAACCCCATGCAGCAGTAGGGCATGGCCTTCAATGAGCTCTTTTTTCCCAGAACCGGAAACTGGAACCCATCGCTGAGAACCAAAGGGACTGAGCACTTCACACTCTGCCTTCAAGCTATATCAGCTTTGGAGTCACCCTTGCCTCCACCAACACACCACCCCAAAAGGCCTTTTAGAGTTGATAGTTGGGTGCTGTGACCCTAAGAAGACGGCTTGGTATTGAGGGGATCCCCTTTGGGAGAGTTCTTGTCTGTGATCATATGTAAAGGAAGAGAGGTTTCTTCTCCCCAAACAGAAAAAAAAAAGCTTCAAGGGAACTGTTTGAATAAAATTAATGAAATAAAGACCCACATTCCGGGCTGGAGCAATAGCACAGTGGGTAGGGTGTTTGCCTTTCACGAGGCTGACCCAGGTTCGATTCCCAGCATCCTATATGGTCCCCTGAGCACTGTCAGGGGTGATTCCTGAGTGCAGAGCCAGGAGTGACCCCTGTGCATCGTCGGGTGTGACCCAAAAACCAAAAAAAAATGAAAAGAAAAGAAAAAAGACCCACACTCCAGTGCCCAGATGCCCAGATGTAATCAAAGTAAAGAGAAAATAAAGTGAAAATCATCAGCCACACAGGCAGGGGGTGGGGGTGGGAGGGGAGGTACACTGGGGTTCTTGGTGGTGGAACATGTGTACTGGTGAAGGGATGGGTGTTCGATCATGGTATGACTGAGACTTAAGCCTGAAAGCTTTGTAACTTTTCACATGGTGATTCAATAAAATTAAAAAAAAAAAAGACACACAAATATACCGTATTGTATTATTTGCTTTGAGCTGGGTCTTCAAATGAAATCTGAGTCTTTTCAAGAAGAAAAATCTGACCTGTTTCTCCTGTCTGTTTGTTAGTTGTTTGTGTATCTGGGAAGGCTGCGCCTGGATGTGCTCAGGGCTTGCACTGCCCAGGCCACCCTTGTGCAAAGCATGCACACCAGAACCTTTGAACTTGTGTTGTTTATGTTTTGGGTGACACATGTCTCAGTGCTTAGGTGTTGCTCCTAGTGGTACTTGGGGGATCATGCAGTGGGAGGGATGGAAGGTAAACCTCCAGCAAGCAAAGCATACTCTCCAGCCCATTGAGCTATCCAGTAAACCACTCCTGGTTCAGTGCTCCTAGGTCATTCCCAGCTGTACTTCGGGGATTGAGAGGTGCAGTGCTGGGAGACCAAAACTTGAGTTCCTGCATGCACAGTAGTGTCTAGTCCTTTGAACCCTCCCTCCAGCCCAGAACCTGACATTTTGCACTACGGTGCCTAGTGCCAGAGGCATGGCTCCACCAAATAGTCTCGTCCCTGGATGTAGAGAAGGTGCAGCCTGGAGGTTCCTGCAGTATTAGTTGGTTATGCAGGCAGAAGATGACAATTCCTTTCATGCTCCTGACACGAGGCAAAGAGGTCGCACGTCAAAGAAAGGGACTGTGAGCCTCATGGATCTTTCACAAAAAGCCAGGAAGGCCACTCCAACACACTGGCAATGCCCAGCACAGCTGCTAGAAATTCTGGGGAGGAGTTCCCTAAGGAGATGTCCTTTAACCCTCCTCCATCCTCCTGAACTGGCATCGGTGAGCCAGGCTCAGAGAAGGGGGGAAGGGAGGAGGCACAACGGGTGGGGCAGGGGTGCAGCTTGTGTGAAAGCAACAGACCAGGTGCTTCCAACAACAAAGCTGCCCCACCCCCCACACATGAGCACAACAGAGCCTCCTCCCTTGGGGAGGGGACATGAGGGCTGTGACTGAAACATGGCAAAGTGTGAAATCTCAGTTGGGCTGACATTAATCAGCAGAACCATCCAATCGAGCTGCCAGTGAAGATGCCTCTGACCTGCTGGGAAAGGGCTTCATCAAAACCACCGGTAGAAATCACCAGAAAAAATAAATAAGTAAGACCTTTTGATGTCTATGCCCCTTGCGATTCCAGATGCCGCCCTTCGTCCACGTCAGGCACGGTTGCTCCTTCCAGAACCAAATTTCCCAACTTTTTTTGCTTTGTTTTCTGTTTCCCCACATAACTTATTTCCCGCCCCCCCCCCCGAACCTAGAATATTATTCTGAACACCACACCAAGGTGAGTATTTCTGGCAAGTAATTCCAAAACCTACACATTCAACTGATGCTTAAATGACCAGCAGTTATCTGCAGTCTCATGCATCCAGTTGGTGAGAAGACAAACAAGCAATATTACTCACAGGGATTTGACCTCCAACCCTTTTTAATGCTGTAGTTTGTTTGTTTTTTTCTGGTGGCAAAAATAGTATACATCAGAAGCAACATAGGTGCAAAATCTACAACTGAAAAGAAAGTCTTAAAGGAATTTTCTATTAGTGAATCACCGTGAGGTACAGTTAGAGACTTACAAACTTTCGTGCTTTCGTTTCAGTCATACAATGATCAAGTACCCATCCCTCCACCAGTGCCCATTCTCCACCACCAATGATCCCAGTATCCTTCCCACAATCCACACCCTGTCCTCCCCCATCCCACACTGCCTTTGTGGCAGGGCATTCATTCCCTTTAAAAGGAATTCTTATGGAGCATGGGGAGTTGGAGAATTCCTTTGGAAACCTTAGGAGTATTTTGGTCTGCCATGAGTCAATGAATGACCAGCGTATAGAATTTCTTCCTCCCAGCCAAGGCACAGGATGGTGCTGTGCGTGAGGCAGGGACCTGAAAAAATGATGTGTGGCTCACGCTGGTCACTGGATGAACAACTGAGTTTTGTTGGTATGATGTGTGTCAAGTCAATGCTGAGATTCTGCTAGTGAACCAGCAGAAAGAGAGAAGAAAGAATAAAAATGCAAATTTTGAGGAGTGTTCAGGGTTTGTTTTGCTTTGCTTTCGGGAGCTACTTCCTGACTCAGTGCTGAGGGTCACTTCCTGCAATACTCAGGGGATAATGCCATGCCAAAAGATGAAACCCAGGGCTCCAGCAGTCAATGCCTGGGATCCAGCCCTTTGAGCAATTTCCCCAGTTGTGTTTAGTTTTTAAGAAAGGAAATGATGGAGGAGAGGGAGCTGCAGGAGGGAATTATGTGACAAAGATCACCAGCTATGTGACAAGAAATAAATTCAACAAATTCCATTTTCTTACCCTCTTGGACACAACTAAACTACATTTCCCAGCACCCTTACCTGTAGGTGAGCCTATAAAACAGAAATATGACCAATAACTATGCTGAAATTTTAAGCATTCATCAGTGGAGGCCCGTAAAAATTTTCCATTACATTTTCCACCTACTTCTCTACACTTATCTCTAATTAAAGCCAGACTGAAGATTCCGGAAAAGACTTAAAATCCCTCAGAACAGACAGGCTACTAGTAGAAGTAACTTATATGTGAATATGGAGCAGAACTCCCTATCCAGAGACCTTATTAAATGATGACTAGAGGAAGAACAAATATGTATTGTATTAAGCCTTTTGAATGGTTTATTCCCCCACGGTGAACCCATTGATTAACATAATTTGTATGGTATTTTAGCACAGCGAGTAGTTTGCCTTGCATGCAATCAACCCAAGTTCAATTCTTTCGTCCTTCTCAGAGAGCCCGGCAAGCTACCGAGAGTATCTCGCCCGCACAGCAGAACGTGGCAAGCTACCCATGGCGTATTCGATATGCCAAAAACAGTAAAAAACAAGTCTCACAATGGAGACGTTACTGATGCCCACTTGATCAAATCGATGAACAACTGGACGACAGTGTTACAGTTGCTACAGTAGCTGGAAGACATCCAAAAATTTTTACTAGTGTCATGTCCAAATTTTACTTACGAAGGAATTTGTTCTAAAGCACAGTGTGAAATGTAATGCTACCTTTAAAAAGACCTTCACAGATGGCCTGAGGCATGGGTCAAAGGGCTGGAGCACACGCTCTGCATGCAGGAGCCCCAGGTTCAATCGTTGGCACCACCAAGAACTATACAGAAAATCGTCCAGGCACAGTGGGGTGAGGCCTCCAAGATCTTTGTTTGTTTTGTTTTAGAGCCACACCCAGCAGTGCTCAAAGACTGACTCATGGTTTCCTGCTCAGGGATCACTCCTGGCAAGATTGGGGAACCATATGGGATGCTGGGAATTGAACACAGATTGGCCACAAGCAAGGCAAGCACGCTACCTACTGTAGTATCACTTTCGTCCCCTCCCCAAGATCTTCACAAAGAATATGTAATAATATTGTTTATTAATTTATTTAAGAACAAAATAAGACAAATTATTATAAATACATCAGACATAGAAAATCAGAAAATATTGAAAGAGGGCCAGAGAAATATTATAGCAGATAGGACACTTGCCTTGCATGTGGCACACATAGTCCCTGAGCCCTGCCAGGAGGAAGCCCTGAGCACAGCTGGATGTGGCCCCAAAATGGGAAAAAATGGAAAAGAAACTATTGAAAGGAAGGGGAGTATAGGTGATCACCCCCCCATTATTTTGTTTTTCTTGGTTGGTTGTTTTTTGTTTTGTTTTGTTTTATAACTCTCTTCTACTTTACTCAATGAACAAATTCTACTCATAGAGTAAAAAATAACTTGAAACGCACACACACACACACACACACACACACACACATCTTCTCTGAGGGCATTGTTGAATGAGCACATATCTTTGGAGGGTCCTGATTCTGAAACCTTTCCTCTGTGTGAGGGGTCAGCATTCCAGACGTCCCTTCTCAGAGACAGAAAATCCCTCTGTTCCTGCATTGGGTAAGGCAAGAGGTAAGGACCCCCCAGCCTCACCCGACTCACTTGGCAGGGTTGTGGAAAGAGGAGGACACCCTCGGCACAGGGTTGGTGAAGGTGCAGCCTTTGGTGATGATGATGCCAACGTGGACACCACGTTCACCGAGCACAGTGGTACAGTGGTTCCGTGTGTCTGCCAGCACCGTCCCACCTCATGATTGCACTGGTTGTTCGGGGACATACAGGTCATCTTTGGAGAGAAACCAAGAAACAGTAAGAGTGGCAGAGGAGTGGGGGTTTCCCAGAGAGAGGGAACTGAACGAGCTGCCTAGCTGTTAAGAGTAGGTCAGGTGGGGAAACCAAGTCAATTCCTTTGAGGGTTCTCTGAACTTGGCATGGGTCCTCCTGAGGACCCCTACAGGCACCTGTCTTCCAAGGCCAGGGGGAAGAGGGAAGGAAGCAAATGCAAGCGCAGGACAGGGCAGCTGGGAAGCACCCAGCTGTGCCTCTGGAGGCCAGAGAGGGGAGGCCGGCTGGAGACAGGCAACTCAAAGGGGAAAAGGAGTCAGGGCCCTGCATGGCAAAAGCCACTGGGCCTTAGGAGAAACTCCAAGGACTTCTCTGTGCAAAGCACCAGGCCCAACAATCCCTTCCTTCCTGTTATCAGGCCCACCTGGGAAGGCACTGAGTGCCTAGTGGGGAGGAGGAGCCTCAAGAGCCCAGGGATTCTGAGAGACTCTGGGAGTCCCCTGGGCGGCCCCACCCTGTCCAGGCCCCCCCACACACACACACACATTTGGGGCAACATGACTGCGGAAATGCCAGAGTTGGCAGGTTTCTCTTCCCTGAGCCATGTCCTAAAAATCAAGCTGCCTCCGGGGAACAAGCGAGCATCTTTCTCCTAAAGGCCATTTTGTTGGTCACAGCAAGAAGGAAACGTTGACTCGAGGTGACAGCTGATGGATGAAATCCATGACGGCAAAGCACTCCGGGGAGCTCATAGCGGAAAGGCCCAGCTTCTAGAGGTGCTCTCAGCACTGCATTGAGCCCAGAGTGCCCAAAGCCAGGTGCCATGCCCACCACATGCGGCTGCCATCCTTACTGGGTGACCGAGCGACCCAGAGCAGGGACCTTCTCAGGAAACACCGCTGCCTGTAGGAGGGTCCAGTCTATCCCCAAAGCCTGACCCTAAGGCCTGAGCTCTGCAGGGAAATGTCTGTTTATGACATTCTGGAAAGCTGTGCTTCCAGAGATGGCCCTTGGTGGCACTGAGCTTACCTCCCAGTGGCTTCTCTGGGAATGGCCTCCGGGAAGCAGAGCCACACTCCAGAGAGCTGAGTGGCACCTCCCCTGCCCACAGCTCCCCAGGGCCTCCCTGCTGTGGTTGTCATAGCAGCACATCCACACGCGTGCATGCGCGCTCGCGCGCGCGCGCACACACACACACACACACACACACACACACACACACACAAATACAAGCATAATCTTGAAGGATGGGCAGGCAAGCCCACCACATTTCCTGGAGGCCACAGGAACTTACCACAGCCAACTTCTCGTTGCTTCCCAGAAAGGGCCTGGCATCCATGGGAATGAGACAGACAGTGCCACAGCCTTAGCTTCTCCAGGCCCAAGTCTGACCCTTTCGGTTGTAGCTTCTAGAGAGGAACCCTGGAGTGCACAGCCCAGCAGAATTCTCTGGAAGCCACGACAGCAGATGCCAGATTTTGTTCAGAAGTACATAGACCCCAGAGGCCCCCTAACCACTCCCAGTTCTTCTGCAGATCTATTAGCACTGTAGAAATGGCTTAAACACAAACACACACACACACACACACACACATCACACACACCCTACTCATCCCACAGACAAGGTGTACAAGTTGAGTACAAGTTCTTTAGCCAAAATACCTAAATCTAAACCTAAATCTAAAAGTAGCATACAAAATTCCAGGTGCCCTGGGTACAATGAATAAGTTATTTCCATGGGATGAACTGTATTCACTAGACTCAACCTTACAGGAGAGAAAGGGGCCAAGAGAGGCAAGGGGGTAGCTTTCAGAGTCACTACTTCAGCTGCCCCCCACGCCATGCTTCTGGTATCTCAGAAAGCCCGCCTCAGAGCTCTGGTCTAACCAATAGACCCACCACCAGTTTCCAAGACAGAGCTGCCGATCTTCAGGAGGAAAAGTGGCACCACAAAGAAAGGAGGTGTCCTGTCATGGGTCTGGGTCATGGAGGTGAGGGGCAGCTACTGGTCCCACCTTCCTCAGGGGCCCAACTCCTTGGAGCTGAAGGGAAAAGTCCCCTTTGGGGGCTGACACCAGGGTCTGGTGCTGGGCCCCACCTCCAGGGTGGGGAAATGGGTACAAACTGTCAATATATCAGAAACCCTGTCTATAGGTACTTTAATAGAAATGACTCAATATTCTTGAGAAACACACAAATCACCACCCCATATTTCTAGGAGAGACAGAGAAAGGATGGCAAGAAGGGTTTTATACCATTCCTTTCCCCTCAGATAAGAAGCAGATCAGAGAGTGGGGTTCTAGGAGAAGCCCAGCTATTCCTGCTGCTACACCCTCAGCACAATGAATGATCCTTTGTGCTTTGATGGAATAAAGGATGATTCCATTAAAAAAAAAAAACTATGATCAGACTTTAGATTGGGGGAGTGGGTTTAAAATAAAAGCATTGATAAATTGCATTGAATCATTATTTTTAAAAACAATAAAATGTAAGCCCAATAGTTTAAGAATGGATTTCTCTTGAAGCTCATGAAATCAATAAACTCCTTGTTTCATACTGAACCTCAAAAAGCTCTAATGTATCTGTGATATGTTTTCAGGTCAGTCCCTTCCTTGGAGGATTCTGTCGGGGTGAGCTGGTTCTGAGGCATTATGAAGACAAACACAAGTGCTGTACATGCACTAGCTAAGTGGGGAACTGATGGGACAGGTGCATCCCTCCATACACGCACCCAACACACACACACACACACACACACACACACACACACACACTTCAGCCCTAAGAGCAGGATCACGCGCCATCTGTCCCGCGGCTTAACATTTCCAGCACATTGGCTCATTCTCTATGGTTTTCATTATAGCACTGTAACGTTTCATCTCCCGAGAGACATCTCTTAAGTACCTACCATGCACTTAACCCTGGGGAAAGGAGTTGTCTTTGTCTAGTGCATCAAAGAAAATCCTGGGAAAAGGGCAAGAACCCATATCGTTTATTCGAAAGCTCAAGGGGGCTGGGGAGAGATGGGAAGAGAATAATAACAGGAATCTTAGGTAGCTCCTACTGTTGGCCACTGGACTAAATATCCCATGTAAAGAACTGAGCCCTCTGGTAGAATGGATTCCACACAGGGCTGTCACGTGGTCCAAGAGCCCGGAATCTTTCAATGCCAGCCTCGCTGGCCACTGGGTCAATAAAAAGCTCTGCCTTGGGAGGTTAATTCCCAGGAATAACCTGTGACTGGCAAAGCACCAACAAACAGAGGAAGGCAGAGGGGCAGCTCAGAGTCACCAGCACTCCAGTGCTCGGAGCACTGACTGTGGCCAAGACAAGTGGCTCCTGATCCTGGACTCTGACATGGAACAGAAGAAACCAAGCACTCTCCTGGGTCAGTCGCTGCATGGACTCCCAAGTCCCTCCACCCGGCTGTCCCCACGTCCTCGCCATTACCCGAAGAGACAGCCCTGAGGTATAAGGATGTCAGCCAGCTACTGCTCCAGCAGCCGGGACTGAAAGTATCATTCTCTCTTCTCTGCAGACCCGCATGAAAATGTCAGCTTCGCAGCGGACTCTGAAACAGCGCTTGGCTTTTATAAACAGAGATAAATAGAGCCTGACAAGGGGGCGCCCGGGCTCGTGGGCTTCCCTTGTACCTCAAAGGCACCTCCATGAATAGAGCCGCCATCCTACCCTCCACCGGGGAACCTTTGTGCTTCTTTGAAAATGTTCAGCCTGACTTGGGCTCATTGTCTCTCCCTCTGGGACTCTGGAGTCAGGGAGACGTCTCTGCGGGTGGGCAGTCTAATGGCCTGCCTCCTGGAGCGGCTGGAGAGGCCCGGCCCACTAGCCCCGTCAAGTTCGCTTCCTGCAGCTTCTAGAGTCTTTAATTTCACCTTCTCGTTCAGACAAAAAAAAAAAAACTAGAAAGGAAAGAGCAGTGGGTTCACTCTCGTGGGGATCCCAAACTCGGGCCATCAGCCCCCCCTGGGAAAGTGGGGCAGGATGTGTGGATGTGCACTGGGTCTCCCTTCAGGCCCTGGGGCAGTAAGATCTGCCATCTGTCCAAAGGTCGTGCAGGTATTTGTCACTAGCCCCACAGAGTGCCAGATTTCATCGGTTAGAAGACTCACATCTTTATCTCACACTTTAACATGACTTCCCGTCAAGAGTATGCCATATCATCGAATTGGCAGAGATCTTTTTTCTAAGTCGTACATAAAATGATGGTATTCCTTAAGTGGACGGCGTCTTAAATGTGATGAAACATAATCTGGTTTTATTTTTCCCCACCTACACATTACTGAGGAGCAGAACTCTAAGTTGGCCAGTTGACTCGTGGGAGCATGGGGAGAAAAGGGAAGGGGGTTGGAGCCTCACCCCCAGGGCCTCTCACCCTCACAGCACAGAGGAGCTGCTCAATCACGTGCAGCCTGCATCAAGGAGAGGTGCCTGTGTCCAAGGAGCAGCTGACACTCGCTGGTTTTCTGGAATTCCTTATGTCCTCAACTCCAAATTCTCCTGCATCCTGATCAGGAGAATTTTTCCTGATCAGGATGCAGAAATCATCATTGTATCCCCAGGAAGCCCCCTAAATGATTTTGCAGCAGCAGTGTGAAGGTCACACCGTCCTTGACTCTTTTTTCTCACCTCAACACCCCCTTATTCTTAGCACCGTTTCCTGTCATATTTTTATTGCCTGGGGCCTCCCTAGACCAGACGATCCTGAGACTGTCCTACATAGTTTCCATCTCTCTGCAGCCTCATTTAGAGTTGGGCACCTTGTAGAATGCTTAGCCAGTATTTGTTGAATGATCAAGTAGCTTTATCCTATCTCTATCTCCTCACTTGTGGCACCATCCTTTCTCAGTGTTCCCCACAAAGAATGGGAGACATCTCCTGTGCGTTGCTATGATCTTTCCAACTGAAAATAATAGCAACTGTTGATTAATGAGGGTTACTATATGTCAGGCACTGTGTTGATCATTTTAAGTCCCATTTCCCATGGAAATTTTACAAGAACCTATGAAGTAGGTACTCTTATTTTCTTCTTTTTATGGATTAAAAAACAATAATTTAGAGTAGCCAAATTTTTTGCTCAAAAATCACAGGTTATCTATGGAAATGAGCATGGAGTCATCTCAAAAAGCTAAATTATAGAGCTTTCATATGACCCAGCAATTCCACTTCTTGGTACTGACCCCAATATCACAAAAACGTTAATTCAAAGAGATGCATGCCCATGTTTATTGCAGCACTTAGTTCAATAACTAAGATATGGAAACAATTCAAATATCCAACAACAGATGAACGGATGAAGAAGTTGTAGCACCTATACAAAATAGAGTAATATGCATCTCTAAGAAAAAAATGAAATCTTTCAGTTTTCTGCAACTGGATGAAATTGCAGGGTGTCAGGTTGAGGAAAATACATCAGAAGGAAAAGGACAATACTGGATGATTCCACTCATTTGTGGTATATTGAGAAACAGAAAGAATAGGTAACATGGAACAATGATCAACCATTGGCCTCAAATTACAAAACTGAAATTCCCAAGCAAGAGGCAGGGAGGGTCAGGGGAGAGAGAGTGTATTTGGGTGGGGGTGGGGGCTATAAGAAGAGGAAGACTACAAGTGACTCACACAAGGACCTCCATAAATGGAGCCTTAGGCATTTTTCCACCAAAGTAATAAATAATAACACTAGCATAAATCACAATAATTGTTTTTAAATTTTTTTAAAGAAAAAAATTCACTGGGTAGGAAGCAAGAGAGACACAATGTTGACTCAGACTGTAGAATGGCAAGGCTCACACAAACTGTTAGGGTCCGCAGATCTCTGCCCGGGGGAGGCTCGGAGAGACAAAAGAACAAAACCAAGACAACTCTTCCTGCAAATGCATGGGGTTTATTTAAGCCAATATAGCTATATTGGGACCTTCAATTGTGCCTCAATAGCGTGGCATAACTGAAGGCCCCGACCTCCAAAAAGCAGGCTGTATTTATACCCTTTTGGGGGAGAAATGAAAATCTCACATATCAAAGGGAATCACATAGGTCACTTAATTTGCATATCTAAACATTTGTTGACAAATGAAAATCTCACATATCAAAGGGAATCACATCTATATATCAAAGGGGATATATTGGGGGAAAATTACATGTATTGAATCAAAGGAGAATCATACATATCAAAGAAAATCACAGGTATTGGATCAATAGGAAAACCATAGGAAACCATAGGAAAACCATACAAAAGGGAAAACCACATCTATTTCACTTAATATGCTAATTTCAACATTTGTTGACCATTCCGAGCAAATGTTTGTTTACAGTTTTTCGGGGCAGTTTGTTGGCCCATTTGGTGACAGAGTCCTGCCCAGCGGAAGGTCCTGAAGACATCTTTCAAAGCAGTCAAGTAGTTACAAAGGGCAACTTCAGCGGTTAACCCTTAACCTGCCCTTCAGTTCTTGACTCTTAACTTGCCCTCCTCTTCAAAACCATGCAGTTCAAGCTACCCCAAAGGACCTGGGCTGTGCCTATACTCCCCTCTCCCAATTGGTAGACACTCAGCAAATATTTTAGAGTGTATAACTGAGGGGATAAAGGATGGAAAATACCATTCATGTCTACAAAGCCTGCAACTCCTACATCATCTTTTCTTTCATCTTTCTCATCTGGAGTCAAAACTAAGGTGAGAAATAAAGAGAGATCTGTATTCACTCACAAGCCCTGGGCAATAGGAGAGGGATGATTGAAACTTTGACTATATCAGCAACTTCCTCTCTCTCAGAAAGGCTCTCCTTAAGGGCTTCCATCACTGCTGCATTGTAAATGTGTTCAGGATCCTGGAGACAAAATGAAATTTTTCTGGAAAAAAAAAAAAAAAGGAAGATTTTCTCCTAATTTGCAAACTGTGAGAAGGCCCCCAACCTCTTGTACCTAGGTACCCAGAGAGTGACCTTGAAATTGCAACCCTTGGAGATGGTGGATCAGTTTTACATAGGGCCCTTTCTTCTTCATTAACTCCTTGTGTGTTCCCTTTTCACAAATTTCTCCATCTTCTAGCAAAATTACTTTGTCACATGACTAAGAACTACGGAGAAAATAAAGTAACCAATGATAAACTTCTGCCTTGGTGAGGGAGAGAAGGTGCTCTGGTGCCATCCCAGAGGCACCCAGCCTTGTACTCTTGACACTATAACCCAGGTTATTGTGCCCTGGTCTCTACTCAATAATTGCTAAGAGCATCCTTCCCCAAGTTGTGTTAAGCAAAAATGCTACTAGACATCGCAAATTCCCCTTGAGAGTGTGTTCTCTGCATGAGTTGCCCTCCTAAGATATCTGATCACGAGAGATTTGGAATATGACATTGACAAAGTCATTGCAAAGTCATTGCAGCTAAGACTTGGTAGAGAGGGAAGCAGATCTCAGTGTTGGCATCTGTCCCTCTATTCTAGCATCACAGTCACACACACACACACACACACACACACACACACACACACACACACACACACACACACACACACCACTATCCCCCATCTAGCAGATCCTGGTGTATTCCCACCCCCCCCCACTCCCCACCCCCCCATCCCCTGGCCTGAGGAAGTTGATATCAGCTTTCTCTGTGATGCAAATACAGCTACCTTTAATGATGGCAGGCCATGTTTTTCCCAAAGCATAAGTTCCCTTCATTTCCATATCACTCCAAAGATCAAAGAGTTCTGTTAAGCGGGAGTTTCCTTTAATTTTAAAATGAGACAGAGCTCTCTTCCTCTAGGATAAACCCACCTCAGGGTAGGATGTCCCCTCCTAGGAGCAGGCAAAATGCTGTGAGATTTAAAAATGGTTCAGCCTAAAGAATCCTTTGCAGGGCACCTTTCCCGGTAGCCTGCATGGACCCAAGGTCAAATCATTCTGGGACATTCTTGGTTAAATGTTTGAAGGCTGCAAGCCACATTGGTCATTATACATCCATGGTGTGGGAGGTAGAGAAAAAGAAAGCCCATAAGGCTGAATGACAGCCATTTGGGCAGCTCAGACAGCTTATGCCTCCCTGGCACCCACTACCCAATCCCTGTCCACCTCGCTGGACAGCCCAAGCAAGAACAGCTCAGCATTTAATGTTCAGTGAAGACACTTCCTGAGAGATCCTTTTTCTGAAAGTAACTTCTCACTTTGCTCCCTGTTGTCTCACCTCTCCACTTGGTCTTGTCCCTTTTTCTCTCAATCTCTCACCAGCCAGTGAAGAAAGCAAGCTGCTTCATTATCTGCCCATTTTCCAGTTAGGGAAACTGGTGGTCGGACTGGCCCCAGATCCTTTCCTGCCTGTGTGGGGTGGAGCCTTCTGGCTCGAAAACTGATCCCAAAGAGTGAGACTGGGTGTGAGTTGTGCGGCTTTGTTCTACCAGGTCACAAAACTTGACCCTGGTTGGATTTCAGTGACTGACCATTGACCCCCATTCATTTACTTCCACACTAATAAAAGAGGCACTGGAGGACCCAAGGCTCTCGGGAGCTTCCAGGTTACCTGTGGGTCTGCAGAAGCAGGGGAGAAAATGCCTCAGTATTGGGGCTTGCAGCCCCTGCTCTGTAACAATGGACAGCTGGACAGTGCCACCTGGTGGCTGCCTGAATTTCTTCAACACTCAGAAACCGAAATGATCCATCTTGGTGATAGGAAGAGAATCCCCCCCTCGTCCCCCCCCCCTTAACACCCCCCAAGCCCCTGTGGTTCAGGGCCAGACAGTTCTCGCCTGAGCCTGATGCCTGGGGGCGGGGTGGGGGGAGGGGGCAGTTCCACACCTGGGCAGGGCTGAGCTTTCCATGCTGTGGGACAAGAAGTCCGGGAAGCACAGCTCTGAGCTGCATCAGAGGCTGATTCCTCCCTCCCCGCCAACCCAGAGCCCCAGAACCCAAAAGGACAGTTCTCCCCATGAGCATGTGGTCTTCAGGGACTGGCCGGTCGAGATGTGGAGCTCTGTTCCCTCCACTCTACAGCCTGGTTGTGCTAGAGACCAGCCCCATTCCCTCCAGGGGGAAGCCAACTGCTCCCCCCAGGGCAAAGGAAGCAGGCATCATAATTCACATAAATTTAGCTTCCCCAGGGTGTGGAGGGGCGGGGGGCGGGGGTGTGATAACTCCACAAAACCCAGTTCTCCCTCTCTCATCCCTCACCCCCCACTCCAGGCTCCCAATCCAAAATCCAGATGCCTGAGACTTATTCTGAAAACACTAACCCACAGAGAAGACCAACCGTGTGGCAGGGGGCTGAGACAGGATTATAGGAAGGCTGGTTTCCTGCCTCTTTAAAAAAAAAAAAAAATTCCCTTCTCCAGGCTGGCCTCTGGCCCAGAACAGAGAGTGCTAGAAACACCGGCTGGAGCATCCCACAGCTGTGGCACCCGCCGTTGCTGCCAGTTCCCTTCACCTCTCACCTCCCCTGTCCCAGCCTGACATATTCTGCCAAAGGTCCCAGGACCTGCCTTTGACCTCCTGACTGGGCTCCACTTTGCTCTTTGCCCACAGGGAAAGGATAACAAAGAAGACGGAACTTCAGCTCCCTCTACCCCAAGAGGCCTGCGTGTGCAGGTAGGCCCCCTGGGATGACAAGAATACATGTATACTTGTGCACAAGTGCATATGCACACACATACACACATGCACACAAATACACCTGGGTACTCTCCAGGGAGGACAGGAGCTGTGGAACAGGGAGACCCTGGCTTGTCTCAGGCAGGAGGGCATCTGGAGGGGGTCTTAGATGCTCACTGGGCATTACTCAGGCTAAGAGACTCAGCTCTCTCTCTGTCTATCTCTCTGTCTCTCTGTCTCTGTCTCTCTCTCTCTCCCCTCCCCCTCTTCCTTCTTAAAAAAAAATATTTTTGGCAACAGGATTTACAATACTGTTAATAGTAGGACTTCACACATAGCACATTCCAACACCACGGCCTCCACCAGTGTCCTCTTCTCTCCACCATTGTCCCAGTGCCCCCAGCCCTGCCATCCTGTCCTATTCCCTCCCCCCATCCCTGCTCCACGGTAAGCTGCCGATTGAAAACCGTTTCTCAGTTTCTATTATCTTTGGGCATTTACTATATTACTTCTTTATATCCCGCAGACGAGAGATCATTCTATGTCTTAGTTCACTCAGCATGATTCTCTCCAGATCCATCAGGTGACAGACAATGGCGTGAGTTCATCTTTTCTTGCAGCAGAGGCGACTCTGGGGATGAACGTCATGCATGGAGTGTGGTGGCTGTTCCTTCACTCTGGCACACAGCGGGCGCAGCGGAGAAAGGGGTGCTCTCATGGGCCTCTTCGGGGGCACTGACTTCCCTGCTCGGATTGGGGTAAGGTGAGAAGGGAGCACCTGGAGATGCCCACGAATGGTGACCCCCTGTGCCCTGAGTCAGATGAGCTGCTGGGAGTGAGGTTTCGAGATGCCCTTCCTTCCTCGCTAGGATTGGGCAGAGACAGTGAGGCAAGGAGTCCTGAAGCTGTACCACAGCCAGACCCCTGACCCTCCAGCTTTGGGGCGCAGCACTAGCTCTCAGAGGTGACAAACTGTCTCTGAGCCTGGACAAGGAAGTCAGGTACGTGAAGAGTGGCCAGGAAGTGACACGGCCTGGTCACAGCACAGATGGGCTTGGTCCCACCTGCATGGTGCCTGTCATGGATAGAACAAGACGGTGGATTTTGAAGGGAATTGCCTGCTACCCTTTGGGACCTTTGTGTCTTTGGATGTGGGGGTTCTGGGTTATAGGTCACAGTTCTGGGTTGAGCATGCTACATCAGGTCTCCATATAGGGGGTTGCACAAGTTATCCTAGAGGGTGCAAACACTAACCATGTGCTGATACCTGCAGGTGCAAAAGTCAGAAGTCGGGGTGGGGTGAGGTGGGGTGAAGTGAAAGCTATCCAGCAGCACAGCTGCCCTGGGCTGTGTCCAAGGTCCAGGGTCCCTGGGGAAGGAGCTTCCCCTTGAGCACACATACCACAAACACATCTCACATACACATTACACAACCGTACACATATACACACATACACACATACCTGATGGGAAGCTAATTAGGGGACTTCTGGCCTTCACAGGGCTCATGCCATGCAGCGAACATACAGTGAGTATGTATGAAATCCCAGAAAGGAAAATCAAGGGAACTAATTGCTAGCACAGCTCGTGGAGATCAGCAGAGGGGGACCCCCAAGTAGGCTGAGGTTGGGAGAGGCTGCAACAGGGCAGATCATGGGTGGCTGGGAAATGAGTGAAGATGGAAGGACTTGGGGCAATCACAAATCTGCTTCAGGAAGTTGCTCTATCCACCCATCAGCCCTGCCAGGTTGGGAACAAATAGCACTCTGAGCTACCTCCCTGAGCCACCTCGGGACACTGAGGGACAGAGGCCTAAGGGGACAGTGAGGCCAAACAGGACTGAGATTTCAGTACCTCCCAGTCTCTCAGGTGCCTTCCACATCACCCACTGACCATTCTGCAAGGCCTATCTTCAGGGAGGCTGATGGGCAAGCCACTGGCCAGCTCTTAGCAACCATGCTAGTCCTCCTGTCCCACAAAGGACACAAAACTAAAGGCTCATGACCCACTGGCAGTGGCCCCAATGAGTCCCAAGGAGAATCTGACTCCTTGGGGATCCCAGCATCAAGGGATCCAATAAAGCCAGCAGTTAGCTGAGCCTGAGCCCTGAGCGGCAAGGAATCTTATACCTTCCTCCTTTGCTTCCCTCCACCCTGTACGACCCAGACAGCCAACAACAATAGCCAACACAACCCTCAACCCTCCCAGCAGACTCTCCCCAGAGACCCCCAGTTCCCACACAGCCACCTCAAAAGCTGGCTGCTGCTCTGCATTTCCCCGGGGCCAGCTGAACGCTGTGCCCCTCCAAGTTGCTGCTGGACACACAGAACACAGTGGGTCTGTGTCTCACTCGCTGGACTCGCCTCACAATGCTCTGTAACAAGCAGGTCTTACGATCCTCACTCAGCCTAGCACAGGGGCAGAAGGACAGATCACAGGCAACTGGCCTCACTTCCTGGCCACTCCTCACGTACCTGACTTCCTTGTCCAGGCTAAGAGACAGTTGGTCCCCTTTGAGAGCCAGAGCTGCACCCCAAAGCTGGAGGTTCAGGGATCTGTGCTCTGGCACAGCTTCAGGCCAACCAGCCACGCCAGCAGCACTGGACAGAAGCTGGGCACAGCCCCGGTCAATGTAGCGGCAAACACTAGGGCTTTGGAGGGATCGGGACAATTGGAGGTTGAGTTCAGCAGGGGGATTCCTGACAAGCCGCTATTCCTCTCTAATCATCACACCTCACTCCACAAGGCTGATAACTCTCATGGGCGGGTAAGAATGTGATAGAACATGGATATAGAGTCCATCAGGGTGAAAGCGTTGCCATCAATGTCTCTGTGGAGCTTCAATTATGAGATTCAGACTGCTTGCTGCGTCTTTGTCCCTAAGGAGGTGCCAACTTTCTCCCGCCCTCCTGCTTCCTGTGGCCTAACAGCCTCAGCGATCACCGTAGGAGCAAACTCACTACTGCAGACACCGCACAAAAGGTGCCCATCCTCAAAGCTCATGTCAACCCTCTGTGCCTGTGAGCAGCCAGGTCCAGCTCCTGCCACACGGCCTATTCCTCAGTCACCATATCACCTCGGTGCTTCTCCCACAGTCCCAGCCAGACTTAGGCGGATGGAAGGCAAAGGATGTCACTGCCTCCTCTTCTGCACACTCCTTCTGCTGCCCCTCTTCACCCACGCACACTCAGGAGTTTGGCAAATACTTATTCTCTCAACGTCCCCATTGGTAAAGACAGGACTCCCTGCTTCTGACCTGCCTTTGCACATGAGAGGCCGCTGCAGGCAGGGCTGGGTGGGCAGTGGGGAAAGGCAGGCGGGCGACACTGAGCCGAGCTGCGTTGCAGTGCCAAGGACACCCACAGCGATCAGGCCATCCTGCCACACCTGCACCTCCTGACCACAGGATGTCACAGTCAGGGGAGGGAGATGTAAGCTCCCCTCTAGCTGGGCGTCCACATGCTGGCGAGTGCTGGCCAAATCGGCCAACAAGGACAGAATGTGTGAGTTCCAACAATATGCAAAAGCTCAGATCCCATCCGAGAGCTGGCAGCTGCTTCTGAAATCAACTCCACTTGTCTTTGCTGGGGTAGAGGTTAGGTTCGCTGTGTTTCTTTTGTTTTGTCTTTGCAGTGCTGGGCATGGAACCTGGGGTCTCCGATGTGTAAGGCAAGTGATAGACCCTGAGCAACACCCCAGGCCCCACGTATCTTGACTTCAGCCTCGCTGCGCTCAGAGAGACCAGGATAACCCAGCAACCAGGCAGCTCTGACCGGAACAAAGGGTGCTGGCCTGGAGCTGAAGATCAAATTTAAACTTCTTTTCTCTCATTTGATACTTATTTTTTTTAACTTTTTTAATTTTATAAAGTCGTTCACAATATTTGATGACATTTAATATTCAAACACCAATCCCACCACCATTACACCTTCCCACCACCATATTTCGGGTGTTTCCATCCCGAACCCCAATCCCTGCCCCAAAGCAGAACCAAAATAATATATAATATTTCCCTCTAAGGTTGTTTGCCTCCGACTTTGAATCCCATCAAGTGTGGTGCGGTACTCCTGAAGTATGGGTAGAGTGAAGTGTCTCCTATGAAGTGTCTCGTGGTCTAGGAATAGGTTCACCTGTGGGTGAGGGTCGGCCTGAGCATGGCGGCGGTTGGGTTCTGGAGGATTTTGACAGCTGGGGCTGGGTTTCTTGGGGGGGGGGAAGGTTCTCACTGCCCCCCTCCCTCCTCTGGGGTGCCCCAAGTGAGACAGCCTGGCGCAGGGTCCAGCGGCATGGCTATGGCCTCATTTGATACTTTTGACCTTGAGCAAGTCCACTGTCTCCTCTAGGCCTCTGCCTCTCCTTCTGTGAAATGGGGCCTAGGAGTCAGGAGTGCCCAGAGCAAGGGCCTCCAACAGGCCTGCAGGGTCCTGCACCTGGCAACACACTAACTGGCAAACACCGAAAACAAACAAACAACAGAAGGAACTACTCTCCAGAACTTCAGATAATGCTCCAAAGAATATCCAAAAATTATGACTTGAACTTGATTTTATTCCCGGAGGCCCCTTTGAGAAGGCTTACAGAAATATATCCTGCTAGTTTGGGTGTCTGTTTATCTCCACAGTGGGTAATTGCTTCCCTGCTACTCACAACTCCAAGCAAAATTTTGGCTATTTGTGTTTACTTGCACAGAAGCAAAATTCCCAGATTCCTCTTTCTCCAGTCAGATAGTGCAGGTACTATCACTGGATCTCAAGTCACTCCACTGCAGGGCACCCAGCCCTGACCTGGGAGTGAAGGCCTTGATGAGCTCTTGGTCAAGAGAAGAAAACCCGGGACACAGGAGTTGCTGATCCATATTTCATCAACACTCATCAAAGACACCAACTTGGCAAGCATTCCCAGAGGCACCGATATCTGCAGCAGGATGAGCCAAATACTAGAGAGCTTCACGCCTTCAAAGTCAGTTTTGAAGATCTTTGATGATCATGCTTTTCCCCAAATAGTATGTTGTCTCTCACATTTCCGTGAAAGATCCACACTTGCTGGGAAGCATAAGCTAGAGTCCCACTGAGAACCACGTTACTGCAGTTGTGGCTGCGGCAAATACAGGGACATCATCGGGATCCTAACCCCCGAATCTCTCCCACACCTCAAAATCCCCTCACCCCCTGAGCAGTCATTAGCAAGAGCCAAGAGGAGTGACGGCCCCAACTTCACAATTTGAGGGTCTTCAAGCTGTACATCTGCAAGGAACAAGCAGAAATGTTCTGGAAAAAGCAGCAGTGAGGCTGGTCATGAGTGGAGAGCACCTGTGGCTTTGTCCCACTAGAATGAGACACCCTCTGAGTGTAGCCCGTGAAAAAAGAAGGCTTCTTCAGGGCTGGCTGGCACCCCCACCCCCACCCCCATCAGGCCCCCAGGAAATAGGATTGGGAGAGTGACCCCGACCTGCCCCACCCTAAAGAAGCAGCCTTGACTCAGTTGCACAATTCATGCCATGCAGGCCAGGTGCAGCCAGAGTTTCTAATTTTCTTAAGGGAGTGAAAATTCAGTTACTTTTACTCCAACACTGAGTAATTCAAATTTACAAAACAGGTAACAACAACAACAACACACGTGTGAACTGAGCTCTAGTCTGTAATCCTGAAAACATGGCAGACAATGGTAGAGGCTGGTGTGGAGGCCGTGTTCAAGGCCATGGGGAGAGCAGAAGTGTGAGGCAGTCCCAGTGCCCTTGAGGGCTTAATGTGTGGGAGGGTTGGGGGTAGAGGGGGACAGTAGGTAAGGGCTACCTGGAGCACAAAGAAGAGACAAGGATAATATCATCTAAAATGAACAGGGTCTGTGCCGGAAGTTGTGCTGAACATGTGTAAGTTGCTCATCACCATGAGTGGCACTGGGAAATATCCAATAACCAACCATTCTGTGTGTTACCTTGTTTAATCCTAACCAGAGTCCTTGACTACAATTTACAGAGGAGGAAACTGAGGCTCAGAGAGCTCAAGGCTAAACCATGCAATCAAGACTGCAAGCGGTGTGAACCTAGGTGAGCCAGAGCACATTCACTGGGGATTACCCAAATGGTGCTTACCTTGTCACCTGCCTCCCCCTAGAGTGACCATAGTCAGGGATCTGGTCCCACCGCTCCATTTTGGAGGTAGAATCTATTTTCTCTGGGAGGCTCCAAAGATGGACTGGTGTGATAGCACAGCGGGTAGGGCGTTTGCCTTGCATGTGCCCGACCCAGGTTCAATTCCTCCGTGTCTCTCAGAGAGCCCGGCAAGCTACTGAGAGTATCCCTTCTGCACGGCAGAGCCTGGCAGGCTACCGATATGGTGTACAAATATGGTGTACCATATTTGGCGTATTCAATATGCCAAAAACAGTAACAAGAAGTCTCACAATGGAGACATTACTTGTGCCTTCTCGAGCAAATCGATGAACAACAGGACGACGGTGCTACAGTGCTCCAAAGATGTAGACTAATAGATAAAAGACCAAAGGCTAAAAAATGCAGAGTCAACTGGTACTGACATCAGAATTCTCTAACAAGGGACTGAACATTACCTGATGGGCAGAGTGGGCCCCTCGCCCATAAAAGGGGGAGGGACCTGTAATGGCAACTGTGTCACTTGTCACACACCTACCTAAACTAGACTGACCTAGCAGCTTAGATCCAGGTTGCCCGTCTGTCCTCAGGCAGGGACACTCTTTTTTTTTCTTTTTGGGTCACACCCGGAGATGCACAGGGGTCACTCCTGGCTCTGCACTCTGATATCACCCCTGGCAGTGCTCAGGGGACCATATGGGATGCTGGGAATCTAACCTGGGTCGGCCGCGTGCAAGGCAAATGCCCTACCCGCTGTGCTATTACTCCAACTCCCTGGCAGGGACACTCTTTCTACAAATCAGGGCAACAGAAATCACCCACAGTGAAGTTTTTAAGATAGTCCCCAACTGGATCTCAGGGAGAGGGGGCTCTGATGACTCGTAGGTCCTTGCTTCTTCCCAGATGCCCTCACTCCCCATACCACAAGCAAAGACAAATCCAGATACCCAACCCTCTTCTTAGAAGAATATGGTGCAGGGAAAGGGTCTAATTCATTTGGAGTGAGAAATCACGGCAATCTAGAAGCCAGTGATATAATTAATGGTTTGACTATTTCCCCAAGGTTACAAACAAATTCACAAACAAGAGAACAAAAGCTCCATGTTCCTTCCTATTCCTAACCGGAAGTTGGGGGTATGTTGGTGCTTCAGTTCAGTAATTCCTTCCTGGAGGAAGATGAGATCGAGCGGCATTTTGAGCAGCCACTGAGATGTGGAGATAGATGAGGGTTAAGCCCATGACAATTACTAGGTTCTGCAGTTGCAGGATCCTGGTTCTTCCCCTTCCCTGCTGCCTTTTTAACTAGGATAGTTAAGCACACAGTGGGGAAACCACAGATTTAATGACTCAGCTCTTCTTTTGACCAAGATGGAGCTCCAGACAGGCTGCCATCCCATCACTGGGGGGTTCTTGGGCACCGGAAGTAGGTACAGAGCACAGTCTACACTCCAGAGGGAGAGGGAACCTTCCCAGGTTAACCGTGTGCTGCCAGTGGAGTCACCTTCTGCAGGTGCCCTCCTTGCATCCCCACACAGTTTACCCATTCTTTCCACTGCCAACCTTCTTACATATTCCCATGGCCTTCCCCTCCCAGAGACACAGAAAAAGAATGTGATCATTCTCCTTGTTCTTAAAGGGTCTGAGTCAGTGGTGCACCCCACTGTGTACTAGCCAAGCCAGAGGGGAACCAAAGGGTCACCAAGTAGGGTCAGCATAGCCTCACATTCCAATGGTAGACACAGCCCAGAGAATGTGGGCACCTAAATCTTACTTAAATGCTTTGCCTGGCACAACACAGCAGAGTGACCAGAGGGTTTTTAGAAACCACGTGACAGTGTTTATATGGACAGCCAATATGAACACACAAACCTTGGCTCAAGAAGTATCCTATGCCCAGACTTCAGGAGACCAAGTTTTGTGGGCAGTTAAAAGCTGTACACTCCAGGGGGACAAGAATTGCTTCTGGAATATGGAACACTGGGTACTTTCAAATGTCACTTTTCAGATATCCTTCTCCCATAGTAATCTGAAATTATTATAGAGACACATGATTCTCTGATGCCAGGTTCATGGACTATTCTACAGCTGCACATCTAGTAATTCAGCCAGTGAATTTTTGATAGAAGCTGCCATGTGCCATGCATATGTAGGTGCCAGCAATAGCATGATAGAGCAGTGAACCCGACAGGCAGAAGTCTAGGTCTGTCCTCGGGAAACACATGTGGGCATTGAGATGACAGATAGGACAGGTAACAAAGTCATATGACATCTACTGGATGGCATGCCGTGCATAAGCTGTGGAAAGAAGAAAAGTAGAGGAGATTGGAAGACAGAGGAGATAGGGAGTCTTCCTTCCTGAAAGATGTCTTGATCTGCTTTCTCCCAGAAGCAGACCCTAAATCAAGAATTCAAGTGAAAGTCGCTTATGAAGAAGGAATAAGAAAACCCACTGGGAAGAAAGGAAATTATTAAAAAGGGCAAAGTTACCCACTAGGTCTGCTCCCATGGGAAGCTATGGAGTACAGTTCCACAGTTCTGCAGGAATATCAAGGACTAGCTCTGGGAAATGGAAGATTCCATGATTCCCCACCCTCACCCGCACCCTTGGGATAAATAGCCAGGAGTCAGTGTTTGAGAGCTGCTGTCAGAGCTATTAATATCTTGGAATTTGTGGGTGTTGAGGAGGCCCTCAGCACAAACATAAACATGCAGGAGTCTATTTATGTGAGTAATAGGTTGTAAAAGTCTGAGTAGACTGTAGCTTAGGGAAGGTGAAGAAGTTGACCATGCAGACACTAGGAAGAAATGCTCAGGACAGGAAGCTCACACTCAATGCTGAACTTGGATTATGGAGGAACATTCTAGAGACCTGCTCCCTGAGATCCTTGACAACAAGACACTTAGCACTGGGAAATATGGCACCTTTCCACCTGAGCTTGATCACAGGGTCCCGTCACTTGCCTGCCCCCCAGCATCGGAGGGTTTCTGCCTATCATCCTTAATCCCTTTGAAAAGTCCTTCCTGATCACCAGGCACCAGGCAGGGTACTGAGGACAAAATAGTTACCAAGACAGTTGTGTTCTCTGCCTGATGGAGTCCACATTTCTTGAAGGGGTAAGGAAGCTGCTTCATTTTAAATTCAAAAGGCAGAGCAATTATGAAGAGGCCACAGATAAGAACCCTGCCTCCCCAGTCACATGGCACTCCTCTGAGTCATCTAAATGTCTGTACAGGAAGCTATGAGTCATACGCCCCCACATTTCTGATTACTCACTTGCTCATTCAGGAAACAGTATTGAGAACTTACTCTGCACCAGGCATTGGGCTTAGTGTAAAGCTATAACTGTGAACAAGACAGATTATGCCACTACCTCAGGAGGTTGCTAAAGGAGTAAGGCTTCCAATGAATGGGACCATGGTCCTGTTTGGACCATGGATGCCCTGAGTCTAGAACATTTTAGGGTGGAATTTAAGCTGGAAATGACTGTTGTTTTTAAAAAGAAAAAAAGGAAAGCCCTTACTATGGGCTTACCCTTTTTTTATGGTATCTCAGTTCACACACACACACACACACACACACACACACACACACACATACACACACACACATACACACACACAGAGACCCCTTCTGAAAAGGCACTACTATTAAAATAGCTATTGGGCATCTAGAAGTTTCAAGTGATTAGGAAAGAAATTTAAGGTCACCCAGCTGGTGAATGGTAGAGAACAGAGCCCAGATCCTCCAGACTTCAAAGCAGAATCTTACTGCACATAACACTGTATCTCACTCTACTGTTCTCAATTTTCACAAAGCAGCAACCTTGATGCCCAAGTTCAGGAGCTACCAACACACCACAAAGGAGAGAAGCAACTGAAGACCTTTAAAGCAGATCCTTTAGACCATGAGAGAACAGTTTGTTGGGGACTCTTTGGAGCAACTACACAGGCATAGTTGGAGCAATTGGGTGATGTCACAGGCAGCAGTGAATGTGATTTTTTAAAAAGTGAAGCTGAATTAAGTAGGACTTAATCAAGAACCAGGGTCAGATGAACTCAGTCCAGAGAATTTTATTTCCAATGACTCTGTGGCAGACAGCCTTGTTAGCTACAAGAGACATCACACCACACCAGCCATTGAGCTTAACATTGCATAATAAATATGAACCTCTCCTATAGTGCTACCATGGGAAAGTGTGAGTCAACAAGATGAGGGATATTAAATTACTAAGCTCAAGATTAATGTTGAGCTTTCTGCAGAAAAATCAACACTACCGCCCCAGGGATATTGCTACAGACATTCTTGTGCAAAACATAACACACCAACCAACCATGTGTAGAAAATCAAGCATTCCCTAAATAGATAACTTTTAAAGACTCTTCTCCAGGGACCAGGAGTATACCTAGATTTAATTCCCAGCATCTTTTATTATCTGAGCATCCCCTGAGCATCTCTGAGTACAACTCTACCTGGAGTCCCCTAGCATTGGAGGGTGGTCTAGGTATACACAGAACTACAGGGCCGTAGAAGCACTGCATCCTTGGGCCCTTTCACTGAGCAATAGGCTCTATTGGTTGAGAGATGCTGGTGAGGGTTTCTGAGCATTGCTTGGGGGCTCCATTCCCCCGAAAGGTGAAAGACTCTATCTCCAGTCTTGAGGGTAGGGGAGTGGTCAATAGACCCAGGCTGGCGTATTTTTCTTGGTTGTTTTCATATGCTACTGCATAGTAGGCTAAGAATGCTCTCTGGAACCAGGTACCTGTGTGTAAGGCTCTCCTCAGCCAATAACACCGGGAGAGCTATCGAACCTATCTGAAGAAGCTACTTGGGTGTTTACATAAGTTTCTTATATTACTGCTCCAATCATTTACTGTTATCTATCATATTATTCCTGTGTGAAAGCAGGGATTAGTCTAAAATATTAATGAAATCTTCTCTGTTTGAACCTAGTCTACTCCATGGATTATCTTTCCAACTTCACAACTGGCTCCAAACTCCCTTAGAGTATGAAGATCAGTACTGATAGAACCATTAGCTTCTCTTAGGTTAAATAGAATAGCCCCACTGTTCAGGAATGCAGTTTTAAAATTTGTAGAAGGAAAGAGATTGGATTAGAGGGATCCCACCAGCAACTTCAGCTCTCAATGCATTACTTTGGCCCTGAGAAGACCACAGAATGAGATATAAGGAGGAAGGATAGAGACCATAATACTAAAACCCACCTTTCTCCTGCAAAGCCTTGACAGTGCAGAATTGACTTGGTATGGATTCAAACTCAGTTCCTTAGGGCACACATGAAAAAAAAATTTTGATAGCATTTTTCCTCGGAGAAGCTGAAGCAGAAAGAGTCCACTCTGTAGCATAAAAATCTGTGTGGGCCACCCACATTAGAGAAAGCTGATCCCAACTGCATTTGAGCCTCCTATGTGTCCAAGATAGCTTTGGACAGTTTTTAGTAGTAAGCGTCACTACTTGGCACTAATGTTTATTAATTGAAGGTCACATGCACAGTTTCTACCTTGTCTTCCTAGGTTTCCACTCAGCTCAGTTCAAAAACAGCATTTTCTAAGAACACACTCTGCCAGATTCTGGACCAAGTCGCAGAAGGGCAAATATAAATGAGGTATGATTCCTGTCCTTGACGAGATTACAGACTAGGAAGAGACAAGACATTCACAGATCATGTCAATGAAATGTGACAAGGATAAAGCACTGCAGTTCTGTTCTAGAGGTGGGACTTGGCTTTCCACACTGGCATTCCATAGAACTGATACCTAAGCTTAGTACAGGTTCTGTCTAGGGAAATCATGAAAGAAGAGAGATGGTCTGACAGCTTTTTTGTTGCACACACTGCATGAGCAGAGTCAAGGAAATAAGCAACAGCATGATTTGTTGGGGTGGAGGGAATGAAACAAGCAGTTTAGAGGCTTGGGGCCACTACTTAAGGTTGGAAGGTGATATTAACTGAGATTGTTGGATAACTCAGTATCAGTCCTGGAGCAAACAGGATCCAAGGTCTTTAGGCTGGGAATATCAGTGTTCAGATCAATGTTTTGCCAGCTCTCTCTAGGGGGTGAATGCAATATAAATTCAAGGAAGACACCTGTGGAAAAAGCATAAGATACTATGACAGTTCAGACAAGAGAAAATGGGGTCTCAAAAGAAGGTGATGGTTGTATTGACACAGAGAAGTCAAAATGTTTTATACCATCAGCCTATGATTCCTGGTATTATAACATATGATTAATTTGGTGGTAGAGTTCTTGTGTTTGATCAAAAAAATTATAGAAGAACATGCACATTCCAATCCAGTCTTACAAACAATGCCTCCTAAATTTGAGAGAATGAAATGATCAGGAGATGACTCAATATGGCTCTTGATTTGTTGAATGTGGATGATTCAAGGGAGAAAATAGACATAGGCACCTAGGGTGCTTAAGATGACATTTAGATTCTGGCTTGTATGAATAACCCAATCAGTAAATAGATGTATGAATAAGCCATTTTACTTGATTGGAATGTCCTCTTCCTTTTCTTTACTCTACTTGAACTTCAGCACCTCTTTATCTTCCGTTCTTGAATGTCACCTGTAAATTATGGTGTATGCAGTTACTCAGGTTCCTGGGTATATTCTGGATTGGAAGCCCTTCAATATAATGACTTTCTTCTTCATATTTGCATTTCCTGTTAATACCTTGCAGATAGGACACACACAGTAAATCTTTGATCGATATGTAAGTGAATAAAATAGCCAAATCAGAGAGTAAATGTAGTACCCCCACCACTCTCTTTATTTCTCTGTCAATAAATCTATCACAGGACAAGCTAGCTAAGATACAATGACTCAAATCCAGTCCCACTCCAAGAACAATTTAAGATTTGGGGTTCACAGATAAAGAGTAAAGTATCATTGTCTTTTTTTATATTAAATTTATTTATTTATTTTAATTAGTGAGTCACTGTGAGGGTGCAGTTACAAATTTACTCATCTTCGTGCTTGTGTTTCCTTCATAAAATATTCGAGAACCCATCCCTCCACCAGTGGCCATCGTGTTCAGTCTTTAGTCTACTTTCAGCACGCATCTCTCTTCCCACGCGGGATCCCCAACTACATTTTACTTGGTGTTCCCTTCTCTATCCGGGCTGCCTTTCCCCCAGCATGTGAGGCCAGCTTCCAAGCTATGGAGCCAACCTCATTGTAATATATACTACTATTCTTGGGTGTTAGTCTCCTACTCTGTTATTTTATATTCCACAGATGAGTGCAATGTTTCTATGTCGGTCCCTCTCTTTCTGACTCATTTCACTTAGCATGATACTTTCCATGTTGATGCCTTATATGCAAAGTTCATGACTTCATCTTTTCTAACAGCTGCATAGTATTCCATTGTATAGATGTACCAAAGTTTCTTTAACCAGTCATCTGTTATCGGGCACTCGGGTTTTTTACAGATTCTGGCTATTATAAACAGTGCCACGATGAACATATAAGTGCAGATGTCATTTCAACTATACTTTTTTGCCTCTCTAGGATATATTCCCAGAAGTGGTATTGCTGGATCAAATGGAAGCTCAATTTCTAATTTTTTGAGAAGCATCCATATTGTTTTCCAAAAGGGCTGAACCAGTCGGCATTCCCACCAGCAGTGTAGAAGGGTCCCTTTCTCCCCACATCCTCTCCAACAGCGGTTGCTTTTGTTCTTTCGGTTGTGTGCCATTCTCTGTGGTGTGAGATGATATTTCATTGTTGTTTTGATCTGCATCTTCCTGATGATTAGTGATGAAGAGCATTTTTTCATGTGCCTTTTGGCCATTCATATCTCTTCCTTGGAAAATTTTCTGTTCATTTATTCGCCCCATTTTCTAATGGGGTTGGATGTTTTCTTCTTGTAGAATTCAACCAGTGCTTTATATACCCTTGATATCAACCCCGTATCAGATGGGTATTGGGTGAATATCCTTTCTCATTCTGTAGAAAGGTCTTTGTATTTTGGTCAATGTATCTTTTTCGGTGAAGAAGCTTCTTAGTTTAATATAGTCCCATTTGTTTATCTCTGTTTCCACTTGGTTGGTCAGTTGTGTGTCATCTTTGAAGATACCTGTAGCTTCAATATCGTGGAGGGTTTTGCCGACCTTGTCTTCGATGTACCTTATGGACTGTGGTCTGATGTTGAGGTCTTTAACCCATTTTGATCTGATTTTTGTGCATAGTCTCAGGTCGAGGTCTAAGCCCATTCTTCTGCATGTGGTTGTCCAGTTATGCCACCACCATTTGTTAAAGAGACTTTCCTTGTTCTGCTTCACATTTTTTGTTCCCTTATAAAAGATTAGATGATCATACATCCTACAATCTCCCAAGACTGAACCAAGAAGATCTGGAATATCTGAATAGACCCATTACTATCAAGGAAATCGAAACTTTAATCAATAGTTTCCCCAAAAATAAAAGCCCAGGTCCAGACAGATTCACTGGCGAATTCTTCCAAACATTTAAAGAGGACCTGTTGCCAGTTCTCCTCAAGCTTTCCCAGGAAATAATTTGCTAAAAATTATCAAAAAATGTTTCTTTAGAAGAAAGAGTGGAAAGATTTTTGTATCTCACCCTGGAGCCATTAAGTCCTTGTATAAGAGATTACTAATATATTACAAGTTAAGCCTTGTGTGTTTATATTTTGTTAATCAAGATTAGTTGCCTTCTACTTTAAATTCCATCCAATGTGGTGTGCTACTCCTCGTTTTTCAGTGATGTAGAGTTGAATATGGCATGTGGCTGTGAATGTGGTCACACGCACACTCCAGGAATTCAAAACTTTTGACTGGGGTGAGAGGATTCTGTTTGTGCTAAGTTGATGCTGGTAGCCTTGTTCCTACTCTAGAACACTTCCTTACTCTCAGGCTCTCCATGAAATAAAAGAGGACATGAGGAAATGGAAACATATCCCCTGCTCATGGATAGGAAAAATCAACATTGTCAAATTGGCAATACTCCCCAAAGCATTATACAGATTCAATGTGATCCCTATAAAAATACCCACGAAATTCTTAAAAGAAATGAATCAAGCAATCGTGAAATTCATATGGAACAACAAACGCACACAGATAGCTAAAACCATCCTTGGGAAAATAGATGATAGGAGGCATCACCCTCCCCAACCTTAAACTTTACTACAAAGCGGTAACAATTAAAACAGCATGGTACTGGACCAAAGGCAGAGCTGCAGACCAGTGGAACAGGGTGCAATATTCCTACACACAACCTCATTTTCTTCTTAATTTTAAACTCCATTTTTTATTTATTGACTAAAAAAACTATCTCTGCACTTTCCTCCACACACATCTAACTATGAATGAGGGCTGGATCACTAGTTTGAGGAACAAATAGAATGTGAGGGCTTTTCAAAATGTGAGAATTCACACACACATACACACACACATGCATGCATGTGAGCATGCACACACACACACAATCTGAGTTCTCTTTTCCCTAATCATCCTGTGTTAGTTATACATTTATTCTCCTCAGAGAGACATTGGCTTCATCCACTGCTCTCACCAAGAACTTGAAGATTGTGATAGGAAACTTCATGACATTAAACATAGCAATCACATTAAACGCCTGAAGAATAAAAAATAGTCATAAGATTTAGGATCAGATGTTCCCTTGATGCTGAATCCTTGTATCAATGAAGATTAAGCTTATTGAAGTGAGAACCTGTGACATGGTTAGTAATTTCAAAAGAAACATTATTTTTATTTTATGGTTCATACATTATGAGTTATCAAATTAAAAAGGGTAACATCGTAGTCTATTTTACCTTTGGATTTTACCAAGATGGTGGGAAATGGATCCTCTTGTCTCTGTATGTCCAAATATAATAAATTTGGAGAAAGGTAAATGCATTTGAAAATCTCCATACAAACTCCGTCCTTACTTAGTCTTCACCTCCATCGTTTCTTATCTCAGTGTGTCAGGAACATATGGCCTTCAGAACTTGGGCATCCTTCTCCACACCAAATGATGAAGGCAGAGGCTCCTGGAAAGACCTTTGTGCTTCATGCCTGCAGCTCAAAAATGACTTCTCACTCACTCTCTTGCCTAGAATCAGCCTGAGAAACTATCTCCCCTCGCAGCAGGAATAGGTTAGAAAGATTTGGTCAACTGACATTCCTAATAAGTCACCTCCCTTGTTCACTGGGGCCTTCCTCACTGAGCCCACGTAGTACATGATTAATGTCATGTAGCCTCAATGAAGACAAGTTTCCACACTCTGTTGGTACTGCAGCAGTGCATGATATTTTCTCTCAGATTTCATCTTCCCATCTGTCCAACTTGTAATTAGCAGCCTCTCCCTAACTGCCCATTTAAGAAATTAATAACAAACTTTTATCAACAAATCCAAAGTGATCCTGGCCTTCTGTTGAACTGGCTCCCTAGATAGGCTTTTGAGCTTCTGCTCCTTAGACTCCTTCTAATTAGTTCACTAAGAGGATGATAAAGGACACCCCCCCACCACCATATGAGGTCCTAAATAACTATCTCTAAAGACGAGTCAGCTCCCTCAGGTCCTGAGCATTATTTGGTGCAAAAAAGTGAACCCTAGGATGACCAAGCACACTGGCCGCCAAGGGAACCCAAACCTCAGGGCTGGTCTCTCATAATGCATCCCCATACATGTGGCAACTGCAAGAGATTCCAAGGTACAAAGAATGTGAGGCTTGAATTGCAGGAATTGGTTATTGGTCCACATTTCTTCTAAATCATTGTTTCAGAAGAATTGAATTATCTGTGTGCTCAACTGAATTTCAAATTCATATGTTTATCGTTCTGCTGGGGAAAGCTTTTTGTGCGTTTGTAATCACAGAAAACAGATGATACTGGGGTGTTATTACATCCAGGCTTAGTGCTTCACTTGCCATTTATTCTTTCTTTGGTTTGGATTCCTGGCTGAGTCAAGCCCCTAGAGAGTGTGAAGAACCTGATAATAAGAGATATTCTTAAAGGAACAGTGATGGAACTAAGAGCTACACAGGGCAGAAAAACTTCCTCAGTACTTACTACCCACCAGTGCTGCTTCAGGTGGCTTTCCTAGTGGGCTCCTCACTAGTCATATCTCAGGGACCATTAGCTCCCCATTTGTACATTATAGAAGCAAGACAAGAGAGAGTACATGAACTGTCATTAGTCACAGCCAGTTAGTAAGAAGGAGAGAGGATTCTGACTCCAACAGCACAGTTTCTCTAAATACCTGCCACTCCTCCCACTCAGAGAGTTTCTTCACACTCCTTGTTATAGTGAATATGAATAAATGGAACCAAGGACTCCTTTGGATTGAATTTTGTGTTTCCAACGTAAACTGAGTCCCAATGTCGCCCATTTTTCCTTCCCTACCCCAGACCACCACCCAAAAGGCTGGCTGCTCGGCTCTGCCAGGCTCCTGAGCCACGGAAACATATCTCTTTGGGTTTGAGTGGAATTTGGGTACAACCTGGAGCATGTGACTGGGTGATCTCACATCAGTGCTGGGAATAGGTAGGCTGGTAGGTCAGAGTTGGGGTCCAATAGAGGCAAGTTCTGGAGATGGTGCTTACCACCAGGGTGGTGAGTTTGCATCTGATGTGGCAGGTGAATGGCAACATAGAGGCAATGATAAAAGTGATGGGTGCCAGGGCTGAATTTCCACTTTGGACAAATTCAGCTTGTGCCTGTAATTCTCAATTTCTTAATTCTGAGAAATATTCATGGTGTTCTTATTTTGCATGTCAAGTACCAAGGGCAGGTACCAAGAGAGAAACTAATCCTACCTGAGCCTCCTACAAACCTAAGTCAGGAAGTCCTCAGTGGCACATAATTGAGAGGAAGCCCAGAGAGGACTGCAAGCTTAGCACCTGTCCACAGCCATTCCATGATGGTTTCCACAATCCCTTCCCTCTGCCACTCTCTGTGTGTCTCAGAAGTCTAAGGGGACCAGGCAAGGGAGGTCAACTGTGGAAGGAGGTGGAGAGTGAGACCAAAGGGTGAGTGTGGTTTAAGGCAGATGAGGAGTCACTTCTCAGAGCAGGGCAGTGTAAAGCCATGGGAACTCGAGCAATCTGAGGTCAGAGATCTGTACTTTTGTGAGACATAACTCTACTTTTAAATGTTAAGAATGAATTGAGGCAAATGTGATCAAGGAAGTAGTGTCCAAACAAAACACGTATGCTGACCTGAAGACTGGGACTCTGCCCTACACCAAAATATCCAAAAGAATTTCCACCACTTGGAGCTGCTCACAGACCAAATCAGACCTCCATGTTCTGATGGCCCAAATCCCCAAACTCATCTCCATTTCTTCTGCACAAGCCCTTCCCAGGAGCAAAGTGCACACAGCCCCCTGACTGAGATCTCCCAAGGAGGTAAATGCCTACAACTTTCACATACAGCTGATGCTGGAGCTCTCTGATCATGCTATTACTCTGACCTTATGAGAGGAGAGGCAAATCTTACCCAGCAAGCAACTTGCCTCTTAAGTGGCTGAGGCATAATCGGAAACCTCATCCAATTGAAATCCAAAGCTCTTCTTTCTCTTCTCTCCTCATGGCCTTTGCCTCAAGAACATCTTAGCCCTCCTTTCCCCCAGCACCTCCAGACATTCCCACCTCAGGGCCTTTGCTTCTCTCTCAGTGTTTCCCTATCTTATCTTTCTGTGGTCAAATTCTTGCTATCCTTCAAAGTGTGTATAAATGTCACCTCCACCACGATACTTTTCCTGACCTTACCTAACCTGTGTGCTCATCCCAGGGAGCTGCTCTCAGTTTATTTTGTGTTATTTCCTCCTAGAATTAATTCATTTGTTCACACATTCGACAGGTTTTAAATCTCATGTCCACCACATATGAGGTATTATACTAACACTGGGGAATATAGGAGGAGATGCTGTGAATGCTACAGGAGTGTGTGGAGGCTCCCTCATCTGCAAACTCGTCTCAAACCTCACCAGACTTTCTAGAAATGCAGGTGAGTTTTGACACTGTCCATCTAGAGAAGGCACTGGACACCATAGGTGAAGGGTACAGCCTTCAGAAACCCCCCACTTGTTTCTCCTTTTCAACCACAAGTCCTGCTCCCACCCTATTGCTGATTGACTAGCTATATATTATAGATCTTAAATACCTTGTTCACAGGTTCAATCTGTATCCTAGAGTTGTTCACAGAACTCAGGGACCCACTTTTAAAATCATTCATCTGTTTGTTGCAAAAGATTTAACTCAAGAGCAACATGAAATATGTGAGAGATGCATAGTAAACACAGAGTGAAAGAACACAGAACTTCCAGACCCTCTCTGAGCCACTCTTCCTCTATCTCCACTAGCACCTCCATCCTAGAAGCTCCAAACAGGTTCTCATGAGGTTTTATGAATATTTTCCTAGTTGTTGCTCATTGGATGCAACTCTAAGGCCTCCTCTCTCCCCAGAAGTCTGGGAGTGGGACTAGAAGCTCTAATCTTCAAAAAACATGGTTAATTTCTCTAGCAAAAGCCCCCATCTTGCCTAAAGTTCTTTAGGTATTTCCTAAACTTCACCTCATTCACCTAACAAAATATGCAGTCTTCACTCTCAATGCCAGGTAAATTCCAAGGATTAGAGGAGCTATGAATCAGAAACAGTGAGTGAATACTGAACCTGGCAGGTAGACAGGGAAGGGACCCCATGGTAATGGAATTCCTTAGGAAGTAATAAAATCAATAGCCCCAGGGCTGCATAAAGCCCATCTTGTGAACATGGGATTTAAGACCTGATAAGATCCTTACATGGCACTAATAGACCATAGAGATAATAGAGAGAGCTGGATGTCCCCCAACCCCCACCACTGAGAGAAGCTCCAGCAGGAACAAAGTCAAAGGAAGGGAATTTCAAGAAGACCATCAACTAATCCCAACTCTACCCCCCTTAACAACCACCCTAGCAACAGACTCTTACCTAGGTAGAAACCCCCACATGGGGTAGCTTGGGGAAAGCCCTATAAAAGCCAACTTGAACAAAGGAAGCATGCACATATGCTGCCTGAGCCTAGGTTCTGCTTGTGCCCGTGTGGCCACACACATGTGTTGCCAGAGCACATGCATCACCCACATCACCCCCCTTGAGATGTGTACTGGAGCTCTCTCTGCTTTTGGAGAACCCCGCATTCTCTCTTGAGTGTGTTACTCTCTCTCCCTCCTTCCACTTCCTCAAAACCTTCATATAAAATCTGTTTTTATTTCACTGCTCGTCTCCTCCTGAAATTCTTTTCTGTGAGAAAGACAAGGACCCAATAGGCCTGGGTAAGAACTAAGACTGCTGCTCCCAACCCAGATGAGAGACCCCAAGTGGTGGCCCACAAACAGCTCTTCTGCTCCTGAATGGCCATGATCCCAGAGGCACACAAACCAATTTCAGAACCCAGTGGCTGCTGGCAGAAATGCTTCTAGACTGTGAACTAAACTATGGCCCCGTGCTGCCCCAGGAAGGGAAGGTTTGTCCTTCGGCCTTTCCCATCTCTGGCAGCATGGCGACCACCATCTTTCAGAGCCTATCGAACAGAGGTATGAGGTTGCAGTGACGGGGCACTCGGGGTATCTTGGGATGGTGGGGCGGAACCAGCGTTGCGGCTGTCTATGAACGGCTCCTCCGCCCCTGGAATGGCCATGATCCCAAAGGCACACAAACCAATTTCAAAACCCATCGGCTACTGGCAGATAACCCTCTGGACTTACTTACTAAAATACCAGAAATCCAAAACATCATATGCTCTTCATATGCAACATCATATGCTCTTCATTATCAGCAATAAAAAACAAATTGTCAAATGACGCCTTTCAGCAGGTCTGATTGTTGGGGGAAAATTCCAAATAATAATAGTAGGTTTTCTGTCGAAACATTGAATGTAATCAAAGTAAAGAAAAATTATAGTGAAAATCATCTGCTACACAGGCAGGGTGGGGGTGGGATGGGGGGTATACTGGGATTCTTGGTGGTGGAACATGTGTACTGGTGAAGGGATGGGTGTTTGGTCATTGTATGACTGAGAATTAAAACTGAAAGCTTTGTAACAGTTCTCACGGTGATTCAATAAAATAAATAAATAAATAAATAATAAAAGCAAATTGGCCTTTTAAAAAAAGTACTAAGACTGGCTTTTCTTAGACTGGCTTTCCTTTCCTACAAAGAGTAATTCCTCACTCCAGCCTGAGTCTATGGCTCCCCAAGAAATCAGATGATGGGGATTAACTGTCATGCCAGGCAGAACAAGTAGATATCAGGTGTGGCTTAACAGTTACCTAGTGGGGCTGGCAAGATTCAAGGTCCATGCTCAATGGGGCTCATCAAAGACATGATCCATCCTAGCTTTCCCAGCATCTCCCAGGGTGGCAGGGGCTGATCAGGAGAAAGTGGCCATCTCTCTTCTCTCCACCTCACATAAGTCACAAGAGTAGGGTGGGGGTTGGAGACCCACTGACCAATACTAACTAAGTCTAGCACTGTCTAGCACTGTTATCCCATTGTTCATTGATTTGCTCTAGCGGGCACGAGTAACGTCTCCATTGTGAGACTTGTTACTGTTTTTGGCATATCGAATATGCCACGGGTAGCTTGCCAGGCTCTGCAACTGGAGACCTACTGACATCAATACCAACAAAGTAAGAGAAATAAGTTTTTGTCATCTAAATCATGTGCATGTGTTGCCAGACATTGAATAAATATGTCTCACAAATAAATATTTATTTCTTATATTTCACAGTATCACACAAGGTCTCTGCTCTGTTCCATTAAAAGAAATAGACAACAAATAAATAATCTAATAAGAGAATCACAAGTTATCTTGGATGGTGTAAGAAAAAAAAAACAGGGTAACATGATTAGGGAGGCCTCTTTGAAAGGAGACATAGGTCATGACGGTTACAATGAACACCTGAAAGAGCGCCCAGCAGAGGAACAACAACTCCAGAGCGTCCAAGGTATGGTCAGAGAGGTCAACTGGGGACAGGTGGTGATAAAATCTCGTAGATCACAAGAAGAAATCTCAAATCCTATTTTTTAAAAATCCTAAACTTTAAATAACTTAGGTTTAATAAGAAGTTACAGAAGATTTTTCAGTAGGAAATAAAGCAAATCTGATCAACATTTCTAAAAGGTCACTCTAGCTGCTGAGTGCGAAATAGATTTTAGAAAGAAGGAAAGTTGTGAATGCCTCTAGAATTTCTTGCTATAGTCCTGAGGGAAGAAGATAAAAAGTATCACTGTGACATGAAGAGAAGCAAAGTCCTGATATATCCTGGAGATATTGAGCCTAGTTAGCTCATCCGCTCTTAATCTTAAAAACAGAGATCCTTTTCCTAATCATTTTTATAGTTCCCCTGGCCTTGCACATAGTAAAAACTTGGTATTTGTTAAATGAACTTAGTTAAGTTAAAGTGAAGAAAATCATGTTGAATAAAGTCAAATAAGTTGTAGTGAAGTTCAATGTGGTGTGAGGAAGTATTTCTGGGTCCTCAAAGAGCATATAATAAGGGACACTTCCCAAAGGATCACCAGTGATCCAACCTAGAGTATTTTCCTTTACAAGTTCAGAAAAGGGTTTTCTAAAACCCAAATTACATGCAGGTCTAAAAGTGTAAGTGTAGATCCAGAGAGTTAATTGTAAGAGTGGTTCAGATCATTAAATGGCCAACCACCTGAGTCTATGTCAGCAATTACGCAAATGTCTCTACAATAAAATTTGCATTTATGTTTGACTGAAATAGTTTTAATATTGTATTTTTTAAAAAATCATATAAAAACTAGAAATTGAGCTTCCATATGGCCCCAAAATACCACTTCTGGGAATATATCCCGAGGATGCAAAAAAGCACAGTAGAAATTACTTCTGTACCTATATATTCATTGCAGCACTGTTCACAATAGCCAAAATATGGAAACAACCTGAGTGCCCTAAAACAGATGACTGGTTAAAGAAACTTTGGTACATCTATACAATGGAATACTATGCAGCTGTTAAGAGAGATGAAGTCATGAAATTTGCTTATAAATGGATAGACATGGAGAGTATCATGCCAAGTGAAATGAGTCAGAAAGAGAGGGACAGACATAGAAGGACTGCACTCATTTGTGGAGTATAGAATAACATCACATGAGACTGACACCCAAGGACAGTAGATATAAGGGCCAGGGGGATTGTCCCATAGCTGGAAGACTACTTCATGAGCGGAGTGGAGAAGGCAGCTGGAATTGAGAAGGGATCACTAAGAAAATGATGGCTGGAGGAACCAGTTGGGATGGGAGATGTATGTCAAAAGTAGATAATGGAACAAACATGATGATCTCTCAGTGTCTGTGTTGCAAGCTATAATGACCCAAAATAGAGAGAGAGTATGAGGAATATTGTCTGTTATAGAGGCAGAGGGATGGTGGGAAAGGGGGGAGGGGTATACCCGGATATTGGTGCTGGGGAATATGCACTGATGGAGGGCTGGGTGTTTGATCATTGTGAGATTGTAACCCAAACATGAAAGCTTGTAACTATCTCACGATGATTCAATAAATTTTTTTAAAAAATCATATACAGTCTTATACCTACCCAAAGAATGTCAAGTCAGTAGCCTATTTTGTCATGAGACTGCTACAGAGGAGGAACCTTATGTGTAAGTTTGAGTGTTGAAGTGTGATGTGTGTGCATGCGTGTGTGTGTGTGTACAATTGAAAAAACTTCTGTAAGTTATTCATAATGATGTATTTCATTCAATATTCCAACACCAATCCCATCACCATTACACCTTTCCACCACTATTAATTCCAATTTTCCCAACCACCACCCAAACCTGCCCCGATAGCAGGCCCTAAATGATTTATTTTGTATTGCTTGTTATCATTAATTTGCTAAAAATGATAAAAAAGATTTCCTTAGAAGAAAGTATGTGAATATTGTTGTATCTCACCCTGGAAACATTAAGCCCTTTTATAAGAGATTTCTGACATGATGCTACAGGTTAAGCCTTGTGTGTCAATATTTTCATAATCAAGATTGGTTGCCTTCTACATCACATCCCATCCAATGTGGAGTGCTACTCTGGTATATCAACAGTGTAGATATATGAGATGTTGTAGAGTAGAGTATGAGATGTTGAACAGCTACAAATATGGCTGCCCACTTCAGGAATTCTAAAATTGATGGGGTGATACAGCACTAGATAGTGACTATGGGGTTGGGAAGCATCTCTGCAGCTTGCTGATCTCTTTTGATATTTATTTATGAGTCTCTGGATCATGGCCAGTTAATGAGTGTATATGGTGCCAGAGGCAGTTCATGGGCGTGTCTACCAGGCTCCAAGAAAAACAGGAATGCAGGGGAGGTTGCGCATCCCTGATTCCATGAGAGCCTGGAGACATCAGTCAGAAAACCAGCATACCTAAGTTTTTCAACAGATTCATTCGTAGATGAGGCTCGTCCAAGCCTGTGGAGTCTGGCCGTGAGCATGGTGCAATTGGAAGTGCAGAGATTTCTATTATTGGGGACTCATTTGGGTGGGTGGTTGGGCTCGCCTGCTACCTTCCAAGGTTCCCTGGATATGAGACTCAGCCTGGTGTGAAGTATGAAGGCATCTCTGTAGCTTGCTGATCTCTTTCAATATTTTTAATGAGTCTCTGAGGTGAGGAAACTTCTTTTTTTTTTCTTTTTTTTCTTTTCTTTTTTTTTTCTTTTTGCTTTTTGGCAACCCCCAGTGATGCACAGGGTTACTCCTGGCTCTGCATTCAGGAATTACTCCTGGCAGTGCCTGGGGGACCATATGGGATGCTGGGAATCGAACCTGGGTTGGCTGTGTGCAAGGCAAATGCCCTACCCGCTGTGCTATCACTCTAACCCCAAGGTGAGAAAACTTCTTCATGTTAGTTTCAGCTAAGGTGAAGAAAGAGCTCTAAACATTTTGATGTTTTTTAGAGCATTACAAAGTCATTCATTTGAATTTAAGTCATTCAAATGAATGAATGAATTTAAGTCATACGGTATTCCAACACCTAACCCTCCACCAATGTGCATTTCCCAGCACCAGTGTCCCCAATTTCCCTCCCATTATCCCTACCCCCACCCTTGCCTGTCTCTTTGGCAGGCGCTTTTCCCCCCTCTCTCTCTTTCTGTTTCTCTCTCTTTCTCCCTGTTTTCTCTTCTCTCTCTCTTTTCTCTATCTGTCTGTCTCTCTCTCTGTCTGTCTCTCTCTCTCTTCCCCCCGCCTCTTTGGGCATTGTGGTTTGCAATATTGATACTGAAAGGTTATCAACATTTTGCCTCCTGTTTACAGTGCTTCAGTGTGGCAGTACTATCATTGACATACACAGTAAAGGCTATACCATATGTCATTCACCCGCTGAGCCCTTTGATTCACCAGAACAGTTGCCTGGATCTATTATAAAGTCTCCATAATCCTTGGAAAAAACCAAAGAGCAGCTCAAGGTGTTCCTTCCACATCCTCTGTAGCTCCTAAAGTCCCTAGGAACCTTAAGAACTGTAAGAAGAGCACATTTGACAGACATTTAGGCTGCTGCTCATTCTACCTCAAACAGTGTTGGTAAAAGAGTTCTTCCACTTGTACTTTTTTTTGGCTTTTTGGGTCACACCCAGTGATACTCAGAGGTTAATCCTAGCTCTGCACTCAGAAATTACTCCTAGCAGTGCTTGGGAAACCATATGGGATACTGGGGATTGAACCCGGGTTGGCTACATGCAAGGCAAATGCTCTACCCACTGTACTATCACTCCAGCCCTCAAATGTACATTTTAATCAGCTTAATGCAAGTCAGAAACTCATTCATTATCTGAACTGTCTGCCACTGATACCGTTGATTCTCAGAAAATCAAATTGAGCTTAGCCATCAATATATGAAATCACCGTACAAACAACAGTGTTTGTGTTCAGAGAGCGATGCTGAGTTGCAGCTGGCCTGGAATTCCAGGTATCATACTGTAAGTTTCAGGATACATTATAAAAGAATCTGGCCTGTGATTGTCACTACCGTTATTGTCCTTTGAGTTGTGGAGCTCTTATGGTCCCAGGGGACCTCACTGAAGACATGAAAGGTGACACAGAAATGAACGAACTGCCAGGAGGCAAGGAAAGTGTTGCAAAATTTTATTATCTGAACACTCAAAGGTATTTAATTTAAGGGTTTTTTTCTAATAACAATAATATACCATGCCAACAAAAGAAAAAAAAATATCTGTGACCACAGAGTGGGAGTACAGGCTTCAGGTCTCTGCCCCAGAAACAAAACCTTCCATGCAATTTTATGTGAGAACAAATTTGAAACACAAGTGTAAAACAATTAAAACTACAAATATCCGCCATTACCTGCATGGGGATGAAGATGATACACACAGATATCTGGATGAGAGTTGTGAGCTCCAGGCTGAAAAAGGCATATATGGCACAGACTGTCATTAGGATCAGAATAGTGGTGATGGCTGGCAAGGGACAAAACAAGGCAGCTTAAAACAGGAAATAACTATCTTTTGATAGTCTATTGAACACCTGGAAAGAAAACACATGGGGTCAGGCTGTGGAAGGATTACACAAACACATCCCCAACTGAAGGCATTCAGAATAGCTGACAGGTTTGAGAAGATAAGAGGAAAACTGCCTTAAGGGGAAGAGGAGGGCCATCAAGACACCTGCATAAAGAGTTTTGTGGCTATCATTCTGGTGTGACTATAGAAAGACAGTCTTTTAGGACCGAGAATCCAAATAATGAAGGAGTTAAGATAACTACTGCCAGGTCAGAGTCTGCTGGAGAGAATGCCAGCTGCCTCACCTCCATGTCTCCCTCCTGCTTAGCACATCTCTGCTGCATTCAGCCCAGTGATATCTCTCGCTCACAGACTTTGCCCAGTCCCCCTTCAGAGAGGGAGTAGGACCATGAGACTATGTTTATCACAATAAGATGTAAGCCAAAGTGTCAAAATGGGATTTTAGAAGTGATTCTGAAAAGGAGCCAACTCCGTTTAAAGACACACTCTTGTCTTCTCACCTTCCAGCTATGTGAAGAAACCTGGCACATGGCTAGGTTACTAGCATCCATTCTGAGACAGGGCAGAAGCATTGTGCTAGGATAGAAACGAGGGAAGATGCAAAGATCCAGATGTCCTCATGCCAGCTCCGGATTGCCCTCCTCTAGATTCTTTTTGCGTGGAGTGAAATAAATTCATCTTGTTTAATCCACTGTCATTTGGGGGAATTTTTTTGTATGCAGCTGCATCTGATCCTAACTGATACAGTATGCTTTTAACATACTAAAGAGCAACTGTAAAAATGAAGTAGGTATGTTTCCTAATCTTACACCACCTGGGGTTTCCTTGACTAGGGATTTTTTCTTATGCAAATTGGTGAGGATTTTATTGCTAAGGATTAAGGTCTTAAGAAAATATTAACTCTGAAGTCCAACAGGCATTATTGTGGCTCTTAGCACCCCAAGTACTGCATAATTGGAATTACCGGTCCATTGGTGAATTGGTTTTATTAAATGTCTATAGTGTGGTCTGAATGGCCTCAGTGCCCTCACTAGCAATCAAAGGGATTATGCAGAGTCACCCCTAAACCCAACAGAAACAGGAAAGGAAGCCTTTCCAAATTCTCCTTATTGAATGGGGCCCTCCGTTCCCCAAATTCCTCTGATACTCTGACTTTCCTCCACCTCTCTCAGCAGGAAAGTGGGGCATGATGGGTAGAACACTGACAGACAAAGAGGAGATAGATGTTCTAGATGCTCTATGAAGGAGGCACACCTCACACATTTTTTTAGACCTCTTCAGTCCTGTCACCATTATTTTTTAATTTTATTTTATTGAATCCATGAAATAGTTACAAGCTTTCATGTTTGGGTTCCAATATCACAATGATCAAACACCCAGCCCTTCACCAGTGCACATTCCCCAGCACCAATATCCCAGGTATACCCCCTCTTTCCCACCCTCCCCCTGCCTCCGTGGCAGACAATATTCCCCATAATCTCTCTACTTTTGGGCATTATGGCTTGCAACACAGACACTGAGAGGTCATCACGTTTGTTCCATTATCTACTTTCAGCACACATCTCCCATCCCGACTGATTTCTCTAGCCATCATTTTCTTAGTGATCCCTTCTCTATTCCATCTGCCTTCTCTCCTCTGCTCATGAAGCAGTCTTCGAGCTATGAGGCAATCCTCCTGGCCCTTGTATCTACTGTCCTTGCACAACTAACACATTCACAAAACTCAGGCTTTGTTTTTCCAGACACTTTCTGGACCAGTTTACCTCACTGAGATGTGTGTCAGCCTGTTGAAGGACACCGAAACCACTGTATATATGGTCACCTTCAATCAGATGGCCATCCAATAATTTATGTCCCAGCCAGGGACCCCCACAAAAGGACTTTGATCAACTCTGGCAAAAAGAGCTACACAGAGATTATGCCAATCTAGACATTGCTGAAGATAATCTGTCTGCTAAAGAATTTGGTGAATGAGAACTGGCTGTAAAACAGAATGGTGGAGAGAGAAGAGGATGACTTGGGGACGGGGGGGGGTGGTAGAGAAGGGCTTGGGTAGCATCAGAAAGCTGACTTTATGAGGCAAACTTTTTAATTAATTTCAGTGGTTGCTGCTGTGCTTGATGAGAATTTGCATTATAAAAATTCTCCCCCAAGGAACTCAAGATAATGACAATGTGCTAAACCCACTGGTTCGTAAAGAAAGTGACTAATGCTATATTTTGCCAGTCTGGTGATCTAGAAGACAAGGCAGAAGGTCCAGCCTTACTCACTTGCCCTATGGCTGGCATGAAAAGACACAGGATGTTGGCTACAATATCCATCAAAACTTGAGTCCTCTGGAATTTCCAGATTTCACAGCCCAGAGTACCTTTTTAAGAGCCACCCTTTCTACCTCTTCATCCCACAGGATTAAAAATCTGTGGTGAAGTAACAGAAAAAAAGAAATGATGGCTTACATTTCCACTTGCTACTCCAATGGACAAACCTTGCAAGGATAACAAGCGCCATCCCAGCTTTTTATTTCCAAAGTGAACAGGTAAAGCAGGAGGCGAAACTACCTGGCAGTTTCCAGATCTTTACTTACTACTCTTACTACCTATTTCCAGCACAATATTATTTCTTGCGAAAGAAAAAAGGAGGGAGGAAAGAAAGCAATGGAGTAAGAAAAACATTTTTAATCAATATAAGGACCTTCTCCAGGATCAGTGTATCACTTGTATCACTGTCATCCTGTTGCTCATCGATTTGCTCAAGCGGGCACTAGTAATATCTCCATTGCGAGACTTGTTGTTACTGTTTTTGGCATATTGAATACACCACGGGTAGCTTGCCAGGCTCTGCCATGTGAGTGAAATACTCTCAGTAGCTTGCCGAGCTCTCCGAGAGAGACGGAGGAATCAAACTCAGGTGAGCTGCATGCAAGGCAAATGTCCTACCCGCTGTGCTATGGCTCCAGCCCCTTCTCCAGCATAGGAAGAAGTTTGTTCATTTCAAAGATCAGAATGTTATTCGGTGTACCAGGATTTTAAAGAGCAAGAAGGGCTGCCAGTCCTGTGAGGCTAGAGGGTAGAGCAAAATCATGGCACTTGATTGTTTTCAGGAAGGAGCTTAGATTTCAGACCCACTAGCAAAGGAAGCTTGTACAGATTTCAAAGTCAATGGAACAAGATTTTTTTCCCCATCTATAAGAATATTCTGGCTACCATAGATTCACAGATGGTGATGAAAAAATGCAAGAACATTGTGACAACAATGGGGGACTCATATGCAGATGAGAAGTGGAAGGGACTTGGCACTGGACTTACGGGCAAAGAGAAAGATGACAGGACTTCCTGAGGGATTAGATCAGAGGTTCCCAAATTCATTGGCTTACCACCTCCTTTTCAAAAAACTACTCAGTGAGCCCCTGTCAATATCCCAAGGCAACAAACAGAAAGCAGCTCAGGAATTGTTTCAACGGACTCACTGGCCCTGCTCCTCCAAATCCCAACTAAATCTCCCAGGAGATGCACACCAAGCGGTTAAGCCTTATGGAATTGCAGATCCCGGGAGCTGAAAACCCTGGAGCACCCACGGGAGGCAGACGTTCGGAATACCCTCCAAACCAAGGCTCCGCAACAGCACCCATCCCCACCACTGCAGCGATGCCAAGGGCTCAACTCCACTGCCTCTCGAATATTCTCTGCAGAGACACCAGTCTTCGAATAATTTCAGGTACTGGCACCTGGGCTGAGAACTCTGGTGCGTTTTTCAGAGTTCGGGTGGGTAGCCTCCCCCCTAGCCTCCCCTACTTCCGGAAGCCCCTGCAGCCCCATCGACCACCCACATCTGCCACTTGGTTGATTCTTTGGCCCAGACCGTAGATTAGGAAGTGTCTGGACCCCACAACCACATACACGGCTATGTAACAGCTCCTGAAGCAACAAAAAGCTTACGAAACTCTTTTTTATTTATTTGTTTGTTTGTTTGTTTATTTTTAATTGAATCGCCATGTGGTAAGTTAAAAGCTTTTAGGCTTAAGTCTCAGTTATACAATGCTCAAACACCAATCCCTTCACCAGTGCACATATTCCACCACCAGGAACTCCCATATACCTCCCCCTCCCCCTGCCCCCTACCCCCCACCTGTGTAGCTGATAAATTTCACTTTACTTTTCTCTTTACTTTGATTGCATTCAATATTTCAACAAAAAACTCACTATTATTGTTTGGAGTTCCCCCTCCCCAAAGTCAGACCTGTTGAAAAGGAAGCATTTGATAATTTGTTTTCCATTGCTGACAATGAAGAGATATGAGTTTTGGATTTCTGTATTTTAGTAACTAAGTCCAGGGAAATTTCTGCCAGAAATTGCATCACTGCAAGCTAGTACCTCCCTTTTGTGGTCGTCATAAAATGGCAGCTGGGGCTCAGTTCACAGTCTAGAGACATTTCTGCAAGAAGCTGCTGGTGCCCAAAGTAGTTTAGTTGGCCTCCGGGGCCATGGTCGTGCAGCAGCGGAGAGGCCGCACACGTGCAGCTGCTGGGCTAATATCTCGGCGGAGGGGAAAAAGCTTAAGAAACTCTTAAACAAGGACTTACCATAATTGTAACAATGCTCACATTCCTTTATTTTCTAGATCTATTGATTTCATATTACATCTTTTTATCTAATTTTCAATTTTAATACTAGAATTGTATCAACAGTTGCCACTTTTTTATATTAAATTTAAAAAATCATTTTAATAAACAAAAATCACACCTGAGGCTACTACTGCCCCACACCCAACTTCATCATTCCAGTGGGTCCTAGATTAGTTAATAGTAAAGAGAGAGGGATGCAGTGATCAAGGATCCCAGTTTTTAGCTTAACTATGTGAATGAATATTTACGAGATAAAGAGGACAAGAGTATTTTCATTTTAACGAATGAAAAAATCCAGTTTTGGGGGCTGGAGCTATATGTGAATACTACTCAGCTGAAAGAAAAGATGAAATATATCCATTTTCAACAATTAGGTGGAACTTGATATCATCATGTAAAGCAAAATAAGTGAGAGAGAGAAAGTGAGAGAGAGAGATGGACAAATACTGGATAATATCTCTCCTATGTAGTATATAAAGAAACAAAGAAAGGTATGGTATCTAATGCTAACAAACCTTGGAATTTGAATCCAGAATTAAGGCTCAAGCAGTGGAGATGGGTTGGTTTGGGAGGGCAGAGGCAAATTAGACAAAATAATAATGACAAATGAATAATGACAAAAAAAATAATGGTTGAGGGCCTTTGGCACTTTGGTTGGTGGTGAAGGTGCAGTAATTTCATACACTCAAAGCATAAATGTTAACCGTGATACTTCAACTACAGTGAAAACAACCCCCAGTCCAGTATCTACACTGTCCTATGCTTTGTACTTTGCTACATATAGCCAAAGATACAAAGGCTTCCAGAAGAAACTAATTCAGAGAGGACTTTGAAAACTCCCTCATTTAAAACATTTTATTTCACCAGAATTGCCAAGTTTAATGGAACTGTCTGAAAAAAATGAAGTCTCCTTTGTGCTGGTATGAAAGAAAACTATAAACTATTAGCTGAAAATAGCAGTGATTTACTATCCCGAATAAACTTTTTGTTGAAATAGAAAGAAGCATGACCCATGGAAAAACAGAAGTTGAGCTGCCGAAGATGGGTGACATGGAGTTAATCATAGTAATTTCAGATTTGTACCAGCTTTGAAGGGTTTTTACCTCCAGATATTGGAGTAGCACTACAGTTAGGATACGTCTGTTGCTTTCAATTGTTAGTAAGAAATTTGAATTTTATTGAACCAGTGAAATTCATGTTTTTACAAGTCTAAAAATAATAGAGCATTCACAATTTCATTTGATTCAACCTAAGCATATTTTGTAGTAGACAAGTCTGATGATTTTATTTTGGGTTTTAGGCCATACCCATCAGTGCTCAGGGCTTACTCCTGGATCCATCCATGCTCAGAGATCACTCCTGGCAGTGCTCAGCAGACCAGATGTGGTGCCAAGGTATTGAATCCAAGTTGGCCACATTCAAGATAAACACCTTACCTGCTCTACCTTCCAGCCTGGACAAATTTTAAGGTGAAATGAATTGCAGTACTGAAACGATATATGGCTGCACAAGTGAAGTCTGAACAGTCTGAGCAAAGGGAAAGCCTGGTTGCAGGTGTTCTGATGTACTGTCCTGCAAACCAGCTGCTAGGTGAGCCACAACAGTCCCAAATTTCAAGATGTAGTTTTTCAGCACTCTTTTCTCTACCACCTCTCAAATCTCCTCTTCTTAAATATTGGACCAAGCGTTAGTGAGCCCAGCCTTTGCCTCAGCAAGCAGTCACCAAGAAGATCTAGGAATCATACGTGTCAATTTTTCACACTGGGCAACTGGCAACACACAAAGTAGCTTACTGGCCCTTCCCAGAGCAGGGTTTTCTCCCCAGGTGGTACAAGGAAATTCTGGTACAAGGAAATTTAGATGAGTTATACAGAGACCATGGAGGTAGAGTTTCCACAGTCAACACCATCAAAGGTGTGAGCCAGGAAAGTGTGGCAAAAGGAGAGATTTGGGTGCTAGCCTAAGATAAATAAGGCACTTGGAGCTCCAGGGCAGTAGAGTAACATTGTCTTGATTCCCTGGCCTGACTTCTCAAATGCAGCAATTACAACAGACAAGGTCAGAACTTGTGATTCACATTCATTGACCCTTGGACAGGGGTGTGCTGGAACCAGTTCAGACTAATTTAAAGAGCCAGTTGAGAAAAATTCGGCAATTTGTAAGTCAGATGATCAGGACAGTTAATATTTAAAATACAAAATATTAGATTATATAAATGTAATCAAGAATCAGGGACGCTGTCTCATTTGCCAACGTGTCAAAAATCAGGTGGGCCGAACGTAATGCAATTCAGAGACGACCCACTGACTAGAGCTGTTACGGACTGGATTCCATGGGACATCAAAAGATTGCGTGGCCACCCACCTACGAGATGGTCAGACTTCTTTGTCAAAACCCTGAATGAACAGTTTGAGGCTCTTCCTGTTCCTGGAGCGAGCAGATACCATTGGGTTACACTAGCACGCAACAGGGACAAATCAAAGATTAATGGGATGACAAGTGATACAAATGTAAGTAAATTTTCTTTTTATAAACTTTTTTATTAATGAATCACCATGAGGTACAGTTACAAAGTTATGAACTTTCGTGTTTTCATTTCGTCATACAATGATGGTTTACCCATCCCTCCACCAGTGCCCATTCTCCACCACCAATGTTCCCAGTATCCCTCCCACCACCATCACCTCATCCCCCACCACCCCACCCCGCCTCTGTGGCAGGGTATTCCCTTTTGTTCTCCCTCCTTTTGGGTATTGTGGTTTGCAATAGAGGTATTGGGTGGCCATCGGTGTTCAGTCAGTAAATTTTCTTAAAGGCTGAGACAATATGTATTCAACACTCAACACTAACTAGTATCTATGCTTTTAGATAGTTGAAGTCTGCTCTGTCTGAAGGAAATACCAACCATAATAAGGTGAGACCATGCCTGTCTTCCAAAACTTTTAATTCTGTGATATCACATTGGCAAACTTGAAGTTGCTCATGGAAGGATTAGTTACAACCATAGAAAGTAATGAATGCTACATGGGACTTATTTAGTAAGTTAATTATTGAACATTTGCCCATGTTTAAACATTATGACCATTTCATGGGAAAGAGGGCATCCACTCCACGTAGCATGAATAAATGGAGATCTGGGAGTAGTACCTCATCATCAGAGGAATCAGTGGTGTGTCTTTTGCCCTCTAAAGGGCAGGGAAAATACAAAGTTGGAAGCCTAGAGTGAGAATAAGGCTTTCCCTGTGCCAAGAGCTAGAGGTGCACTAGGAGATTGTGAGGACCATATGAATTAAACCATGTAAAGTGCTGCACTAGGTGATAGAAAGGATAGAGAAGAGGGAAAGAAAAATAGAAAGAAAAAAAGGTCCAGTCATATAGTACAAGGGTTAATGTGCTGAACTTCATGAGACTGACCACTGTTTGATCCCTGGTACCACATATAGTCCCGTGAACAATGCCAGGAGTGATCCCTGAATGCAGATCCAATAGTAAACCATAAGCATCAGCAAGTATGTCCTACCCCACCCCCTCAAAAAAATAGGAAGAAGAAACTGGGACAGGAGAAAGAGGAGGAAGAAGAGTGAGGAAGAATGGAAGAGATAAAAGAATACAAAGAAGAGGACATGAAAGGGAAAAAGTTTGTGAATTTCAGTCTTGAAAAATTAACCAAAAGATGTTATAAAAGTGAAAGATTTTACTTATTGATATTGATAACTTATTATATTCCAGGCCCTATATGATCTTGGTGTTTGTAGTATCTGCTGTCAAGATGCCCTGAGTCCAGACTATGTCATGTTCATTATCTAATCTCAGCTACAGAGTGTAGGCTTATGCCAACAACATTCTATCTCAAAGGTGTCTGCTTTACCCATATTTTAGGGCTTTCCCAGTAATGTAAGCACAACCCCAAATTTCAGGGATCAGTGACCAAAGTCAAACATTAAAGAGAGAAAACAGACGCCCATGAATAAATTTTTTTACCGTGCATCATTTGGGTGGAGCACTGAACACTTTCTCAGAATATCCTAGTAGAATCCAAGCCCTGTTGGCAACAACGGTGACACTGATGACACTGTTCTCTTCCATGATGCTATCTACTCCTTAAACCACCCCTCTTACTTACTTAAATTTCTTCCCAAGTAAATAACTAAATGCTTGTTCCAGGCTCTGTTTGGGGGAGAACTCAAGCTAAAAAATCAACAAGCTATATTGACCTGGTACATTGTATGTTTATTAAAAGTAACTTTATGAAAGTAAAGTGAAATTTATCAGTTACACAGGCGGGGTGGGGGGCTGGGGAGGTGGGGGATTTGGGGGAGGTATACTGTGATTATTGGTGGTGGAATATGTGCACGGGTGAAGGGATGGGTGTTCGAGCATTGTATAACTGAGACTTAAACCTGAAAGCTTTGCAAATTTCCACATGGTGATTCAATAAAAGAATAAATTTTAAAAAATAATAATAAATAAATAAAGTAACTTTAGGTTAATTTATTTACAACCTCACAAAATCCTCAAAGAAATCCAGTGAGATAATATGTTAAATATACTTTATAATGTATATGCTATATACATTCTAGATTGAAGGTCTATAATGGGTAGTACACTAGTATATTAGACCTTTGGTGGGTTATCACCCTATTTCATAGAAAAAAACACATGAATCATGGAGAGATTAGAATTCTTGTCTAGATTTTTAGCTGGAAGTGATGAAACAGGGATTCAAATCCACTGCTTACTCACTCTGAGACCCTGTCATTCTCTCTTACACTACCCACATTGCCTTCTACAAAGCCCTAAACTAAACCTAAATAGTAGCCAGTAGAATTCTTCTGCCTAAATCAAAAGACATGAACTTATTCCCTCATCTTTCAATCTTTACCCTCTCTATTAAAGGATGCAACAATGTACTATTGGTCCAGACATTTTGGGAGAGAAAAATTCTCACTATAGGTTTACCACTCCATTTTCTCCATTTAGAAAATGCAGCTTTTTGTAACATAAGATTAATATGACATTAGAAATATATAATGATATAGTTAAACATGTGAACTTGAAACTTTGACTGACTGCCTTATTTCTCACATTTTGATTTAAAATATACCCAGCTCTATCCCCCCATCTATACCCCAGTCCTTTGGAATATGACCTTATAGATTTTTCTATCAAGAAGTCAAGTAGATTCTCAAAAAAATTGAAAATAAAGCTTACAAATAAAACAGTGACTCCAGTCCTTGGCATCTATCCCAAGAACACAAAAGCATTAATTCATAAAAATAGATGCACAGCTATGTTCACTGCAGCACAATTTACAATAGCCAAGATGTGGAAACAGCCCAACAGACATATGGATAAATTGTGGCAAACATACACAATGGAATACTACTCAGCTGTATTAAAAGATTAAATCTTGTGTTTTGCTATAACTTGGATCAAATTAGAATTCTGATGGCATGCTAAGCAAAATAGTCAATAGAAAAATAAATGCCAGATAATCTCATTCATATGTAAAGTATAAACAAAGTGAGGGATTAAGTAATGGCCAAGGAAAACAAACCCTGAAATGCTACCAGCAGATCTGAGGCTACCAATGGGGTAGCACTGTAGCACTGTCGTCCCGTTGTTCATCGATTTGCTCGAGCGGGCACCAGTAACATCTCCATTGTGAGACTTGTTGTCACTGTTTTTGGCATATTGAATATGCCACGTGTACTTGCCAGGCTTTGCTATGCAGGTGGGATACTCTCGGTAGCTTGCCAGACTCTCCACCAAGAGGGACGAAGGAATCTAACCCAGATCGGCCGCATGCAAGGAAAACACCCTACCCACTGTGCTATCGCACCAATGGGTTAACCAGGAAAATATGAGAACTAGGACAGTGCTGGATACACTGGGTGAAGAAGATGAGCATTCTTATAATAGATGCTGTAGAGTAGCACTGTAGTCCTAAAACACTAAAATTAACAGTATTGTAAATCATGAACCTAGTAAAAGATTTTAATTTTCTTTAAAAAAATGGATAAAAAGAGATCAAATCTGTTCTCCACATATTATATCTGGGCTGACTTGTGACTTGCTCTCACCAACAGAATGCAATGAAAAAAGTGATAGACTGGCTATGACCCTGAGTTTCCCAAAGGTCTGCATTCTTTTACTTATCCTTTTAGAAGCCTAGTAAAGTATTCTGTGGTCAAACCCAGGCTAAACATCTGGAGACTGAGGGCCCAACTGGCCACTTTCCCACATTGCCCCAGTCAACAGCCAGCCATCCTCTAGATACACAACTGCCTTTCTAACCAGTGGATACATAAGATTTTCCCATTCTTAGTTCCAATTGTTTCCCAATACCTAGTTCTATTATTCCCTCAGAGGTTCATGACATTCCTCTCCCTCTATTTATAGATAAAGTCCCCCTTCTCATCTAAACTATCTTAAGTTGGTTTCTCCGTCAAAACTAGGGCTTCACTATTACTTATACATGAGGGTTCCATTCTCATTAATTCTCTGTAGAAGAGAGAGAGAGAGAGAGAGAGAGAGAGAGAGAGAGAAGAAAGGGGCCTGCCATAGAGTCAGACTGGAAGGGGTGTGGTGAGAGGGAAATGGGGGAATTGGTGGTGAATAATGTACACTGAGGGAGGGATGGGTGTTGGAACATTGTATGACTGAAAACCAATCATGAACAGATTTATAACTGTGTATCTCATGGTGATTCATAAATAAATAAATAAAAGAGTCTTAAAAAAAAGGAAAAAAATCATCTATAAGAACTTCCCAGGAGGGATAGCACAGCAGGGAGGGCGTTTGCTTTGCACGCGGCCGACCCGGGTTCAATTCCCAGCATCCCATATGGTTCCCTGAGCACCTCCAGGAGTAATTCCTGAGTTCAAAGCCAGGAGTAACCCCTGTGCATCGCCAGGTGTGACCAAAAAGAAAAAAAAAGAACTTCCCAGAGTAGAGGATTACATGGACTGAGATCTAAGAGGCCCAAAGAGTCCCAGAGAAAATAGACCCAATTAGGAAAACTCTAAGACATATTATACTCAAAATGACGAAATCCGAAGAGAGAGGCAGGATATTGAAAGTAGCAAGATCAAAAAAGAAACTTACATACAAAGAAGAACAGATCTATCAGACTCCACAGTCAGAAAAATGTATAAGTATATAGTACAAAATGAACACCTCGCCAAGAATACTGTAGCCAGCTATATTTTCATTCAGACTTGAAGGAACTATACAGAGCTTCATAGAGAGACAACAGCTTAGGTAATTCATAGCCTTGAAACCAGTTTTGCAAGAAGCTATAAAAGAGCCTCTCTTTACAAAGGACAGGACAAACTTCCCATCATGTGTCATTGAGTATGCCATTCACCAACAATATATGGTTGCCCACTAGTAGATCAAGAAAGTTTATGTTTGTTCGTGGTTTGCTAAGGGATTTTAATTTTTTTCAACAATGAATATACATCTAGTTTATGTTTAGTTAAGAATCACCTAATAATCATCATAAAATGGCTTTTATTGATTTATTTTATGATAATTCTATTTTCCATTCCTTTAAAATTTGGTGGAGCAAGTAATATTAAGTAAATTTGTTATATGCTTGTCAAAGGGGCAGGTGGAGGGTTGGGAAACAACCTGGGGGCATTGGAAGGAGGGGTACACTGGTAGTCAGATTGTTGGATTATTGCATGCCTGAAACAACGTCATTATGAACAACTTGGTAAATTACAATGTCTTAATTTTTTTTAATGGATGAAAAAGTGTAGAGAGAAATCTCAGAAGAGAGCAACACACTGCAGAGATGTATCTTCACCCCACACCAGGCTGACTTCACCCACTTTTTCATCCATTAAAAAAAATTAAGACATTGTAATTTACCAAGTTGTTCATAATGACGTGTGTGAGAGCACCCTAATAATGACCAGGTCTTTTCGGTCTTGGATCCAATGCTGGTGTCCATTGGGGTTGGGCGGCGTAGAGCCTCCTTGTGAGCCCCTCATACATGAGAATGAATCCGCTAGAAAACCTAGGTATGCAGGTTTTGTGACTGAAATTTTCAGGCTCACGCAGAGCATGGAATGGGCCCTCTCCTCCCATCTCCCTATGCTACCTGGTCCCTGGCAGTCACACCCAAAAGGAGAGAGAGAAGAAAAGGGAATACACCTTCCAGAGAGGTGGGGATGGGGCGGGGGAGGGATGGTGGAAAGGATACTGGGATCATTGGTGATGGAGAATGGGCACTGGTAGAGGGATGGGTACTTGATCATTTTATGACTGAAATGTAAGCACAAAAGTTTGTAAGTCTGTAACTGTACCTCACAGTGATGCAAAGAAAGAAAGAAAGAAAGAAAGAAAGAAAGAAAGAAAGAAAGAAAGAAAGAAAGAAAGAAAGAAAGAAAGAAAGAAAGAAAGAAAGAAAGAAAGGAAGGAAGGAAGGAAGGAAGGAAGGAAGGAAGGAAGGAAGGAAGGAAGGAAGGAAGAAAGAAAGAAAGAAAGAAAGAAAGAAAGAAAGAAAGAAAGAAAGAAAGAAAGAAAGAAAGAAAGAAAGAAAGAAAGAAAGAAGAAAGAAAGATTAGTACCCTACACTAAAACAAAAGAAGGAAAGAAAGGTTATTTGAGGGGAAAAAAAGCTAAATAATTCAAAGGGCCAGGAAGATAACACAGAGGCCAACCCCCCCCCCCATCTGATCCCCAGCAAGGCAAGACCCCCAGAGCATTGTCAGGTATAGCTCTGGTGGCTCCCTAATACTATCTGCATGCTTCTGGAGGTTTCCAGCACCACGGGACGTGGGCAGTATTGCATCTTCTGGCTCTCACATCAAGCAATCTGGCTTCATTGGCCAGGAGCCACTGGGAGTAGCCCCTGGCTTCCTGCACATTGCATAGGAGGCTGCTCCCTGCCAAAACTTATGAAATTGAAGGTCTGTGTTGACAAAGCTCAAAAAATGCTCCAAAAAGCTCAAGTTAGAGATCCTCTCTAAAGTAAATTATGATAAATATTGTCAAAAATAAAATAGAGAATGTTAAAAGCAGCAACTGAAAAGAAGTTCATATTTCCTTTCGGCCGGAACCACCAGCGTCCAGTAAATCACAAAAATGACCAACACAAAGGGAAAGTGGAGGGGCACTCGCTATATGTTCTCTAGAGCTTTCAAAAAACATGGAGTTGTTCCTTTGGCCACATACGTGCGTATCTGCAAGAAAGGTGGCATCGTAGGCATAAAAGGAATGGGCACAGTCCAAAAAGGAATGCCCCACAAATGTTATCATGGCAAAACTGTAAGAGTCCACGATGTTACCCAGCATGCTATTGGCATTGTCGTTAACAAACGAGTCAAAGGCAAGATTCTTGCCAAGAGAATCAATGTCCGCATTGAGCATATTAAACACTCTAAAAGTCGAGACTTGGTGAAGGGATGGGTATTCGAGCATTGTATAACTGAGATTTAAACCTGAAAACTTTGTAACTTTGTAACTTTCCACAATAAAAAATTAAAAAAAAAAGTCGAGACAGCTTCCTGAAACGGGTGAAGGAAAATGATAAAAAAAAAAAGAGGGAAGCCAAAAAGAAAGGGACTTGGGTTCAACTGAAATGCCAGCCTGCTCCACTCAGAGAAGCCCACTTTGTAAGAACCAATGGAAAGGAACCTTAGCTGCTAGAGCCCATACCCTGTGTATTCGTGGCATGAGAAGTATTGGTTTAAAAATAAAGAGACTCCTGGACTATAAAAAAGAAGAAGTTCATAACTTTTTAAAGCACACTGATAAAGTTATAAGCAAAGATCTCAGAAGAAACTTTATAGGACAGTATTAGGGGGAAAATATATTCAAAATGTTAGAGGGATTTTTCCTTCCAACTGTCAACCCAAAGTACTCTAACAAAGTTATTCTGACTAGCCAAAGCAGTTCTAGAAAAAAAAAATGAAGCTGAAGGTAATATTCTTCCTGATTTCAAACTATGCTAGAGTTATGCAGTAACACAAACAGTAAGGCACTGGAATAAAAATATACACAGACCTGCAAAAAAGAATTGAGAAACAAGAAATAAACCCACACACTCAATCAACTAATATTTAAAAAGATCATCAAGTATACTCAACGAGGAAAGAATAGTAACTTTATAATTAGAGTTTGGGAGAAATAAGATACATACAGAAGACAACTATAACTATCTTACACCATTCACAAAATTTAACCTACATAAACTAAAGACACAAACCTGAAACACTAAAACTTTTAGAAGAAAACAGGAAGAAAAACACTTCCACTGATCTTGGCAACAATTTTTTGAATATGACATCAAAGGCAAAATAAAGAGAAAAAGTAATTAAGTGTAAGCACATCCCACTAAAAACTTCCACACAGCAACAACAAAATGTAAACACAACCTACAGAATGGTAGAAACATTTGCATAATATCTGATAAACTGATCTCTATATAAGCAACTCATCAAACTGAAAAAAATATTTAACTGATTGAAAACTGAGCAGAGGGACCAGAGTACATGCTTTGCATGCAGATGACACAGTATTTGATTGTCAGTTCCCAGAGGTACTTCCAGGAGCGACCCCAGAGATTCACATCAGAAGTAACTGGTATCACCAAACCGTCCTGTGAGCACTGGCAAATGTGGACCCAAAACAAACAAACAAAAAAGTAGGTAGAAAATCTGAAGACATTTTTCCAAACAAGATGCATAAATGTCCATAAAAATGTACAAATGTTCATAAATGTACATAAAAATATGCTCAACAACATTAATCATCAGATAAATGCAAAACAACACAAGGAGAGATCATCTGACACCTATTTTAATAGCTATCATAAAAAGAAAAAGAATAGTAACTGATAGCAAAGATATAGAGAAACAAAGAATTCTTGTGCATTGTTGATAAAAATGTAAATTCTACATAACTCAGCAATTCTAATTCTGAGTGTATTCAAAAAACTAAAATCAGATCTTGCACAGAGATGGGGAAACAGTTTATTGATAACTAGCTAGAGAAATATAGCATACGTTTCAGATAAAATTCAATTATAAGGAAAAATCCTGCCATTTGTAACATTAAAAAACCTTGAGACCTTTCCTCTAAATGAGATTTCATAAGAGCAAAATAAATATTATATATCATTCATATGTGAAATCTAAAAGATCCAAACTTACAAAAATAGGGTAAATTAGAGGTTACCAGAAGCTGTGGAAAATGTGAAGATACAGAGGGGCAGGAGAGAATACAGCTAAACATGTGCCAACCTGGATTTTCTACCCACATCACACATTACCAGATGCTTCTCTCGAGGTCCCCAGCACACCCAGAACGACCTGAATAATCCCAGCATCCATAGCACCTGCATTCTCAGACCCTTACACTGAACTGCAAGCCAGGTAACCAAGATTTACCAGTGGGGGTATCTTGGCTTCCTGAGCACCACTTAGGAGGCCCCCCAAAAGAAAGAAAATGAGAGAAGTTGGTTAAAGCATAAACTTTTAGTTATTAAGATAGATTCTGGGTTCTAATGACTATTATAGTGATTATATTTAACAATACCATATGGTTAATGATAGCGTACTTAAGTAATACTAAGAAAGTAGATGCTAAATGTTCTTAGCAGACACCCCCTGCAAAAAAAAAAAAACAGTGATTATGTGGGGGGAATGAGATCCTAATTATTTTTACCATGGCAGTTATTTCACAAAATTTACAACATACTAAATACTCTAAACTTACACAGTATTTTTTTGCCAATTGTAACTCAATAAAATTTGAAAAAAAGAGCACTTGAAGAATGACCTTTACCACTCATTGTAGGTAGTCTAGACCCAGGTTAACTGCTATGGCCTCTCTTCTCCAATAACCCTGAAGGGTTCTTGCTAATATTACAAGAAACACTCCTCTGGGGAAACATATTCTTTCCTACTATAGAACTTAACATTTCCTGTTCTCTTTCCAGTTCTTTAAGATGTGAGGTTAGATTGAGCCTTTTCTTATTTCCTAACTTAAACTCTATTTCTACAAATAGAGTTTAGTAGTTTACAGCTTCATTCTTGTTTCCAGAAATTTTTTACTTTCTTTGCTGATTTCCTCATTGACCCAATAGTTTTTGCAGTGGTGTGTTATTTAGTCTCCATAATTGGTTCTTTTTTTATGATTAATTTCTACCTCTATCGAGTTGTTGTTACTTGAAAAGATATGGAGCGATAGCACAGTGGGTAGGGTGTTTGCATTGTACGAGGCCAACCCGGGTTCGATTCCTCCATCCCTCTTGGAAGCCCGGCAAGCTACCAAGAATGGCCCTCCCACATGGCAGAACCTGGCAAGCTACCAGTGGCGTAGTCAATATGCCAAAAACAGTAACAAGTCTCATAATGGAGATGCTACTGGTGCCTGCTTGAGCAAATTGATGAACAACATGACGACAGTGCTACGATAGTGCTACTTGATATTATATCTATTTTTATGACTATTGACACTTGTTTTATGCCCAACATGTGCTGTATCCTGGAGAATGCTCGTTTTGTACTGAAGAAGAATATGCGTTTAGCTTTGAGATGCTGGAGAGCCCTGTAAATGTTTATTAGACTCATTTCTTCTGGCTTCTCATTTAAGACTGTTTCCTTATTGATTTTCTATCATGTTGATCCATCAAATGATGAGAGGAGAGTACTAAAAATCTCATATCATCATTGTGTTACTGTTAATACCTCCCTCAGGATCTTCTAATTATTGTTTTATATATTTTGCTATTCCTTTATTTAGGGCATATATGTTAATAAGTGTTAAGTAATCATGATGATCTGGTCCTTTAGTAATTATATAATGTCTATTACTGTCTCTTATTACCCTGTTTTATTTAAAATCTTCTTTGTCTAAGTATGGCTGCTCCTTTCTTTCCTAGGCTATTTGCCTATGTGATTATTTTGAGCTTGTATTTATCACTGAAGTTCAAATGGGTTTCCAATAAGCAACACAAGGCTGGGTTTTGTTTTTTTATTTTTCATTGAATTTCAATGAATCTTTCGAGATTTATCTCTCTAGTCTTTTAATTAATGAGTTAAGGTAATTTATGTAGTGAAATTATTGATATAAAGCAATTCATTGTAATTTTTCCATATGGATTTGGATGTTTGTAAAGTTTGTCTTGTTTTTTCTTTTGCCTTCTCTTATTTTCTTCCTTTCTTTCATATCAAGTTCTAATCCCCAGAACCTGATCACCACCAGAAATCACTTCTAAACACAGAGGCAGAAAGGGCTCCTCAGTTTTATCAGATGCTTTCCTAAAATAAACAGAACAGGAAAAAAATGTACATCATAACAAAGTGGAATTTATTGCAAATATTGAAGGACAGCTCAGTGTATGTAAATCAATTAAACAAATGTACTACACCCGTAAAAGCAAATACAAAACTCTTATGTTTCAGGATAGAGAGAGTACAGAGATTCCTCAGCTTGCCTTACATGTGTCCAACCCTGGTTCAATTCCTGTCACCACGGAACTTCCACAAAGCTCCCCAGCTTTGGCCCTGAAGGATCCCAAGCACCACTAGGGTGGCCCGTGTAATTCCCAACAGCACAGAGCCCAAGCAATGCCACATCCTCTGGCCTTTCACACTGAACCAAAAGCCTACTTGGCCAAAAGTAACCAGGAGTGGGCCTGGAACAGTAGTACAGAAGGTAGATCATTTGCCTTGCTCATGGCTGGGTTCAAAATCTGACATCCCATAAGTTACTCTGAGACCCACCAGAAGTAATTTCTGAGTGCAGGGCCAGAAGTAACTTTGAGCAAGCTGGGTGTGCCCCCATCAAACAAAAGAAAAAAAAAAAACAGAATGGGTTTCCAGGCCTCCTGAGCAAAACAAACAACAAAAGTGAATAAACTCGAAATTTGACATGGTTCAATATCCAATTTTTTTAAATTTCTCAATAAAAAAGGGGATAGAGGAAATTGCCTTGATACAAAAAAGGTCTAACACAAAGAAGAAAAACATAATATATTTTATGATAAAAAATGAAAATGTTGTCTTTAACATAAGTGACAGTGTAAGACCATTCACTCTTACTACTTACTACTCCATATGGTTTTAGAATTCCAACCTACAGGGACTGGAGAAATAATGCAGAAGTAAGGCACTTGCCTTGCTAGTAACAGAGCCTGGTTCCACCTCCAGCACTTCCAGGAGTGAACCCCGAGCCCAGAGCCAGAAGTAAGCCTTGAGCACAGCCATGTGTGGCCCAAAAACAAAAAAGGAAGATGATGAAGAAGAAGGAGGAACAAGACAAAGCAGAAGGAGAAGGAGAAGAAGGAGGAGGAGAAGATGAGGAGGAAGAGGAGGAAAGAAAAAGGAGGAAGAGGAGGAAGCAGAAGCAATGCAGAGCAGACGTAGCAAATCATCTACACACAGCAATTAGGCAAATAAAAACAATAACGTAAATTAAAATTGGATAAAAGTGGGGGGTGGGGGATGTTTACTGTGGTTCTTGGTGATGGAATATGTGCACTGATGAAGGGATGAGTGTTCAAGCATTGTATAACTGAGACTTAAGCCTGAAAGCTTTGTAACTTTCCACATGGTGATTCAATAAAATAAATTTAAAATAAAAAGAGAAACTTCTAAATTGTTTACTCATAATAAATTATTGGTATAAACAAACCATGCGATGTTTCATGCAAAAAAATTGGATAAAAGTATTAAAACAACTATTTTCAGATGATATGACAATATACATTTAAAAAACTGGGCACTTCACACATACACATACACAGTTAAAAACAAAAAACTAACACAGTAAAGTATCAGTCTAAAAAATCAACATTCAAAAATCTGGTACATTTTTCTATGTACAAACACAAACTAGAAAAGAAAGAAAAAGGAGCGATAGCACAGCGGTTGGGCAGTCACCTTTCATGCGGCCGACCCGTGTTCGATTCCTCCACCCCTCTCGGAGAGCCCGTCAAGCTACCGAGAATATGGAGCCTGCATGGCAGAGCCTGGCAAGCTACCTGTGCATATTGGATAGGCCAAAAACAGTAACAATAAGTCTCTCAATGAGAGACATTACTGGTGCCCGCTCGAACAAATCGATGAGCAATGGGATGACAATGACAGTGACCATGAAAATAAGAATAAAGTATATTACTATTTAGAAGGAATAATAAGCTAAATTAATTCATCAACCTATATAAATATTGCACATGATAAACAGAATTATAGAAAAATAGTCTGACCAATTATGTATAAAGCTCACATACTCACAAAACAACAATATTCATTTACTAACAAATATATTTGTTTCAAAATTCCATTTCTATTTCTTTAGGTGGTCCTGATTCCTTGTATCAGAGAATAGTATTAGAAACCAAGATCCAAGCCCTTTCAGAAGACAGAGAAGGGAAATATGTGTGAGTATATTAATGAATGTGTACACACATCTAAAAATATTTCTATATGTAAGCATCTGAATCTATTTTTATCTAAACTTGAGTTCATGCTAATTCTCCAAATCTAACCCATTACCATAATAATCGTAATTCTAACTTCTAGCTTCCTCCCTTGTGTGTTTGTGAATTCCCACACCAAAAGTGAGAAACCCAGCTCTCAGCACCAACTAGCCATGCACTTGTTAACTCTTTATACACATAGACCAATTTCAGAATTGTGGGCCTATAGCCCTGTGAGAAAAAATTGTCAATTAAATGCAACACTTCCAAGAGTTCAGGTAAAATGAGGAAATAGAGAGAAATAACAATAATTTCTTGAGAGCCACCGAGCTTCATGACAGTGTGTCCCTTGCTCTGAGATGCTGAGAAGAACAAAATTTAATTTGTTTTGTTTTGTTTTAGCTGTGCTGCGAATGGAACCCAGGGCCTCAGAGAAGCAAGGCAGGTGCTTGACCACTGAGTCACATCCCAGGCTCCTAAGACTACATTACCTTTACAGTCTTCATCCCCCAAACTCAGAACTCCAAGCTTATGGTGAAAAAAAGAAAATCAGACAGCCCAGTTGAGGCTCTCTTTCACACCAGTCCTCACACCTGATGACGTCATTGGAAGAAGGGAAGTCTGAACAAAATGGTCACATCCAAAGAATTCTAGGGAGACATGAGGACCAAACATAATAGAACCTCCCGAATGGACTCCTGAAACCAAAAAAAAGGGGATGTTAAATTACAACCCCAGGAAGCAACAGAAAGTCTGGACATTTGTTAATAATGATTTATAGATATCATTAATCACCATGTCATACTGCTGTAAGAAGTTACTCACAGGGGAAATTGGGTATGAGATATATATTGTAACAAGCAATAAAAAGTAAATTATTTTGTGCCTGCTAAGAGGGCAGGTTGGGAGAGCAGAGTCGGCAACTTGTGACATTGGTGAAGGGAAGGTGATGGGATTGGTGTTGGAATATTGAATACCTCAAATGACTATCTTATGAATAACTTTGTAATTCACAGTTTTAATAGTTTTTCAAATGGGAAAAAAGCCAAAAGGTTGTGAGTGTGTGGTGCCAGCACAGGGAGGTTCCCTCAGGGAGCCCTGCAGGCTTGGGCAAGAGTCCAAGCAACCAGGCAGAGAACAAACTATGATTTTGCTTCTACAATTTTTGGTTTGGGGGTCACACACCCAGCTGGGCTTGGGGCTGACTCCTGGGGATAATTCCTCGAGGATTCAGGCAACGAGGGAACTTGAACCCTGGTCAGCTGCGTGTGAGTGCCTTATCCTCTGTACCCAGAATTTGCTTCTACATTCATAGGGAGCTGCCTGCTGGCTCCTGGGCAGGCGCAGCCCAGGTCAAAGCTCTCCCTGGAGAGCCTTCCCACAAACCTTCCACTTGTCTCCAGAAACCCTTCACAGCTTCCTCAATCAAAAGTACCATGACTCTTTGCTTTTACAGACTTGCTGCAGGAAGGCAGGAGACAAGCTACTATAGGAATACTTAGAATAAGGAAAGAGTGAAGTCATTCTCTCATCCTTGCATGAGACCTTGGCTCCCTGAATAAACACAATCCCAACCCTAGGCAGAGAGACAGTTGGAGGAAACTCTGAACGTGGACACAGTCTTTGTAAGCAACCCTTCTACAGTCTTTTCACCTCTAGGAGATATACACCCTGGATGGGGAATAGTCAAGAGTGACTAGAGAGAGTCTCTTGCCCACACACCTGTCTATCTTCCCAGGGCCCCTTGAAGGGGATGGGCTCCAGCTTCCCTCCCCACCCCGAGCAGAGCTCCCGGAGGCCGAAGACCACCGGAACCTAGCTACAGCCATGCTGGAGGCCCCTCTCCACACGTTCGGACAGGCCTCATGCATGAAGGTACCGGCAGAGGAACCCAGGTGTGTGTAATCCCATCAACGGCCAACATCCAGAGAGAGACTTAAAAGCAAGCTCTCAGAAGCGTGCGGCCACTTTGCAGCCCACGATATCTTTAGCCTACTTCTCCCTCTGGGAGAAACTGGCAATCTTCTGAGAGTTTCCTGCCAACATGGGACAGCCTTTCAACCTTCCCATGGTGTATTCATATGCAAAATCCAGTAACAAGCTGGATCTCATTCCCCTGACCCTGAAGAACCCCCAGTGCAACATTGTTAGGAGGACGGAGTCGAGATGGACTTCTAAGATCTCAGGGAAAGGATGAAATGAGATGTTACTGAACCCGCCCGAGAAATCGGTGATTAACAGGATTTCGTGATCGTGATCGTGACTATTTCTGGGGCTGGAGTGATAGCACAGCAGGTGAAGCGTTTGCCTTTCATGCGGCCAACCTGCATTCGATTCCCAGCATCCCATATGGTCCCCTGAGCACCGCCAGGGGTAGTTCTCGAGTGAAGAGCCAGGAGTAACCCCTGTGCATCACCGGGTGTGACCCAAAAAGAAAAAAAATTAAAGAGTGACTATTTCTCCTGCCTTTGGGGCCCCTGGGAGACTTGGGGCATTCTAGGGCTGCCCCCAAGGATGGTCTTAGCAAAGGTGGGAAAGCACATTAGCTGATGAGTACAAAAGTGCTCACAGCAAGTTACTTAATAGAATGAAAATTGTTTGAAGGTGAAAGAATCACCAGGTCCCAGAATTTAAAGAATCCAGAAAACATAAGACATAGCAGATCTGTCTTTATTCCATAAATGGATGGACATGGAGAGTATCATATTGAGTGAAATGAGTCAGAAGGAGAGGGACAGATACAGAATTACTGCATTCATTTGTGGTATGTTAAAATATATATAATAGGGGCTGGAGCAATAGTACAGTGGGTAGGGCATTTGCCTTGCAAGTGGCCCACCCAGGTTGGATTCCCAGCATCCCATACGGTCCACCAAGCACCCCCGGGAGTAATTTCTGAATGCATGAGCCAGGAGTGACCCCTGTGAATTATCAGGTATGACCCAAAAAGCAAAAAATAAAAATAAATAAACAAAAATATATTGTAGAAGACTAATGTCCATAGCCAGGGGAAACAGGGTTAGGAGGAGTCTCTTGCCCGCACGCCTGGCTGTCTTCCCTGGGGCCCCTCGGAGTGGATGGGCTCCAGCTTCCCTCTCCAACCCAAGCAGAGCTCCTGGAGGCCGAAGACCACCGGAACCTAGCTACAGCCATGCTCAAGGCCCCTCTCCACATGTTCGGATGGGCCTCACTCATGAAGGTACCGACAGAGGAACCCAGGTGTGTGTAATCCCATCAATGGCCAACATCCAGAGACTTAAAAGCAAGCGCCCAGAAGCGCAAGGCTGCTTTGTGGCCGTGCGCTATCTTATAACCTACTTTTCCCTCTGGAAGAAACTAGCAAGCTACTGGGAGCTTCCTGCCCACATGGGACAGCCTCGAAAGCTTCCCATGGTGTATCCATATGCCAAAGCCAGTAACCAGCTGAATCTTATTCCCCTGACCCTGAAAGAGCCTGCAATGTGGCATCGTTGGGAAGGCCAAGATGAGAGAGGCTTCTGAAACCTCAGGGATAGGATGAATATAGAGGTTACTGAGACCACTCGAGCAACTCGATGATTAACGGGATTTTGTGAACCATAAGTGTATGTGGGGCTGAGGGTAGGTAAGGGTTAAAATTAGGTAAAGGGAAATTCTTGATAACCTTTCAGTATCAATATTGCAAACTACAATGCCCAAAAGGAGAAAGAAGGCAGAGAGAAAGAGAAAGAGAGAGAGAGAGACAAAGAGAGAAACAGAGAGAAGAAAAATGCCTGCCAAGGGATGGGGGGTGTGGGGTGAGGGAGGGAACCTGGGGACACTGGTGCTGAGAAATGTACACTGGTGGAAGGATTGGTATTGGAATACTGTATGACTGAGATCCAATTATAAACAGCTTTGTAAGGGTATATCTTACAGTAATTCAATTTTTGAAAGTTTAAAAAAAAAAACAGAGCAATGCTAGCCTCTAGTGTAAGAACTTCTTTTGGGCTGGCTACAACATTTGACAAGGTTTGGCAACTGACCTCACTCTCTCCTTCTCAAGAGGGCTTTTGTAAAATGTCTGCTAAGAATGGACACCCCAAATCTAGTCCTGAAAAACTCTCAGATAAACCCAAAGTAATATTTTGGCAAAAACACTGGCTTTTGTTCTTCAAAAGTGTCAGAAACAAGAAAGACAAAGGAATGTTCCAGTTAAAGGTCCTGAAAATAGAACAATTCAAAGCACGACATAATACTAGAATGTGACCTGGATGAGGGGAAAAATTAAGGCTATTCAGACAATAGGCAAAATTCAAATTTGAACTGTGTTTTATACATTAGAAAATGAACTGTGTGTTATACATTAGTATTATATCAAAGCTAACTATCAGGTTTGAGAATTGTACAATTTGATGATTAAGTTTTGATATTATGGTTATATAACAGCACTTTCTTATTTTTAGGAAATGCAATCTGAAGTATTCAGAGACAATGGAGCAATTTATTCTCAAATGTGTCAGAAAAAATAATAATTATGCATAGAGAGAATGTTAAAGCAAATGTGGCAAAATGTTAATTTGCAAATCGGAGTGAAGAATTTCTTCGTGTTACTTTCCTGTAAAGTTGAAATCATTTAAAAATAAGTTAAACATTTCTTAAAGAAATAGTCCTAAAGGAGAGGAATTGTTTTCCTTAGATGGATCTAAGTGTGATTTTCTTGCCACAATCATTCTGCTCTCAAGAGCCATCTCTGTTCCCTTTGGATGTCCTGGAATTTGTGAAGACCACCGTTGTGTTCTATCACTTATCCAGCAGGCCAAGAGCAATTCCTCTCTGTCTGGGCTAACTGTTCCCACCTCCCTGATCCAACCTACTTCTGAGAAGGTGGGCCTCACCATTCCTCCCCTTCTTATATTTCCTGCATACATCTTCGGGCACAAAGTCCTCGAAGCAAGCTGTCATCAGCCTGTCTTAAGGGGTCTGGATTCCGAGATCCAAAAGCAGGCGAGCAGGCAGCCCTGGCTCAGTGTAGATAATCAGAGTGCATAGGAAGTTGGGGCTGCGAGGTAATTTCCTTGAGCGCTCCCCAGGGAATGTAGAGTTATGATTACCTAAGACAGCTTGGAAGCATTGCAGCTGGAATGGCACTTTGCTAAATTTGGCAGCCCCAGGGGGGAAATGATATTTTTTTAAATCAGGAAGTCTGCTTTGGCTATGTCTCTATCCCCGTCTGTCAAGCCATCCTCTGCCAGCAGTGAGGAGCTGCCTGGAGTGAGAAATCTGCTTGCTGGCATTCAGCAGTGTTGGGGGATGAGCACTGAGGAGGGCTAGAAAAGGGTGAGGACCTGCCCCAGCCACAGCGCCTGCCCTGTTCCACTCTGCACCTCCGAGGCCTGTCAGGATGTGGACACAGTCCCTAGCATGTCCCTCTGCTCGCTGATGGGGTTTCCCAGCCTGACCTCCAGAGACTGGTGTACAAGGCAGAGCAAAAATATCTTTGTTCAGAACAGAGAATATAAACTGTTGGGTTATAGATCATGAATAGCTTTGCAGACCCATTTAATTTAACTTGCACTTCAAACAGTTTTAAATCTAATGAAAGCATTACGAATTATAACTTACCATAATCCCCACCACTCCCTATTGTCTCCCTGACTCTGGTGTTCTGGATGACTTTTCCATCATGATCACAGTTACACTGCTCTTTGCCTTATACTCAATTCCGTTTTCACCAAAAAAGGAAGGAAAAAAGATCTGGAGGGTGTTTTCAAGAACCACTTTTCATACCTACTTACTGTGCGTAAATGTGTTCCACTTACTTCCTCTCTGACTCACAAAATTGACCATTCACAATTTCTCACAGATTTCCTTGATCACCAAAATCCAATACCTCCCAATTTGATGAAAATCTAATCAAATGTGGATATAATTTTAATATAAAATCCTTCCAGGATAAGATATTATGACTTTTTTACTTTATGAAAAAAAATTCTTAAAGTTACTGAAATGATGGGCTGGAGCGATAGCACGGGGTGGGGGGGTAGGACATTTGCCTTGCACGTGGCTGACCCGGGTTCAATTCCTCTATCCCTCTTGGAGAGCCCAGCAAGCTACTGAGAGTATCCCACCCACACGGCAGAGCCTGGCAAGTTACCTGTGGCATATTCAATATGTCAAAAACAATAACAACAAGTCTCACAATGGGGACATTACTGGTGCCTGCTCGAGCAAATCGATGAACACCAGGACAACAATGCTACAATACTACTGAAAGATGCCCGCCCCACGACACACACAAATATTCAAGCCTTGGCCAGTTACCACCAGTTAAGAGAAAGTTCAGCTGTTGCCTCCCACCTACTAATACTAATTGTTTTCACCGCTTCCCTCTCCCACAGGGCTGGTGTTGGAGAGGAGGTAAAGAGAAGCACAGAGGGAAGCCTGCCAGAAAACACAAGGCCTGAGTTCCAGAAATAGAGGTGGAAATGCAAAACTTTAGCTCAAGTCTCCTCCCCAAGAATTCCAACAGTGGCCTCTATAAGGTCACCCATTCTTTACAGAGGTGTCTGACAAAACTGAATAAATAAGTTTAAACCTGTGTACACCATAGTGCAATTTTTCTGAATAAGTTTTGTGATCAGTTATGGGCAATGTTTTTTATGAGCAGTGTGTGTGTGTGTGAGAGAGAGAGAGAGAGAGAGAGAGTGAGAGAAAGAGAGAGAGAGTCTGTATGTGTTCAGGCTTCATTTATTCAGCGTAGGCTTTTATCTAGCACAGATTTGAAAAACCTGTGCAGGTGTATCTAATTTTTTCTTTACTACTTGGGCTCCAAAGGAGAGATGCCCCTGGCCTCCCTTATGTTCTGGGAGACCTCAGACCTCATCTTTCTCCCATACTACATTCAATACGGTGTCAGTCACCACGACCTGTCCTTTGAGTGAGGGGCAGGGCCCTCAGTATTGCTTAAAAAGCACTACGTGGGCAGAGAGAGGAGTCTAAAGTCACAGGTTCAGAGACTGCTGCCTGCTGCCCATTTTCCTGGACCTCCTTTGCTCTATGGATGTCAGATGCAACTTCCTTTATTCCCCCCATTCAGCTTTCTTTGTCCCACCCAGAATCCTCTTCAGCTTCCCCGTTCAACTGTCATTCATCCCATGACTGTGGAGGTGACCCTGAAGGAGTGATATGGCCCTTGTGCACATTAAAGGGCACCACCCCTCCAGGACAGGCTCGTGGCTCCTTCAGGATACAACCGAACTCATGTGACATGCCACGTAATCGTGTCCCCAACCTCCTCTTCACAGCTTGGACTCAGAGAAGAAGAAATCCTCCCTAAGCCCTCTCTCCTCCCAAATTCTCTCTACAGATGAGAAGACCAGGGAAAAGAAGACTTTCTGTGATGGGCTGGGCATGGCTGAGGGCAGTAGCCAAGTCTCCTGACTCCTACCAACGGGATCTCCCTCCCAGAATACACGCATTCCCCTTTCAGCATCCTGCAAAGACCTAGCAACCTGCAGCCAGGAGAAGAGGGGGGCCAGTCCCCCAAACAGAAGCTGTTCCCTTCTCCAGTCCCCATTCACCTAACCAAAAGCAAAAGACATCTTGAGCTCAATTTTTTCCCCCTGAATTAAGTGAAAGGTGTGAGAATTACACTTAACAACTAACTCTGCAACATTTGCCTGTTGTCACAAACTGTGACAAACTGTGGGACACAGGTCTTTTCCTATTTCTTGAACCCCTTGAAGTGCCAGTTTCCTGGCTCAGAACATGTGCCCATGCCCGGAGCTATCTGAAGAATTCCACAGTGTCCAGGGAAACTGGTTGGAAGGGACAAAAATCTCTACACTCAGAAACAAAAAATCTTGGTAGATTTTTAATTATTTTCAGTGCTTTTCAGACACAAAGTCTAGAGACTAGTTCATGAATGGGTCCCTGTCCTCAAGTATAAAATGGTTGAAAACTGCAGCTGACCTTGTAGGATTGTCGCAGTTTAATCCACGTGGATTTAATGACTTATCTTGCTGCAGTGTTTCACACCTGCCCAAGCCCCTCCCTACTCTTGTGTCTTTCACTTCCTGAGGATGCAGTTCACATGGAAATGATCCTCACCTGAGACATTCTCTTCTTTGTGTCCAATAGGAAGGTGGGAATTGCGGGAGGTCTGTGGACAGCTACAGCAGGAAGGCTGGGTACCATGAGAATGCCCCTTGGCATTTAGGAGTGAGCTGGGTGGCTGGGACTTTCTTTACAGGTCCAAGGTGCTCCCTTTTCATTTGCCTCCTTTCCTTCCTCTATAAATGCAAATCACTGCTAATAATATCACTTGACATTTGTAGAGCCCTCTGTGAATCACCAAGTTCTTCATCCTTTTATCACTCGATCTTCACAACTACCCCAAGAGGTCTCAGCACAGATGCACTTTCACAATTTCCTAACAGCCTCCATTGCTCTCTGAATTCTGGAAGAAGGACAGGAGCAGAATGTCTCAGTAGTCATGGCAGAGCTAGCAGAGATGTGTAGAAACCAAGGCAAATAGTGCCTGAAGATGAGGAGCTAAGAAAATGACTCAAAGATCTAGTATATATGGTCCCCAGTGCCAGAAGGACACTGAGAACTGCCAGATATGGCCCTAAAACAAAGACTTTTGACCTCGTGGGCAAGAGAGTCTCCAGTGGGATGATGAAAGAGGATGGATGTGCAGATTTTGCCAGGGACCAACTTCTGCTCCAGACAGCACATGAGCTCAAGAGAGACCAGGACACTGAGTCCAAATGTGGGTCCGTGACTCCTACTCTCATGGTGATTGGGGATAGGTTGTGCAAGAGAAACCTGTGGATTGCAGGAAGAAAATATTCTCCATATTTTTTAAATTCTTCTCATCAGGAGTTGAGGTGGCAGTTACAGTAGGTAGGGTACTTGCCTTGCACAAAACTGACCCAGGTTCAGTCCCTGGAACCACACATGGTCCCCCATGACCCACCAGGAGTGATTGCTGAGTGACCCCAAAACCAAAAATAAAATTTTTTTCTAATGCCAAAAATTCTACTGTTTGTGTACATTTGTATATTAGCACAGTAATGTTAATTCATAGCCTGTATCACTTGCTAATAAATATATACGCAGGTAACTGGAGTCTATGTTGCCAATTAAAGTGAGGGCTGCTCCTTGAAAGATTTCAGAACTTCTTCCCTAGGGAATTTTCTTAATTCTGATGTTCTGGGTAGTCTTTACTTTTATTTATTATTATTATTATTATTATTTTGCTTTTTCAAAAGGTCCCACCTGGCGATGCACAGAGGTCACTCCTGGCTCTGCACTCAGGAATAACTCCTGGCAGTGGTCCTACAGGGACCATACAGGATGCTGGGAATTGAACCCGGGTCGGCTGCATGCAAGGCAAATGCCCTCCCAGGGGTACTATCGCTCCAGCCAGCCCCTGGGTAGCCTTTATTCCAAAACAAGTCGGTCTGAATCTGTCCTATTCTTGCTCTTCACCAAAATGTTTTCAATAAACCATAAAGCCATGAGTTCAATCTCAAATAAATAAATAAATAAATAAATAAATAATAAAAACTTTAATAGTTTAGGGTTGGGGAAAGAGTTCAAAGGGCTGAACACATGCTTTACCTGGTGGAACTCTGGGTTCACTCTTGGCACCACATGGCCCCTTAAGCATTTCCTGGAGCCCCCTCAGAACACCTTGCCCGGAGCAGCTTCAGAGCACCACTCTGCAGGCCCACCTCCAAATATGTTTAATAATTTTAATACATTTTTAAAGGGCTAGAGCGATAGCACAGCGGTTGGACTTTCACCTTTCACTCAGCCAATCTGTGTTCGATTCCTCCGTCCCTCTTGGAGAGCCTGGCAAGCTACTGAGAGTGTGGAGCCCACACAGAGCCTGGCAAGCTACCCGTGCGTATTGGATATGCCAAAAACAGTAACAATAAGTCTCTCAATGAGAGACATTACTGGTGCCCGCTCAAACAGTGACATTTTTAAAAAATTTTTTATTAATTATCATGAAGTACAGTAACAAAAATTTCATGTTTGAACTTTGATCATACAGTCATCTAACACCCATTCCCTTCCACCACCAAACTCCCCAGATCCCCCCCCAATTCCACACCTCCCCCTGCCTGTGTGGCAAGCAATTTGCAAGGTATTCTTTCTCTACTTTAGTTACCTTCAATATTTCAAGACCAGTCCTACCACCTCTCAAACCTGCCAAAAATGCAATGGTATGCAATGTGTTTTGTATTGCTTGTTATGGGTATAATATAATATCGTGAGGCTGCAAGAGCAACTGCGCGCTCAAGGAATTCTAAGATTTTAATAATTAGGGTCTGAAGAAATCACTGCAGCAAGTTGCTAGGGTCTGAAATTCATCTGTGTGTCCTGGATCATGGCCACGTGGAAGCTTAAGTAGACAGTGGGTGGATGTGCATCATCTCAGCGTCCCATGGGGAGGGGAGGTAGGACAGGGGAAAAGGATGACCCACTCCTCCCCTTTCCTGTGAGACTTGGGATTTGCCATCTTACCCCCACCAAGAACTGTTCCTGGTGCTTCTGGCAAGCTTTTAGAAAATGGTGACCGCTGGTGCTCTTAGAGGGCAGGCGGAGGGACAGTACCCACCCCCGTTTGGAGCAGCCCAGAGGAGAAGGCCTTTTGCAAAGTTCAGGGTCATCTTTGCCGCAAGTTTCTCAGGTCCGAGATTCGTCTGTGTGTCTCTCTAATTTTAATATATTTTAATATACATAGAGAGAGACAGAGATAGAGAGAGATTTAAAAAAAAATCCAGAGTCCCCAAGAAGCACTCAGATATCGGTATGGAGTTGCACAAAAATCAATTGCATCTCTAGAATCAAATAGATTCTGTAGCAACCCTAGAATCGAATCTCAGCTTTCTAAATTTCAATTTTTCCACTACAGAATAAGAACACCAACTCCTAGCACTGTAAATTACGTGGAAGTTGGATAATGTAAGTGATGGCTCAAAGCAATGCTTTAAACATGGGAAACGGTCAATAAATGGTAACTATTACTTGTGAATAAAAATTTTAAATTAGCAGAATCTCATGAGAATTCAATCCTCTACCTGCTGAGCTGCTACTGTATCGTGTTGAGGGGATATATATAAAAGATCTGCCAAATGAGTGGGTTTGAGCTTTTTCATTTTTGTTCTTTGCCTAATAAACTACAATGAGACACACAAGGAAGACTAAAATTGATGCCAAATGACTTTGGAAAGTAATTTGGAACTTGAATGTGCTTTTCAAACAACATGGATTATTCACTAGAAATACATGGGCACTACAATTATAGAACAACTCCTCTAATAAAAATAAAACCTGCTCTCAGACAGAAAACAGGTGTTCTGGCCTCAGCTCCACCACTTATAGCTTAGAGATATGAGCAAACTCCTGGCTCAGGATGCCAAGACTACAAATACAAACTCAGTCCACACACAAAAAATGATTCCGTGTTCTTGGGAATAAGAAAACAATGCTATTTTATGAACCAGTAAATTTTTCTTTTTATATTTAGTCTATGAATAGTTTGCAATCCACTTGATTTCTTTCTTTATACCAACAATTAGGGAATACAATAAAAACTCAACCATCTCTAGCTCCCATACCCAATTACATGGCAAGAGTTTCATGTGATATGGTACTTTTGGAAGTGCTACATAAGCTACAAATCATGAATCATTTCACCGCCTCAGAATTGTGAAATGTATTGGTGGGTGCAGGGAGAAAAAGGGAGCATTTCAGGGAATACTGGATGGAAAAGCAAGCATTTCAGGACATGCTCATACTGGAACAGAAGCTCGGATCAGTGCAAGGTGTCTCTAGAGTTCAGCACAAACCACAGAGCATGCAGGAACTAGGAACTAGGCAAGAACATGATTATAAGAAAATTGTTCTCGAGGCAGTCTGGTGAGCAACGCGGCCGGAGAAATGCTCCAGACCCGAATCCGGGCCAACAACACCAGGGCTCCAGACGGAGGAAGTACAGCTGGTACACCTACTCCGGATGGAGCCCTGGCGACACTGAGCAGCAACTAACACGGCTCCGGGTTGCGGAACTGGAACACATCTGAGCCGCGCGGCCCCTAACGCGGCCGCGCGACCTTTTCTAAAAACTGAAAACATACAATCTTTTAATGACAAACCAATTATCAAATGCTTCCTTAGTAGGGCTGTCTTCCTTGGGGGGAAACTCCAACAACAATAGTGAGTTTTGTTTTGCAATATGGAATGTAATCAAGGTAGAGAGAAAATGAAGTGAAATTCAACAGTTATACAGTTGAGGGGGGGGCGGTGGCGGGGGTTATACTGGGGATTTTGGTGGTGGAATATGGGCACTGGTGAAGGGATGGTGTTTGAATATTGTATAACTGAGACATAAACCTGAAAACTTTGTAACTTTCCACATGGTGATATAATAAAAATTTTTAAAAAAAGAAAAGAAAATTGTTCTCTTTATTGTGATGAAGAATTTTTTATGGTGATGCTATGTGGCATTGCTGTAAAGGAATGTGGTGTGTGTGTGTGTGTATGTGTGTGGACTTTGCATATCAACAAGGTGCTCTGAAACCAGCAGGGTGTCCACAAATTCCATTCAAGTCTGACACTACCTGCCTGAAAATAGATGGGTAGCACAGCTTAAGCTGAGCAATAGTAAGCAAGTTCATCTTCCACCTTGGAGGCAGTGGCCTGTACTTATGATTATCCTGCTACACATAAGTGATAACCCAGGTGTCCTCTGCAGCTCCAGATATCTGTCACAAGCCCAGCTCATGAGCAGTGCTTCTAACTGACTGGTTATAGATCACAGGTTCTGTGGACCGCTCCTATTTGCTTGAATGACTGTCACTATCACTGTCATCCCGTTGTTCGTCGATTTGCTCGAGCGGGCACTAGTAACGTCTCCATTGTGAGACTTCTTGTAACTGTTTTTGGCATATAGAATACGCCATGGGTAGCATGCCAAGCTCTGCCATGCGGATGGGATACTTTCAGTAGCTTGCTGGGCTCTCTGAGGGGGGAGGAATCGAACCCGGGTCGGCCGTGTGCAAGGCAAACGCCCTACCCACTGTGCTATGGCAATATAGCTATATGTAAATTTATTTTACATATTTTATGGACTGGAGCCATAGCACAGCGGGTAGGGCACTTGCCTTGCACACGGCCAACCTGGGTTCGATTCCCAGCATCCCATATGGTCCCTGAGCACGGCCAGGAGTAATTTCTGAGTGCATGAGCCAGGAGTAACCCCTGTGCATCACCAGGTGTGACCCAAAGAAAAACTGTAATATAAATAAAATCTATAAAATCAGAACATTTTTTGTGAAGGAGAACCCCTGCTCTGAGCAGACTTACCTAACCATGGTACCTTCTCACATCCTTTCCTCCCCTTTTTAGATTTGACTTCAAACCAGCCTACTAAATGATAGAGTAGTTGTAGGTGAGGCAACTCTCTTCCTGGGACTCAGTTTCCCAGTGTAAAATCAGAGAACTAGATGAAATAAAGGAGAGACATTTTCCATGCTCTAGGGTTCCTAGTGTTCGAAGAAAGGTTTTTCTTTTGTGTCTGTGTTTATTTGTTTGGAGCCCTCACCCAGCAATGCTCAGGTGTTCCTCCTGACTCAGAAAAAAATGTAGATGTTTCCAAATAATATCATTTCAAATTTTAAAGCATGCAATCAATATTTTGAGATACCTGGAAAAAATAAAATGGGATTTGAAAAATCTATGTGAATTCTATTGGTGATAAAGTCACAAGTACTGTTAATACTATTATTTTAATAGTTTTATTCATAATCAGTCAAACCACTAATTGCTTTTTTTAACCACTTTTATTGAGGTTCAAGGATTTGCAGTACTAGTAATCATACTTTTCAAGCAAAACCCTTTTTCAAAATCACACCCAAGGGCTCTCATCAACAGATAGGCACCAAAGAAGGGGCAGCAAAGTTTACAAAAGTTTACAAAGTTTACAAAGACTTGAGGGAATAACCAATGGCAGCACCCGTGCCCACTTCTCTCCACCAGTGTCCAAGGGCCCCTGCCAACAATGTCCCTCTCGTGCAAGCTCAGTTCTATAGAAACAATATCCAGTTTCAGTGACTTTGACCATCTGATGTTCCCTTACTATGTCTCTTCATATCCTATATATATATATATATGGGAGAGCAATCTTTTATTTTTTAATTGTGGAGGTGTCACCGCCTCCATACCTATAGATTATTTAAGCTAAACTCTTGAAATTCCACAAAATTGTAAATCAAAGATAAGCTGATAAAAATATTTTTTAGGATTTTATCTTTCAAGTAACAGACACCTGTCTGACCCTACTCTGACAGACTGTGCACAGCTAGTAATGAGTTTTCAGAGCTCCAGTAAAACTACCAGAGACTTTGTATGTGATTAGTTGCAAAAAAAAAACCCTTAAACTGTGCAGCTATTTGTGTGTCCACACAATTATAATCCAACATTAAATTAAGATGTAGGACCTAAGCACACAAGCTGTGGATGCACAGGTCCCAGGATCTTCAAGACATCTACTCACTCCCAGCACCAACCCAAAGAATACCATCTATACATAAACAGCACCAATCCACCTAACCCCTGTCAATGGTGAATGTAACATCTCAGACCATTGGAAAACAAAGAACACAGAAATACCAACAGAAAAAAAAACAGAAACCAGGGATCACAGTGACATCAGACCTCTGCAATCTGCCTGAAAACACCATAAGGACATCACGTGATTATTGCTCAACCATCTTAAAATGATGTTAGTGTAAAGCATCTAAACTTGAAGAGAGCTTGACTGGAAAATAAAATAAAATAAGGCCTCAGAGGGATAATAGAGTAGATAGGGCTTTTGCCTTGCATGTGGCCAATCCAGATTCAATCCCCAGGAACCCATATGGTGCCCCAAGCCCATCAGGAGTCATCCCTGAGCACAGAATTACAGGTAAGCCCTAAGCACCACCAGGCCAAAAATAATAATAATAAGTTTTTAAATATACTAAAGTAAAATATACAAATAGAAATAACAGAGCTTAAAGATGCAAGTTTAAGCCTTAGAAGCAATATGGATAAAGCCAAAAAGTGAATCAGTACACTCAATACACTCAAAGCAAATCCAGCAAAAATAGGAGGAAATAGAAAAGAGACTAAAAGAAATGAAGAGAATATAAGGAAATTATTAAAAATACCAAGAGGCTTCCAGTACTTCTGGAAACCCCAGCAGTCATACCCACAAACCATTTCCGGCACCACCGCCATGTAAACTCATCTACGGCCTTGCTCCAGAGACTCATATAAAACTTGAAAGAGATCAACAAGCTGAAAAATTTCTCTGGATACCCACATGTGGCTGAGACATCAGGGAGCCCCAGAAAATGGCAGATCATCTCTGTGGCTGCCAAACAGAACCCTGGCAACCAATTGCTTCACACTCTAAAATCTCCACCATGGCCCTGGTCCAACTCCACCATCTCAAGACGAAGCCTCACCTAGAAACTAATTTGCTGAAAAATTCAGGTATGTGGGTTTTGTGACTGAAATCTCCAGGCTTTCCTTGGAGTTGAGATGAGCTACCTTCCCCCATCTTCTAGCACTTCCGAAAGCCCCCATAGTCATGCCCACACCCAAGAGCCATCACTCAATTAAAATTTAACTCCAGTTGTACTACCTCCTTAAAAATTCTGGACTTCCTGGAGCACTCAGCCATGCAAAATCTCAATCTCTACAAAGCTGATAAATGAGTAGTAGCACACCATATTGGATGGGATGTGATGTTGAAGGCAACGATTCTCAACTATAAAACATCTTAATAATTTCTCATACAAGGACTTACTGTCTCCATGATGAGATACAATTGACGCTAATTTCTTTGTAAGGAAATATTTTTTGATTATTCTATTAGAAAATTGGGCTGGAGTGATAGCTGATAGCACAGCGGTAGGACGTTTGACATTCACACGACCGACCCGTGTTCAATTCCTCCGCCCCTCTCGGAGAGCCCAGCAAGCTACTGAGAGTATTGTACCCGCACGGCAGAGCCTGGCAAGTTACCCGTGGCGTATTGAATATGCCAAAAACAGTAACAATAAGTCTCTCAATGAGAGACGTTTCTGGTGCCCGCTCCAACAAATCGATGAGCAACGGGATGACAGTGATAGTGACAATGATTAGAAAATTATTGGTAACAAACAATATAAAATAAATTAGTAAGGCCCTGCTGTGGGGGTAGGCTTAAGGATAGTTAGAAAAATTGGAGATAATGGTGGAGGGAAGCTGTAATCGTGGTGAGATTGGTGTTGGAATATTGAATGCCTATAACAAACCACAGAGTTTATATATAGTGTAGGGGGAAGTTACCTATGTAGCCTTACCTATCCCATGTAAATTTTAAAATATATTACTATAGAATTGCTTGAAAAGGTTTATTAATGACAGGTGAGACACAATTATTACCCTAATGAGATCCAACTATACAATAAAATTTAATGTAGTATACTTTACATTCCAGAGTTGAAAGCTGACATATGTAAATGACAATAGACATTTTATTGGATTGTTTTAAATGGTTTTAATTTTCTTGCTCACATAGGTCAAAATCATATAGTAATCCCAAATTGGCTCTTACTGATTTATTTTCTGATCATGCCATCTGCCATTTCTTAAAGTTTTGTTGGAATCAGCAATATAAAGTAAATTTTTTTATGTGCCTAAAGGGACAGGTTGGGATTGGGAGGGAGAGCAGGGATATTGGTGTAGGGAAGGTCACACTGGTGGTCTTGGAACACTAAATGCTTGAATCAATTATATAATAAACAACTTTGTAAATCATGGTTTTGTTTTGTTTTGTTTGTTTTGTTTTGGGGTCACACCCAGTGATGCTCAGGGGTTACTCCTGGCTCTTCACTCAGGAATTACTCCTGGCGGTGCCTGGGAGACCATATGGGGTGCTGGGGATCAAACTCAGGTCGTCCATGTGCAAGGCAAACGCCCTACCCATTGTGCTATCGCTCCTGTACCAATCATGGTGTTTTTAATAAAAATTAATTTAGAAAATAACAAAAAAACAAAAATGTAAAAAAGAAATTGTGAAAAAGAAAAAAAATGCCTAGAGGAACAATTTCAGAGTCATAAGGGATTCCAAAAAGAGAGGACAAAGAAAAGAAGAAAGAAGAAGAAAACCTAGTTGAAAGAATTATTGTGGAGAATTTCTTCAACCTGAAGAATGATATGGGGGCACAGATACATGAGGTTCAAATAGTAGTAGCCAGAGTAAATTCAAACAAAATAACACCAAGATATTTTGTAACCTAAATGGCAAGAACTAAAGACAGAGACAGACTCCTTGCAGCTGCAAGGCAAAGAAAAAAAAACCTAACATATGCAGAGAAAAAACATCAGATTTATAGCATATTTCTCTAGTGAAACTCTACAAGAAAAGAATGGGACAATGTATACAAAGTATTGAATGAAAAGAAATTCCAGCCAACAATCTTCTACCCAACAAGATTGTCACTTAGAGTAATCGAAGGGATAAAAATATTCTCAAACAAATCTCAGTTGAGAACTTATTTGGAATCTAACCGAGTCCTTGTAAGAACACTGAAAGGTCACATATAAAAAGGAAACATCATTTGGCACAAGCAACCAAACTCCACATATAGATATGGCAACAAATTCCTTCATTTCAATAACTTCTTTAAATGTCATAAAATGGCACAAGATGGATCAGGAAACAAAACCCAACCTTCTGTTGCTTAAAGGGCACACATTTAAACTCCCATGATAAACATAGCCTCAGAGGGAATGATTGGAAGACAATTGCCTGGGCTAATGGCAGACAGAAAAAAAGCAGAAATAGCCATACTGGTTACAGACCAAATAGTATTCAAACAATATATGTAATTTATTATATTTTTACTTACATATATATCGTATTTTTTAAGAGAGAGAGGGAAGGATATTACATACTGGTGAAGAAATCAATAGATCATGAGGATTTACCTCTCATCAACAGATATGCACCAAATGAAGGGGCAGTAAAGTTTACTAAGCAACTGCTAACAGACCTGAGGAGATAAATACATTGATGGAAGCACAATGGTGGTGAGAGACTTCAGTACCACTCTCAATCATTTGACAGATCAATCAGACAAGCATCAATAAAGAAGCAAAGAAAGAATTTGGGTCAAATAAATATATTCAGAACCCTCCAGTCCCCAAAACACTGATTACAATTTGTTTTCCCACTGCACGTGAGACATTCTTCAGGATAGATAGGATAGATCACATGCTAGGACACCAGTTGAATATCCACAAAATCACAAAAAAAAAAAAATATCAATCATACCAAGTATCTTCTCAGAAAACGAAGCCACAAAAGTAGAAAGTTGACCCCACTCTCTCACCATGACCAGGTGCTGGACAGACTGCTTTCTCCCTGGGACTCGGGGGCCCTCCCATGCACCACCCCCATCCCTCTCCCACTCTCTGACAAGCAGGTTGCACCATCTGAAGTTAGCTCTAACCCTCCTAACCCAGGTGTGAGCTTCTTCTGAGAGTGAGGAATTCGTTTGTTCCCACCTTCTCACCACTGATGGGCGCCGAACAAAGAACCTTGTGCCCAGGACCCTGAGGGTCCCCTGCTTACTGCCGCTGCCCCTATACCAGAAAATTGCACCATCTGATATCAGCTACAATCCTCCAAACCCCAAAGTATTACTGAATACACCACTAATATCAGAACAGATGGGATATGCCAGTACTGATTCACAGACAGTATACACTCATAAATCTCAGTTAACTAGAGTGAGTAGTTGAAGATTTCCCCCCACACACCTCCTCTTCCCTTCTCCCTGCTATAGTCAAATAGCACTGCATGTTAAGGAAAATAATTTGAACAACTACTGCTTGATTTCTATTGTCACTACAGTGAAAGTTGATTTCAGGTTATTATCAAACAAGCGCTGAGTTTTGATGGGATTAAGGATTTGCCTGGGTTTTTGTCTCTGTCTGACATTGCAGTTGAGTTTCTTTATTTCTCCAGTGTTCTTTGAGTGTTATGTGTGTTAATGGTGGAGGTTTAGATTCCCAGTTACTTAAGAACTGACCTGATCAGTTGTTTATGCCAGAAGGATACAGATAGTACTTCTGTGGTGAAAGGGTGGGAGTGAGTGGAATCCCTCACTGTCTTCACTCTTATTCAACATAATTTCTAACAACAGTAAATCAGGCAAGCAAAGGAAATCAAAGGGATCCAGCTTGTAAAAAAGAGGGAGTCAAAAGATCTCTATTCACCAATGACACAATATACATAGAAGGCCCTAAAAAGTCTACAAAAAAAGCTCCTAGAAACAGTAAACCAATACAGCACATTAGCTAGCTACATAGACAATACATAAAATTGGTCATGTTCCTAACATACAAATAATGAATCAGAAGTAAGAGAGTTCAATGAATAGTTGAAGCCTATCCCACTCAAATAGTATCCAAAAACATCAAGTATCTAGAAATCAACTAAACACAAGAGGTGGGAGGCCCATACAATCAAAACTTAAAAAACACTTTAAAGATTTCCTTTGAAGAATAGAACATTCAAAGACAAACACATGATCAGCTAATTTTTGACCAAAGAACTAAGAATAAAATAAAATAAAGACAGCTTCTTCAAAAAATGGTACTGGCAAAACTCAATAACCATGTGTAAAATATTAAAACTGTATCCATAATTCACACATTACACAGAAGTCAATTCAAAGTGAATTGAAGACCTCGCGATCAGACCAGAGTCTATAAAGTACATTGAGGGGAGCGGGAGCAATAGTACAGCAGATAGGGCATTTGCCTTGCACCAGTCCTATATGGTTCCCTGAATCCCGCCATGTATAATGCCTGAGAGCAAAGCCAGGTGTGATCCCAAAAAGTAACACTGTAGCACTGTCGTCCCATTGTTCATCAATTTGCTCAAGCAGGCACCAGTAATGTTTCCATTGTGAGACTCGTTGTTACTGGTTTTGGCATATCGAATATGCCACGGGCAACTTGCCAGGCTCTGCCATGCGGGCGAGATACTCTCAGTAGCTTTCCGGGCTCTCCAAGAGGGACAGAGGAATAGAACCCGGTCAGCGACATGCAAGGCAAATGCCCTACCCTCTGTGCTCTTGCTCCAGTCCAATAATAATAATAATAATAATAATAATAATATTGAGGAAAATATAGGCAAAAAGAAAGCTCCAATTTCTGGATTTCAAGAGTATCTTCAGTAATACAATGCAACTGGCAAAGGTAAGAAAATAAAAAATAAACAAATGGGGTTACATAAAAGTAAAGAGTTTCTCCATGACAAAATAAACATGGACTCAAACTAAAAGACAGCTAACTGAATGGAAAAAAATATTTTCATTCAACAATCAGTTAAAGGGTTGATATCCAGGATATATAAAGTACTCACAAAGATCAAAAACAAAATATCCAAAAACCTCATCCAAAATGGGGATTGGAAATGAACAGGGACTTTTCTGAGGCCAACAGACCAACAAACATTATAAAAATGGCCAACAAACATTAAAAATATAGTCATCATCACTTGCTCATCATCACTTGCTATTAGGGAAATCCAAATCAAAACAACAATGAGATAATATCTCGCATTAGTGAGAATGGTATATATCAGAAATACTGTATATATACAGTATATATAGTATACTCCTAACAATAATAATAGTGAGGTGTGTGTTGAAATATTGAACGTAACCAAAGTAAATAGAAAGTAAAGTGAAACTTATCAGTTATAAGGCGGGGGGGGGGGGGCGGGATGGAAGATGTACTGTGTGGGTTTTTTTTTTCCTTTTTTTTGGTGGTGGTATATGGGCACTGGTGAAGGGATGGTTGTTTCATCATTCTATAACTGAGACTTAAGCCTGAAAGCATTGTAATCTTACACACGGTGATTTAATAAAATAAAAATTTTATTTAAAAAAAATGTATATATAAAAAACAATCTGTGTGGCAGGGGTGTGGTGAAAAGGGAGTCCATCACCATTGCTGGGAATGTTACCTAGTTCAAACTTTATGAGAAACAATATGGGGATATCTCAGTAAACTAAGAATTGGGCTGCCATGTGACCCAGGATTCAGTTTCTTGGTATCTACCCTGAGGACACCAAAACATTCATTCAAAAAAGACCTATGTGAGGGCTGGAGCAATAGCACAGTGGGTAGGGCATTTGCCTTGCACACGGCCGACCCGGGTTCGATTCCCAGCATCCCATATGGCCCCCTGAGCACCGCCAGGGGTAATTCCTGAGTGCAAAGCCAGGAATGACCCCTGAGCATTGCCGGGTGTGACCCAAAAAGCAAAAAAAAAAAAAAAAAGACCTATGTGAACTCTTATTCATTGCAGCGCTCAGTACATTCATGCTAATATATGGAATCAACCTAGGTGTCCAAGGATAGATAAGAGGATCATGAAGATGTGGTACATATACACAATGGAATACTACATAGTGGTAGAGAATGATAAAATTGTGCAATTCACTGTGATATGGATGGAACTGGAAGATACTATGTTAAATGAAGTAAATCAAATGAAGAAGGACAAAGATAGGATGGTCTCACTTATATGTAGTATTTAGACAAACTGGAGGAGAGAATGCAGTGCTTCAAAGAAAGGATGCATAGATCATCCTTGACCCTAGAGTAGAGCAAGAAGAAGAACAGAAAAGGAAAGAAATTGAGGGAAAAAAAGAAAAGATAGAGGGACTAGAGTGATAGCACAGTAGGTAAGGCATTTGCCTTGCATACGGGGTTTGATTTCCAGCATCCCATATTGTCCCCTGAGCATGGCCAGGGGTAATTCCTCAGTACAGAGCCAGGAGTAACCCCTGTGCATCGCCGAGTGTGACCCGAAAAGCAAAAATAAAAAAAGAAAGAAAGAAAGAAAAAGAAAAGAAAAAAAATAGAAATAAATGAAGAGTAGTGATCAAGGGTGTCCAAGTACACTGATGATTTAAAGTGGTATAACTAAATATCTAAATCACAGAGTCAACAGCACTAGAAATAAGAGGAAACTTGAAAATTGGAAATCCTGGTGATGGGATTGGTGCCAGAACGTAATATGTCTAAAACTAAACTATGAGTAACATTGTAAATCATGATGTTTTAATAAAATTAAAAGTAAACCTCCCAAAAAAAAGAAAAGATACAACATTTGGAAATTGAACAAAATTCTGTTAAGTAACAATTGAATTGAAGAGCAAATCCAGAATTTCAAAAAATGTTTTCTCAAAACAAATGAGAATAAAAAGGACTCAAATCAACAATCTAACCTCTAGCTAGAGAAACTAGAAAGATAACAAATGAAACTGCAAAACAGATAGAAGGCAGGAGATAATAAAAATAAGAGAGGAAATCTATGATACAGAAAATAAAATAACAATACAAAGGGTAACAAAACCAAAAGTTGGTTCTTCTAAAGAGTAAATAATATGGGCCTGGAGTGATAGTATGATAGTACAGTTAGTAGGGTATTTGCTTTGCACATGGCTGACCCAGGTTCCATCTCCAGCATCCCATATGGTCCCCCGTGCAACACTAGGAGTAATTTCAGAGCACAAAGTTAGGAGTAACCCCTGAGCATTGCCGGGTGTGTCCCCTCCCCAAACAAGAAAAAAAAATTGTTTTAAAGAGTAAATAATATTAACAAGCCCTCAGGTAAAATCACCAAGTAAAAAAGGGAAAAACAAATAGATAAATACAATCAAAGATGACAAGAGAAAAATTATAATAGAAACCTCAGAAATTTTTTTAAAGTCATAAGATGTTAAAAAATTATGAACAATTTTATGCTGCAAAGCTCAAGAAACTAAATTAAGAAATGAATAATTCTTAGGATCATACAAACTCCCAAGATTAAACTAAGAGGAAATAGAATAACTAAACAGACTATTCTCAAGTAAAGAAATTGAGATAGTAATTAAAAATCTTTCCAAGAACAAAAGTCCAGGTCCATATGGATTCACTAGTGAGTTCTACCAAAACTTCAAAGAAGACTCAGTGCCCATATTTCTCAAACTCCACACAAAACATTGAGGTAATAAGAATTCTCCCTATTAGTTTCTATAAAGTCAATATTATATTGAAATATAAAACAAATATACTACTGAAAATAAAATTATAGACCAATACCCTGGATGAAGACCTTCAACAAAATTCTAGGAACCAAATCTAGGAATATATCAAAAGAATCAAAAGGAGCCAAATCCAGCAATATATCAAAAAGATATATCATGATCAAGTGGAGTGCATTCAAGCAATACAGGGATGTTCAATATATATATAAAAAAATCAATTAATGTAATATACCATCTAAAAAATAAAGATAAAATCACATGGGCATATAAATTGATTCAGAAAAGGCTTTTGATGGCACTAATTCATTATTTAAAAAAAAAAGTCCAAAAAATTGGGATAGAAAGAACATACCTCAAAGTAATAATGGCCATTCACAACAAACAAACCCATAGCCAATATTATATTCCATGGTGAAAAACTGAAAGCCTATACTCTTCTGAAATCAGGCACAAGGCAAGGATATCCATTGTCACCACTCTTATTCAACATAGTTTTACAAGTCCTCAACATAACAATCAGACAAGAAAAAGATATCAAACATATTTAGATTTGAAACAAAGAAGTCAAACTATAACTACTTGTAAACAATATGAAAACAGTCATCTGTTTTCAAGAAGGGAGGCATTGCATTTTCCAACTTTGAACAAAACTACAATAACCAAAATTGCATAGTAATGGAACAAAAATAGACCTGCAGATCAATGGAACAAAATCCAGAGTCCTGAATTAAACCCCCAAATTTAAAGGATCTAAGTATGTGAAATGGAGCAATAAATAAATAAAAAGCTTTAACAAATGGTGTTAGGAAAACTGAATAACCATATTATATGATTTTTACAAATTTTTTACATATTTTTACAAATATGATTTTTACAAATTTTTACAAACCGTACCTCACTCATTTACAAAAATAAACTCAAAGTGAACTAAAGACCTCAATATAAGAGCGGGAATTCATAAAATACATTTAAAAAACATCAGTGGTACTCTCCAAGAAAATGACTGCAGAGATATCTTCAATGAGAAGACCAAAGAGGCAAAGACAACAAAAACAAAAGTAAACAAATGGGAACTACATCAAATTAAAAGTCTTCACAAAACAAGATAGCCACATTATAATAACAAGATACACTATTGAATGGAACAAAATATTTGCCTTTAGTATTTGAACATAAGATAAGGGGTTAATATCCAAGAATTATAAAGCACTCACAAAATTCTGTATTACTGTATCACTGTCGTCCAGTTGCTCATCCATTTGCTTGAGCGGGCACTAGTAACGTCTCCGTTCATCCTTGTCACGTTCAGGGTCAAGGGAATGAGGCCCATTATTGTTACTGTTTTTGGCATATCGAATATGCCACAGGTAGCTTGCCAGACTCTGCCATGCGAGATTCTGCATTGCTCATCTCATCAACGGCCAAGATCCAGACACTATAAAACAAAGCTCCCAGAAGAGAGCAATGCAGAATTACAAAGTTCAACAACAACAAAAAACCCGTCCACAAATGGGCTAAGGAGAGGAATACTCTTTCCCAAAGAAGAGAAATGGGTGACCAATGATGCTGTGTAACAGAGCTGATCATCACTTGTGCACAGGTTGACCTCGCCTAGAGAGCTGGGAATGTTATTTTTCAGTTAGTACAACCATGCAGTTTAGCTTCCACTACTACTCAAGGACCAACTAAAAAATAAACATAGTGATGGATGAATAAAAAGACCTTGATTGACAACATGCCATATGTTTGGAAGATGGTGGACCCATGACCTCGAAGCTGCCATCTTGTTTGCACAGTCACAAAAAGGGATTTTAGAAAGAAAAAAGAAGAGGCTGCCCAATCTTAGGAAGGGTGAGTTACAGAGTGATCAAGGAATTCATTCAGGATGACAACAAAAGATAAGATGCTCCCCTTGCATGGCCAACCCTGATTCCACCCCTGGTACCACATAGATCCCCTGAGCATCTCCATGTATGGTCCCATGCCGCGGCCTGTGCGGCCAACTTGAACCTCGGCCGGAGAGAGGGAATGAGAGTTGAGTGGGCTAGGGAGGACTGCATGCAATATGCGGCATACAGCAAGTTTATTGAAATCCAAACGGGTTTATATAGTCTTATTTTAGCAACGATCAGCAGGTTACCTAAGTGGCATAAACGTTATTCAAGCGGTGCAGGCAACTTTATTTTTGCCAATCTTACTTGTTTTTCGGTTCCTTCTCTCAGCCTTGAGAAACATGGGAAAGCAGATGTGGCCTTGAGCATGGCCATGGCAGACGTGAGCCAATCCTCCCTTCAGCCTCCTCTCGAGTCCAGCTGCCAGAGCATGGTGGCCCTTCAACTTTTCTCTTGAGGCAGGTCGCCAGAGCATGGTGGCCCTTCGACCCCCTTTCCAGGCTGGCCGCCAGAGCATGGTGGCCCTTCGGCCGCCTGTCAAGGTTGGCTGTCAGGGGATGACTCACCCTCATGCCACGTTTCTCCATACTCATTCCTGTTTACAGGAACTAAGGCAGGGGTGCCTAGGCCCCCTCCTCACCCAGTCCCTGTTTACAGGGACAGAGGCAGAGGGTGTCCAGGCCCGTCCCCAACAGTCCCAAACCAACCCCAACCATAAACAAGAAGACAGTGCCTGGTATTCAATTGGAATTTCAGTTACTGGGCTAAAATCCCTTCTTTAATTCCAAATGTCTTTAAAGGCATCTGTGTCTACAAAGAAATGAGAGAGGCCATGCTGAGTTCACTTTTGAGGTCTGTGGAACATTCACATGAAGTGATAGAGACAAGGACATTCAGGGGTGGTTCGGTGAGATGCTCAGAAGTTCTGAATTGAAAGAGGACTGAAAAATGTTCGGGAAGTGCCAAGAAATGATAGACCACATTCAAATAGGGGTGTTGAGCCCTTCCTTGGCTAGATGGCCAATGACTGATGTTAAGTTCTCAATGTGGTCTCATGGCTAGGGCTGAGGAGATAGTAGAGCAGGTAGGACTTTTGCCTTGCACACATCCAAACCAGATTTGATCCCCAGCACCCCATAGGGTCCCCTGAGCACTGTCAGGAGCCCTGAGTGCAGAGCCAGGAGTTATCCCTGAGCCCTGCCAGGATTGGTCCAAAACCATAAACAAAAAAGCAACGTGATGTCATGGAAATCATCATCATCAATCACATTCGAGAACTTGTTAGAGGTAAATTCTTTACTCTACCCAAGACCTGCTGAATCAGAAAGCGCAAGGTGGGGTGCTCCCCAAGCCATTCTGATATCAAGCCTGAGAATCGTCACAGGAAAGCCTTGTGAGTTATCTGCCCCCTAGAAGTTGTTCGATCTAATTGCCCACCAACCCAGAATCTCTGCCTTCTCCAAGCTTAGGAATAGTAAACGTGCACTCCTCAAAAGAATCTTTCAAAGTCAGAAAATGCTCCCAAGTTTGGGGAGCCCTAGCCATGCCTACTGGGACACTTCTAATAACCTGAGGGCCCATGTGTCCTAGTCCTGCGCTTGTCCCCTGGCACAGCTTCAAGAAGCAACCTTTCAGCAATGTGAAGACTGCTTCTTTTAAATATATATATGTATATATAATATATATGTATATGTACATATATATATACATACACATATGTTTTACTTTTAGCGCCCTGATTTACAAAACTATTAATGTAGGGCTTCCTTCGTGCATAAAACATTACAGCAACACACCCTCTACCAGTCATCACTTTCCTGCACCATTGTCCCGATCTGCCCCGCCCAACAAGCTTGCTCTTGAGCCCTTCCTGGCTCCCAACATGGTTTTCTGGCCCCACCTAGTGGCTGTGCTTTGAAGAGCTTCTTTTCAGTACTTCTCAAATGGGCGCTGGAAAGCAGGGACCTCTGTCTCTGCTGCCACTGGCTTTGCATTTGTCCCTGCTGTGCCTGGATTCCAGGTAGTTTGTGTGAAAGCTTGCCTGTGGAGCTAAGGGAGAATTAGTTCTGGGATATATTAAGACATTCAGGACCTCGGGCACTTAAAAATACTCTGCTCTCTTCCACCCCAAGACTTAACCAAAAAATATAAATATATACATTTATACAAATCATGAGTATAAATGAACATAAGGAAATTAAGTTCTACATTCCCTTGTTTTTGTTTTTTGTTTTTTGGTTTTTTTTTCTTTTTGGGTTACACACAGCGATGCTCAGGGATGACTCCTGGCTCTGCACTCAGGAATCACTCCTGGCGGTGCTCGGGGAACCATATGGGATGCTGGGAATCGAACCTGGGTCGGCGTGGGCAAGGCAAACGTACTACCTGTTGTACTTTGCTTCAGCCCCTGCATTCTCTTGTTACAATTGTGGTTTTTTTTTTCAATTTTTGAAATCTCACACATAACTTTAATTTTTTTTTTTTCGTAAAGTGGTTCAAATACCCCAAATATTTGTTAAGAATTTTTTAAAACAAACGCATTAAAAATCCTTAGGCTTGGCCCACCCAGTCTCAGCAACACAGAGTCATAATTTCCATGCTCATGACGCACATAACAGATAATTAAGGTGATATCTTCTCCAAAGAGCTTCAAGAATGACAGATTTGAAAAAAAAAAAATCTGACGCACTTGAGAATATGGTAAAGTCTGGGGAAAGGGGCATGAGTAATCCGGGACCTGACAACAATGAAGAGGACTGTGACTCAGATTGTAAGGAAGCGGAGGGCCAGGAGCCTTAGAACAGAGAGAACTGTTACGTGGGAGCAGCCAGTGAGGTGGAACCGAAGTGGTCAACCTTTGAGGACTAAGTCATCTGCTGAACTCAGAGGAGGCGAAGTGTGCCCCTGACAAGCATATGACCAGCTTAGTCTCTGTCCTATAGAATCACACTTAGCCGCTAGACGAATCTTCACCTCCCCGGCCAAGTGACAGTGACTTCCACAAGTCTAATTCTTACTGTGTCACTGCTTATTGAGACTCGGGCTCAGCCCCATCTAACCGAACCACAGTGCCACCCTCACCACAGTGCAGTGTGTGTGTGTGTGTGTGTGTGTGTGTGTGTGTGTATGTGTGTGTGTATTTGGTGAGTGGGAAACCTACTGTCTGTCCTGCCAGCCCGTTTTTCTGTAGCTGCAGGAAACAGCAATGATCAGTCTTCGTGATAGATGATGATGTGGGAATTCCTTCCCTGGCTCGAGAGTGTCCTGAGTGCCAACTGTCCACCAGGGAACTGAGACTTATAGGCAACGAGCACTTCAGGAACAGGCGGCGATGATTTGTCAGCTCCATTTGGACTCCAATGCAGACTGCCCCGTGATTATCAGGGTGCCGGAAGCCAGTGCTCATGTCGGGCAGTCTGGCTGGTGCAGTGGGGTCTTCTGTTTTGCCTAAAGTCTGATGAATCCCCTACCCACCCACAGTCAGCACCACCATGATAAAAGTGTTAACAAACTGCTCACATTGTGTGCTGCCACCTCAGAAACAGCCCACCACAGTGGCAATCACACAACAGACAGTCCTGAACGCAACAGCTGCCTTGGAAGAATGAAGGCTGCAGTCCAGTCGCAAGGGATGTTTCAAGCAAAACAACTCAGACTGGGGCTGGAGCGATAGCACAGTGGGTAGGGCGTTTGCCTTGCACTCGGCCAACCCGGGTTCTAATCCCAGCATCCCATATGGTCCCCTGAGCACCGCCAGGAGTAATTCCTGAGTGCAGAGCCAGGAGTAACCCCTGTGTATCGCCAGGTGCGACCCCAAAAAAGCAACAACAACAAAAAAAAAACCTCAGACTGGGTATGTTTAAGAGCTAGGCTTAGAGGACTGTGAGAGGGTCAGGTCAAGGAGAACCCCAACATCAACAGCCACTGCCAGGAAACCCTCAGCGCGCTCTGATTTACTCTGAGAGGGGAAGTCCTCACAAGAGCTTGCAGCTAGAGGCACAGACACAGCAGCGGCTTCAGAGATGGTCAACTGGCGATGCCCACAGAACCTGCACAGCGCCAGTGCATCCTGAAGGACGCTCCCCATCTGCTACCACGTGAAAGCTGCGACCAAGAGGAAGCTCTCTGAGGAACACCAGGCACAGTTGGAGACAGCATGTCTGTCTCTAGTGGGGAACTCCAAATAATAATAGTGAATTTGGGGGCTGGAGCTATAGTACAGTGGGTAGGGCGTTTGCCTTGCATGCAGCCAACCCGGGTTTGATTCCCAGAATCCCATATGTTCCCCTGAGCACCTCCAGGAGTAATTCCTGAGTGCAGAGCCAGGAGTAACCCCTGTGCATCACCAGGTGTTACCCAAAAGGCAAAAAAAAAATAGTGAGTTTTTGTTGAAATATTGAATGTAACCAAAGTAAAGAGAAAGTAAAGTGAAATTTATCAGTTACACAGCTGGGGGGGAAGGGATGGGAGGTATACTGGGGTTTTTTTGGGTGGTGGAATATGTGTTTCAGCATTGTATAACTGAGACTTAAGCCTGAGAGCATTTTTTTTTTCCAAAAAAGTCATACCTTGTTGTTGGTTGCTAGCCAGTGTTTCTTAATTCCTTTGTGGGTGGGGAACCTGCTCCCAGCAATTCCCAGCCAGTAGTTCATATGTTCAAGTGAGGGCCTAAAAAATACACAGGGTGCTTCTTGGACCGCATGGTGCCAGAAATTCCCTGGGCCACCCCACCACTTCTCAGGTGCCTCCAGGATTGCACCTCGCAATTGCTCCGGGAAGATGTGGTACCAGGAATAAAACTGGGATTGGCTGCATGCAAGTCAAGCTCCTTAAACTCCTTGTACTAGGTCTCTGGCCCCACTTAAATTGCTGTTACCATTTATTATTTTTTAATCCTAACACTAAGCCTCCATTCTAAACCAATGAAATCAAAATAAATACAATTCAAGAGAGGACAAGTTTATTTTAAACACTCTGGGTGGTATCATGCTAAGGGAAGTGAGTCAGAAAGAGAGGAGCAGACATAGAATTACTACACTCATTGGTGGAATATAAAATAACATAATATGAGACTGACACCCAAGGACAGTAGAGACAGGGCCAAGAGTATTGCTCCATGGCTGGTAGCCTGTCTCATGAGCTGAGGGAGAAGGCAGAGGGAATAGAGAAGGGATCACTAAATCAATGATGATTGGAGGAATAGTTCGGGATGAGAGATGTACTGAAAGTAGATAAGGACCCAACATAATGGCCTCTCATTATCTGTAATGCAAACCATAATGCCCAAGAGTAGAGAGAGAGTATGGGGGAAATTGTCTGCCATAGAGGCAGGGGGAGAGTGGGGTTGGAGGGTGAATACTGAAAACAGTGGTGGTGGAAAATATTCACTGGTGGAGGGATGGGTGTTTGATCACTGTATGACTGAAACTCAAACATGAAAGCTTTGTAACTATCTCAGGGTGATTCAATTAAAAAATGAATAAATACATAATTTTTTTAGGTCACACCCGGGGATGCACAGGGGTCACTCCTGGCTCTGCACTCAGGAATTACCCCTGGTGGTGCTCAGAGGACCCTATGGGATGCTGGTAATTGAACCCGGGTCAGCCGCTTGCAAGGCAAACGCCCTACCCACTATGCTATCACTCTAGCCCCATAAATACATAATTTTTAAAAAATAAAAATAAGAGTTCTGGGTAATCTGAACTAATTTTCCGGAAGCTAAGGTTGGGAGCCATTCTGAGAGAGAGAGAGCTGCTGGCAGTGGGACCAGAGAGGTGGACATGGGCACAGAGAAGCTGTGGAGTGGGCTCTCTTTCCCGCCCTGGTCTAATATGAAACAAGCAGGGCCTTGTTCACATTTTTGGGAAGATCCTGCCATCTCCTGGCCAACCTGGGAAAAACATGGAGCTAGGCTGTGCCTGGGGAAGTTGGCTCAGGCTTGATCCCACAGGAGCTCTGGGAATGGGCAGGAAGGGAGAGAAGAGCCACCTGCAACTTGGAGGTGAGCCAAGCACCCCCTCTTGACCCAGGGCAGTTCAGACTGCAGGACTGTGATGGGATGATCCCAGGCGCTCTTTGTTTGTCTTATTTTTTGTGTTGCAACATGTTAAGATTTCTTGATTTTTTTTTTTCTAACTGAATCACAGTGATAGACCACTACACATCTGTTCATGATTGGGTTTCAGTCATATAATGTTCCAACCCCCATCCCTCCAGCACAGTACATTTCCTACCACCAATGTCCCCAGTGTCCCTCCCCGCCAGCCTCCCCACCCCCAGCCTGCCTCTATGGCAGTCACTTTGCCACTTTGCTTTTCTCTCTGTCTCTCTCTGTCTCTGTCTCTCTGTCTCTGTCTCTCTCTGTCTCTACCTCTCTATGTCTGTCTGTCTTTCTCTTTCTGTCTGGCTCTCTCTCTCTCTCTCTCTCTCTCTCTCTCACACACACACACACACACCCTCTGTGCACTGTGCATTACGGTTTGCAATACAGGAACTAAGCGGTCATCATGTTTGTTCAGGGAGTTCAGTATTGTTATTGAGAAGGTACAGCTGGAGTAGTCCTTGCAACTAGGTGATAGCTTTGGAGTATGGACATAACTGCCAGGGCTTCTGGAGGTACAGGGAGGTGGGGGGTCCCAGGCACTCTTTAGGGCCAAGAAAAATCCAGGACTAGGCAGGGTGGGAGGGAGCATGGCAGGAAGAGGGGTGAATAAACTGGAAAGAGTGATTTTTAGGAGACGAGACACTCGCCCCAAGCTTCAGAGAGGTACTAGGAGGAGAAGCCGGCACTGCTCAAGTGCCCCGGAATAAAATGGAGTGGGACCTTGAGGCCCTCTCTGCGTGGACAGGGACAACCCAGCAGAGTTCATGCCTGTACCGATTGGTTGCTGCTCTCTCCACAAGGAAGATCTTTCCTGGCTGTCCACACACTGGCCCCAATCTTTGCCTCCTCCACCCCTAACAAGCTGCCTGATTCCGGCTTCTTCACCCACATGAGATCCCAGAGTCCGCCAGGACAGGGTGATCACCTGCCAGCACCCTCTCTGACCCAAGAAGCGGAATAAGAATTAACTCTACACTGAACTGATTTTCTTATGGCAAAATCAGGCACTTTGATTGAAAACAAGCAATAAAGAACTTTGAGTGCCTTAGTAAAATAAAATTACATTTAAAAAAGGACTTTGACGCCTAGAGTCCCCCTGACAAGAGCTCCTTAGAAGCAAACTGAAATTTTATTGTCTGATTACATATTTTTAGCTACGTGGGAGTCCAGGGCCAACAAAAGATCTCATTTCCAGTTTACATTTATTAGAAATTAACTATTCTCATGGTCCTAATTAGTAAACAGATTTATTATAGATAGCTATTAGCTGGGGCCTGCCCAGCATCCACCTCCATCCTATAGGAAGAAGCCCCCAATTTTATCTTCTGTTAGAACAACACCTTTCCATCTCAGTCCACAAGATCCAGAGTAGCTGATCCCACCCCAAGCAAGTGTGGCCATGTAACACACAGGATTCCAACAGCTTAGCGCCTGATTGGCTGAGGGAGGAGCCCACGATACAGATCAACCCCGTCCACCAAGAGTGCTGGCTGGAATAGATGGGAAGAGAGGAGTAGGAGTCGGCAGCCAGGAGCCAGCTGGAGAAGAGAGAACAGAAGAAAGTAAAAGGAAATAGAAGTAGAGTCCAAGTGATAGAACAGCAGATAAGGCACTTGCCTTGCATGTGGTTGGCGGGGGCTTGACTCCCAGCACCACTTTGGTCCCCTGGGCACTGCCAGGAGTGATCCCTGAGCACCTTCTGTTATAGAAAAGTAGGAAAGAGAAGGAAGGAAGGAAGGAAGGAAGGAAGGAAGGAAGGAAGGAAGGAAGGAAGGAAGGAAGGAAGGAAGGAAGGAAGGAAGGAAGGAAGGAAGGAAGGAAGGAAGGAAGGAAGGAAGGAAGGGAAGGGAAGGGGAAGGCTGTCCACAAGGCACACATCCTTTGAATACCCGTACCAAAATCAACTTTTTCTAGATCTTTCCTTAACACCATCCCCCTCCCCCTCAAAAAAAAAATCTGCTTTCCAGATCTGTCAGAGGAAGTTTCTATTCCTGCTGCTCAAGTGTTTACCCCCATATAGAAAACAGAACGGAGAAGGTGACCTTTTCTTTCTTTATTTTTTTTTTACAAAATCAATGCATCATTTGCAACACTTTAAACAGATCAGGAACTATAAAAAGCTTTTACATTATAATGAAATTTCTCAGTAGATAAGTTAAAAAGAAATGCAGGATCATTTGACCTCATGGTCTCAAATAGTGCCGAGTCATTGGGAGAGGGCACCCACAAATTAGCTCCCAGCCCTTCCCTCTGTACCCTAGCCCACCCCCCTCCCCACATCCCACTGCTTCAGCCAACTTCCTGGAGAGGAGGCCGACCTTGGACAAGGTCGCAGTCTGGGCCTCACAACTGTTCTCTGGGAACCTCCGCTAGCTCCGCCTTCTGTCCACCCGCAGCCTCCTCCGACTTGTCTTTGCTCACTGAACTCCCAGATGCCAGCAGGGATGCAAACACGGAGCCAGGCCGCTTCTGCAGGACATCAGGCCTGTCGAACTCTATAACCTGGGAGGCGGACAAAGCGGGGGACGAGACACGGACACCGCTGAGCTCAGTCTCCAAGCACGGGGGGCACCAACAGAGCACTGGCCTCCCCCAGCTCAGGGACATGCTCACCTTGCCATTGCCCATGACCAGGATGCGGTCACAGCTGAGGACAGTCGTGAGGCGGTGTGCGATGACCAGCACTGTGCAGCCCCGGAAGCCCTCCCGGATTGTGTTCTGGATCAGGGCTTCTGTCTCCACATCAACGGAGGCTGTGGCCTCATCAATAAGGACGATCTGGTGGACACAAAGAAGTGGGGACCGTGGACTCCCTGGGCACCAAGGTCTGAGACTACCACACAGTCCCCAAGTCCCTCGGCGTGAGAGATTTGTACTGAGTTCAACACCCACTTTACAGTCCAGGTACCCTTATAGATAAAGATGATAATAGATTGTCACCAAGAGCGCACTATTATTGAGTAATTATTGAGTAACTAGGGAACTAAGTTCTTGACAACAAAAATACTCCAGGAGAACCTTTCTGTTTTATTGATTTCCTTCCCAATGGCTGAGTTGAGAGAGAGAGAGACAGAGACAGAGACAGAGACAGAGACAGAGACAGAGAAAGAGAAGGAGAGAGAGCAATGTCCCCAAAGAGGAGCAGTGCACATCCCGGGAGTACTGAGCAGAGCAGAGGTAGCCAGTGGTACAGATAAACATCTTTGCTTGCACATTTGTGTTTCGTTGATAACATGGTTTAGAAAAGAATGGCCAGCGCAGAAAGAATGGTTTCACAGCTCAGCGGTTAAAGATGAGGTCATTTTTGCCCAAGAGGCAGGCAAGGTGGAGGGGTGATGGGAGGGAGCCTGGGGACACTGGTGCTGGGAAATGTACACTGGTGGAGGGATGGGTGTTGGAGTGCTGTATGACAGACATTCAATCACAAACAGCTTTGCAATGCTCTACAAAATTAATAAAAATAAAATTTTTAAAAGATGACACCATATTTAGAAAGAGTGTCATGAGTAATTCATAGGATAGCTGCTATGCAGATACTACAAAAGTCATAAGGTGACAGTCCTATTTGAGAAACATGGAAAAAAGCAGCTTCAGTGCCAAGCAACTAAATACCTGACATGAGGAACTGAGAAGTTAGGAACATGACACTCACATATTGCAATACCCATCACTCAGCCTCTGAAGCAGAGGGGAGCCTCCCTCCCCTGACACCACCCTCCCCATGTGGCCGGCCTAATCTTTCCCCTCAGCTCAGACAGATGGCAGCAACCCATCTGTGGCTTGTGCATACGTGCATGTATGCAGCTTGTGCAGTAGGCCTGCATGTGTTGGAGGCTTATTGCATGTGTGTGTGCATGCATGGGCAGGCATAGATATGTGGAACATGGGTATGTATACATGTGACTATAAGACATGTGTGTTGTGTATATACAGAGATGCATGTGCATGGATATGTGTATACATGTGTGCATATAAAGACACATGTGTGGACAAAGGCTTGTGCATAGAGCAGGTATGGATGTGTGTCTAGAGATGTGTATGTGCTCCTGTGTGGAGATGTGTATATAGACATATGTATGTGAGTACGAAAGGGGTTGTGGGAGTGCGTGCACATTAAAATATGTGTATCTTTGGGTATGTATGCACACTTTGTGAATATGGAGGGTGTATATATGTCTACATATACTTTGCACCTCCATGACCCGAGTGCCTATGTGAGTGATGAGGGCTGTGCATATCTTTACATATGCATTACGTGCCTCCATGCATATATATTTCTTTGCATGAGGGAATGGTGTACATGTGTGCATGTGTATTATACACCGCTGTGCATGTATGTTTGCTTTTGTGAGTGGGAAAGGGGTGTGTGTGTGTGTGTGTGTGTGTGTGTGTGTGTGTGTGTGTGTACATGTTGCCTTACTTCTTTTTTTATTTTACATTTTTTCTTTTTGGGTCACACCCAGTGATGCACAGGGGTTACTGCTGGCTCTGCACTCAGGAATTACTCCTGGCAGTGCTAGGGGGACCATATGGGATGCTGGGATTCAAACCCAGGTCGGCCGCATGCTAGGCAAACACCTTACCTGCTGTGCTATTGCTCCAGCCCCATGTTGCCTTACTTCTGAGAAAAAACTTCATTACCTACTCCAGGTAGTTAAACATCTAAAATTACTGGGAAAACATTTGGAAAGCTGGGACTGGGGAGATAATCTAAGGAATGTGTAAGGACCCTCATCCAGCACTGTAGTGGCCCCCAGCACTGCTGACCCCAAGCAACACTCTACAGCTGGGTATTTAAAAGTCCACCAAGTTGGCCAAGTATCACGGAGTGTTCCTCTGTGTCTCCCAAGCGCTGCTCGAGAGCCTGCCCTCCCCCAAGTGTATCATTTTACCTACAACCACTATTGTCTGATTCCTAACTCAAATAAATACAGTTGATAAAAGAAGGTAGAGTGGGTCATTCTCAAATGTCTCCACTCCTTCGGCTTCCCTGGGAAAGCATAGCCTTGGTGGCGGTGGTGGGCCCCAAGGGCTTTGACTCAACACGTCAGCGTTTGTGGGACCTCAATGCTGTGGCCCTCAGACACCCCAGATGCAACTACAGCGGCCATTCGTGATATGAAGAAGCCCTTGGATTTTCCTGCCCAGAACACAGGATGGCGCCCAGCATCCTGCCAGATGGAAGCAGGAACAGCCCATGGGGCCTCCCACGTCCAGCGCCAGTCCTGACCACTTGTGCTCACTCAGGAACTGACCTTGGAGTTTCGGAGGAGGGCCCGAGCGATGCAGAGCAGCTGCCGCTCCCCCACGGAGAAGTTCTTGCCATCCTCCGCCACCTCCGTGTGCAGCCTCTGGGGGAGCTTGGAGATCTGTAGCATCAGGAGGAAAGAGGTGGTCAAGGAGCCTTCGCAGGTGTGCTGTGGGCCCTGCGGGCTGAGACTTACGCAGACCCCCTGGGCTCCCCGCAAGCTCCTGTCTCTGCTCCAGCCACTGGTCATCCTCTTCCCTCACTGCAGCCTTCTCACTCCCACAGACACTAATGCCTCTGCCGGAAATATCTGCTCAAAGGTCTGCATCCTGCTACCCCCTCAATATTTGTTCTCACTCAAATGTCCCATCATTCTAAGGCATCACCTGAATCCCCCGTGTGAAGAAGCTGTCCCCAGCGGAAGTGTCTGTTGCCCCATTCCCCCTCCCTAGTACAGACCTCTGCTAATGTCTCTGGTGTTCTGTTTGCTGCCTTTGTCTCCCAGGGGATCCCAGCAGCCCTCGGGAGCCCACCTTCCCTTTGCTGTAGCCCCTGAGCCTATACATGCCCGGCTCACAGCTGGTGCCCAAGTCCCCCTTTTGGAGCTCTCTGCGAGGACCCCAAAGCATGGAGGGTCCTCCTTGAGGAGGCAGCCTACATCCAAGGCTCAGACCTTAGCGAGACCTACTATTTTGTTCAGGTACGTCTTCTCCAAGGCTTTCCAGATCTGCTGGTCTGTGTAGCAGTTGAAGGGGTCTAGGTTGAATCTGCCGTGTGACAGAGAGAAAGCATTCAAGAACCACCCCCAACCACTCTGTCACATACACCATCCAAGGACCAAGAATGGTTAGATCCGAGCCAACGGCTGGGCAGCAGGAAACCCAAGGAAAGGCCACGAGAGCTTGTTTCTTGTGTCTTCCCACACCCATTTCTTCTACAGGTTGTCTGTTTGGGGGGCACCAGCTCTCCGGGGCACGTGGCCCAGCTGGGGCTCTCTTATGACTCCAGGAATGCAGCAAGGTATGCGCCCATCTGCATCCCATTCTGGCCACGGTGATGCACTTGGGAACGGGTCAGCATCGCTGGCTCTCAGACACTGAAGGCAATCACCCAAAGAGTTTTGCTTCTTTCTCAGTGACTGAGCCCAAGGGTCTGGAGCTGCTCCACCACAGGAGTGGAACTCAGGGAGTCCCTAGGGGAATCTGAGAATGAAGCAGAGCTGGAGGGGGAAGAATGGCTCCTGAGTCAGCCTTGGACTCCTCAGGATTATGGGCAATAGAGGTCTGTCTTGCTTAAGTCATTAGGAATGTTTTAACTTTTAAGTACCTCTATTTAAGTATTCTATTTTAGTACCTCATTTGAGTGGAATTATACCTTTGTTTTTATGTATCTAACATTCATTGAGAATAATTCTTTTAAGCTCTACACATGCTGTGTCATGTATTAGAGGTGCATTCCTTTTAAGGGCAGAACAATATTCCATTGTGTGTATATTTTACATTTTGTTTATCTATTCATCTGTGGGTGGAAATTTGGGTTTCCGCCTTTGGCCACTGTGAATAATGCTATAAACACAGATACACAAACAACTGTTCAAGCCTCTGCTTTCAAATTTTGGGGGGACTATACCTAGAAATACAATTGCTGAACCATGTGGCAATCTTGATCTTGTATTTTATTTTCTACTGAGCTGTACCATTTTATATTCTCACCTGCAGTAGCAAATTTCTCCACTCTCACAAATACTTATTATGGTTTCTTTTCTTTTTCTTTTTTATTATAGTCATCTCATAGGTCTGAAATGGTTACTCATTGTAGTGGGGTTAGTTTTTCTGTCTCTTGCTGTGGAGAGAATACTAACCAATTATCCAGGCAGCTAACATCAAGTTTGAATCTATCTAAACTTTGGACCCATTAGACTTTGCATTTGCACTGGCATAAGGAATGTTATAAATAACCTTCTCTTATGCAACACCTCAGTTCTGGGTGAAACCTGTTATTGACCTCTGCTTTATCATTCCCTAGTTCTGAGAGCCAAACACATTTTGTATGTAGGGCTAGATGGCGACAAAGAAGCAGCAGACAGAGTGTCTGTTTTGTCTGATATGATGGTCCCCGAAGTCTTTTCACAGACAGACTTGTGAGATGGGAAGACTCCTTCCACTGAGGAGGGAATTGTGACTTTGCATTGCTGGCACATAACAAGTTGCTAAGAGAGACAAGAAGAATCAAAGACACTCAAAATTAGTCCAGATGTTTTTGCAGCAAAGGGCAGGGAATTGCAATGGTCATGGGCTTGGACTACTGGGATTATATCTCATCTTTACCATAGTATTGTGTGTCTCCTTAAGCAAGGGACTTTCCCCCTCTAAGTTCAGCCTCTTCCCCAGTAGAAGACAATTATGGTGTCTATATAAAGCAATAGCACATCGAGTAGGGCATTTGCCTTGCACACAGCTGACCTGGGTTTGATTCTTCCATCCCTCTCAGAGAGCCTGGAAAGCTACCGAGAGTATCCTTCCTGCTTGGCAGAGCCTGGCAAGATACCTGTGGCATATTCAATATGCCAAAAACAGTAACAGGTCTCACAATGGAGACATTACCGGTGCCCGCTCGAGCAAATCGATGAACAATGGGATGACTGTGCTACAGTGCTACATAAAGAGTTGTTATTACAGCTAACTAAGGCAGTATGGGAAAGCCTGGCACAGTTTTAATGATTCTTATACCAAGACACACAAATTAGGCCAGGTTCTTCCTTAAAGCATATCTCTGACATTAAATATTTTCCCATTCCCCTAAAACACCATGATCAAATTGGAACTTTCTATTTGTGCCCCCTCTCAGGAAAGATTTTTCTTCCACGTTTTCTGCTTCTCAAATTCCCACTTACTTTGCAAGCCCCTGCTCCAATGTCCCCTCCTCTGTGAAGTCTTTATAGATTGATCTGGCAGTTATTTGTTTCACTCCCAGGTTTTTTTAGCACTGTGTTCCTATCTTTGATGTAGCAATTACTTCCTGGTATGTTAAAGTCTAAAGTCTTACAACACTACATTCCTGCATGGCTACACCGTGAATTCTAGTCCGTGGCTCAATTCCTGGAGAGGGCTCAGAAAAGTCAAGTTACAAGATGCAACAGTGAAGGATTCAGAAATGCATCAGGGGCAGGTGAATGAGTGAACGGCACTTCTTGTCTCTAAAATGCCCTTGAACTACCCCTGAAACACGAGACTCTGACTTCAGACTCCATCGCCCTCAGTCTCAGTGCCTCACAGCTCACAAGCACTGTTAGGTAGAACCATAGATCCAAGTGGGCTTCTGAAAAGGGACCAGGTGGAAAGGACTGGAAGAGCCAGTTCTGTCGATGTTACTGATTGGGCAGCCTGGTTATAAAATCTCACTCCTCCCCCTGTCTGGAACACCTACTCTGCATAGACACACTACTGGGGCCCAGCCCAAAGGCCCAATGGCCCCTCCTGATGGGGTCAAGAGCTCGGCTTATTCTCTCCTGGAAGGGACCATAGCATGATGCCCGCCATAACCATGCCGCCAGACCCCGCACCAGGCTGTTTCACTAGGGGTGACCCAGAGTGGGGAGGGTGAGACCCTCCCCGCCCCAAGAGACCCAGCCCTGGCAACTGAAAACCTCCAGAAATCAACTGCCGTCATACTCACAGCCGCTCTCCACATGCTTGGGCCAAGCCTTACCCATGAGTGAACCTTTTCCTGGACCGCACAGCCGCATTCACGGCCGCTCGACACTTCACAGGACACATTCTACCCATACATACTCCAAGAGTACCATGCCACTTTTGATAGGATTCAAAGTAGAAGGCAACCAACCTTAGAGGGAAATATTGCATAATTTTGGTTCTGCTTTAGGGCAGGGATTGGGGTACAGGATGTAAACACCCGAAATATGGTGGTGGAAAGGTGTCTAGCGGTGGCACTGGTGTTTGAATATTAAATGTAATCAAATATTATGATCTATTTTATAAAATTAAGAAAAAAAAAGAGCTGGGCCTATGCAAACCACCATGCAAATGCTTCACTGGGAACTCAACTCTGACCCATTCCATTAGTTGTTTTTCTGCAAAAAGCTTTAGGTGTTGCTTTGTCTGATCAGAGCCTCGCTCAAGGGACCACGTTGGCCAGAATGGCCCAGGAGAGACGAGAGGAGCAGAGATCATGCACAGGCCCAAAGCCAGCTAAAGGCAACCCAAACAGGCACCCCGACACTTGCCTGATGGTTCCCGAGAGCAAGATGGGATCCTGAGGGATGACTGAGAGCTTGGAGCGCAGGTCCTCCAGGCCAATGCTACAGATGTCCACGCCGTCAATGAGAATCCGGCCGGCCAGAGGCTCTGCTAGGCGGAAGATGGCTACGCCCAGGGAGGACTTCCCTGTTGGGCAGGAACAAGGGAGCACAACTTCCTGAGTCTGCACGGGGACAGTACAGGCCCAGCCTTGCTCATCGTGCTCCCGGAGAGGACAGAAAGGAGCTGGAGTGTCGCACCCCAAGACACCCAAACCTCAAGAGACTTCCTTACAGTCTACAGAGCACAGGGTTCAAGTAAGACCTTCCAGGTCTTCCTGCAGTACCACCGTTAATTTTTTTTTTTCTAATTCTTTGCCTGCGTTTGAAAATAGGCGAAGATCCCTGGCACCACCGTCCCCAATTCAGATTTTGGGCTTCTCAACTTTTGGGTTTTATTGAAACTCAATAAAACCAGCAGTGCTGGTCCCCTTTCCCGGCACCAAGCCGAGCTGAGACGGAATCTTCCTGCAGCAAGCGGAGTGCTCTGCAGAGGCCACACTGCCCTTCTCTTCCCAGACCCGTTTCACTTTCTAACCCCAAGGTTTTCGCCTTTTCAACCTCAGCTCTGAATGATGAAGTCAGGGCGGGTGAAGCTGGGCCTCGTGGACCTTGTGCCCCACTGTTTGACAGGCAGGAGGCGTTCTCAGGACCTGCTAAGGAAGTAGCTGGAGAGCTCCTCTGTGTCAGACCCCATCCGTCAGGTCAGCTCAGGCCAGGAGAAAGGGAAGAACACCCTAATCATGCTTGGAGTTCGCCTCACGATGCTGGGCTCTGAGGAGGTGCGACCCGCTAAGGGGATGGTCATGGGGGGAGTGGAGGGCAACCTGGGTGGGTGGGGACATCTCTGGCATGTGGGGACAGTCTGGGGGCATAAGAGAGCTAAGAAGCACCCCTGAAGGGGGCAAAGAAGGGGTCTATGAGCAGTGCAAAGAGGGAGAGGGCGGTGACTCTCACATTCTCTCCCCACCGGATGTGGGAGGGAAGAAAAGAGGAAGGGGAGGGACATGGACAAGAGGAGCCCAATCAAAGAGGTGCAGGGAGCAGGGTGGGGCAGCCAGAGTCCGGATTTCATTCCTGGCACAGAAATTGTGCAGGGCCTAAAGGCTTCTCCTTGCACCTGCCTCCCTTCCCATCTCAGCTCAGATGCTGGCCCCGGAGCCAGGCCACTCACCTGGTGCTCTATTTTACTGAAGCCATCTAGATGCTCCAGGGAATCCACCACCACCTGCAAGTCCCTCACTTAATCCCTCATCTAACGCTTGTTAAATATTAAATATCCTGCGATCCACAGTGCCCAAAAGGAGAGAGAGAGGAAGAGACAGAGAGAGAGAGAGAGAAGTGCCTATCATAGAGGCAGGCAGGGGGAGGGGGTAAGGGGTGATGGGAGGGATCCTGGGGACACTGGTACTGGGAAATATACACTGGTGGAGGGATGGGTGTTGGAATACTGTATGACTGAAATTCAATCATGAACAGCTTTTTTAAAAAATTAATAAATTAAATTTACTGTCACTGTCATCCCATTGCTCATCAATTTGCTCAAGCGGGCACCAGTAACATCTCCATTGTGAGACTTGTTGTTACTGTTTTTGGCATATCGAATACACAGATAGCTTGCCAGGCTCTGCCGTGCAGGCGGGATACTCTCAGTAGCTTACCAGGTTCTCCGAGAGGGACAGAGGAATCAACCAGGGTCGGCCACATGCAAGGCAATGCCCTACCCGCTGTGCTACAATTAATTTAATTAAAATAAATTAAATAAATAATTTAATTTTAATAAGTTAAAAATATTTCCTAGAAGGAAAGCTATTAAAATATTCCTTCTGACAAAAAAAATGTTAAATATTTTCCTCTCCACCAGAATCCCTGCTGTCTGCCACAGGTCCAGTAGGTAGCTAAGCCACCTCCTCTAAATCCACCCTCCCCAAAAAGAGCTCCGATTCCCAGAGGCAAAGGCAAAGAGAGGGTCTACCCAGTGCACTCAGCTCACCAGAGCCCGTCCTTCCCACGATGCCCACCACTTCTTGCCCCCGGATCTTCAGGTTGATGTCTCTGAGGACCACAGGTGTGTTCTCTCTGTATTTCATCTGGTAATCCTGAAATGTGATTTCTCCACATTGGGGCCACCCAGGGGGACAACTCGCACCTTCCACATGTAAAGGAGCCTCAGGGACACAGCCCTTGTTTTTAAAGAAAAAAAAAGGAAATTATTAATCTCTGCCCATCGCCTGCTGACCCACTGCCCTCCTACTGTGTGGAGATATAAACCCACCCCAGCTACCCTGAACCAGGCCAAGCAGCATGATTAAAATAGTATCCCACACGGTGCCAGCCCCCGTGCCACTGAAATTTACCCAATTTTACGCTCCCCCCCACAAAGAGTAAGAACACACAGAGCTAGGCCCCCCACTTGCTATTAACATAGAATGTTTTTCTGGTTTACAGTGTGGGGTTCTAGAAAAGCAGAATCTGGAATGATAACAATGAGGGCAGCAGAACTAGCTCTTGGGGTGGGGGGAGATGTTTTAATGCCAAGAGCCCTGGTACAGAGGTACCCCCCTCTCTATTCTCATCCCAAGAAGCAGGCATTTTGAGGTGCCTTTCATAGGAGTGGAAGCAGAGGCACAAGCATGAGAAATGACTTGTGAAGGAGGACACAGCAGGGGACACAGCTGAGGAGCTGACACATAGGGATTCACCCCCGGGTCTGCCGTCCACAAAGCCAGGGCTCTACAGCAAGCACAGCCAGTTCTGGGGAGTTCAGAGCACTAAGGCGGTGGGTGGCAACTCGGTCAGGGTCCAGCTCCCTCTGCACACAGCTCACCACCTGCTGCAATCAAAGTACATGTTTCTCGGATGCCACTAAGCGGATGGGCGCAGGGCACCTGACCTTCCTGCACTCTGCAGCCCTGTGTTATTCTAAGCCAGATGCCCCGCCCAGCAAGGTCTCCGTTTACTCTTTTAGAAAATGGGAATATGGGGCTGGAGCAATAGCACAGCGGATAGGACGTTTGCCTTGCATGCGGCCGACCCGGGTTCGATTCCCAGCATCCCATATGGTCCCCTGAGCACCGCAAGGGGTGATTCCTGAGTGCAAGAGCCAGGAGTAAGACCTGTGCATCGCCAGGTGTGACCCAAAAAGCAAAAACAAAAACAAACAAACAAAAAAGAGAATGGGAATATTCATTCAATAATCTTCTCAAAACTTCGGTGATCCTGTGAGATAATCTAGTGAATCAATGGCATGGCACTATGGGCAACTCCTAGAAAAGGCTCTGTCATAACACTTCATCTCTCTAAGCCTTTCAAAGAACCAGGCCCTGGAAACTTGGTCAAAACTCAGTGAAGATGAAACTATATTATCTTTCCCATTGCAGAGATGGGGGACAGAGGTCCGTATAAGCTCGCACAAGGCAGTTTGGATATGAGCACAGGTGAGTTTGCTCCAAATTCTGTATGATGACATGAACAGGTGGAATAACGATCACTATCATTATTATTATTAGACAAATGCCTAATTTCTTGAAATGGCATATTATCATCCTCCAATATTCAGGAATGTCATGAGGAATGACCCAGAATGGGCCTCTGGGTAGAGTTGAGCTTGGAATCAGCAAGATTAAAAGCACACAGGTCTGAGGCAGATATAGAGGAAGGGCCTGGATCCTGGGAAAGTCTGGGGTCCCCCAGGGTGCTGTTACTTGCTGAGGTCTCGGGGCTGAACCCCACCCTTCCGAATCTCCCCACCATCCGCCTCAGGCCTGTGACCCACCTTCATGTACTGCAGCATCTTCTCCACACTTGTGAAGTACGCTTCTGTCTCCGAACTAATCCTGACAGCAGCCTGGAAGTTAGATGCCAGCTGAAACAAAGGAGAAATACTAGGAAGTGGAGAAGCAATAAGAGGTGGAAGAGCCACAGGAGATGGAGAAGCACAGGGAGGTGGAGAAGCAATAGAAGGTGGAGAAGTAAAGAGGTGGAGAAGGCTTGAGCTGTCGGGCTGGAGTAAGAGCACAGCGGGTAGGGCATTTGCCTTGCACATGGCTTTCCCGGGTTCGATTTCCAGCATCCCATATGGTTCCCAAAGCACCGCCAGGAGTAATTCCTGAGTGCAGAGCTGTAACTCCTGAGCACTGCCGGGTGTGACCCTCCCCCCCCCCCAAAAAAAAAGAAAAAAAAAGGCTTGAGCTCTCAAGGCTCATGAAAACTACTAGGGCCACTCCCACCTTCCCTCTCAGTCACTTCTCAGGCCACAATGTTCTTCTGAATATGAATGTGTCAGTTGCCTCCATCCCCCAAGTCCCCTTCTGAGGATCCCACCAACACTGTCCCACACGAAGGACGCTCTGTATGTCTTTCTGGGCCCTGAGCTTGGACATAACATCCTTGCAAGTGCGTGCAGTATCCGAGGTCTGGTGCGACTTTAAGCAGAAAAGAGCAATAGAGGAATACCCCTGGGGGTTACAGGACCAGATCCAGGGAGCCAGAAATACAGTTTAGGTTTCTTGCATAGAAAGAAAGGAAGTTAGACTGCAGTCATAGTACAAGGGGTAAGCCCTGGCAACTTCTGAGCAAGGCAGTGCCATGAGAAAAGCTCTCATTTGGTTGGGGGCAGGGCCCCAGGGATGTGACTCAGGCTAGAGCTGAGTTGTCAAACAGGTAGCCAACACTGAGAGAAAAAAAAAAGCAGGAACACACAAGTGTTTTGAAACAAGGTCAGAGGTCAGAGTTTTTGCTTTTTTCCAAAAACAAAGATGAGCTGGAGAGAACTCTGAGCAGTGCCTGTGTGCATACATTGTGCCCTGGGAGAGATGAGCCTCCGGCAGGCAACCCACAGGACAAGCACAGACCGACCTTACCCCTGAGCTTTGCCCCCTCGCCTGCTTGGAGCAGTTACCAAGGAGACTTGGACTTGGCACCTCTCCCCGGAACTTCAGAAGGCTTGAGAGAAATTCCTCGCTGATGTCTGCATGTGTGTTCATGTGTATAAGTGTGTTGCATGAGTGAAAAAGAGAGCGAGGATGAACATGCCCCACTAGGGACCAAGCTGGCTCTTACTAGCTGTGGGAGTACGTGTAGGTTGCTTCAACCCCTGAAGCCCGAATTTTGTAGCTGTAAGCCACACACAGTAATAGCTACCATTTATCAAGCGTTTACACGGAGCCCAGGGCTATTCTAGGCTTGCAGTTCACCCTCACATGCACACACATTCCTCCAAGGCGATGGTTTATCTCCTTCGGACAAATGAGAAATCCCATAAAGGAGGGTTGCAAGGAGGTTCACAAAGTTAATGGGCAAAATCCATTTGGAACATGCAGGACCAAGTCACATATTCTTGGCGCCTGCAGGCTGGCCACTTAGCTGTATCTCTGTGGAACGTGGTGAGAAGTCAGCCAGCACCAGCCCAGCACCCAGCCAGGGCAGCCAATGAAAGGCCAAGGTGCACTGGGGCAGCCTGGGTGTGACCTGCGGTCATGCAGCCATCCCTCAGGGTCCTGCACACACAGACATCATGATGGGGGTGTGGGGCGTGGGGTCCTTGCATGAGTGTACTGGTGCCTGCTGTAGGGGCTCACAACCCTTCTTTTGGTGCTCAACAGAATGTTTTTAGCACTGTGGGAGATGAAGGGGCACAAGATCACAATCCACTTAGGGAGGAAGCCACAGCCCTGGAGAGGACAGTGAATGGACAGCCTCTGGGGAAGGGGTGTCCTAGAACTCATGCCGCCAGATTTCCCCGAGGTTGCTACAGTGCTGACCTCTGCCTGCTCAGTGGACAGTGAGCCAGAACCTCAAGCCGTTAACCCTGCTCCACCCGTCCAAAGGCTGGATTCGAGGAAGTGTGGGGAGGAGACCCCCCAGGGTCTTTTTGGAACACACATTCCCAGGCCCCACCCCACCAAGGCCTGCCTCTGAATCCCTTCAATCACACTCAGTGTCAGCCTCAGTCAGTGTCAGCCCCATGGGGTGGGTGATACAAGCCACCCAGCCTGGAGCTGGGCACAGGGCCAAGCCTCACACAGTCTGCAAAGCCCTGCCCCAGGGCCAAGGCACCCACCCTTTCTCTTTCCCGGGAGCTGTACCCAGCAGACCTAAGGCAAGAGGATGAATTTCAGGTCCTCACATGTCCTCAGAAGGGGGCCACTTCTCGGCCCCAGCACTTGCCTTTTTAACAGCCTCCCCAGGGTCATTGTAACCCCCACATTAGGGTAGGAGCAACTACATGAAAAAACACTGGCCAGGAAACTGAGAGGTCAACCTCTGAGCATGCTTCTGCTACTAACACTGCTATCTGTGCAGTGTCAGTAACACCTCCCCCTGACTCAGTTTCCCCATCTGCACAATAAAAGGTTAGACTCTGCTGTGTGGACTCCCCTTCAATGCCAGCATTCCAATCCTGTGGAACATAGACTTGCAACATAGACTTCCCGGCTGAGAGCTGAAAGAAGGGAAGAGAGCACAACAGCAGGATGCTGAAAGCAAAGGACATGGTATGTTAGATGCAGATGGTCAAACCCAAAGTGTAGAGTCCATAGACAGACACCTCCCCCTAACCCCCCCCCCAACACACACACACCCATAGTCCCACACGCTCACAAGTCACAGGTAAGGACAGGAAAGCAGAGCCTGGTGGTCTGAGGTCCTCACTCACCTGTAGCACGAGGCTGATAGTCAGGGCTCTATAGGAACTGGGGGCAGAAGAAATGCCAAAAGACACAAACAAGGCTATAGCCAAGGTCACTAGGTTGGTCATGAACTCTGTCCTCAGTGCCACCCAGCGTGCAGAGCACAGAAACATCACCAGGTAGCTGTTCTGTGTGTCGACAAGCATTTGGAATCTAAGAAAGAAAGAACCACCTGAGGTCATGAGGATACACCTCACCAGCATTTCTTCACGTAGCCCTCGCTGTCCCCCCAGTAAGCTCCCATGCCCACCAGCAGAATCTGGCTTTCTTTGGGGGATTTTTTACCCCCAGTCCACCCCCTGTCTGTACCCTGAACGTGGGTTTAGTGACTTGAATCCAGCTGTGGGAGTGAATGAATGGCAGGATTTGTGAGTGAAGGGAAGTGAACCCTCCAAAACCCACCCACCTCAGCTATACCCAAAATAGCTAAGCACCCAGGGGTCTGAGTGTCCACTGAACGAATTGCTCCAGGATCTGCTGAGTCCTGTTGACTGTATGGTTTCTGGGTACACCTAATGCCACAGAGAGAACTGGGCCATGGTTCATTCAATAGTCCCAGTAACAGAATGCTCAGAGCAACTCCCACACCCAAATTCCACCAGGCTTCTAGGTCAGCTCAGAATCTACCTCTTGCCAAAGCCTTCCCTGAATTCCTCGGCTTCAGATCTTCTCATTCCCCCTGAACTCCCATGACCTCTTGTCACTTCCTCTCCTGTGCCCTCCTATCCTATTCAACCTGCATCGTTGGAAAATATGTGCCTTGGCAATCCTTGCTTCTCCTGACTGTAGCTCAGCAAAGATCGTGTTTGCTTGACTTTTGAAGGGACCTCCCAAACAGTTCTCAAGAGGCTCATGGGCCCACTGGCAGTTCTCAGTCAACTAGGAGACAGCTCTGAGCAAGAGCCTAAGGATGCAAGCTCAGGCCCTGCAGTGCTGGGAATTACCCAGGCCACCCAGAGATGCTTCTGGTCTTCAGAGACTACACCAGGCATTGGTTAAGGTCCTCCACGTCTTCATTCAGCGACATTGGGGGACCATGTGGTGTCAGGGATACACCTGAACTCTATACTCCTAACTCCTGGTCCCTAGCTCATATTTATAAGGACATTAGATCAGGCAATTAAGTCTCAGCAACAAGTTTAGAGGTTATTTTTGTTTGTTTGTTTCAGCAAACATTTAGAAGGGAATCCTATGAATCTGCTCTTTAGAAACTATTGTCCCTTATTATTTTATTAAAATTTGACACCTGTTGGAAGTGAAAAAAAATAAGTCATGCAGGCAGTTCTGACACAGGAGTACCTCTTTATTATTAATTATATCAGTAGCTGTGTGTAACACCCACATATCTTTAAGCCTTACCACATAATCTTTATCACTTAATGTTTTATTATTAGCATCATCTTACAGATGGGGTTTCAGAGACACCAAGAAATAAATGGAATAAGACAATATTCTCTCCAAACCTCTGGATATGATGTAATGTGCAGGGGGGTGTACTTTCTCCCCTCCTGCCCCCCACCACCCCCGCAGACCATCATCCATCAATGTATTGGCAGGACTCACCTGCTGATAAAATCTTCAATTTTCCCATAGACGTGGATGGAGCTCAGGCCTTGCAGAGAGCTGAGGATGTGGGAGCAAATAGGGGAGGAGCTGTAGTTGAACAGTCTCTTGAACATATTGATGACCCTCCTGAACATCCTGCATGAGGGTAAGAATGAATGACAGAGGCCACCCAGCCCCAGGCCTACTGGCCTCACACACCAAGTCACAAAGACAGGCAGGAAGAAAAAAAAAACTCACTCACGTATAATAAATGTAAGAAATGATGATGATGATAGCTGCTATCAACAGGGTATAGAGAGAGAGCAGGCTGGTAATCAGCACGACGCCAACCACCACCAAAGACAGGAGCAGGCTCTGCTCTGCAACTATAGGCAAGAACTGGTCCGCCTCATCCAGGTACCCAGCAAAGCAGTTCAGGAGTTGGCCTGTTTGGGTGGTGTCAAAGAAACTCATGGGACAGCGGAAAACCTGTGGGGATAGAAGCGATCCAGAGCATGAGAACAGAGGCAGATCTTGATGGAAGCAGCCAGTTACCTCCGGGCTCTGAAGAGCTGTAGGATGCCAGCTCAGGGGACAGCAAGAGGGGATAGAGAAGGACACATAGGCAAAGTGACTGTCTTTAAGAATTTTTAGATCTCTGCCTCATTTTAACATTTTATTTTGGATAATTTGGCAGAGTCCCCTGCACCCAGGCTGTCCCTACCGGACCCCTCAGAGAGGGGCAGGTTGAGTTTCCCTCCCCGCCCTAAGCAGAGCCCTGGCAGCCGAAAACCTCCAGAACCTAGGCACAGCCATGCTCAGGGCCACTCTCCATACACTCAGACAAGCCTCACACATGAAGGAACCAACAGAGGAACCCAAGTATTCGGGATCTGGGGCTGGGATCTCCACGCCTGCTCAGACCAGGACTCGGCCTCCTCCACCCAGATCCCCCACTTTCCAGTAGTTTCGCAGTCACACCCTCAAACTGCCCCCTGGCGCCATGTAATCCCACCAACGGCCAGGATCCAGAGACTATAAAGCTCCCTGACCTCTTATAGTCTAGCCCACAGATAAACCTAAAGCAGCACACATGTGTTTGGTTTTAACATACTTGCTTGTATTCTCTTATATACATTCTCTGTCCCTCTCAGAGAGTCCAGAAAGCTACCGAGAGTATCCCATCCACACCGCAGAGCTTGGCAGCTACCTGTGGCATATTTGGTGTGCCAAATACAGTAACAATAACGGATCTCATTCCCCTGCCCCTGAAAGAACCTCCAGTATGGCACCATTTGGAAGGACGAGTAAGGAGAGACTGCTAAAATCTCAGGGCTGGGACAAATGGAGACATTACTGGTGCCCACTCGAGCAAATCGATGAACAACGGGATGACAGTGACAGTGGCAGTGATTTTGGACAATAGCTATGTTTATAAACCTATCTCACCAACGTGAAGGAGAGAAAATGTACCTCTGGAATACATTGAAAGAACTGAACAAAACAATAAAAACCTGAGTCCCAGAAACCATCTGCTGGACTCGTGTGCTGCCTGGATTCTCCTCTACCTGCTGCTGTGTGACTTTGGGCAATTTATTTAACCTCTTTGAGTCTCAATATTCTTATTTATTAAAAAGGAGGTAGTAGTGTTGCTTTTGAGAGTTATGGTGAGGATTGCACAGATCTGCATTTATGCCAAAAAAAAAAAAACCAACCCTCTGAGTTGTGCAATTTAAAAGAATAAGTTTTATGATATGTGAATTATATTTTAAATAAAGTCATTATTTTTATTTATTTTTCTTTTTGGGTCACACCGGGAGATGCACAGGGGTTATTCCTGGCTCTGCACTCAGGAATTACCCCTGGCTGTGCTCAGGGGACCATATGGGATGCTAGGAATTGAACCCGGGTCAGCCGCGTGCAAGGCAAACACCCTACCCGCGGTGCTATTGCTCCAGCGCCCAGTCATTATTTTAAAAAGGAAGGGAAGGGAGATAAGAAAGAGGAAGGCAGGACTGGAGCAATAGTACCGCAGGTAGGTTGTTTGCCTTGCATGCAGCTGACCCAAATTCAATCCCCGGTTTCCCATATGGTTCCCTGTGCACTGACAGGCGTAATTTGTGAGTAATTCGTGAGCCAGGAGTAACCCCTGAGCATCACCAAGGTGTAACTCCAAAAAGGCAAAAAAATAATAATAATGGAAAAAAGAAGGAAAGAGAAAGTAAGGGAAAGAAGTGGGAAAGGAGAGATGTAAAGAGAATAGGGAGAGGGACAGGGAGGGAAAAGAAAGGGAGGAAGGAAATCACACTGCAAGAACTCAGGATAATCCTTGCCACTGATATTTATTCCATTAATATCAGCTCTAATTACTTATATATATATATATATATATTTTGCTTTTTGGGTCACACCCGGCGATGCACAGGGGTTACTCCTGGCTCATGCACTCAGGAATTACTCCTGACGGTGCTCGGGGGACCATATGGGATGCTGGGAATCAGACCCGGGTCAGCCGCGTGAAAGGCAAACGCCCTACCCGCTGTGCTATTGCTCCAGCCCCTAATTACTTATATTTTTTAAGATAACTGTTTACATGTGCTTCTTGGGACAGAGTAACATAATAAGGTATTGTCACTTAACTAAGGTGTGGCTTGAATAGGCTGCATCTCCTCTCTGAGACTTATTTTTGTCACGTGTAAAATAATAATAGTACAAAATTTTTACTTAGGAGCACAAATGAAATGAGATTTTTATTTTCTGAAAGCATTCAGAAAATTTAACTGTTACAACCAGTACTCCAGCTGCACAGTTTCTAAATTTAATTTTACTGAACTGTAAAATAAGCAAAATTGTAATACTTTCACTGCATTTTATCCCAATATTTCTAATCTTAGGGAATGCATTTCTAGTTTTGTAAATCACCATCATAGCCAATTGAATGTTCCCTAATTAAATGTACCTTAGTTCCCTAATTAAATGTACCTATTAGGCTGGAGTGATAGCACAGTGGGTAGGGCGTTTACCTTGCATGCGGCCGACCCGGGTTTGATTCCTTTGTCCCTCTCAGAGAACTCGGCAAGCTACAGAGAGTATCCCACCCACACAGCAGAGCCTGGCAAGCTCCCCGTGGCATATTCGCTATGCCAAAAACAGTAACAAGTCTCACAATGGAGATGTTACTGGTGCCCACTGGAGCAAATAGATGAGCAATGGGATGACAGTGCTATAGTGCTCTAGTGATTACTTTCTACAGATAGGCCTATTTTCACTAAGGAACACCAAAGACTTGTAGTGATGATTCTATTGTGATAACATGCGGTACAGTCTTATGGGAAGAATTTAACCATGACTTGTTGACCAAAACCAATTTAATTTAACCAAAACCCTGTTTTGTTTTTGTTTTGTAGTTTTAATTTGATTTTGATTTTGTCCTGCACCTGGTGGTGCACTGGTTTCCTAGTTCTGGGGATTGAAGCCAGGGCTCCTGCATATCCCCAGCCTATGGAGCCATCTCCTTGAAAAAAAGGCATCCTAAAAGTAAAAATAGACACACATAGAATAGGGCTCATCTAAAAGTAGATGAAAATCTTGCTTCTTGCTGCAAACTGGATGAGAGAATGTAGAGTTTATGATAATCTCTATAATGTTTGCACTCAATTTTCTATAAGCTAGAAACTGCTCCCCCCTACACACACACACACACACACACACACACACACACACACACACACACACCCCAATCTATTAATAAAGTCAGGTAAGCAAGACCAAGATTTAGTCTGGGACCATGCCCAGTGCCTGGACCCTACCTTTCGGAAGAGTTTATTGTGCAAAACTGTGGATGCCCTCCTGGTGACCTTGGTGTATAGGATAGAGAAACAGAATCCCACACACAGGAGGACCACAGCAATGAGGCCATACACCATTTGGTAAAAGGGCAGCTGAGGATTGTCCAGTATGTCCCCAGGCTCCACGGTGGTCCTGTTGCTCTCTCTGCTGCTGTTGGTCTTCGAGAAAAAAACAGGACAGATAGTTTGAAACAAAATACACGTGGTCTTTCCCCCCCGTCTCTGGCACAGAGATTCCCCAAACATCAGGAGTTTCCTCCTGAGTCATGGGGTATGAGGAGCAGCTTTTTGTTCTATTTGCTTTTGTTTCTGTTCTAGGACCAAACACCAAGCCTCCTAAGCCCCTTTGAGACTCCAGGCCATGTAAGTGTGCTTGTGGGGAGAGAGCTGATCACCAGCAAGAAGCAGCCGTGTTCGGGCTGGAGCGATAGTACAGCAGGTAGGGCAATTGCCTCGCACACGGCCGACCCAGATTTGATCCCCAGCATCCCATATGGTCCCCCAAGCACTGCCAGGAGTAATTCCTGAGTGCAGAGCCAGGAGTAAGCCCTGTGAGTTTCCAGGGGTGGCATAAAAAAATTTTTAAAATTTTTAAAAAAAAGAAGAAGTAGCCATGTATAGAAGCTTGGACCTTCCAGCCTCATCATCCCCATCCTCCGGCATCATTAGTGATGGCCATGCATAAAGCCAGGAGGTCCAAAGATCTACTTCTAACCCTCCTAGATGTCACTTCTTCACCTGTTATTTCTATTCCCCTTATAATAAGCCAGTGGAAGGGTTTCCCTCAGTTCTGCAGGCTATCCTGGAAAGTTACCAAACCTCAGCCGGGGATCACGGGAAACCCCCACCCCTGTATTGCTATTCAGCTAAAAAAAAAAAAAAGCAGGAGATCAGAACCTGTCACCATCTGAAATGTAGGACTGATTCCTTGACTAGGGGTCCAAGCTCACTGAGCTCCTGACCTATGAGCTAGAGTGAGCATTGAAGTGAATTATAGGTGTGTGAAGAACTGGGAAATTGCTGTGAAGGGAAAGTAAACTCTTATGTGCAAAGATAGGAAATCAATGAGGAGGCAGGAGGGAGGCAGTTATTGCTATTTTTTTTAACTCCCAGAGTGTCCACTTTCCAGGCCAAGAAAAGGCTCCGTAGATGGTATAAGTGAATCCCTTACACCGACCTATTTCTGTTTGTTTAGTGGTTTTGCATTCGCCTTCCTTTCCCTCCCCAAGGCCTAGAGTATTGCCTCCCCCATCTCTGTCCCTAAAACACTGTAGCATAAGTCTAACTGATCTGTGACGACACCCCAGTCTCCCCTGCAAGTCACCATCCCCTTGCTCCTGCTTCTCTGCACCTGTGTCCCATGAAGGCTGTGTCTGTTTCTTTCTCTTTTCCTTGGGTTTGGGGCTCCACGGAAAAGCACCTAGCAGTGCTCATGACTCACCCCTGATCCCTGGCAGTGTTCAGGGTGATCATGTCATGCCGGGGATTCAAACCAGGTTTGAAGGCACATGCCCTAATCCCTGTACTATCTCGCTGGCCTTTCTTCATGATGGAAAACAGTTGAATAAAACACGTCATTATCGTGTTAGAGATGGGTGCTACAGGGGGCATAGAGATAGTGCAGGAGGTGAGGTCATTTGCCTTCAAAGTTTGATCCACAGAATTCTCTGAGCACTACCCAGACTAATCCTTGAGCAGAGTCAGGAGTAAGCCCTGAGCAATAGTCTACTGTGGCCCTACATCCTTAACATTTAACTAATAAATAATATTTTTAAATAAAAGTGTTCTAGAGTTTCATCCCCCATCATCTTAGCCTTTCACACTACCCACTGCCAGGCAAAAAAATCTTTGGACCCAGTTACTACTCCCTGCCAGCAGTGTCTCAGGTTAGAGAGCACCACAGGGAATCAAACTCCCTCCTCCCCCCCCATACCTAGCAATCTAAAAGTTGAATGAGAAGCACTGCAAGCTGGTGGCCAGACAGGTGTGTGAAGCCTGGGGCATGCAACCAGCTGCCTCCTGCTCTGCCACTGAGGTCCCAGAGTTGTCCTCTTTGCCCCTTCCAAGGGTATGTGGCCTCAAATTCCAAGATGAACTCTTTGGAAGTCCCAAACACTTAACATGGCTTCTGTTCTGCTGACCAAGTTCTGCCTGACTCATGACACAGAAGTTAATCAAACGGGGCAATGGAAAATCCTGGCTTGCATTCCAAGTGCCAAGTTCAAGTCTAGGGTAGGTTCTTGATCCTCTCTGAGCACTGCTCCTGCATATGTAGAATGTGGACAGTGACACCTACGTCCCAAGGAATCAAGGAACCTGGTATACTGTGATTGACAGAACTTTTTGATACGGAATTGCATCATCAAAGTCCCTGCAGAGACTACTAAACAGAACTAGCATGGCTTCAAGCTGCCTGTAGTATAGCCCCCCCACAGCCCCCCCGCCACACACACACACACCAGCCCTGGAACTACCTTCTTTACCTGACGGAAGAATTTACCATTTGTTCTGAGAATTATTCCCTGCTCTCCTCCTAGAGCACTTCCTGTAAAAGCTCACCGTGTGAATATGCATCTCTTACGATGTGGGGAGGCAGAGGGGTCTTTCACCAGGACCTAGGAAGCCACTTTTCCTTGGAAATGGAATCCTCAGGCATGAAAGCCGGAACCCTGATCTCCCAGGGATATGGGGAGGACAGATTCCTCCCTGCCACAGCTGCCTGCATCAGAGCAACTGGCATTTACATTTTCCTTTGTCCCCTTCCCTGAGCATCCCTGAGCATACATACCCTTTCCCTGGTCTTCCTTTAGGACACCCACATCACCTCTCTGCGCAGGAGATCAGAGATGTGTTTTTCAGTTCTCCGGCTTTCACGCCCAGTACACTTACCAATAGTGCAGCCTTCTGGTCCCCAAGAAGTGCAGAGGAAAAATTTTATTAAAGCAAAGTGAGAAGGCCACTAAAATAGCTGTCACACTCCTGGGGACTTTCTGAGGACAGAAAGCTCATGGTTTTATCAAGATTCATAGCCAGGAAATGTAGGCAGACTCTGGTGGCCTCCAAGCACTCAGGACTGACCTTGCTCACATTCCCACACCCCCAATCACAAACAGTACTAGGTATGACCCTATTTTTTTTTCTGGCTGAACTCAGAGAGCCAGAGCCAGCAAGGACCCCACTTCCGGCCTTCACAGGGGCTCTCTCAAGCTCCCGTGGCAGCATTGGGAGGGTCTGCTGCCTGTGCTCTAACTCTTGGAGTCCTGAAGAGACAAAAGCCACCCATTCCAACAGGGACAGAGACACCCCACTCCCACCCAACACTCACCCCGGAGCCCTGCGCCAACCAGTAGCTCAGCCACCAGAAGTGGAAGATTGTGAGGAAGACGACCAGCAGCATGAGAAGGAAAATCATCATAAAGACCAAGTAACCTGGGGAGGGGAGGAAAATGCTCAGTGCCATCAGAAGGGCCCCACAACTCCAAGACCTCCCAGAACCCCATCAGTCCTGAGAAAAGAGGGAGGATTGTGCTCCCTGGGCTGGAATCCCGCCGCCACTACTAACAAGCTCTGTGACCCTGGTGAGGTGCCAGGTAACCAACACAACCTGTGCATCCCAGACCCACAAATGCTGTTGGCGGCACTGGGGTGCTCAGAAGATAAAACAAGTAAACAGGTGCCAGCATCCCCCAGCCAGGATGTTGGCGCATAGCGACATTCTGGAGAAGGTAATTCCTTTCGTGCAGGTCCTGAGGTGCCATTCTTAAAATGACAGTAACCACTTTCGTGTAGTAAGTACTAGTATGTGCTCTGAGGTAGGCACTGTCATCAAAACAGGCATAATTTCTGAGTTAGAAATTCCTGTGCCTGGAGCTGGAGCAATAGCACAGCGGGTAGGGCATTTGCCTTGCATGCGGCCAACCCGGGTTTGATTCCCAGCATCCCACATGGTCCCCTGTGCACCGCCAGGAGTAATTCCTGAGTGCAGAGCCAGGAGTAACCCCTGTGTATCACTGGGTGTGACCCAAAAAGAAAAAAAAAACAGAAAACAGAAATTCCTGTTCCTGATTTTATGGAATTCCCAAATGTGGCGCTGTCTTTAAAGGAAGAGTTAGTGTGATGGTGTGTGGTTGATGCTCAAGGTAAGCCCTTGGATGACTTAATTCCTTGGTACCTCTCATGACCTCACGTTTACATTCAGATCCCGCTAAGAGCAGAGCTAGTCAGAGAGTCCCAGGCCTCACCTGGCCTGGCCTGGCAGAGCTTACCTCCAGCTGCCTGGATGTAGTGGTGATAGACACTGCACTTCAGGAGCCCTTCTTCTATGTACTCCTCCTTTATGATCTTATTTTCTATCCCTGGGTCTGAATAAGGAAAGAGACAAATGGTCTGTCCTCATCACCTGCTTTTCCTCCAGGGTCCTGACATCTCTTTGCCATGCCTTCTGCCCTAGCTCCCAGCCTTTTCCCCATTTTTTCCTGAAGCTGTAGTGCCCCAACCACCCCTGACTCCGTAAGCCTGTTTTCCATGGAGCCTCTGCTGAAAATAATCTTTGACCTGAATGCCACAGTCTATAAAGAAGGTCCATTCCCACCAGTCAATAAGTCCTAGGGGCCCGAGGGTTCCCATGACCTTGATGGTTTAAGTGAGACTTGTAAGTGAGCAAGAATTAGACTCCATCTGCTCCTCGAATAGACGCTTCTATAACCTCTTTCCCCTGAGACTTTGCCCGAGCTGTTGCTGTGTGTTTGATGTTGAATTTGATCTAGTTATGGATTGGCGGGGAGTGGGGGCCTCTGAGAACACTCCTGGAGCTTTTCATGCTCAAGGACTCCCCTCTCCCTGGGAGAAGTGTCAACGACGGGCCCCCTGAGAGGACTCTTCAAGGTCAGTGTGCAGAACCTGGAGAAAGATGATCTATTGATCAGATCACAAGGAACAGACATTATCCTCCAAGGATCCACTGACCATAGAGGCCAGTCCAAATGGCATCAAGACAGAATTCTCTCATCCTCCTTCAATAAACACAAATTTCTTCTAATCTATTTCCCCAAACAACCTTATTTTACCCCTTAGCTCCAAACAGAGGAAGATGGTTTGAGAGTGACAAATCTACCATCTTCTCAAATTGCTAGCCCTTAAATCAACTCTTTTTTCCTGCATTAACTTTTTGGGGCATGGGCTACACCTGGCAGCACTCAGGCCCTACTCCCGAGTGCTCAGAGATGCCAGGGATAAACCAGGACCAGCTGCATGCAAGGCAAGTGTGGTACCCACAACACTATCTCTAACTCTTGCATCTTGTGTCTGGCCTTTGAATGAAAAGTACCAGAACTTGTGTTCAATTGCAGCAACAAAGAAAATGAAGAAAGCGACAACCTAATTCCAGAAAACTTGGATTCCAGAATTATCATCATACCTGGAAATAGCCCAAATGCCCAAGAATAGTTGATTGGATAATAAGCTATGGTATGTATACACAGTGGAATACTACTTGACTGTAGGAAAAGATGAAGTCATTCAATTTGTGACACATGTTAGGATATATATGAAGAGTATGATGCTGAGAGAAATAATCCAAGGAAGGGGGACAAAGAGAATGACCTAATTCTTATGCGGAATAGGAAGAGACATAGGGAAATAACTAATGTCCAAAGGCAAAAGAAATAAAGAGCAGGAGAACTGGTCTTTAGTGTGAAACTTGTCACTGTAGAGAAGGGTGATAGGACAGGGAAGCGACCCCTACGACAATGATAGAGGGAAGTGATCACTCTGGACAAGGAATGAGTTCTGAAAGCAGGTAAAGTGATACGCATGATATCCTACCTGTAACATTATTGTAAACTATAGCGTATAAAAGGAACAAAAAAAGGAAAAAAGTGCCATCACTTTTAGAGGCAGGCTGAGGAGAGGAAGAGAAACTGGAGAAATAGGTGAAGGGAAGCAAACATAGGCAAAGAGATCAGTGTTGGAACATTGTACACCTGAAACCCAGTCATGAATAACCTTGTAACTTTGTGATTCGTGGTGATTCCATTACAAATAATAATAAAATAATTTTTTATTATGAATAATGATAAAATAATTTTAGAAACAGAATTATCACCACAATGCTGTGCAACCTCAGGCCAATCACTTTACTTTCATGCCTCCTCCTTGACAACTGTCCTATAAAAGTTTGCTGTATTGTTTTTGAGACAAACCTTGACAACAACAGCTTTCATACCAGCCTAGAAGTCTTGCCTAGAGATACCAGAAGACACTGCCAATGACAATGACAGCAATCACAAGCAGCAGCATAGGGGGTCCATGGGGTGTTTCTGACTGACACTTTACATCTAATAACAACATCCAAGTCCCCTCCCCACCACAGGGAACAAATCTCTCTGCCTGAACTTGAATCTTGAGGAAATTCACTAAGATGGGAATAATTTGGAACATCTATTTTTCAAAAAGATTCTGCACTTGTTTCTGCTCCCTAGAACCCAGTAACTGTGGCCTGCTTCGAACTTTTCGTTTCATTCTGTGATCTGCCTCCTTTTGTGCCAATAAATTATTTTTTCACCCAGATCAGTTTCTAATCGTTGCACCTGAAAAACGCTTTGGGTGATGTGAATGGGGCAGGTGTGGTGCTGGGGCTTTTCTACCCCTGAGCTCATTCATTTCCGCTAGAATCCAGAAATGTAAGCATTGTCAAAATTAAGTTGCTTATGTTTTAAAGTAGGGATGCCTGGATCACCCTTGACCCCAAAGGGTAGGGAGGAGAATAACAGAGAAGGAAAGAAATCGAGTGGGGAAGGAACAGATGGAAAGCAATGGGAAAAACGGGAATCAAAGGGATTCAAGTACATGGTTGGTGTAGAAGAGAGGTATAGCTATCCAAACCAGAGCTAGACTAAGCCAGACTGGTTTGGATAGCTATACTGAAAACAAGGGATTCAAACTTCAACAACCCCCAATTTAAAAATGTGCCTGTTATCCAATAAAACTTATTAAAAAAAAACATATATGCCTGTCAAGGTGCAGATGGGAGCAAGGGAGAGGCTGAGAGGGAACCTGGGAACCCTGGTGGAGGGAAAAAGACTCTGGTGTTGGGATTGGTGCTGGAACATAGTATGTCTAAAATCCAGCTATGTAAATCATCGTGTTTTAATAAAATTTTTAAAAGATTGTAGAATTTTAAAATTAGAAAAATAAAGTAAAGCTGCTTGCTCAAGTTTACACAGTAGTTATTTTTAAGCAGCAGAGCTGAGATTCAAATATAGAGCTTGCCTTCTTTAAAAAGTATAAATATTTCTGTTCAGAAAGAAAGCAAGGACAGGACTTACTGGACTTCAGGGATTGACCAAATTCAATTCTTATTCCAATACCTTTACTCTCAACATATGGGGAATGAATGAATGTCCAGAAGTCTTGCCAAGCTTTTCATATGTGCCACCCCAAGCTGAAGCTGTCCTCCATCCTGACTCTGCTCCACAAGCTCAACTATGTTGCCAACAGCACTCATTTTCAGAATCCTTCAGAACACTGGGACAACACAATGCACACGTGCACACCCCCGTAGCCCTACTTGCACATGTAAGCTATGTGTGAGATGTTCAGGTGACTAAATAGGAAGAAAAGAGACCAGGCTGGGCTGTGGAGACAATGCCAGGACTCTGGAGAATGCAGCAGACACAGACATTCTTCCCTGCCTGCGACTCATTACCAGAAGTCTCCTTGGCAGGCTCCTCCTGGGAGTTGGTCTGCGTCTGAGCTTCCACCAGCTCCTCTGCTTTCCCTGATGTGTCCTTCATCTCGGCCTGGGAAGAAAGCACATGTCTTGAAACGGAGGCACTCCTCCCTGGGGAGCACCAGGGTGAATGAAGGAGAGCAATCACCTGTGTGGATTCCTGGAAGGTCTTCTGGATGAGTTGGGTGTATCGCCCATGTTTCTGCAGTAGCTCATTATGAGTTCCTTTTTCACAGATTTTCCCATTTTCTAGCAAAATGATCTGGTCACAAAACTCTAAATACTGAACAGTTAAACAAATAAGGTGTTCAGTAAGCATACAAACTGATGTTTGACTTCATTATTCAAAAGGTAAATGTTGGGGCTGGAGCGATAGCACAGCGGGTAGGGCATTTGCCTTGCACGCGGCCGACCCGGGTTCTAATCCCAGCATCCCATATGGTCCCCTGAGCACCACCAGGGATAATTCCTGAGTGAAGAGCCAGGAGTAACCCCTGTGCATCGCTGGGTGTGACCCAAAAACCAAAAACAAACAAACAAACAAACAAACAAACAAAAAAGGTAAATGTTAATTTTAAATCCAAATAAAATCACGTGTTAAAATGGTAGCAGTTGCAAGAATGGAAATGTGAGGAAAGTCCTTGTGGGTTGAACTATTATCAGCCCTTGCTAGTGAAAACTGAAGGTAAAGGCAACTGTCATGCAAAGTTGGCAGGGGTATGGGGACATAGGTCAGTAGCAGTGTTTGGATTTTTGGGGTTTTTTTTTTTTTGGGCTTTTGGGGTCACACCCAGTGATGCACAGGGGTTACTTATTGCTTGTGCACTCAGGAATTACTCCTGGCAGTGCTCCAGGGACCATATGGAATGCTGGGAATCAAACCCGCATCAGCCGCCTGCAAGGCAAACGCCCTACCTGCTGTGCTATTGCTCCAGCCCCCTCAATAGCAGTATTTGCCTTGTGTGTGTGAGGCCTTGATTTTGATCCCCAGCATAGGAAAAAAAAAAGTTGAGTGAGATTAGGAAAGTAGGGGTCATAGATTCTTAACTGCTTTAGAAAGCAATTTGACACCATCTAGTAAAATGAAATCTTTCAATGAATCAAACTCTTGAAATCTCTATCCTGAAAAATATTTCAAACATGTTCAAAAACACACATAAAAAAGATGTATACTGAAGCATTTGTGTAAGAAATGAGACAGAAAACAATCAAAATCTACATCCTTGGGAAAGGAACTCTGGTATATCCAGGTATCTATCCAAGAACACAGACCAGAGCAAATTCAGTAGAACACCCATCTTTGTGGAAGAACCCAGGTATATGAGTGAAATGGGTAAATTGTCAAATGACCCAGAAGATAAAATATCAATTACACAAAAAATTTTAAATGCAGAAGGAAATTCTATCATGTCTAAAGTATCAGACAAATGTTGTACAGGTATGAAGGCACGACTGGGAGCAATGAGCAAATCTTCATACCTCTCCATGTGAGAAGAGCAGGAGGGAGCAAGCAGGAGTAAAATTTGAGAGATAAGTGTTTATTTTGTGTGAGGGATAGATACTTTCATGGGCTTTCATTTGAATTGTCTTCTAAACTTTCTTATGTTTAATGCCAACAAATATAAGATCAACATAAAAGAAGAAATGATGGTGATGATGATGATGGAAAGACCCTGTGAGTGGGAGTGCCATGCATGGCCACTGCACTTGATCCGAGAATATGACATTTGAATATTATTATTCTCTGGCATTTTTTGTTTTGTGTATAAATTTAAAAGGAGTTTACATGAAATTTTGAAGATAAAAGAAACCTTAAAATTTTATTTTTTTGGAGCTGAAGCAATAGCACAGCAGATAGGGTGTTTGCCTTGCACGCGGCCAACCCAGGTTCGATTCTCAGGATCCCATATGGTCCCCTGAGCAGCTCCAGGAGTAATTCTTGAGTGCAAAGCCAGGAGGTAACCTCTGTGCATTGTCGGTGTGACCCAAAAAGCAAAAAAAAAAAATTCATTTTTTATGGGGTCAGAGAGCCATGATAGGAGGCAAAAAGCTTGCCTTGCATGTGGCCAGCCACAGTTCAATCCCCAGCACCGCATAAGGTCCCCTGAGCTCCAGCAAGAGCAATCTCTGAACCCAGGGCCAGGAGTCAGCCTGAGTATTACTGAGTGTGGGAAAAAACAATTAAAAATGGTTAATTTTAGCCACAGGACTCTCACCAGGAGTAAAGGTGCCAAAGGAAAACTGAGTTCTTTATAAAGGACCTCAAGTTTTGGGGGGATTGATGCTGAGCTGAAAGGGCTTTTGTTTCTGAATGGCACCCTGAAGTGGTGACTTTGGGGGGGTCTACATTATATATCAGTGTGGTCAGGGGCCCAGAAGCATGGTCACCTGCAGCTGGTGGGTAACCAGGACCACTGTCTTTCCCTGCAGCATCTTCTTAATGCACTGCTCAAAGATGTGCTTCCCCACATGTGCGTCCACCGCTGACAGGGGATCATCCAGCAGTAAGATGTCACGATCTGAGTAGACAGCGCGGGCCAGGCTGACCCGCTGCTTCTGCCCCCCGGAGATATTGATGCCCCGCTCCCCAATCTGTAGAGAGGCAGCCAGAGGTTAGAAGTCTAGAGGATGGGCTCAACCTGGAGAGATCAAGCCAGTCAGGAGGGGCAAGCTGAACCCCTTGCTACACTCCTGGACACCTCACAATTAGTTTCCCCTAGAATTTAAATTTTTTTTCAAAATTTGTTTAGTAGAGAATGAAAAAGAACTGATCATCCACTAAAATTTTAGAGCACATGATTAGACACAGTATTTCTAAATCTATTAAACCTTTAGTCACTTAGATAATAACAGTAATCATGCTTTCCAAGAAACAACCCTGTCTTTCTTTTAAAAAAAAATTTATTGTTGAATCACCGTGAAATACAGTTACAAGCTTTCATGTTTGGGTTTCAATCATACAATGATCAAACACCCATCCCTCCACCAGTGCATATTCTCCACCACCAATGTTCCCAGTATACCCCTCCTTCCTCACCTCCCCCCCGCCTCCATGGCAGACAACTTCTCCCATACTCTCTCTCTACTTTTGGGCACTATGGTCTGCAATACAAATACTGAGAGGTTATCATGTTTGGTTCTTTATCTACTTTCAGCACACATCTCCCATCCCAAACGATTCTTTCAACCATCATTATCTTAGTGATCCCTTCTCCATTCCAGCTGACTTCTCCCCCAGCTCATGAGGCAGGCTGTCAACTATGGGGCACTATTCCTGGCCCTTGTGTCTACTGTCCTTGGGTGTCAGTCTCATATTATGTTATTTTATATTTCACAAATGAGTGCAGTCTTTCCATGTCTGTCCCTTTCTTTCTGACTCATTTCACCTAGCGTGATACTCTCCATGTCCATCCACTTATAAGCAAATTTCATGACTTCATTTCTCCTAATAGCTGGATAGTATTCCATTGTGTAGAAGTACCAAAGTTTCTTTAACCAGATGTCTGTTCTCAGACACTCCAATTGTATCCAGATTCTGGCTATTGTGAACAGTGCTGCAATGAACATACAGATACAGATGTCATTTCTACTGTGCTGTTTTACACCGTCGAGATATATTCCCAGAAGTGGTATTGCAGGGTCATATGGAAGCTCAATTTCTAGTTTTTGAAGGAATATCCATATTTTTTTTCCAGAAAAGCTGGACCAGTTGGCATTCCCACCAACAGTGAAAGAGTGTCTCTTTTCCCACACATCCACGCCAGCACTGGTTGCTTTTCTTCTTTTGAATGTGTGTTAGTCTCTGTGGTGTGAGACGATATCTCATTGTTGTTTTGATTTGCATCTCCCTGATGATTAATGATGTGGAGCATATTTTCATATACAGCCCTGTCTTTCATTCTACTCTGGCTTTAGATCTCCACTGACCATAGCTGTCCACTTGCTGGGACCATCCACTGGGTGGCCAAAGACTATGCACATCACGATTTACACAAAGGCTCAACCAGGTCAGACCCATGATTCTGGGAAAGGTGATAGTGCTGCAGGGTGGGGAAGCACCTTACAAGACCCCTTGTGCCAGGCAGCATGGCCCATGGGTCTCTGGCAGCATGTTGCTGCTTCTTGCCAAATCACTATCCAGGCACTGCTGACCAGTTCAGTACTCAGCTAGGCTTTGAGAACCAGTAGGTCTCAGGTCCTATGGTACCATAAACTCCTGAGCTCCCCATAGAGAAGAAGCTGCATTTGAAAGGCAAAGTCACCTCTGCCACTACTACTCTGCCTCCATTTCATCACTGTGAAGCCCAGGATCTATTGCTTGGTCTGGCCCAGTTTCCCACGTTGGTACTCTTTCAGCAAATACTTACTAAACGACTATCCAGCTCTTAGGAAAAGAGGCTAATGGCTACTCTACGCTGGGTATGCAGCAAACCACTTTCTCAAAGCAATTGGATAAGGTCAATACTATTGTTGGTTCCATTTTACACAACAGACTATGGTCTTCCTACTTAAGAGACATCCATGAATAAAATAAGCATGGCAACTGCCCTCCAGGACCTACAGTCTTTGAGGAAAGAACAAGGTACTAGAGAGATATTACAGCCGGTAGGACACTTGCCTGGCATGTAATCAACCTGGGTTCAGTCCTCAGAATCCCTTATGGTCCCCTGATCTCCACTAGGAATGATCCCTGAGTGTAGAATCAAAAGCAATCCCTGATTGCCACCAGGTGTTACCCAAAACCAAAACAAAGAAAAGAATTAATAAAATAAAAGGATATCAAAATAACTGAACTGGTCCCCTAGGCTTCCCAGGAGGCTCACCTGGACATTCGAGATATTGCATTTATATAGTTAGTGCTCAGAAGACTCGTGAGCTATTATTGTAGCACTGTAGCACTGTCAGCCCATTGTTCATCAATTTGTTCAAGCGGGCACCAGTAACATCTCCATTGTGAGACTTGTTGTTACTGTTTTTGGCATATTGCATACGCCATGGGTAGCTTGCCAGGCTCTGCCATGCAAGCAGAATACTCTTGGTAGCTTGCCAGACACTCCAAGAAGGACAGAGGAATCGAACCCAGGTTGGCTGCATGCAAGGCAAACGCCCTACCCACTGTGCTATTGCTCCAGCCCCATGAGCTATTATTAGAGGACAATCCAGGATACAAATCTATTTTTCTCTTACAAGGATCTTGTGTGAATTGAAGACACTGAATTCTTGTTAATAGTTAAATTTCTGAAGATGTGGAAGATGGTGAATTATCAGGAATGGGCAATCAAATTGCCATGGTAGGACATGGCTGATTTTCCCACCAGCAAATGAATGGTGGACAGGGTAAGTATAAAAGGAAAGGGGATGAATGGAAAATGTCTTGTCTTCACAGGATCTCTGGTCTGGCTCCAGAAGGAAGAGTTTGAAACTTCTCCCTGTTCCATGTTGATAAGGGAGCCTCTTGTTTCCAGTTCTGACTTTGAGTGAGCACCTGCTTTCTTTCCTCAGTGGGCAGAAGGGTGTTTTCAAAAGGAAGAACTGGCATTTCTTTTATTTTTTTTGCTTTGAATATTCACTTTGTTTCATTGAGAAACAGAATTTGTAACTTGTAAATCTTCATTGTTATAAAGGAATATAAACATAGGGATATGTTTAATTTTGCTGCTCCTTTCATTTTAATGTTTCTGTAGAATCACCTCCAGGCTAATAGCAAATTAAAATTTTTCCATGCAAATGCTTTCTGTGTTAACTTTTTGATTGCATGTGTTTTTTTTTTACCTTGAATATATTTAGTGCCAGCTATTATGTTCAAGGATTTATGTAAATTTAGCACTCAATTCTCACATCGAACTACCTTTTAGAAGTGGACTCTATTCCTTTCTTTAACAATGAGAAAATTCAGGATGGTGGAATGATAACACAGGTACAGTAGGATGCTTGCCTTACATGTCGTCAACATGGTTTCGATCCCAGGCACCTCTCCCTCCCCCCACAAGCCCTGCGCCCACTAGAAATTATTACTAAACACAAAGACAAAAGTAAACCCTAAAGACTATCAGGTGTGACCCCCCCCAAACAAACAACCAACCAAAAAATAAGAAAATTCAACCACAAGGACTCTCATAACTTTCATACATCACACAGCCTAGAAATATAAGGCAAATCTTAGACTGCATTAGAGATATTAGTCAAAATATGAAAGCCATAGTAATTTAGGTAACTGAATTATGTTTGATAAGTTGGCATTTTTTTTTTTTTTGCTACCAAAGACACCAATACAAAGATCCCAACGGAGCTAGAGGCGGCTAGGGTCCTAGGGAGGGGCTCTCCTCCTACCTACCTCCGTCATGTCTCCAAAGGGCAGAATTTCTAAGTCCTGGATCAGGGAACAGCAATGGAGCACCTGGAGGTACCTGCAGAGATTGGAGCTGAAGGTGACTGGACAGAAGCTTCCACAGCCTTCCCACATGTGGAAGGGAAAGAAAGGCTTTGCATTCTGTTCCTTGTTGGGGCTGGACTGAGCTACCAGGATGAGCCCTTGTAAACTACTCCACACAAGAGTAGGAACATAGGGACCCATGAAAATGGGCAAGATTTCTCGTGTGTCCTGACTGGTTTGGATGAGGCTGAACATCTTCTTCTTTTGGCTGCCTTAGTAAATAATTTCCTAAATTATACCAAAATTGTCAGTCTTCCTTTTCTCACAGATCCCTGGATCTACTTGGCCTGTTTGTTGTCAGTATGCAGACCCTAGGTACTTAGCCTGTTTGTTGTCAGATGCAGATCCTAGGTACTGAGCCTGTTTGTTGTCAGTATGCAGATCCTACATTGTTTGTTTTCCGTATGCAGAACTTTGTTCTTCTGATCAAAGAAGAACTTTGATCTTCTCCTTTGTTGATGACCTCACTGTATTGAGCCCTATGAACTGTAGGATGGTAATAAAAGGAGACTTCAGGGCTCTCTACTTTTGTCTCAGAGTCAGAGAGAACCTGGACCTTCCATGACATACATTTCTTCCGAGTTCCTTGTCTCAGCGCCTCTGACTCCATGAACGTTCACGAAACAGTTCCTTAAAGATTTGTGTTTGATTATAGCCTCTTCAGCAAATGGCATTGGGAAAACTGACACCTTTTCCCAGTTCCTTCCTCCCTCACATCGCTTAATCTCATGCGTGTATTTAATAAGTATTTGAGTAGAATAAAAAGACACTATGGAAAGTAAAGTTTTTCCTAACAACTTGAACTGTTCACTCCTTTTCTTAGAAGTAAACACTATGGCAGTTAACACTCTGTGTGTAATATATATTATTTTTAGGATTTATATTTTCATGGCACCACAAAAAGTTTATAATATATGGCTACACCAAAAGGTATTTAATCAGCACCTTACTGCTGGACATTTGGGTTGCTGAAGCACACTTATACTTAGGCTCACACAAGCGTGAACACACTTATACTTAGGTTCTGTGTTATAAATGAAACTACTTGTGTCTATAGATTTGCTGCACCATAGAGGTGGTTCATTTTCACTTTTTTTTTTAAATTTTTTATTGAGTCACCATGTGGAAAGTTACAAAGTTTTCAGGTTTAAATCTCAGTTATACAATGCTCGAGGGTGGAGCTATACTGGGATTCTTGGTGGTGGAATATGAGCACTGGTGAAGGGATGGGTATTCATTTTCACTTTTTAACTGATATTTCAGCATTGCTTTCAAGCAGAGCAATGACAAGATGGGAGTCAGGTTGAAGGACAACTGCCCCTGAGTCAACACACAGAGAAGCACAGGGCAGAAGACTGGAGACAGGGACAGAGATAGGGGACGAGGGAACAATTCAGACCAGGTCTGTGCAGAGTGGAGGAGAGTGAAACACGAGAGCACAAAGGACATTTAGGAGAGAGACTTTTCCCTGAGACAAGGAAGTTATCCGAGGAGGCCTCAGGCATCACCACAATGCTCAGTTCAACAAGCCCATAAACAAAGTTGAGCAGGTTGGGAAGAGATGTGGAAAAGGGGGAGGAAGGCAGGGCTATCGTGAGTTAGTACTGGACCTGGTGCAGTGGAGTTCACTTGACAATCAACTGGAGACGGTCAGTTTATGCACCTCCACATCACAGGCCCTCAGGCATGATTGCAAAACTGAGCAAACGAAGGAGGCCAGAGAGCATCTGGCCAAGAGGATAGCACTGTAGCACAGTTGTCCCATTGCTCATCGATTTGCTCTAGTAGGCACCAGTAACGTCTCCGTTGTGAGATTTGTTGTTACTGTTTCTGGCATATCGAATACGCCACGGGGAGCTTGCCAGGCTCTGCCGTGCGGGCGGGATAATCTCGGTAGCTTGCTGGGCTCCCCAAGAGGGACAGAGGAATCGAACCCAGGTCGGCTACATGCAAGGCAAATGTCCTACTCGCTGTGCTATGGCTCCAGTCTGGCCGAGAGGATAGATGGAACATTCAGGGAAGTTTTTCTGGGCCCTCCCTCTAATAGACTTCACTTCAATTTCCAAGTGCATGTCAGCACCAGGACTCTGGGACGCTGAGATGGAAGAAGGCGCAGGGCAAGAAGGGAGAGGAGTAAGGTAGGGGTGGGGATGAGGGTTGTCACGGGTCATGAACCCAAACTCACTTCACCTATACTGAATTATTTCAGCTCTCCTGTTTGTGAATTAATTCACACCGTTGAAGTTTTTAAAATCATTTTTAGAGAGGGGGAGCAATTTCGAGTCATTACATAATAGTTTGATACAATCTGAAGTTTCCTAAACAAAAGTGGGTTCCAGTCCTGGCACTGTCATACCTACCAACTGTGTCACTTTGATAAAATTATTTCTTAACGTCTGAGGCCTCAATAACTGATCCAGAAAATGTGTATGTACCATCTTTCTTCCAAGGTAGGATTCTGACAAAGTGCAAACTCAGCAAGTGTCAGGTCACTGTAGCAGCCAGATGTCCATCTCCCCAAACACACTCCCCCCACCCCACCGTGCCCCTCCCAGAAGCTTACCTAGCATTGTTGTATTGGCCTCCAAGGAGGATATTTTCCCTGATGGTACCCTCAATGATCCAGGCCTGCTGGGGGACATAGGCCAGGCTTCCGTGCACCCCCATCGAACCTTCCATCAAGTGCATCTGGAGAAGAGCAAGTCCAGTCTCAGGATGGGGGAGGAGCATCAGGGGTCAGACCCTGCCTCTCTGCTCACCTGGACCCTGGGGGTCCTCTTTCATAAAGGGGATTTCTGACTGACTGAGCCCCACCTGACCCAGAAGGGACATCTCTGAGAACGTGAAGCAGTGGTCAGATTCTTGCTGCTGTTGGATCCAAGGTCTGCTTTGAAGACAAACCCTCCCCCTCTTATTTCTCCAGTCCTGTCCCCGAGCAAGCAGTGTTTTTATGCTCTTCACAGTGTGATGGAAAGTTCCAGGCCACCTCCATTCACCTCTGTGTATCACAGAATCATTTCTAAGGTTGAGTGCAACAATGTGATTAGGGAAATGCCCTAATTTTTGGACATCGTGTCCACTTAGCTGAAAAAGTTCTGCTACCTCTATCATTTAAAATAGTCCTACAAAATATGTGTCTACGTAGATGTGGCCAAAAATGTGGATGTTACCAGTGATAGAATAGATGTGGTGGGTATATGGATCTATATTATAACGTTCTTCCTGCTTTTATCTGAGAAGTTTAAAAACACATTTTAAAAAGACCCTAATCCCCACAGAACCCCAAGTTTAGGACCACATCATTCCTTTCTTTTCTTATCCCTTGTTTCCTATGTCTGACTTGGAACTAGGCTTTAATTCATGAGAATGGAACTTTAAACTGATATCTTTTTGCTTTTTCCTTGTTGGAAGGAAAGGGATTCACTCTTAGAGGAAAATGGATATCCCTGACTGCATACAATAGTGGATAGAAGCTGCTGGGAAACTTGACTATAATGTGGCTGGGAGAGGGAGGGGGACTGATTCCTGCTCCTTCTGACCCACTATGTGGCCTTGAGCAGGTCACAACTCTGACTCTTGTGCCCATCTGGTCTTAGGATCTGTGCTTCCTTCGTGGGGTTGTTTTCAGAGTAGAAGGAAAAAATGATTCCTGACTAACTCTCCCAGGAGATGTACACCCAGCAGCCAAAATTCATGGACTCACTGGTCCCGGCAGCTGAAAACTCCAGGGCACCCTTGGGAGGCAAACAGTCCAAATACCTGCCCAAGCCAAAACTAGGGTAGCTGCATACACACCCCAGCACTGCAGCCACACCAAGGGCGCAACTCTACTGCTTCACCAATATTCTCTGCAGAGATGCCAATATGCAAATAATTCCAGGTACCCAGTGCCCAGGCTGAGAATTCCAGTTTATTTTGGAGTCATGGTGGGTAGCCCTCATAGCCCCCCACACTTCCTGAAGACCAAACAGCCATGCCCACATCCCACTGCTACCACCACGTCAACTCATTGGCCCAGACCTTAGATCCTGAAGTCTCTGCACCATGCGACTGCATATGCAGCCACGCAACTCCACCTAAAGCTTAATAAATAACACACAGCTTAATAAATTCGTAGACAAGGACTTAACATCCCGCCATCAGTTATAACAATTTTCACATAAATTTGATATAGATAGGCAGATAGATAGGGGAAGGCCCCATGGCAATGAAATTTCTGGAAAATAAAGTCCTAAGGTTGGTTGATCCACCTTGTGGATACAGAAAATAAGACCTGATAAGACTTTCAGCAGTGGACCCCGGGGAGACTGGACCACTCCCCATGGAAAGGGGACTAAGGAAAACCCTTGAGAACCCTCAACTCATCTGATTAACCTTTGAAGTTTAGCCCAAAGAAGACTCCAGAACATTCCAGACCAAAACAAGACAACCTGAGAAGATATCCATATAATAACCAGTCCAAGAGAGCCCATTCAATGCTCTCTCTACTCTTGGAGAAGCCCATGTTCTCTCCGGAGAGCATCTCTCTGTCTCTGTCTCTGTCTCTCTGTCTCTGTTTCTCTGTCTCTCTCTGTCTCTGTTTCTCTCTCTCTCACTTTTCTCCCTCCTCACCTTAAAAAATCCTCCAAATAAAATCTGTTCTACTTCACTGCTACTCCTGAAATTCTTTAATTCTTTCTTTCTTTCTTTCTTTCTTTCTTTCTTTCTTTCTTTCTTTCTTTCTTTCTTTCTTTCTTTCTTTCTTTCTTTCTTTCTTTCTTTCTTTCTTTCTTTCTTTCTTTCTTTCTTTTCTTTCTTTCTTTATTGCTTTTTGGGTCACACCCAGCGATGCACAGGGGTTACTCCTGGCTTTGAACTTAGGAATTACTCCTGGAGGTGCTCAGGGAACCATATGGGATGCTGGAGATTGAACCTGGGTTGGTTGCATGCAAGGCAAACAAACACCCTCCCTGCTGTGCTATTGCTCTGGGCCCAACTCCTGAAATTCTTTACTGCAAGATAAGACAAGTTCCCGGCACCCCTGGGTAAGGCCTAGGACTGATTTTCCTTTCCTGCAAAGAGCAATTCCTCGTCCCGGCCTGAGTCTGTGACTCCCTGAGAAATCAGTTGACTTGACAACCACCTGATGGGGCTGGCAGGGGTTTATCGCAGACTTTCTCAGTTCCAGCCTTCCCAGCTGGGTCTCGGGGTGGCAGAGGCAGATCAGGAGAAAGTAACCTTCTCTCTCTTCCCCACCTCACATAAGCCACCTATGGAGGTCTGGTGACATCAAATTGATTTTCTAATACCAATAAAATTATTGATTTTAATATTGGAGTATTGTTATCTAATCAAATTTAATTCTAGAATTGTATCAATGCTTGTGGGTTTTTTCTACATTATTTATTTTTTAAATGAGGATCTCCTGGCACAGGGCTTGGCATTAAGTATTATCAAAACTATTTTTATGTCTGAGAATATGGAAAGCCCTGAGTTTGAGCCCCAATACAGAAAAAAATAAAGAAATAGAATAATTTTTACTATTATTAACAGGGATAGGTCGGCTCTCAGCCAGCTGTGCTGAGACTCAAACCAGGATCAACTCCATGCAAGGCAAGTGCCTTACCCTCTCACACCCCTACTATTTGGGGTGTTGGGTTTGGAGGCACACCCAGCAATACCCAGGGCTCTGGGTATTGCAATACTCCTCGCTCTGCCTTCGGGAGCCCTCCTGGCAAGCTTAGGGAAACTTATGGGGTGCCAGGGATTGAATTTATGTGAGTCACCTGGTGCAAGGTAAGCATCTTCCCTGCTGTACTATCATTCTGGCTTCAACTCACTATTTTTCCAAAGTGGCATAATTCTCTCTTGGGATGCAAAGTCAGGGAAAGGCCATCCTATCTGCAACGTGAAGAAATTAGTCTTCCAACAGTTATGGAGGGAGAGTCTGGACCGGAGACCACAGCCACATTCCAGGGGGTGATGAGGTGACTAAGAGTATCTGGAGAAGGAGCTCAGGGGAGCTCCGAAGGAAAAAACCTGCTCCTTTCTCCACAAAGAGGGTTGAGAGGGCTCAGGCATAGAAAGGAGGGGAGGAACGTCAGGACTTTGGGGCCATTAACACACACTGGGTAGATGTTTAAAGGTGCTGTGCAGAATAAGATGTACAATGTGACCTCAAATACTTGGGTGGAGCATTTTTTGTTTGTTTGTTTGTTTGTTTGTTTGTTTTAAAAAAACTGGGTCAAGGTCTGAGCCCTGTTTGCATGGCACAAAGTGGACCTCAAGAGCAACTTCAGTGAGTGGGAATGGGGGTTCAGATCTCAAGGGCAGAGGCACCGTGTGAGAATCAGCACTCTGTTGTCCTCATACCTTCTGGGCGCCTCCTCTCCACACTCCCTCACGCCATGCTTGCCTTCTTCCTCCACATTCCACTCCTAACATTGTCTCTCATTTAAAAAATTTTTTTCATTTGAGTGACTGCGAGATACATAGTTACAAAGCTGTTTCTGATCATGTTCCAGTCATATGATGATCCAACAGCCCTCCTTCCCCCAGGGTCCATTTCCCACCATCAATGACCTCAGTTTCCTCTTGCCACCCCTCCCCCAGCCTGCCTCTATCGTTCTATGGCAGACACTTCCCTTCTCTCCCTCTCCCCCACTCGCTGTCCCTGTCCTCTACTCTGTCTGTCTCTCTGTCTCTCTTTCTCTTTGTGTGTCTCTCTCTCCCTGTCTCTGTTTCTGTCTCTGTTTCTGCTCTGTCTCTCTCTGTCTCTCTGTCTCTCTGTCTGTCTGTCTGTCTCTCTCTCTCTCTCTCTCCTTCTGAGCAGTATGGTTTGCAATACAGATATTGAGAAGTCATCATGTTTGTTCCTTTACCTACTTTCAGCACACAGTTCTTATCCAGAGTGATCATTCCCAACCATCTTTGTCATAATGGTCCCTTCTCCATCCCAACTGCCTTCTGCCCCAGAACTTCAGGCTGGCTTCCAACTGTGGTCCAATTCGCCTGGCCCTTGTTTCTACTGGCCTTGGCTAACATTGTCTCTTAAGTGGCATGTGGCCTCCTCTACCTGGCTTTGAGAAGTGATCTTTATTTTCTTTCTTTTTCTTTTTAAAAAATAATGTAGGAGTACTACTGTTTGTTCAGGTGATCTTTATTTTCATGTGAATACTAAGGGTGCCCGAAAGGTAGTCCAGAGGGGAGAGTGCTTGTCTTGCATCTGGCCAATCTCGGTTTGCTCCCTAGTGCCACACATGATTTTCAACCTTCCTGGGAGTGAGCCCTGAGCACAGAAATAAGAATAAGACCTGGGCACAGCTGAGCATGGCCCATAAACCAAAAACAAAGACACGAACCAAAGAAAGTTCTGTATTTCAGAAATATGGAGACCATCCCCTGATAACTATTTAGTAGCAAAGCAGGGTAGGCAAGCACTGAGAAGGGGCGAGGGTGGATTGTCAGAGACTCCACAAGGGAGAGACACCTCCCCTTCTCCACATGCTTGGTGTTTTCAATTTACAAAATCTGTATTGTCTCTTTAAGAAAGTGATGCTGTGGCTTAGGGGAACTCAGTTTTGGGAGTTTCTGCCGGAGTCACTTACCTCCCCCAGAATGGCTGACAGCAGGCTGCTCTTGCCACTCCCGGTGTTGCCACAAACGCCTAATACGGTTCCCTGCAAAGTCAAGAACAACTGACAGGCATTAGGACAGCAGAGCCTCCCACTTGCCCAGAGTGAGCCCATTGTCTGGACACAAAAAGACACACAGAAAAGATAAGTACAGGAAGCTGGAGTGGTAGCACAGCGGGTAGGGCGTTTGCCTTGCATGCAGCCAACCCAGGTTCGAATCCCAGCATCCCATATGGTCCCCAGCACTGCCAGGAGAAATTCCTGAGTGCAGAGCCAGGAGTAACCCCTGTGCATCACCGGGTGTGACCCCAAAAGCAAAAAATACAAAGGCACCAAAAAAAATCTATCCAGGCTCAAAAGGAGCTTTGAGTTCTGTCTCTATCAGTGAGGTGGGGCAGTTGCAAAGGAGGAAGCTGCATGACAAGGTGGAGAGGGATTTATAGACTTGACAGTCCTGTTTGAGAGGGAAGGAGCCCAAGACAGGACATCAAGAACAACTTGGGGAGAAGCGGGTGCAAAGGTTTGGGGTTGGTTGCCTAAGAAGTCTCAGAAGGCTAATGTGGGTGGTGTGCAGAGAACAGCCAGAGGGGGGGCCAGAGAAGGGGGAGGGGGCTCAGGAAAATGTCCTCTACTACTCCAAGAGCAGTGAACCATCTCAGACAGGGGTAAAGTCAGAGGATGAATTCAATCAGTTAGTGTTTGGGGGTGGCCCCTCTGTCCTCTGCATGTTGGGGATCAGATGAGGGCAAAAATAAAAGCAGAGGCAAAAGGGGCTGTTAGAGGACCTGGGGAGACTTAGTGGTGCTGGCTTGGGTCAGTTGGCCTCTCTGGGACAGATGCTAATGTCAGGTTGCAGGTAGGTGAGAAGGAAGTAAAGAGGAAAGGAAACAGGTTTGACCTGCAGGTCCTTGACAGCTGGAAGGACAACTGTTCTATCTTCTGAGAAAGGGGTGGGGAGCAGGGGTAGCTGGGAAGACTTTGGAGAATAGATCAGAAAGAGTTCCAGACACTCAAGTGAGTTTTGTCCTTGTTTTGTTTAATATGTTCAAGAGCAATTAAGAGGAGGTAACACAAGGATGCAGCCCAGAGATTTCAAAATGAGAGAAAACAGCAGAGATGGAAGTTAAAGCTGTGGTACTGAAGGTGAGTGCAAAGCAACGAGGTCAAGGATTTTAATATCCAATACCCATTACCATTAGATATTTGTAGCTATTTTAGATATAGCTATCATTCAATATAAAGATCATGTCTTTATAGTGTTATTCAACATTAACATCTACTACCTGTTACTAGATGTTACGATAGCACAGCAGTAGGGTGTTCGCCTTTCATGCAGCTGACCAGTGTTCGATTCCTCTGCCCCTCTCGGAGAGCCTGGCAAGCTACTGAGAGTATCGAGCCTGCGCGGTAGAGCCTGGCAAGCTACCCGTGGCGTATTGGAAATGCCAAAAACAGTAACAATAAGTCTCACATTGAGAGAGGTTACTGGTGCCCACTCGAACAAATTGATGAACAACGGGATGACCGTGACACAGTGACAGTGACCAGAGATCAGAGGAATAGAGGTAAACCTTGATAAACACTGAAAGTTTAATAAATATTAGATTTCCTATTTTCCTTCCTCTTTGTGTGCTAGTCCATGGGTTACCCCCCTCCCTCTCACCCAACGGAGTAGCCCAAAAGCATACTATATCATGTACTCTGATCATAAAACAATTTTATAATTATTTAATAACAAATATAAAACAATTAGGTGGTCCTTCGTGAAGTATGGAAGACTTTCTACATTTGTCTTCCATGACAAAATTGTTATTTGAAAGAGAGCTTTAAGGACACTACTGCCTGTGTGACCTGCACGAAGTTACCTTTGGCACCAGCAAGTTTAATTTGCACAGTTCTGGGCCTATGTTTTCTCCTCTGTCCTCTGGTCTGGCGGCCCCGAGAGGATGGGGTGTCCTGGTCATTCCTTCAGGGTGATGTCCATTTCTCTCTGGTTCAAATGCCTCATTAACAGCCCCAGGGCAGAATTTTCTCCATGACAAGGTGGCATCCTTCAGAAGCAGCGCTTGGTGGGGGTCTGTCAATGTCTGGACGTATGAAACAGGGGTTTCCTGGAGAAAAAATTTCTGCCCAGATGAGAAGAAAGGGAGGGAAGAGGAACTCAATTCTTAAGTCCAGAGGGAACGTAATCCCATTTCACTGACCTGGTCAAAGAGCAGCATGACCATTAAAAAAAAAAATCCCAAGTCCAGTTGTAATGAGGCCCCCTTTTCGTAAATGCATAATAGTTTCTCTAGTAGTTTTTCTATATTTTCTTTTACATTCAGACCTAATTGACTTAGCCTCATTTGAACTGATGACAGCTGTTAGTCATCCTGTTGATGTGCAATGTTTCTAACTGAATTTTATTTATTGCCATTAAGAGTAAAATGAGGGGCTGGAGCAATAGCACAGCGGGTAGGGTGTTTCCCTTGTACGCAGCCGATCCGGGTTTGATTCCCAGCATCCCATATGGTCCCCCGAGCAACGTCGGAAGTAATTCCTGAGTGCATGAGCCAGGAGTAACCTTTGTGCATCACTGGGTGTGACCCAAAAAGCAAAAAAAAAAAAAAAAAAAAGAGAGAGAGAGAGAGTAAAATAAACTCACGCCAATGGCCCATGCCATTGGGTCACAAAGTCTAAATGTGACCACGACCAGGCTCCTCATCCCTACCCCTCCACCCCTATTTGTAAATGCAAACACTGAGCTACATGCTGCCTGGGCTGGGGGTGTGGTGCGGGAGGTGGAGCATCAGAGCATGTGATAAAGCCTGTGCTCTGTGCTTAGTCTCCAGCATTGGGTACCATAATTGAGGCCCCAACCCCTTAGAATAATAATAATGAAGGTGGCTGGGAAGTAAAAGCTCACAGAAGTTCAACTATGTTCAGATCTCAACATGAAAATAAGCTTAGGATGAGTTTTTGTTGTCCATGTTATTGTTTTCTTTTTGTTTAGCCCGACTATGTCAGGGCTTACTCCTGGAAGTAAGAATCACTGCACTCAGAAATCACTCCTGGTGGAGCTCTGGTGGGGTCACATGTGGTGCCAGGGATGTAACCCAGGTCAGCTGCATGTCTTACCCATTGTATTATCTCTCCAGCCCTTTGGAAGAGATTCAGATTCTGGAAAAATAGTTATTAGCATTTTGGACCACAGTGTTATCTCCAGAGGATGTTGAATTGGGTTTTTGTGGGTTTGTTTTTTTGGGGTTTTTTTTTTGGCTTTTTTGGGTCACACCTGGCTGGGATTACCCCTGGCAGTACTCATGGGACCATATGGAATGCTGGGAATCGAACCCTGGTCGGCCGGGTGCAAGGGAAACGCCCTACCCGCTGTACTATTGCTCCAGCCCTGGATGTTGAATTGTTTTTACTTTCTTTATGCGTGCAAAGGAAATGCCCTACCCGCTGTGCTATTGCTCCAGCCCTGGATGTTAAATTGTTTTTACTTTCTTTATGTTTTTAGATTATCTGAACTTTTTACATTATCTGCAACATTATGCAAAAACAAGACAGGAAACTTTTTTTTTTTCACCCACCATTGGTGAGCTGGATCAAAACTGGGTCTTCTGCATGTGCTTCAGCCTATGGATCTATCTTTCTCATTCATCCCAGAAAGCTATTAGAGAAAAGGGCTGGCCCAGGTTTTTTACATTTAAATGAATTAATAACAATATTTGAATCATTGGGCTGGAGCGATAGCACAGAGGTTGGGCTTTCGCCTTTCACTCAGCCAACCCGTGTTTGATTCCTCCGCCCCTCTCGGAGAGCCTGGCAAGCTACCGAGAGTATCAAGCCCTCACTGCAGAGCCTGGCAAGCTACCCGTGCGTATTGGATATGCCAAAAACAGTAACAACAAGTCTCTCAATGAGAGACGTTACTGGTGCCCGCTTGAACAAATCAATGAGCAACGGAATGACAGTGACAGTGACAGTGATTTGAATTATTGGGAATTCCGTGACCTCCTTTATTCCGCTTAATTATCTGGAAATGGCCATATTTTGTGGGAGTTCTATTGGTTTTCTGTGTTTTTAAAATCATATAATGCATGTCTGTCACCGCACCACTGAACTACTTGCCAAGTAATAATCTCACCCCTGTTGTGGGCTCCATGCCCGGGTCATATCCCTGTTTGGGGTGGATGAGATCCTTGAGGCTTTCAACTCTCCCCCACGGTAATCACTGTCCCAAATTTAATGGTTTTGAAATCATACTTTTAAAAAAATATGCTGCCTATGTTGAAATTTTGTTGAGTTGAATTTGAGAAGTACTCCTGGTTAGTAAATGAGTAACCTGGAAACAGGCACTCACAGCCATGTGTGCTAACATACTGCTTCAGAGGGATCCTGCTTGCTCTCAGTACATTTTTCAATCTCCAAATTCTTTGTCGTGCCTTTCAGTGCTTTCTCCTTATTTTTTTCCATAAGTAGCATGAAGAAGGACTGGAGCGATAGCATAGCAGGTAGGGCGTTTGCCTTGCATGTGGCCGACCCGGATTCGATTCCTCCGTCCCTCTCAGAGAGCCCGGCAAGCTATCAAGAGTATCCCTCTCGCATGGCAGAGCCTTGCAAGCTCCCGTGGTGTATTTGATATGCCAAAAACAGTAACAACAAGTCTCACAATGGAGACTTGTTACTGTTACTGTTACTTGTTACTGTTATTGGTGCCCACTCAAGCAAATCCAGACAGAAAGGACAGTGCTACAGTGCTACAGCATGAAGAAAGTATCCCATAGTCCACCAGGCACTCAGACCCAGCCCCAGCAGTTGCTCAGCTCCCACCTATGCCAACCTGTGAGGCGGGGTCCCCTCCTTGAGTGCACACAGCTTTCTTCTCTTCCGAGTGTCCAAGAGCCCCAGGCCCAGGGGACTGAGCACTGAGTGTCAGCTGCAAGGGGGCACAGGGACACAGTGGACAGAAAAGGCCATCTGGCCTGGGGGATCATCCCTCCCCTTCCTGTTTGGGCATCTCAGTCCAACGCTTTGATGCCAGAGAGGAGACGAGGGTGCTTAAAGTGGGGAGAGTTGCAACTGCCCTGATGGGCAAGGGGACTTGGAGCCACACCAGCCCCAGGTTGATGGACAAGCTTCATCATTGTCGTCTGTCTTCAATTGGTAGATCTCTGCCCTGCTCCTTCCACCACCAGCTCACCCCCGCCCCCCACCCCATCCCTTCCAATCTCCAAGACATGCTCTCTGAGCCCCAAAATGCCTCTCCAGACACCGCCTCCCTGATCATCCCTGCCCACCCTTCTGCACCCAGAGGGTCACTTTCTCATCTGTGCCTACTGCACAGGTAAAAGCGGCCCCCCGCCAGGAACTGCAGAGAACACGGAGGAGCAAGAGGGAAGAGGAAGGTGCAGAGTCCTGAAGGCAGCTGCTGAGACTCTGTAGGACTTTGGGGGTCACTTCGCAGTGGGACTTTGCCTAGTGGTCACCACTCAGCTCAGAAGTCACCTCCAAAGAGAGGCTATCCTAGACCCCCTGTCCAAAGGCCCTCCCCACATTTTCTAGAACATCACACTGTTCCTTTGTATTTTCATGTCGTCAGATGTACAAGGTCATTAACTTTTTTGTAACTTTCCTGTTTCTGGTATCAGGTTAGGATTCCCTGAGAGCAGGGGTCCTGATGGGCATGCTTACTGTGGTCGATTTTCCATGTCTGGCAGGCAGTAGCTGTTCAATGACTATTTATGGGGGCTCCCAAGCAGTGCTCAATGGACCCAGGGGCACATCCTGGAGATACTCAGCCAACTGGGTAGACGGCTCAATACCAGGGCTTGAGGATGTGGTACTGCTTGAACCCTCTGGTGCTAGAGGCCACTAACGTCACCCCACCAGGGTCTTGGGGGTCATGTGATGCTGGGAATTAAACTTTGGACACATACAAAGCATGCATCACTACCTCTAACCTCATTGAGAGAATGAACAAAATAGTTCAGGCAGGAGCTATACACATTTAGTGAGACGTGTGTGCACAGACAGTAAAATTTCTTTCTTAAAAATGGATTTAGAGGGGGCTGGAGAAATAGCACAGCGGGTAGGGCGTTTGCCTTGTACGTGGCCGACCCGGGTTCAATTCCCAGCATCCCACATGGTCCTCTGAGTACCACCAGGAGTAATTCCTGAGTGCATGAGCCAGGAGTAACCCCTGTGCATTGCCGAGTATGACCCAAAAAGGAAAAAAAAAAGGGTTTAGATTAGAGTTTTTAAACTAATGCTTGTAGAAAGAAGACCAGCTATGTATCTCAGTGGGCCATGACTGAGATAATCAAAGGTAAATGAAACAGCCCTAGGTTGCAAGTAAACCTGGCAAGGTTAGCCACAAACTGCCCCAGTAAACTGGACCCCTCTCATCTTTTATCTAGACACCAAGTAGTCAAGGGAGTAACTCTTAGCTGCCAGAAGTCCTGGTAACTCAAGAGAAACTTATCTCTCTATGTGTCTCTGTTTCTGTCTATCTGTCTGTCTATTTATCTATGTATGTATATATATATGTATATGTATATATGCATATATATACAGGGAGAATATATAATATTTGCATATAATATAAAAATAATATATAATATAATATATAAACAATATATGACTGGGGAATATGATGGGGGGGCCACACCTAGCAGGACTGACTTCTAGCTCTGTGCTCAGAGATCACTCCTGATGGTGCCCAGGGGACCATATGTGGTGCTAGAGATAGAACCAAGGTCAGTTGCATGAAAAGAAAATGGCTGACCTGCTGTACTGTCTCTCTGGCCCCAAATGTCTATGTAATTTTTTTTGCCTTTTGGGGTCACACCTAGCAATGCTCAGGGGTTATTCCTGGCTCTGCACTCAAGAATCACTCCTGGAGGTGCTCAGGGTCCATATGGGATGCCAAGGATCAAGCCCAGCTCGGCTGCATACAAGGCAAAGGCCCAACCCTTTGTAGTATCATTCCAGCCCTGTCTATGTATTTTAACACAAGGAATAAATAATGATTTTTTTTTTTAAGCAAAACTATCGGGGGAAACCTACACTATCTGGATGGTCTAAGATCTGGTTTTGATATCCGTCCCTATGATCTCTGGGGGTCAGGGAGATGCTCTGATTCATCGGCCTGTTAAACCCTCAGGAGGATGCTTTAGATTCATCTACGTGCTCTGTCCCCACATTAGGTGGGCACTGAGCCTAGTGACTTCAACAACTCCTGTCCACCTAGAGCGAGCACTGGGAACAGCGCAGGGACTGAAGGCTTGATTCAAGCACCAAAGTAGAGGCCCTCGGACCACTCACCTTAAACCTGTCTGTGGCAGACCTGCAGTTGGTGAGGCCTTTCACAGAGAAGGGCACCAGGAACACGATCAGTCGCATGGAGTTGAGGGCGGCCACGGTGGTGAACACCTGGATAGGGAGAGGGAAGGAAAGGGGAAGAGGCAGAGGGGGCACAGCTCTCTCCGGCTCCCTGGGCTCCAGAGGCTCCCACCCAGACCTCCTGCATGAGCCTCTGGCAGTCAGATCCATCCCTGGCAGGGATCAGGCTGGGGTTTGGGGAAAACGGAAGGAGTAGAGAACACTCATCTTTGAGTCTCTGGGTTGGAAGTTATTGTTGTAACTTAGCCACTTGGTAGTTATGCAAATGTGGGTAGGTCACCGCCCCTTTTCTCTCTCCCCCTAACACACACACACACACACACACACACACACACACACACACAGAGAGAGAGAGAGAGACAGAGAGAGAGACAGAGAGAGAGAGAGAGAGTTTCCCATTGGTGTAATGACAAAAATCCTAAAGAAACAGCATCTGAGGAACTGAGAAAATTCCGGTGAGAGAGTTTGGGACTATTGTTGCAGTGAGATCTTATTTCTTCTTCCTTGCCTTGGATGTTCTTTTCTAATATTCAAAATTCTTCTGTGCCTCAGGTCTAACCCTCTCTGTGTACCCCACCTTCCCTGACAACAGCAAACCACTTTTGCCCTCATAATGTCAGGATGGACCCTTCCAGGGGTCTCTTGGGGGAACTTCCAGCTCCATCACTTTCTTCTTCCAGCTAAATTTGAACATAAACCCAATGGACCACGAATGCTTTGGCCTAATCCTGAATGGTGCAAATGAAGGGGTATCCTGAAATCCCGGCCCACCTACATCCCAAATTTCAGTGGCAGGTGTATCTGCTACGTGCCTGGGCCAAGCACAGGTACCGCAGTCTAGAGCACAAACTCAATATGTCACAACACCCCCCACCTCTGTCCTTGCTCTATATATAGTTTCCTGACTCCCTGAGAGTAGACCCTGTCTGACTTGGTTCCAAAGCCTAAAATGACGTTTCTGCTTCTCAGGACTACGTAGAACTATAAAATGAAAATTAGACGAACTCACACCTTTTGATGCATACCTCTAAGTGCATTCTTAGAGCCCTAGCTTGGGAATAAAGAAAGTCCTTAACTTAGGATTCACAGTGTTCAGGCACATGGCAGAATCATCAGGGATTTAACTACACATGACATGTTCTATAACCAGGTAGCTCTATGCTTCAGCTGCTATTTCAGGGTATTTGTTTCTCAGTTAGGAGAAGGAAGAAAATTTGAGCACCCTTAAAGTCTGCAAAATGAAAACCGATGTTTTTTACCCATTTGCAAAGCCTACAGATCTGTATGGGATGTGAAAAGGACACTGGAGAAAACTCCCTAGCCATATAAGAGGGAAACAAGAACCCAAACACTTACAACTGTCGACGTGAGTTTCCACCGTAAGCCTGTGTGAACGAGGAATGTCAGCATGACGGACACCGTTGGTGTAATGAACAAGGACACAGTGGTCAGGCTCTGGACAAACCCACACCGCTCCAATAGCTTCCTTTCCTTCTTTCTGAGGTCTGGGACAAAAAAACAAAAAAAACAAAAAAACACAAAGGCATGGAAATCGCACACAAGTCTGTACTCCAAAGAGCACGGAACCATCTCAGAGTCTGAAAGAAACCCCGAAAGGCGAGCAGTTGGACCATGGAGCAGAAAGGCAAATTTTCTATACCTGTAATTAATTTGGCAAATGGTTTCTCCCATGAGTACATTTTAATCATTTTAATGGAGGTGAGAATCTCGCTGGTCAGGCGAATGCGCTGGCTGGTGACCTCAGATGAACTCTTCTGTAGCTTTAGGATCTTCGTGGTCAGGAGTCCCTGGAGTCAGAGACAACAAGAGCTTCTTCTGACAAGTATAAGAGTTTAGCCTGGCTGAGTCTAACACTAGCACCAGATACAGGCTGCAGACCGGGGCTGAATCCTGCACTTCAACTCCACAGTGGCGTTGAGGTTTGGCCGCACTAAAAACTTTCCAACAGAGCTGCTTCAGGTCCCCCTGCCCTAGGCTCTAACTTTTTAAATCCAGGTAGGGTAGCATAACTTTTTAAAAAAATATGTTTTAACATGAGATCCAAACTATCACCACCAAACCTTAAAATGTGCCTGTCAAGACGGCAGGCTTGCTCACTTTGGTGCAGGGAAGTTGACCCTGGCGCTGAGATTGGTGGCTAGAACGTTATATATCTAAGACTCAACTCTAACTTTTTAAATCACAGTCCTTGAATTAAATTAAACATTTAGTAAAATAACACAGATTGTATGAACAAGAGCCCAGCTTCACGACTTATCTCAGAGGAGATGCAAGCCAAGCTGATGGGACTCACGGGTAAACTTTTATTCAGACTGAAAACTCTGGGGCTGCTTAGGAGGTGGAAGGAGGGCCAAGTCCATGCCCTGTCAAAGCCCCAGAAACCCCACCTGCACCCATAGCTGCCATCAAACAAATGGTCCAACTTCACTGCTTCGCATATAACCGCTTGCAGAGATGCTAAGCCAATGCAACTTCCAGGTACACTGGTGTGGGCACTGAGAACGCTGAAGTCTTCTCGGCATGAGGGCGGGCTTCCTCCCCCATCCCTCCCATACTGCCAGGAGCCCCAGCAGCCACATTGACCATATGTAGTGACCATGTGAACAATAGCCCAGCTTCAGGACGAATCTAAGACAAGACACAAGCCAAGCCAATGAAACACATGGGTATAAAGTTCTCCAGTCTAAGAACTCTGAGGCCTCTTGGGAAGGGGGCTGGGGGAGAATTGTCCCCGTTGTACATATCCTGAAACTCCTGGAGACTGTGGCTGACACCTCCACATTCCAGAATATTGACAGCCTGCTAGGAGCATGGCAAGTCAGATGGGAAAGTAGAAGAGAAGCCAACTAAGCTCAATAAGCAAAAACAATAACACAAAAGGCTCAGTTAGCAACAAACAGTCCCATAACCCCTCAGACAATGACTTTAATCACCCCATATAATACCATTTGCCATTTTTATATTGTAACAAACAATATAGAACAGATTATTTTTATCCCTGCCATGGGAGCAGATGCATGGGATGGGTGGGAAACTGGGGACAATGATGGAGGGAATATCATACAAGTGATTGGGTTGGTGTCAGGAACATTAAATGCCCCAAAACAACTGTATTGTGAACAATTCTGTAAAGCACAGTGTTTAAACAAAGTTTTAAAATTTTTCAATAAATTAAAAATAAAAATCTGTTCCTTTCTGCTTGGCCAGAGATGGGTTTAGGTGATTGTCTTGCATGTGGTAAATCTAAATTTAATCCCCAGCATCATATATTGTCCCTTGAGAACCACCAGCAAAGGCACTGAGCACTGAACCAGGAGTAAATCCTGAGCGTTGCTGAGCATACCCCCCAAAAAAGGTTTCTATTTTTAATTTATCATCAATAAATGTTTTCTGAGTAGGGGCCAGAGTGATCACTGTACTCACAGAGTACAGTGAGTAGGACATTCGCCTTGCACACGACCAATCCGGCATCCTATATGGTCCCCCAAGCACCACCTTGAGTGATTCCTGACTGCAGAGCCAAGAGAAACGAAATCCCTGAGCATAGCTGAGTGTGACCCAAAAAGCAATAAATAAATAAATATATAAAGTTGTTACTACTGTGAGCTCTCTTTAAAAGCAAAAATGTTTTCTGTGTATTCCTGTTCTATTACCTGTTTGGATCACAAGAAAACAGGTCAAAGGGGACATATAAGTAGAAAAACACAAGTGAGCAGTGCCAGAAACACGTCATATTCATTTTGAGATAGATTTTGAATGAATTTTTGATCATTTGCACTTTCTGAAAACTTTCACTGTTGCCTTTTTCTTTTCAGACCCCACATTTGGTTATGTGACCCTAGATGGGGCCACACCCCACAACCTGTGAAGCTTCGTTCTAAAGCGAAGCGTCTGCCTCACACTTCCTGGGAGTCTTTCTCTCCTGGATCCGAAACCGAATCAGAAGTAATAGAATAGAAGTGACCCTTTGTTTTGGATAATCCTGACCTGCTAGCAAGTACAATCACCTTTGCCACCTTTGGGTCAGACAAGCTGTCCCAAGGGAGGAAAAGAATTGAGGCCAATAATTCAAAACACACATAATCCAAGAGACATCTCCTGCTTTTACCAATTTTGTTTCACCTGGATCTGGTCGCAAGTTAAGTTCATTCCCCTGACAAGTGTGCTTGTGTAAGTAGCAACCTTGACATGACTTCATTAGCACCTTCTAAGTTGAGGAAAAGAATCAAAGTCTCCCTCAGGGACTATTTGCTGAGGAGAGTCTATGGAGCAGAAAACCTTTAGCATTTGGGGCTGAAGTAATAGCACAGCGGGTAGGGCGTTTGCCTTGCACACGGCCAACCCAGGTTCGATTCCCAGCATGCCAGATGGTCCCCCGAGCACCGCCAGGAGTAGTTCCTGAGTGCAGAGCCAGGAGTAAGCCCTGGGCACCACCGAGCAGCCTGAGGCAGCAGCGAAAGCTGAATCTTAACCACCACAAGAGTCAAATTTCCAGTCAGAGGTATTCCAAGTTCTAGAACCCTGGAAGTCCTGGGGGAACATCCTGTTTCAAAGGGGTGATCGAGGAAAGTTACCTCCAGCGGTAAAACCAGGAGATAGCAGAAAGTGGCGGTCAGTGCAGTGGGTCCCAGAATGATGCAGGTGGTGATGGTGCTGGCAACCAGCGTTACGAAGGCGATCCAGATCATCGGGCCATAGTACACCCCCTCAAACAGGTAGCTTGCGTCGTTGGTGAAGAAGCTGATGACCTGTAAGACAGCAAACCCGTGGGCACAGGCTCTTCTCTGGGGTTCCCAGAGGTGCCAGAGATGTTCTCCCCATGCCTCTTTCAGGCTGACTCGAGTGGCTCGGTGTTGATGGACAAAGAGGTCCACGAGTCTCCTCTTACTAGTTGTGCCACCCTGACACATTACTTTGCACCCCTCAGCGTGAGTCTCTGCTCTTTCAGGGCTAGAATACCTGTAGCTACTTACTTTAAGTGGTAATGAGAATTACCTGTCAGTGATAGCAAAAGCATCAGTATTCCTACACAAGGACGGTGTTCAGTCAGTTACACGGGGCTCTTTCTTGCTACTGCAACTGATATCCACATTCCAGAGAGCTGGTCTGGTATTCTGTTATTCTGTTCTAGTGTACTACTCTTCACTCTACTGAAATATTTTATGCAGAGCCTGCCTGAACTCTATTTATTTATTTATTTATTTATTTATTACTATAGACTTTTTTACTCTACCCCAACACATACCACCTAATTCAGTGTTGTACAAAAGCTGATGTTTCAGATTAAGAAATATTAAAAAATGTCTTTTGAGATCCCCAATCTGAATCCCTCCAGAAGTGTCTTCCTTCTAACTTCAAGCTGATCTTCTTGTTTCCAAAGTGTTCTCCAGATTATGTTTATTTTATTTTATTTTATTTTTATTAGTGAATCACCGTGAGGTACAGTTACAGACTTACAAACTTTCGTGCTTGTGTTTCAGTTATATGATGCTCGAGTACTCATCCCTCCACCAGTGCCCATTCTCCACCCCTGGTGATCCCAGTTTCCCTCCCACCCCTCGACCCCATTCCCCCCACCCCCGCCCACCCCACCTCTGTGGCAGGGCATTCCCTTTTGTTATCTCTCTCCTTTTGAATCAGATTATGTTAAATAAACATTTGAGTACATGTTTAAAGACTAAACAGGGAACAAAACAGTATAACCACTTAGAGGGTGATTCAAGAGTACCTTTTAAAAGGAATAATTGCATAAACTCTATTCTTGATGTTTTTGTTTCTCTGCTGAAAGACATAAGTGTTAGCTAGAGAAAGACACAGAGAATGCTCAATACTCACAGCACAGCAACCAAATTCTGGAAACTGTCTAATGTCTGTTGGGTGGGAGTTGGGTATATTTAAAGTATCCACACCCAAGATTTTGGGTAACACTGGATTCTGGAACTGTGACAGTTCATGTGTCAGACCTGTGATTTACTAAATATGGGACCATAGACACATTCTTACCCTCTCTGCCTTTATCATATCATTAGTAAAATGGAATAATAACATAGCCTATTTCATAGTGTTAATGTGACAACTGAATGAGATTACTGTATATAAAACACTAATTTGGCATGGTACAAGTTTTCTGTGGAAGGTGGGAAAAATGGATGATGGTTACCAAAAAGTACAAGTTTTCATCTACATTTTAGTCTCTGGATGCTATGTGTACATACAGGAATGAGATTGACTGTACTGAATTATCTATTAAAAGTTTTTGAGAAAGTAGGTCTTAAAAATTCTCATCTCATACAAAACTTTCACAACAAGGAGAGATCATTGATTTTTGCTAAACTAATTGTAGTGACCATTTCACAACATATATGCCTACATCAAATAATTATATTGTACATTGGGTTAATATGATGTTATATGTCAATGGAATTTTTTTTATCACTGAAAGGAGTGAGGAAGAGTCAAGCTAATATGAAAGCTAAAATATAATGAGAAATGGGAAGGAGGCTGAAAAACAATATGAATGATGTAGTAAAAACTCACCCCAAAAATATGTTGTACACTTTATATTGAAAAAACTAAATTTTAGAAACTATGTGACCATAGTAATTATCCTATTATGTAAAATACAATATCAGCTATGGGAAAACACAAAAAAATACAATTATTAATAGAGTTCTCTCCCAAGAGTTCTCAGGGCCCACATAGTACAGGCTATTGAAATCAGTGCTTTACTATTTAAGTTAATTTCCTGGCCCCAATGCAGTGCTATTTTGTCTTGGTTAAGTTATATTCACTTTAAAAAACTGAAGAACACAAGCCAGACTGATAATAGTGGCTACCTCTGGGCATAAGGACCCGGTCTTGGTTATATGTCTGCTTTGTTTCATCTTGTTTCCACAGAGAATGTATTTAGTTTATTTTTGAAATTATTTTAAAAATAAAATTGTTAGGAAAAATTATTAGGAAATTATTAGGAAGCAATACCATGGAAATTCTCTTGTCAGTTCTTTCATCTCTACTTCTAATTAGGCATCTTGTTTACTCTAGTATGAAGATGTCTGGGGGAGATTGGGGTCTCCATAGCATGGGTGCCCGGCACGAAGGAGCACTGCAAAGGAGCCAGGCAGGCCTACTCACAAAGGATCTCCTCAGCAAAGCAGGGAAGTGTTGGAAGAGTTCTTTTTCCAACACAACATATGGTTCCCTGAGCACCACCAAGACTGAGCCTGAACAGAGTCAGGAGTAAGCCCTAAACACCATCAGGTGTACCCCTCTCAAAAAAAAAAGAGGAAAAGGAGGAACAAAGAAGCTAATGATGATGATGTTGAATATATCATTTGATTCCCCAATCATTTCCTATGTGCTTTCTACTATTTAACTTCAGAGAAGCTGAACAGGTGGTCTAAATCATAAAACAAATAAAATAGGGAAGAGTTATATAATAATACTAATAACACTCATAATAATATTTATGTTTGGTAGCTCCTGAGTTCAGAAAAACTTGTACTTTATGGCAAGGTTAAGTAAGCTGACATCATTTGGCTATCTGTCCTAAAATGTTGCACTTTTTTCTTTTTTTCTTCTCTCTCTCTCTCTCTCTCTCTCTCTCTCTCTCTCTCTCTCTTTTGCTTTTTGGGTCACACCCAGCGATGCTCAGGGATTACTCCTGGCTTTGCACTCAGGAATTACTCCTGCTGGTGCTTGGGGGACCATATGGGATGCCGAGGATCGAACCTGGGTCCGCCACATGCAAGGCAAATGCCCTACCCGCTATACTATCACTCCAGCCCCCAAATGTTGCACTTTTTGAATGATGGAGAATAGAAGCTTCAATGCTGTGATATTTTTAAAGAGGGCTCAAATTAGAAGAGCAACTGATTTATGCTCAGTAGGGAGTGAGGGTAAAGGGTGCAGTTTAGAGATACAGTCATGAAGGAGAGGACAGCTAAAGTGGGTCTGGAAAGATGAACCGGATTTTCAAAGGATAGAGACATGGTGGAATCACTAGGAGGGAATATCACTAGGAGGGAAAGTGAGGTTGACCTGATGTAGTCCCATCACTTACCTCTCCCGTAGAAATGTGAGTTAGAGACTTAAATTTCATTAACTTCTCAAAGGCTAAGGAGGAGCTGGCAGTGCGAAACCTGATGGCTGTGTACTGGTTAATGGTCCAATATGAGCTCAAAGTCAGAGACTTCAGACACTCGAGGAGAAAAAGAGCAATGCAGATTCCCACTCCGTAGGCAATATTCCCGGTCCACTCTTCAGAATATTCTAGGATCCTTGGAATCAGAAGCACCTTACAGAAAATAGGGGTGGGATCATTTAGAACTCAAGTCAGTCATTCAAGCAGTAAATATCAACCTTGGGCTGTAGGCAGCTTTCTGGAAATAATAGCAGGGGTATGTGGAACCATCAGGATGGGTTTAAGAAGGTCATAGTTTAGGGGAAGACTAGGGAAGAATCGAATTGACCCAGATATGAGTCCTCGTACCTTGTAGTGGTGATGGAAACAGAAGAGAGTTATAAATGGAGTGAATCAAGGGTTCAAGGAGTGGTTATTTATATGGACGTGGGCAGGATTTCGGAACTCCAACAAGGGGTAGAATTTGAAATTGCTGCATGGAATTTCAGGGAGTCACAGACACTCTTACAACCACTTGAGGAAAAAGGGAGGGCAGGTTCTGGAACCAGAAAGAGAGACTAATAACAGAAGGGGCTTGTGACAATACTCTGGCCATTAACCTCCATTGATATGGTGGAAGGTAGCCAGGGGAATAAATCTCTCGATCTCACTTTCTCCCATTAGTTACAAGGTAGACTCTACCATGGTGAAAAGCAACCAAAAGCCAGAGCACAGGAGGATCCTATTAAAGTGATTCATATGGGTCGTGCACAAGGGGTACACAGACACTAGGGAAGATAGATTCATGGGACTGTATACACTAGGGATACAGGACAATAGTGGAGAGTAGATCTGAGAGACAGATGAGGACTATCCATCACATTATAACCTAAGTTACTCATCTATTTTTCCTCCTGACCTACAACCAGTTTCCTATTGGCTAGTAAGAGTGTCCCCGTCCTATCTTTTTTTTCCCCCCGTAAGAAAACTTTACTTACCTTTTGCATTCAGTCTCATCTACATTGCCCATTAAAGTGACCTGCCCTCCACTGACCAACCAGTGAGCAGATAACATCAGTCATTCAACCTGGCTCCCAACAATCAGGGCTGGGGTATAGGAGGACAGGAAACGGCCATTCATCCCACCCAGAGGACATGGGAAAGACCAGTATTTCCAGTCACCTACATTTCCAGGATGCTCAGCCAATTCTTCAAGTCACTGGCCCATTCTGAGCAGGGCCCTGTTCCAAGCGCTTTGTGTACTATCACACAAATAATGCACTGTGCAACACCCAGTACTGTAAATAATGTAATGTTCTCCATTTACATGGAGGGTTTCCGTGAAGTTACCCTGAGGGTGTTATGGTGTTCCAGAAGAAACGAAGGCTCAGAAAAGACAAATAATTTACCCAAAGTCATCGTCAAACCCATCATTTGAATCCAAGCAGAAGCCTTAGAACTCACACTCCTAACTGCTACTAGCTCCAGAGAGAAACTTCATTTTCTGGGCAGCACCTGAGAGACAAACATATCCCCAGTACCTGGCATGGACTTGAACATGTTAATCTCTAGAGCCGGAGTCCCCCAAGTCTCACCAAGGTGACACTTACTGGCCCTAGCATGCTTGCTATAGAGAAGAAGCAACCCATAAGCATGTTGATAAAAAGCCTCGTTTTTGTGAACCTCAGCATCACTCGAAACATGGACGCTTTGTCAAGACCGTACCGTAAGACTTCTTCTTCCCAGAGGCGGCAAAGCCTTGAAGAGAAAAAAATTGAACCAAGTGAAATTTCTTTGCATGTGACACCCACAATCTCTAGGTCTTGATAACTTAAAAGCTCTTGTTCAGGAAATTTCAAATATTCATCCCCCAGCCTCAGAATTATCAGCATTTGGACACTTTGGTTCCATTTCTCCTCCCCTCCACTTCTTTTTTTTCCCCCCCTTGGTTTTTAGGGCCACACCTGGCAGCTCTCAGGGCTTACTCCTGGCTCTGCATTCAGGGACCACTCCTGGTGATACTCAGGGGACCATATGGGATGCGGGAGATCGAACCTGGGTCAGCTGTGTGTAAGAAAAATGCTCTACCCACTGTACTACGTTTCTAGCCCCACGTCTTCCTTTTCAGGGGTAATTGGCAGGTGGTGAGGATTTGGGTCACACCTGGTCGTGTTGGGGGCTACTCCCAGCTCTATGTTTGAGAATTGCTCCCAGTGGTACTAGGAAGCAATGTGATCCAGGGCTCAAACCTGTGTTTCCCACATGCAACACAAACACTCTGTCCACAGAGTTATCTCTGACCTCGTTTTCTTTTTTTCAAATGGAGTATTTAATGAGAATCTCAGACATAATATTTCATCCAAACTGCTTTGATATATAGCTCTTAAAAAGGCCTTCTGTTTTATAAACAACAATAAAACCAGAGTAATAACAGTAATAGTAATTTCTTATGGGTGCTTAATAGCCAGTCTGTATTCAACTTTTATGTTTCTTTCGGAGAGGATGGAGGCTTCCCGGGTGCTGCTTAGGAGGTCTGGAAGCCCCTTTCAGTTATTCTAAGCTCCCCAGATTGGCAGTTCAATGCAAGGACCTGAAGATGAAAAGGTGCATGGTCACAGTGATGCTGGGGAGATGGTGCTTGGGAGGAGGGGGAGGACTGTATCCAGCAATGCTCCAGGGACCGTGAGGTACTGAAGATCAAATCAAGGTCAGTCACATGCAAGGCACATGACTTAACCCCTATGCTTTCTTTCCAGTTTCTACAATTTCAACAATATGTTCTTAGAGTTCATCTAAATCAAGAACGAAACAAACGGGGTTTGTTTCAATAGCACAGCAGGTAGAGTGTTTGCCTTGCACGTGACTGACCCAGATTCGATTCCCAGCATTCCATGTGGTCCCCCGAGCACCGCCAGGAATCATTCCTTAGTGCAGAGCCAGGAGTCAGCCCTGAGCATCGCTGGGTGTGACCCAAAAAGCAAAAAAAAAAAAAAAAAAATCAATGACAGTCGAATTCCTAAAGCAGAAGAAAAAACAAACAAATGAGGATCATTAATTCCTAACTTTTTAAAGAGAAAATCTGGTAAAGGATGTGAATTCTTGCTGCAGAGAATATAAAATACTTACACCACTTAAGGAGATTCATGCACCCCAGGAAAAGCACATTTAAGGTTAAAGTGAGGCCAAGATCTTGCTAAAGACTCAAAAATGTTTGATTGCCCCAAGGTAATGACTTGACCAGCGTGACTACCTTTTCACATTTTTGGCTGAGCCTTCCTGTACTGACAGCTGGGGGATGTTGTTTGCATCCAAGCGTTTCTGTGAACCTTGGATCATGAATGGGGTGAGCCACGCCGACGTGAGGTAGGAGAATAGGCCAGCATCATCCAGAGGGTGGGAGGTGGAAAACCTAGTAGAGAAGATATAGGCAATGTGGTCACCCAATGTTACAGGCTCTGGAGACAAAGTTAAGTCAAGGGCAAGCTTGTGTAAGGGACCAAAGAGATAGTAGAGTAAGTGGGTAAGACGCTTGCTTGCATGCCGCCAACCTGGGTTTGTTTCCCAGTCTCACACATCGTGGTGATCACTGATTGCAGAGCCAGAGCTATCTCTGAGCACAGTGGGTGTGGCAACCCATGTACCCCACCCCCATCCCACCCAAATAAAACCCTAAAAACAAAAAAGATGTTGAAAGGTGGTTATATAAATACCAGAGTGGTCATTTGGATGTTCAAAGGTTGTTGTTTTTTTTTTAATTGCTCATGACTGTATTTGCAGTAGTTCAAAACATAACAAACAGAAAGCAAACACCCATCAGTAGAGTGATCTTTAATGAATCACAAAATCCCGTTAATCGTTGAGTTGCTCGAGTGGTCTCAGTAACCTCTACATTCGTCCTATCCCTGAGGTTTTAGAAGCCTCTCTCTTCTCAGCCTTCCCAATGATGCTGCATTGGATCTTTAAAAGAATGATCTTTTAAAGAAGTATAAAAGACTATATACCTACAGAAAGCAAAGGAGTTTGATAAAAAAAAATTGATCTTTATATGTAGTAGTTGAGGTGCTAGAAATATTAAGAAAGGAAAAAGGACCTTTTGCAGATCAAAAAAGAATAGCTACTGAAGAGGGCAAAAGAAAGAGAAACAAGATTCTCATCGTTATAATGTTTCTATGCTTGCATAATTTTTACAAAACAAAACCATAAAAAGTGAAAAAATAAGAATGATAAGGTCATATTACTGGAACAATTGACAAATACAAAAGTAATAATCAGATTTAGGTTGGGACTTTGTGTAATTTCTTCTCTCTTGATCCCCATTTTTTAAATGACTAAAAAGCTGTGTGACTAAAAATGACTAAAGAGAATTTCTTTCTTAAAATTTCTTTTTTGTGTGGTGACCACATCTGGGAGTGATCAGAGCTTACTCCTGGCTCCGTGTTCAGGGACCCCTCCTGGCAGTGTTTGGGGGACTATATGGAGTTCAGGGGTTGATCCTGGGTCAGCTATGCACAAAGCAAGTGCCCTACTCACTGTACTATCTCTTCAGCTCCAAGAAAATTTTATTTTAGATTATTTTTCCTTTGGGGGTTCTTGGGCAACCCGATAGTGCTTAGAGGCTAGCATTCAGGGATCACTACTGGCAGATCTAGGGGACTATGTGGGACTGGGATCTAACTGGGGTTGGCCACATGCAAGGCAAATGCCTTAACCCCTTTACAATCATTCCAGATTCAAGAAAGTTCCATTTAAAAAAAATATTTGAGGAGGATTGGGAACATTGGTGGTGGGAAATGTACACTGGTGAAGGGACAGGTGATGGAACACTGGATGACTGAAACCCAATCATGAACAACTTTATAACTGTGTATCTCATGGTGATCCAATAAAAAGATAAAATAATTTTTTTCTTTATGAGTCCCTGGCAATGCACAGGGATTACTCCTGGCTCTGCACTCAGGAATCACCCCTGGCGTTGCTCAGAGGACCATATGGAATTCTGGGAATTGAACCCCGGTCAGCTGCATGCAAGCCAAATGCCCTACCCGCTGTACTATTGCTCCAGCCCCAAAAAGATAAAATAATTTAAAAAATAAATTTCAAAAGGAGTAGGGGGGCAGGGAGGATAGTACAGGGGGTAAGGGTTGCCTGTATGTGGTTGATCTAGGCTCAATCTTCAGCACCCCTCACGGCCACTAGAGTAGGCTAGGTGTGATCCTTTAGCACAGAGTGAGCCAAGGATAATTCCTGAACACTGCTAGGTGTGGCCCAAACACCCCCTCCAACCAACCCCTCCTCGCCACACACATACACACAAAAATACATTAAAAAACCCTAAGTGTGGGGCTGGAGTAATAGCACAGTGGGTAGGGCATTTGCCTTGCATGCGGCCGACCCAGGTTCGATTCCCAGCATCCCATATGGTCCCCTGAGTACCACCAGGGATAGTTCCTGAGTGCAGAGCCAGGAGTGACCCCTGTGCATCGCAGGGTATAACCCAAAAGCAAAAACAAACAAACAAACAAATAAATAAATAACCCTAAATGGCAAACTTTCCGGACGATTTTGCTTTTCTTCCTTCCTTTTTTTTTTTTTAAGCTATGGGCTCTTTTCTCTGTCCTCTTCCCTTAGTGTCCTGATAGCTATCATGGCTGTGTGTCTCTGGCCAAGCTGTCTAAGAGAAGGATATTTGGAGACTGAGTGATGAGACATGGTGCCAGATATATAGGAACCATCTGTGATCAGGAAATAGGACCCTATCTTTTGAACTAGCACCTGTCCAAAGGCCCAGCAGAAGCACTATGTTTTTCCAAGAAAAAGTTGCTCAGGCAAGTTTAGCAACAAACTAAGTACCAACCAAGTACCTTCCTTCCTAGTACAGATAAGATCAATTCAGTGGGAACATTTTAAGTACTAATAGGCACTCAGAACAAACAAACAAAAAAAACAAACAAATGTAGTTTGTTTATGATATGATCTTAGGAAGTAAAAGAGAACTGCAAATGCAAAGTAGACTCTGGTAGTTAAACACCTAGAAATAGAAGTAGAAAGTTATGGACCTGCCAGTAAATAGAGAATGAGTAAGAATGTGTGAGGAGGTTGGTGGAGACCCTTGAAAGGAAGGTAGGAAGCTTGATGTGAGGGTTAAACTGATTAATTAGAAAGGGATCAATTGAATTTATTTAACTCAGTTCCTTCCTTCCTTCCTTCCTTCCTCCCTTCCTTCCTTCCTGCCTTCCTCCCTTCCCTCCTTCCTTCCTTCCTTCCTTCCTTCCTTCCTTCCTTCCTTCCTTCCTTCCTTCCTTCCTTCCTTCCTTCCTTCCTTCCTTCCTTCCTTCCTCCCTTCCTTCCTTCCTGCCTCCCTCCCTTCCTTCCTTCCTTCCTTCCTTCCTTCCTTCCTTCCTTCCTTCCTTCCTTCCTTCCTTCCTTCCTTCCTCCCTCCCTCCCTCCCTTCCTTCCTTCCTCCCTTCCTTCCTTCCTTCCTTCCTTCCTTCCTTCCTTCCTTCCTTCCTTCCTTCCTTCCTTCCTTCCTTCCTTCCTTCCTTCCTGCCTTCCTCTTACCCCTTCCCAACTTCTTTCCTTCCCTCTGCATCCTTCTCCTTCCCTCCCTTCACCCTCTCCTTCCTTTCCTTGTCCTTGTCCTCCCCTCCCTTCTCCTTCCCTTCCCTCCCTTTCCCTCTCCTTGAACATACACCTAAGGTATGTGTTCTACCATCAAGCCATGTCCCAGTTCTTTTAAAATTTTAAGATTTATTCTGGGGTGTGGGCCCCAAACAAAAACAAAACAAAAACCTAATCTTGGTCCCACTCATGTCTCGCCAGGGGTGATCCACGAAGCACAAAGCCAGGAATAGACCCTAAGCACTGCCGTGTTTGGCTCCAAACAAATAAAATTTACCCCACAACGAACAAACAGACAAAATCAAATCTTCAGGGTAGCTTTATAGAACATTTAGCCTTCCAAGGACTTCTGAGAATCCCCTTAACACAGCCCTGGTGTCTGCCTCTCTCAGAAGCCTCCTCCCATGCACGAGATTCTCCAGCAATATAAACTTCATCTTCGTTTCTTCTGGACACATCACACGGTGTTCCCACTGCCTCAGGCCAGTTTCTCAGCACACACAGTTCCATCTGTCCCAGCCATTCTCCTCTTTCTCTGGCCTCGGCAAAGCCTTGTTCATCTCCCAGGTCCCCACTGAGCTGTCACACAGAGCTGGTTGAGTGGCCACAGTCCTGTTTCTCTCAGCCTCCCATTCCACTTCTCCATAGCACCAACCTAAGCATTTGCCATCGTGTTTATGAGTTTCCTTGCTTCTGGTTCCCCACATGCACTCCTTGACAGGAATGAATCTATCTGCCTGGCTCCCAGCCCCTGACTTCCCCCCCACGGATCTCAGTGAGTTCTGGCAGAATGACTCAAAGTGCATTCTAGACTGCCACCCTGGGGTGCTCCCGGGAGCTCAGGATGTGTTTGGAGGTGGGGGGACAGAGCTTGTGTTTGTCTGGTGATAAAGGTAATGCTGCGGTGATCGTTTCGCAATATTGACAAATAACCACATGATTGAGTCAGGACCCGGGTTAAGTAAGCTGGGAGGAGGAGCTAGGTGTGAGGACCTAGCCATGGTAGCTGTGCTCCCGGGACTCACTTGGGCTTGGGGCGATAGGGCAGCATGGTTCTCCAGGCAGCCTCATACTTCCTCAAAGCAAGAACATCTGCCACCACGGCTGACTCAGGCTTCTTGGTCTGCTGGCTCCAAGGACTGTCGTCAATATTGTAGGCTTTCTTGGGAAAGAAAAATCAACACTGTCAGAACTCTAAAGACTGCCCTGATAATATTTACTTATTAGAACAGTCACCCAAGGGAGACGGCTCTTTCCACATTCAGCTTCCTCAAGAAAGGCTGCTAAAATCAGCCAGAGATGAATACCATGTGGTCCCACTTACACATGGGAACTTAAGGAAATGGGAAATGCAGTGAACTCTCAGACCCACAGGCCACACGGAGGTTTTAAGAGGCAGGGGGTGGGATGAACAAAGTACAGGAGGGCTCAATAGGTAATTTGAGTTATAAATTTAGAGTAGTTATTATAGTTATAAATTAGTTATAAATTTTAAAAGTCAGGAGATGTCATATGCAGCTCGATGACAGTCTTTAATATGACTGTTTTAGATATCCAAAGGTCGTACTGTATATTTAAGAGTAGAACTACCAAGTTCTCATCATTAAAAAATTGCACTTGTGGGGCTGGAGCGATAGCACAGCAGGCAGGGCGCTTGCTTTGTACGCGGCCGACCCGGGTTTGATTCCCAGCATCCCATATGGTCCCCTGAGCACCGCCAGGAGTAATTCCTGAGTACAAAGCCAGGAATAACCCCAGAGCATCGCTGGGTGTGACCCAAAAGGCAAAAAAAAAAAAATGCACTGTTGTGACATTAACTAGACTACTTGTTGGGGGAGGGAAGTCATTTCACAATGTCGGCATAGATTGGGTCACTACGTTGTACAACTGAAAGAAAGGCTGCTGGGAAAGAAATTAGCCCTGTGTGTCAAAGTCAGGACAGGCAGGCCCTAGTCCTGTTCTCTGACCGCATTTGCTGCAAGAATGGGCAAGTCATTCCACCTCCTTATCAATAGACATCGTGGAAAAGAATAAAGGGTGATATAGTTAGGCACCCATAGAATGTGAGACTAAATCACCCTCTGATAGCAAATCTACTAAAAATAATCCAATAAATGAAAAAATAAAATCCCCATACATTTCCATAATATCATGTTCCCCCCCTTTATCAAAGAAAGTTCTTAAGAAATGGACATAAAATTAAAAACTATGTCATTTTTAGTACTTTGTATAGAATAAATGATACTATCTTAAAAGTATAGCCAGGGATAAATAGGAAAAGACGAAGGATAATGAATGGCATAGACTCAGGAGGGAGATTGGAGGGTGTAAAAAGTTGATGAGATTGTCAAGGTCTGAGCTAGTACATTGGTGCAGATTTACAAGTACTTATACTATTTTAAGTAAATGTATCAATAAATTTATAATAATGATTGATATCCAACTACCATAGACAAGGATAAATATGGACCATGAGGATATATCAAGACCAAGAGTTATGATTCGTCTAATTTTTTTTTCTTTTTGGGTCACACCCAGTGATGCTCAGGAGTTACTCCTGGCTTTGTACTCAGGAATCACTCCTAGCGGTGCTTGGGGGACCATATGGGATACCTGGGATTGAACCTGGGCCGCTGCAAGGCAAACGCCCTACCCACTGTACTATCACTCCGGCCCCTCATCTAATTTTTAAAGCTAAGAACCATTTAGAATAAGCAATGTTGAGTAAATGGAGATCAAAATTCTTTAACCTGGCTTGTGGTCACTGAAAACACCCTGCCAAATCAGTCTCCTGGTCCTTTGATGCTAAGAAAGTCTACTTACATAGCTATGCCCTGAAACCATGCCATCACTTATGTCCAAGCCGAGATTCACACGGTCACCAGAAGACCTGGGGACCCAGCATATCCTCCTCTTGGTCATTTTCAGTTGTCCCACCAATGGTTTGTTTCCCAGAATCACAGAATCTGAAAATACAGCAGATAAAAGACTCAGCTCAGAAAGGCAGAAGAAATGTCTCCCCAACAAAGCACATGTTGGGGCCATGCAGAGGGCTGAGGCCTTGTTAGAACACCTCCTCTTTCTCTGAGTTGGCTGTTTCTCAAAGTGATTAGACTTAGTTCCCAGGGAAAAGCCCTGCTATACTTGCCCTTGTTTGTGAATGCAATATTTTGTGGAAACAATCAGCTAAGTCTGTCCAGAAATGCTCTGTGCACTCCCCTCTGCTCAGACTCTCCTTACTGATATTTGCTGCCTGAGATCACTTGCCCACCAAGTCTTACTCGGCAAGCTCCCAAGTTTACTATCCACCCCTCCCCCGCCAAATGCCCCTGGGTAGACAACCTAGAAACATAAGACTCCTGAAACCTCTGCTGGACAGATATATCTCTGAACCTCCATTGTGTCTTTTTGATCAGTGTGTTTTTTTGAGTCATAGCTGCCAGTGCTCAGGGCCTACTACTGGTTTTGTGCTCAAGGATCACTCCTAGAAGTGCTCAGGGAGCTACCTGTGAAACTGAGGATTCCAGTGGGGGTCAGCTTCATGCAAGGCAAACATCCTGCTTTTTGTACTGTCTCTATACCTCTCCTTCTTACTGAAATTGAAGCTTTATACTCTTGCCAAAAACCCTCACATTTAACAATTTTTTTTTACCAACCCATTATTTGAACTCTTGGGGTCTGACTCTAAGTCACTGTCACTGTCACTGTCATCCCATTGCTCGTCAATTTGCTCAAGCGGGCACCAGTAAAGTCTCCATTGTGAGACTTGTTTGTTACTGTTTTGGGCATGTTAAATAAGCCATGGGTAGCTTGCCAGGCTCTGCCGTGCGGGCGAGATACTCTCAGTAGCTTGTCAGGCTCTCTGAGAGGGGTGGTAGGGCACGTCCTTGCACGCGGCTGACCCGGATTCCTGACTCTAAGTAACACTCTTTATTTATTTTTTATCATCTTCTTAGGCTTCATCTCTTTTTTTTTTTTTTTTTTTTTTGCTTTTTGGGTCACACCCAGCAATGCTCAGGGGTTACTCCTGGCTTTACACTCAGGAATTGCTCCTGGCAGTGCTTGGGGGACCATATGGGATGCCGGGGATCAAACCCGGGTCGGCCGCATGCAAGGCAAACGGCCTACCCGCTGTGCTATCGCTCCGGCCCCTAGGCTTCATCTCTTGATCACTTCACAGAGCTTTTTATGCCTTTTACCCACTCCCAAGCCTGCCACCTTGGTCAGGTCAATATCCTTTGATATATAGAAGACTGCCTCTAAATCCATGCTTTTTCCCATATCCCAATTTGTATTTTTTAAAAAGACATACAACAAATTATATCTTATTTCTTCTTGTTGGGAGGGATTCTGAAGCTCAGGGGGACCAGCTTGGCTCTGTGGTGTGAGCCGAAAGGTTCAGCGCTCAGGTGTGGTGATGGGGCTGTCAGGGTCACACCTAGGAGTGCCCCGGGAACCGTGAGGTGCTGGGGATTGACGTCAGGAGCTCCAAGTGTAAGGTGCGCTATCCAACCGGCCCATATAACAATATTTATGTGAATCGTTTAGCATGCCTTTCCCTGCACTAGAAAGAGCCCCATGAGACCAGTAGTATAACTGCTTTACTACTGAGTCCTTGGGATAGTGCTGTTCTAGGCAGTCAATAAATAAATGATGAGAAGATGCATAAATGATTAAAGAAATGTGGGGCTGGAGTGATAGCACAGCGGGTAGGGCGTTTGCCTTGCACGAGGCCAACCCGGGTTGATTCCCAGCATGCCAATAAGGTCCCCTGAGCACCTTTAGTAGTAATTCCTGAGTGCAGAGCCAGGAGTAACCCCTGTGCATTGCTAAGTGTGACCCAAAAAGAAAAAAAAATGTGATTGTGGGGCATGGGGAGGTGACTCAGTGGTAAAAACTGCCTTTCTTGCGAGCTCAAGGCCCGAATTTGAATCCCTGGTGCTGCTGCAGGTACCAGATGTGATCCCCACAACCTGAAAAAAACAGTGCAAACTCAGTGACCTAGAGTATGACTCCTGAGGGGGTACCTGTGTGAGCACCACTCCTAGGTGTGCAGTGCCCTTGGTCATCACAACAAGGGGAGTGAAAGGGGGAAATAACAGTAATAAAATTTTAATACATTAGAACTCATCCTTCCTTTAAAACAAAGGAAGAAATGTTATTGCACCATTCTCCAAGTCTTGGTTTCCACTGGGTTAGAGGTAAATCTGGACACAATTTGAGATTGAGGTATACATACATATATATATATATATATATACATTCTGAAAGATAATATAATAGGCAAAGCATTGTCTTGTATGAAGCTGAGGCCCCAAAGTCCCTGGCTTGAATTTCTGGCACCACATATGGTCCCCTAAGCACTGCCAGGAATCACTCCTGAGCCAAGTGGCCCTGAGGACTGCCAGATGTGACTGCAAAACAAACATAATTAGCACATTAATGTGCTAATTATTATATAACTATTACATTTAAATATTATTTTCATATTTGGGGTTTTGTTGGTTTTTTTTTTTTTTTTGCATTTTGGGTCACACCCAACGATGCACAGGGGTTACTCCTGGCTTTGAACTCAGGAATTACTCCTGGAGGTGCTCAGGGGACCATATAGGATGCTGGGAATCGAATCCAGCAGACCATATGCAAGGCAAACACCCTACCCACTGTACTATTGCTCCAGACTGCTGTCCATATTTTTCTCCAAGTATATGACTCACTCCCAGAACATCCACATGCCCGGGATAGGAGAGAAGATGGTAAGCAGGAGTAGTTCTGGAAGGGTGGAAGAAGAAAGTGAGCAATAGACCCCAGGTTTGATTCAATGCTTTGTTCCTATCTTAATCATTTGGAACAAACAACTTCACATTTCCATTTTACTGTGGGTCTCACAAATTATGTAGCCTGACCTGAGGTTCTGAAATAGCTTTTGGTATTCAAACATAAAGGACCCACAGTTGGAATGGGTGGTGAAGTCTAGGTCCAACCACAAAATAAAAGAATGTTGACATTTTGCTTTCTGTTAGTAAAAGAGGAAAATGAACACCAAAGATGTATGTTTGTATGTTGGCTGGATCTTCGTTTGTCAATAACCTGAGTAACCTTCTTGAGTGATTTTAAGAAGATTTCAAGAAACACCCCCTCCCCTGCCTCCAGGAGGTTCAGAGCAGCCAGGCAGGCTGCCAGGGCTGGAAACCAGTAGACCCTGGGGGTCATTCTGCCAGTGAGGGAGGACGGTACCTGCTGTCGAAATCTGTGTCTACCCATAGCTTTTGACATTCAAATATTAAATTGTACTTTAACTAAACACACTTGAAGAGCAGTACATTATCTTGGAAAAGTGCATCTTATTTCTTTTCTTTCATTCTGGGACAGATATCCCACTCCTTTTAATCAAATCATAACCAAACTTTGTGGACTCATTTCTGGAATTGTCCTATAGAACAAAAAAAAAAGAGACAGTGCGATCAAGACATGGGACCAACGAGGTATACTTGCAGGCAATGATGAAATGGCCCTTTTGTGAAGATGGAAAAGAGAAAAGAGAGAAGAGGTATGGATGGTCAGTGAGGGTGCTCTATACTCCTGGCTTAAAACTCTGGGGAAAAGGCCATTTTCTTGTTACTGTGAACCAGCTCGGGACAAAGACACATTAAAGTAAACTTGGTAAAACTGAGTGAACAGGAAGCCCTGCGGGTGTTCGTCTGTGATCTGCTGTAGTTTATTCATTACACAAGGTGTCCGGTGCAGGGGTGGGGGAGGAGGGTGCTGATGGAGATTGCAAGTCATGAGTCCTGGCAAGGGGCTGTGGTAGTCACTGCTGCAGAACATTTGTGACCATAAAGGACCCACAGTTGGAACGGGTGGTGAAGTCTAGGTTCAACCACAAAATAAAAGAATGTTGGCATTTTGCTTTCTGTTAGCAAAAGGGGAAAATGAACACCAAAGATGTATGTTGTTTGGATCTTCGTTTGTCAATAACCTGAGTAACCTTCTTGGGTGATTTTAAAATACAAAGAAGAAGAAAATTTCCTCATTTTTGGTGTGCGCTTCTTACCATACCATGACTATAGGCACCACGCATGATTTAATCTGCAACAGTAACATTTCCTGGACTCACTTCTTAAAGCTTAACAACCAATAAAATAACCCAAATAAGTCTTGATTTGTATGGTCTTTGGCAAATTGTGTGCTCTAAATATCACCACCATGGCTGATTTCAAGCTATCCACATGACTATGGAGTTGGGAGGAGCAGGGTGGCATGACATCTTTGTATGCTATTTCTACCATGCAGTACCACAGATGGAAATAAGCTCAAAATCAGGACATAGTGAGCCAGATGTAGCAAAACAGTTAGAAGTCATAAATTGCATGCATTGTTTTGAGTATTAGTTTTGGACGTAATTTATTTAGCCTTATGTTTACATGGTTTAATATTTAATACTGCTGTATTAAGTACAGGGCTCTCAAAGTTCCTGAAAATTTGACGGTTGATTCTCATGAGCCAGTCTGAACAGGCTCTAGCAGACCAGGGTGGCATTCATCTGGGGAAAGTGGGTGCCTTATTCTAAATTCTGCTCCTATCCGAGACATCTTTCTCCCAATGTATTTCTCAGTGTTGTGGCCTATGGCTGTGTGCCTGGGGCTGAGCCTCCCTGGCTTCGAAGGGGCTCAGATGGGATCAAGCTGCAGCTACACTTTTGAGTAAACACACACACACACACACACACACACACACACACACACACACACACAAGGATTCGGCCAATGTTGGCTTGAGTCACCTTCCAATCCTACAAGGCACACCTCCAGTTCCTTGGCCAGAGAAATTCCCCTCAGAACTTCCTCTGACAGTACTTGAAAAGTTCCCAGGATTTTTCACATCCTCTGAGGTAGAAGTAGAGGTTGACTCTTATAATTAGAGGCAAAATCATCCACTAGATCAGGATGGAGACCAGAACGTGAGGGAGGATTAAGGAAGAAAAGTACCTCCAGCCCTATATTCTCCTGTTGGTGAAACTTACTTTGACATGAGCAATTTGCATAAGGTCAAAATTGTGCAAACTGGAGCCAGGACACTGAAGTAAAATAACTAGTGGCAAGGGCTTTCTGAAGGAGTTGTTTTATTTCCTAGTTATTTTTTCACTCTTACCCAGAAGGACAGTGTCCAAGATCAGAAAGTGCCCAAGGCAAGGTGCCAGAGGGACCGGTAAGTCAGGCTCTAAAGCAATATGATTTATTCCCTATGTTCCTTAACTACCCCTTGCTCTTAGGTTTGTTTCCTTCTGCTTCTTCTAATGCTTTCAATAAGAAATTAAGGTTTAGATCACCATCGTTGAGGAAAGTAGCAAAATTTGAGGGACGTAACAGTAATACTAGTTATCTCTAATAATTGAGCTCTAGTTATGTAAGGTAAGACAACGGAACTGGGTAAAAGGTAAAAGAGAAGTCACTACTTTATTTCTGCAAGGCTTTTGTACACCTAAAATCGTACCGAAACATTAAAACATTTCAAGTTGGTATAACTTAAACACTTGAATCATCCTTCCAAGCAACAAAGAAAGGCTGGAAGAAAAGTCAGCCTGGTTGGAACGAAGCTAAAGTCACCGCTGGGCACGCGGGGCTCCTCTTTTCGCAAAATTACGACGCACGCTCGGTAGGCGGCGGCGCGACGCAGCTGTCACTCAGCCAAGGGGCGGGCCGTCCTGCGGGGCCGGAAGCGGCGGCGTCCGAGCGCCCGGGTAGCGGCCGGCCGGGCTGAGCTGAGGGTCGCGATCCCCTGGGGACGATCCCCCTCCACCCTCAGCTCAGCCATGTCGTCCGTGAGCCCGATCCAGATCCCCAGCCGCCTCCCGCTGCTGCTGACCAACGAGGGCGTGCTGCTGCCCGGCTCCACCATGCGCACCAGCGTGGACTCGGCCCGCAACCTGCAGCTGGTGCGGAGCCGCCTGCTCAAGGGCACGTCGCTGCAGAGCACCATCCTGGGAGTCATCCCCAACACGCCCGACCCCGCCAGCGACGCGCAGGACTTGCCGCCGCTGCACAGGTAGGCCGGGCGGCCGCGCCCCCCACCTCGGCTCCCGGCCCCAGCCCCGACCAGTCCGGCCTCGCGGTGCTGCCCCGTCCACCTCTCGAGTGCAGTGGGCCGGGGAGGAGGGGCGGGCGTGGAGAAACTGATGGACCCCGGGCGATACAGGATGGACCAGTGCCATCTGCACCCGGAGAGCGGCCCCAAACCCTGAGGATCTGCATTCCTCCTCCCCACCCTGCAGGCCAGCCTGTCTTCTCTGAGTGTCCAGCCCCGCCTCCCGGCCGCTGGCCTTGGCCTCCTGCAGGTCCTTCCCGGCCTCCTTCGGCCTTCACTGCCCTCTGGTCCTGGACAGTGGCGGTGCTGCACCACCCAGGGCCTTTGCTTTCCACCCTCTGCGTCCTTGTTTTCTTAAGAGTCCTCATAAGTCTCCTCTTCTGGAACTTTCCTGGCTGGCCCCGGCACAATAACGTGCTGCGGGTTGTGTGATGTTGGCCGAGGGGACTTCACCTCTGCATCCCAGCAGCTAACAATAAGCGTAAGATACATAAATGTAGGCGTGTTAGATTAAGTGCAACCGTGCGCTTAACTGCATCCCGCTTGCAGCAGTTTGACTGGGACCTGTGTTTGCCGCAGCCGGTGCCCTCCCGTGGCTACCTGCAGGAACCGCGGCCCCTGCAAACCGAGATAGGCGGGAGGCCGCTTGATCAGGTGTGCAGGACTGCCTGGCCCAGGAAACCCTTCAGTCCTGCGAAGACCAGGCTGCCCCCTCACCCTAAATGTGCTACACACTGAAAAGGCTAGGTTTTGAATTTTTTTTTCTTTTTGCTTTTTGGGTCACACCCAGCAATGCTCAGGGGTTACTCCTGGCATTGCACTCAGAAATTACTCCTGCCAGTGCTTGGGGGACAATATGGGATGCAGGGAATCGAACCCGGGTTGGCCTTGTACACGGAAAACGCCCTACCCGCTGTGCTATCGCTCCAGCCCCTGATTAATAAATTTTATAAAGATTGAGTGTTGAATGATGGTAATATTTTGGCTATTTGGGGCTAAATTAAACGTAAACAGTTTACCTATTTTTTACTTTATAATGTGGCTACTAAAATCTCATATGTGGCTAGCATTTTTCTGTTGGAAGATGCTAGGATATAATATACTGTCCAAAATTGCCATTATTGTCTTCAGCTTCACCTCCAAGACCCTGCCTTGATGTCCTGAATTCTTGAGACATTTTCAGTTTAGTACCGTCATTTGCATGCAGTTCCTTTATTTAAAAGGTGGTGGATCCTGACAGTAGATTTGGGGAGGATTTGGGAAGACGTGCCACGCAGCCCTGCCACGTGCAGAGCAATCTCCCTACCCTGGTACTACCTCTCCAGCCTGGAATACTTTCTTATAATCTAAAATCTTGTGACTCTATTTTTAGTAGAAGCCTATAGCTCGTTTCAGATTATTTTTGGTGGGGTAGGGTGCAGTGTTCAGGGAGTGTTTGGCCTGGAGTATCATGTGGGCTGCAATCTAATGCTCACGATGAGATGAGTCCAGCCCCTTAGAACTATCTTCCCAGCCCCATTTTTTCCCCATATTCTTAAAAGGAGACCTTCCTGAAAGTAAAATAAATGAAAAAGTCCTAGGAGTTGCTCTTAGTCCATAGGATGAAAAATTTTGGTTTTCCACTGATCTGTTTTGGTGTTTGCACGTAACTGTTGGTTTCTTGTTTTCCTACACTTGACCCCATTCCTATGCCTCTTGAATATTTCCTCTCATACTTTTTTTTGGGGGGGGGGTGGAGGGAGGGGGCCCACACCTGGAGGTGCTCAGGAGCTATTCCTTCCTCTGTGCACAAGTATCATTCCTAACAGGCTCTGGGAACCCTGTGGGCTACAGGTGATAAACCCAAGTCAGCCAGGTGCAAGCAAAACACTACCCTCTGTACTATTGCTCCAGCCCCTTTGCCATACTCTTTGCTTTCATGGCCTAGACACTTAATTGCCTGTTGAGTGGTCTTGATTTGATTTTTTTCCCCCTTTGTTTTATATCTTTGTGCCTGATGGTGATTTCTATGGATGTACTGTAGATTTCAAAAGTAAATTTAGTCATATTTATAGCCTGAATAGTTGTTTTTGGCTATTCTGACTAGATTTTGGAAAGTTCCTAACTTCTTTTATGTAAATCCCTCCCAAATAACAATAATTCACTTTTTCTGTCTGGAAGTAAACACCAATAAGCAGTGTGAAAAATCCTGCTTAGGAAGACCCCCTTCTCATACCTATGGAGGCTTTCTGCCTTTTTGTTCTTTTATTCTCTTAAATAAAATATTTTTCTTGAAAACAAACAAACAAACAAATAAACATGTGTAATCTGATCCGTGGTGTTTATAGCTGCCTTATTTTAAATAAAGAGCAATTTTAAGGTCATCAGTTGTTAAAGTTAGAAAGCACAAAATAAAATTGGGAGACAGTCCATCTGGCCGGAGTAGATTTTTGCATGCATCAAACTCATTTCCATTCCCAGCCCACATGACCCCCTGAGCACTTTGGACGGGGGGCGACCTTCCCCACCCCACATGATGTATCCCTGAACACAGTGGTGTGACCAATCCCCACAAAAATAAAACAAAACAAAAAACAGGAAAATGCACATAATAAAAATTCTTCAAATGATTTCCAGCTTTACACGACAACCTCTCACCATTTAGATATCCTAGAAGCACTTGCTTCTTGCAGAGCCTGTATAGAAAGACTGCATTTCATTCTGCTGGTGTTAGGATCCGTTGTCTTGTTTCCCGTTAAATATGTTTTTAAGACATTTGAAAAAGCATTAATGGTGTCATATTGAGTTGCCCTTAATATTACTCTGTCTCAATACTCAGACCTACCCTTTCCCAGTTACCTGTGTTTCCAGATTGTAGTAGTAGCCCAGAGGCAAGATGAGGGACTCAGTTGCTGTCCTGTGTCTCCTTTACACCAGCCAGGTGATTCTGTTCCAGTCTTCAAGGAACCTCTGAAGTTCTTTGTCCCTGTGCTGCTTGCCACATGAGGTGGCAGAGCGAGATGTTTACTTACTACACGTCCTTTGCAGTTTGAAATAATAGCACTGTGCTGTTCTGTTTGGTATTGTGCAGGCATATTGCCCGAAAGCAGGGCAGCTTACAAGGAAGAGCTTCTGAATACCCCCCAGTGTAGAGAACTTGGCTCCCGTAACACCTCGGGGGCACCCTGTTTAACTGTTTTAGTGGCTTCCTAGTGACTTATTGTTTCTTAGGAAAAGAATAATAAATTGGCGTATGTCCTTTTAAGCTTTTCAGGATGATCATCCAGTCTTTATATTCTCCAACCTTATATTCTCCAGGAGACATAGCTACTCTTCCTCATAGTGCTTATTTCTCAGTCCCTTACCAGTTTTTGGCTTCTTCATCTCTGAAACTTCACATTCGTTTCAATGACATTGTCCTAAAAAAAAAAGTGAAACAGTAATCATTCATTACTCTGACTTGCAGCATTATTATCAAATGATAGTAAGATTTACATTTTACATTTACATCTGTTAGCAGATATACGTTGGATAGCTTCATTTAGATTTTCCTAAATCTACATTGACTCTTGTATGGCAGCCACTTTCTCTCTGTCTCTGTCTCTGTCTCTGTGTCTCTCTGTCCCTGTCTCTCAGGAACATTGTGTGGTGAAGTTGGAGCTGTCCTCATAGAATCCTTTGTATTTCTAAATCATTTTTAGTCTTGATAAATTTTGCCAAAAATTATCAGATATTCAAGAAGGCAAACAGGTAACAGCAAGATAAGACTATGAGGATGGTTCCTAGAAACGTGTAACTTTCTCTTTTTTAACAGAGCTATGATAGAAATACTTCTTGTTACTGTCTTTAGGATGTACCTATTAGATACCAAATAATGATTGTGCTTTCTCCTATCCCAGCTATTTAGAAGCCATAACTTTATTTTTATTTTCAAAGGTATATATCCACAGTCCATTGTTTTGGGAAAAGAGTAAAACTTGGTATAAAACTCAATTGTCCCATCCCTCGGGACTTGGTCAACGTGGGTAGCCGGGAGAGGGTGCGGGAGTGAAAAGGAGACAGACACAAGAAGAAAGAGACAGACACAGACAGACACACAAGAATGAGACAGACACAAGAAGAATGGGAGCAAGCTCCAATTTTATTTCTCCTAAGCTAATCTTTTATAATTGATTATATGAGGAAGTGGGCAGAATGGGAGAAAGGCAAAGAATGCAAATGTTTAATGAAACTGGATGTGGGCCCTGATGGCAGTTACCCTGGGCATTGTTCTACAACCTTTCCCAAAAAGCAGTCGTTTCTTAGTTACAGGTCAGTTTGTACTGATTGGTTCAGGCATTGGTTCCCGGCACTCAATCAGGTCTCCAATTCTTTTTTTTTTTTTGCTTTTTGGGTCACACCCAGTGATGCACAGGGGTTACTCCTGGCTCTGCACTCAGGAATTACCCCTGGCGGTGCTCAGGGGACCATATGGGGTGCTGGGAATCGAACCCGGGTCAGCCGCATGCAAGGCAAATGCCCTCCCCGCTATGCTATCGCTCCAGCTCCAGGTCTCCAATTCTTATTTAATATCTGTGTAACCATGTTTACCATTTACCAGTCTAAATCTTGTTCACCTTCCAAATCTCAGTTATTTTATACTAAAGAAATAGAGCTGCCTTCTTCACACTAGGGAAAGCTGATACATAGTGAAAGGATACCTATAAGCATGTTTTATAAACTGCAAAGCAAGGTATATGTTAGTGGAATTGTTCTTCCACAAAAAGTAGGGTTTTTTTTTTTTAATTGAATTACCTTGAGATACACAGTTACAGCTTTGTTCAGGATTTGCTTTCAGTCATCCAATGTTCCAATACCTGTCCCTTCACCAGTGTACATTTCCCACCACCAATGTCCCCAGTTTCCCTCCCACCATAGCCCCCTTCGGCCTGCTGCCTCTATGGCAGATGCACTCTCTCTCTCTCTCTCTCTCTCTCTCTCTCTCTCCACTCTCTCTCTCTCTCTCTCTCTCTCTCTCTCTCTCTCTCTCTCTCTCTCTCTCTCTCTCTCTTCTCTCTCTCCACACTCTCTCCAAAAGTTTTACATGGAAATATCACCAATGGACATCTGAATAGGGGCAGAGCAGAAACATCATTGTCGAGATGGCTTGAGAGGTTGAGGAGTCCAAGAAACATAGAGAGCTCTAACGTTTTTTTTTAAAAAAGAAGAAAAAGTATTTGGCATATAGACCGGCCACAGTTTAGATATTACATAGAACTGTCATCTTGGAAAACTGCTTCTTTCCTGCACCTAGAGGTTTTTCTACCACTACATTTGATCAATCTCAAATATTTTGGGAACTCTTCCATTATCTCAGTCAGTTTCCAAATGATCCGTATCGTACTCCTTGTAGCCAGATTTTGGTTTACTGTATCTCAGGGGACTAGGGAGATATCTTCCGGGGCTAGAGTGCATGCTTTGCGTGCTTGAAGGCCAGGCTTCTAATTTTTTTTTTTTTCAATTCACACATAATGTTAGATGGATGTCATTAAAAATGTTTTTTTCTCTTTTAGTTGGTTGAAATGTTAGACATGTCTGTCCCTGCAGTTGCTAAATTAAGACGTCTTTTAGACAGTCTACCAAGAGAAGCTTTACCTGATATTCTGACCTCCGTTATCCCAACAACCAACAAAGAGAAGCTCCAGGTCCTGCTCAGATGCGGATTCATGACAGTAGCCTTCCCACTCCCTGAATACCTTGGGGCATAACTCCCCCCCCAATAATTTAAAATAAAATATAACTCTGAAAGTTGATCTCAGTTACAAGTTCAAAAGTTTCTGAACTGTAAAATATCCAGGAGCTGGAGCTTTTGTCCAGCGGGCAGTGTGTTTGTCTTGCATGAGGTCTGCCCAAATTCCAACCCTGGCCCCTATATATGTCCCTTGAGCCTGCCCAAAGTAAGTCCTGAGCACAACCAGGTGTGGGCCAATTTTTTTTTTTTAAAACCAAACTTAAAAAATCTAAGTATTGGGGCTGGAGCACAGTGGGTAGGGCGTTGGCCTTGCACGAGGCCGACCCAGGTTCGATTCCCAGAATCTCATATGGTCCCCTGAGCACCGCCAGGAGTAAAATTCCTGAGTGCAGAGCCAGGGGTGACCCCTGTGCATCACTGGGTGTGACCCAAAAAGGGAAAAAAAAATCTAAGTATTAAGGTGTAGAAGAGTCTGAGGGGAAAGAATAAATGCCTAACAGCACCTATCAATAGCAGAACCGCATCATTGATGAAGATGATGAATAGAGATTAGGCAGATGTTGTAATGGGTATAATCATGTGCTATAAGTCATGTTTAGAAGAAAATGATTACTTTAATTGAATAATACCAGTTTTTATTTATAGAATCTAAATACAGTAGAATTTGTAAAATAGTGCTAAACATTGGCCTTTTTCACCCAAAATATGCCACTAGGCATATTATTTTACAGCTCATGCTTTTCTTTAAAAAGGGTACATTTTGCCTAATTACTGGTGATTTAAAGTAAGAATAGCCAGCGTATTTAAAACCTTTTTATATTTTGTCCCATTAGGAGAGGCATAGTGGAAATCCAAGTCAGTTTCTCCTGTTTGGTACATCTTCATTTCACTGTTAGATTAGTATGTATGGGTCTGGAAGAAAATTTTATTCTCACTTTCAGTTAGTGATATATCCTAAGTAATTAAGTGTTTCTCCACAGTTGGAGGCTGGATTTGTCTCCTCCCTCTCTTTATTTTCTCTTCAGTTTCTCCTCTGTAAACCCCTGAGGCCAAGTATCCGGTTTCCAGTCTGTTGATATTTCTTGTAGACAGAACACTTTCTACTTGATACATTGTTTAATATCCTTAACAGTGAATTATGGTCTTAATTATTCCCTTGTCTTTTGGGGATGGCCAACTTTTCTTAGGCAACCTGAATTGGTTTTCAGGAAATGGAGTATAACTTGGATGAAGGAAAGCAGCCACAGTGCAACTCAAAATACTGTATAATTGTGAAATCATTTCAAGTTCTGAAAATTTGTATTTTTTTCCCTAAGGTGTTTGTCTTTCTAAATTTGGTGGAACTTGCTTGAATTTTATGCCCTTATGTAGGTGATGAGGAAAGATGTGCATAGTTTATATTGTGAAGTGTGCATGGCAGAATGATGCCACTACAATCAAGCATTAATTAGATGTAAGTAAGGCAGTCTAATAAAGTATCCACGTGCTGTTTGTGTGACTCAGTATGTCTGAGATGGGCAAGTGCCGTTTTCCCAGGACATTTAGAGTTCTAGTCATTTTTATTCCAATTTCTTTTCTGAGAAGTTTTTCCTGTGGTTGGAAGTAAAGAAAAAGATTTAGCTGAGGGGTTAGAAGTGTCTTCTGAACATTGATTTTTCTATTTTGTATAACTTTGGCGTTGGTTCTGCATGAGACTTTTTGTGAGTTAATTCTATGTGTGACTTGTTCAGAATGGTGTAGTCAATAAAATCCAGCTTTTCAACTAATATTTAGTGAGTATCACTGGCATGAAAACTTTTTGAAGTGCAGATCTTTGTCTCTTATAAAAAAAAATTGGTGTTGGTCTTTACCAGGTTTTAATCCATGACTGTGTAGTCTTCTGCATGCTGCAGTTTAGTATTTTGAGGTATATATGGATGTGGCAATTCTCAGAATGTGGTGGTAGTTTGTCATAGCAGGATATGTAGAATTTTTATAAATTGATTGTATTTAATAAAACCTGGTTTGCTCTTAGTAGCAAAACTGGTATTTAAACAGGTTCTTAGATTCATTTGCATCATGTTTATATTTTAATGTGTTAAATGCCAATACTTATTCTGGTGTTAATTGCCTCATTCCTGCTTGGCAGCTTAATTTAAGCTGTGTAATTGTGTTCTACTTTTGCCCTTTTTCATGTTTAAATAATCAAAACATTTAGGAATTCCTACGTAATTTTTAAAAGAGGTGCTAATTAGAAGTACATGGTCTTCTTTGCCCCGTGGCTTATTAATAGTGACTGAATTATTGCTTCATGCTAAACAGAGAAAATTCATTTAGGCTTGACTTTTTTTTTTTTTTCCTACAACAGAGTTTCTCCAGAAAAGCACTTTCTCAGGCCAGTTTCTGCCTACCGTATGAAGCATCTTGTAACACTGATGTTTTGCATGTTTTTCAGAATTGGCACCGCTGCTCTGGCAGTTCAGGTGGTGGGCAGCAACTGGCCCAAGCCCCACTACACTTTGCTGATCACAGGCCTGTGCCGGTTCCAGATTGTGCAGGTCTTAAAAGAGAAACCCTATCCCGTTGCTGAGGTGGAGCAGTTGGACCGTCTGGAGGAATTTCCCAACACCTGTAAATCGAGGGAAGAGCTAGGAGAACTCTCGGAACAGTTTTACAAGTATGCAGTACAGGTGAGTTGCTTTCATTCTTTTCTTAAAATCCTTTTCCCTCCAGTTTCTTTTGTGCTCTGAGATATGGTGACTGCATTGGATAGTGAAATTTTAGGACAATATGTTCAGATGATTTAACACTATAATATTTTAATTTCAAACTCCATAGGTTTAAAATTTAATAGTGTATCAATTTCAATTTGTTCGTATCTGGGTTTGTATCAGAATTATTGTAGGATATATTAGCCAACTCGTTGTAGAATTTTTTTTTTTTCTTTTTGGGTCACACTCGGCAACACACAGGGTTTACTCCTGGCTCTGCACTCAGGAATGACTCTTGGAGGTGCTCAGGGGACCATATGGGATGCTAGGAATTGAACCTGGGTCTGCCATGTGCAAGGCAAATGCCCTACCCGCTGTTTTATCGCTCCAGCCCCCCTTTGTAGAATTTTTGCAAAGAATATTTCTAGAACTTTCATCATGACTTTGGTGTGTGTAAGCCACCTAGTTATTAAACACATCTGATGTTAAAAATAGCCTCTACACGGAAGCTATTGTAAGAGGATAAGCATCAAATTGCTTGTTATACTGGTTCAGAAATCAGGTTGGGAGGGAGGAAGAAGACAGCTGGAATAGAGAAGGGATCACTAAGAAATTGATGGTTGGAGGAATAGGTCGGGATGGGAGATGTGTGCCAAAAGTAGATAAAGGAGCAAGCATGATAACCTCTCAGTTATCTCCATTGCAAACCATAGTGCCCAAAAGTAGAGAGAGAGTATGGGGAATATTGTTTGCCATGGAGGCAGTGGGAGGGTGGGAAAGTAGGGGTATACCGGGGATATTGGTGGTGGGGAATGTGCATTGGTGGAGGGGATGGGTGTTTGATCATTGTGTGATTGTAACCCAAACATGAAAGCTTGTAACTATCTCACGGTGATTCAATAATATTTAAATAAAGAAAGAAAGCCCTGATGGCCTGAGGTAGGGATGGAGAAGGGGACTTAATGACTCCATGGTGAGATATAGCGATTTTCACAAATTTCCTTTTACTGTAGTATTTTTTGATAATTTCACTAGATATTTAGTTATAACAAATAATATAAAATAAGTTATCTTATGCCTGCTGAGGGGGCAGGCGTGGGGGGTGGTTGGGAAAATGGGAACAGGGTAGAAGGAAAGTTGCTCTGATGGTGGGTGGGCAACTTTGTAAACCACAGTGTTTAAAGTAAAAAAAAAAAAAAAGAACAAGGTTCAGAATCTGTGTGTTTGTGTGTGTGTGTGTGTGTGTGTGTGTGTGTGCACGCACACGCGCACATAGCTGTATGTATAAAGAGAGAAAACAAATATTGCCAAATGTTAATAATTGGTGAGTTTAGGGTTTTTTATAGGAATTTTTTGTACTGTTGTAACTTTTCTATAAATTTAATTTTTAAAAGCCTTTTGGAGAGGAGGGGCAATGAAATATTTTAAAAAAGAAAAAAATGCCCAGACCATAAACCTATATTGAAGTCTAATTTTTTTTCAATTCGTACATAATGTAAGATGGGTGTCATTAAAAATGTTTTTTTCTCTTTTAGTTGGTTGAAATGTTAGACATGTCTGTCCCTGCAGTTGCTAAATTGAGACGTCTTTTAGACAGTCTACCAAGAGAAGCTTTACCTGATATTCTGACCTCCATTATCCGAACATCCAACAAAGAGAAGCTTCAGGTATTGTGCAGTATCTCTTCTTGAATGCTGTTTTTGCCCTGTCACTTTTTAATTTGAATATAGGTAGTAAATGTTGCCCCTCAAGTAAGAGATTTGAGACTCTCAGAAGGGATATAGTGCTTTTACCCTTAAATTGACTTTTAAAAGACAGTGTTTTACTGTTATCTGTATGCAACACTTTAATTTACATAGTCAGTGCTAGTTGTTATTCAGCTTATGGAAAAAGTTAAGCCAGAATAATAAAAAAATCACTGTTACTGTCATCCCATTGCTCATCGGTTTGCTCAAGCGGGCACCAGTAATGTCTCCATCGTGAGACTTGTTACTGTTTTTGGCATATTGAATATACCACGGTTAGCTTGCCAGGCTCTGCCTTGCAGGTGAGATAAATAAAAAAATAACATAAATAAATATTATTATGATCATTTTTGTTTGATTTAGCTCTAGGGTCACATCCAGTGATGCTCTGGGCCAATTTTCGGTGCTGTGTTTGGGAGTGACCCTGGGCATTACTCAGGGACCTATATATATAGTGTTGGGGATTTGAATCAGAGTTACTGGGATTCAAGACAAGCACTTTACCTACTGTACTATCCTCCAGTTCTGATCACTACTTTTTATTGATTTTTATATTTTGGTACTGAAAAGGTTTGTTGCTGTAACATTTGCTTGAAGTATGGGCTAATTTTAAGAGGAACAGAGAATATCTGGCCTGAGGATTGTACCAGGCCTGCAGAATCCTGTGGTCCGGCCCCCACATGATGGTACACATACACATGCCTCATGCCTCTCTTGATGTCTTAGCATGAGACATACCTCTCATGTCTTCCAGGATTGTGAGTCAATATTCAGATGGCCCTTGGCATAAAATGGGATCTTCACCCTTCACTTTAATATAATTTTTTCATGCTGCTTTTTTTTTTTTGCTTTTTGGGTCATACCTGGCAATGCACAGGGGTTACTCCTGGGTTTGCACTCAGGAATTACTCCTGGTGGTGCTCAGGGGACCATATGGGATGCTGGGAATCGAACCCGGGTCGGCCACGTGCAAGACAAACGCCCTATCTGCTGTGCTATTGCTCTAGCCCCAAGACATTTTAGCTTTTTTAAAATCTTTTCCTGAAGATCAGGATTCAAATTTTAGAGGAAGTGAACAGGAAAGAATCACAACCTATAAATTAAATTGTTTTCACCTTAAATAAGCTTTAAAGTGTTACATATATGGAAACATCTTTTACACTTAAAAAAGAAAAAGCACTTGAAGAATTAGCCAAGTGCAGAATATTAAAATTGTCTGACATTTAATCTCAAAAGTTTCCTTGCACACTTTCTTTTATAGTATTTTCAAAGCAAGCTTTATTGGATACTTATAAAACACTTACATTTCTATTGAAATGGTTGGTCGGTTTAGTACTTAAATCCAGCTACTATAAAAATAAGTCCGACTATTCAAAACAGGTTAGTATAAACATAAGAATTTTTTTACAACTGGTAGGAATAAAAGAGACTAGAACTAAAGAGAAACCTGATTTCCGGGACGTTAGCGCTTGTGTCTTATTGAGGGGACGGAGGGCATTAGTTAATCAAATGAAATACTTGGATATTGGCTATGAATGCTCCTACTCTGGTGGTGTGTTTCTCTACCCTTTTCTGATGAGTGCCTCCTGACCTTGTTTTTTTTCCTGGGCATCCCGTCCCACTTGTTGGCCCCTATTCCATGGGCCCCTCTTTACATGGTTTTTACCTGTTGGCTCCCATGGACCATCCTGGGGGTGACAAAGGGTGATATGTCACCTGGTGAGAAACTCTGTATGTAAAAATATAGCCTTTTAACTTACAGTTTATTTAGACCTAATATGCAATGAAGCGAGTCATTCCCAGAAAGAGGAAGTAAAGCAGCACGTTTGTTCTTACTATCTTGAAACAGCATTTTACTTATTATTTTTTTATATAAATGTAGGAGTCCTGCTATTCAGCCATTGATTAAGCTGATTGAAGTGGGCATGAACCCCACAGTGTTTTGTTTTTTTTTTAAATGGAAACTCAAAATACCTGTTTTCTTGTTAGGATTTTGATATTCATGCCAGACAACATTACTTATTCAGTTTAGTTAATTTAGCTGTTCGCTATAGTGTATCTGTGAGTACTGTTAGGAGTTTATGTTTTCTGTTAGCAGTTTCAGTTGAGACTGACTGCTTTGTGTTTCTGGGGGCAAAGGATTAACTCATGTTTCCTTAGATTTTAGATGCTGTGAGTCTTGAGGAGCGGTTTAAGATGACCATACCACTGCTTGTCAGACAGATTGAAGGCTTGAAATTGCTTCAGAAAACCAGAAAACACAAGCAAGATGATGACAAACGAGTAAATATTTCTCTAAGTAGTACATTGCTTTATGTTTCCATTTGTTTGTATCAATGTAAAATCCAAGGTTTGGTTTCTTAAGAAAAATGGGGGTGAAGGGGTGGTAAAAGTGGGGGAAACTACAAAGAAAAGAGTAAAGAAGATAAACGTTATTGTCTTCTTACCATTAAAGTGTTCAGGAGCCCTCCCTGTGGTGCTTGGTGGGACATTGTGGTGCCAGGGGTTGAACCCAGGACTCCTGCTTATGGTCCATTTTGAGCCATTGCTCCAAGGGGAGGGAGGGAGGGAGGGAGGGAGGGAGGGAGGGAGGGAGGGAGGGAGGGAGGGAGGGAGGGAGGGAGGGAGGGAGGGAGGGAGGAAGGAAGGAAGGAAGGAAGGAAGGAAGGAAGGAAGGAAGGAAGGAAGGAAGGAAGGAAGGAAGGAAGGAAGGAAGGAAGGAAGGAAGGAAATTAGTGCTGGGGATCTAATCCAGAGACTTCTGTAGCGGAATCCTCCCAGTACTTATACTTTCCAAAAAAAAGAATGTTTTCTCTATTTTTATTTTAGTAAGATATCTTACTAAACCATCACTTATTTTGGGGGGGGGGCTGGTTTGTTTGTTTTCAGTATACACTACATTAAAAAATAAAAACCAACTGTGCTGAAAGAAGGTAAAGTGATGTACATGGTACCTGTTCAGTAACAGTATTGCAAACCACAGTGCCTAAAAGAAGCAGGGAGGGAGAGAGAGACAGAGACAGAAAGACAGACAGAGAAACAGAAAAGAGAAAAGTACCTGCCACAGAGACAGACTGAGGGGGTCAGTGGTGTGGCGAGAGGGAAACTGCGGACATTGGGGGGGCTAGGGGGGGAATGTGCCCTGGTGAAGGGAGAGAGTGTTGGAACATTGTATGACTGAGACGCAGTCATGAGCAATTTTGTAACTGTGTATCTTATAGTGATTCAGTATAAAAGAAAAAAATATAGCAGATAACTGTGAGGAGTACATTTGAGCATGATTTTATAAAAGAAGTTTTATTGGGTTTGGGGCCATACCCTGTTGGCTCAGGGTCACTCTCAGGGATGGAATTTGGATTGGCTGCAAATGAAGGCAGTCCTTTAACTAGCTCTCTAGCCCTTGTCTTTTGTTTGTTTGTTTGTTTGTTTGTTTTTCACTGCAGTCATCAAAAACCTACTCCAGAGGTTTGGGAGATGGCGCAAGTGCTTCTAAAGCTCTCAGTTCGATCCCGAGTAGGGCACTGCTGGGCCCTGGCACAAAAACGTCAGGCCTGGGGGCTGAAGCGATAGCACAGCGTGTAGGGCGTTTGCCTTGCACTCGGCCGACCCGAGTTCGAATCCCAGCATCCCATATGGTCCCCTGAGCACTGCCAGGGGTAATTCCTGAGTGCAGAGCCAGGAGTAACCCCTGTGCATCACCAGGTGTGACCCAAAAAGCAAAAAAAAAAAGAGGAAAACGTCAGGCCTGCACTGGCAGTTGGGCAAGAGCAGCTCTGGGCACTGAGAATGGCTGGGGCTGAAACTCTAGTTGTTAAAAAGAACTATCCTGATGTGTCTCTGTGTGTTGTTCCACAATTTGGCATCTCTTTTTTTGTTTTTAACACATAAGTTTCAGTTTTTCCCTTTAGTCAAATTGTTAGTCTTTTCCTGAGGTGTAAACTGAAAGCCCACTGTCCTCCAGTGTTTTAGTTCAACTTCAGATTTTTAAAATGTATCTAACACTGTAACCCATGTACTCCATCTTTCCTCTGTTAATAATATGGAGACAGTGATTGTATTTTTTCAACCCAATAACTTTTGACCCAGTTGGCACTATCAAGTAATCTTTCTGTGCTCTGTTGATTTATAATATCCTCATTATCATACAGTTATGAAGATGATGGGATCTGTCTGAAGTCCTTTTTTTTTTTTCCCCTTGACTTTTGGGCCACATCTGACTGTGCAGTTGCAGCTCAGGGTTTAATCCTGGCTCAGCACTCAGGAGTCACTCCTGACAGGCCCAGCAGACTGGGTGCCAAAGATCAAACCTGGCTGGCTGTGTGCAGGCAAATACCTTACTCCCTGTATGATCTCTGCTCCCTTGAAGTTTCTGTTGGGCTGATTTACTGTTATGTGTGGACAGAGATAGGATTAGGAAAATATATTTGATGTGGACAGGAGTGAAAATGACAGTTCTCTGGAGGTTAATGAATATTAAATGAAAGACTAAGAATAGTGGCAGAGATTTGTGACAGAAATATGCTTTGATCAAAGAGAACAAGTTGTCGGGAAGAGCACCATGTAGGATGTCTCCCTGGTGAGACTGAAGAAGGAAGCAGTAAAGTAGGATGAGGAAATTGTTGAGAGAGAAAGGAGAAACCTAATTGCTGCTTCCTTTTCTAGGGCACCAGGCTAGTTAAACACACATCAGAAATCAAAATTATAGTGAGATCAGCTCATAGGTTGAGTAATTTATTTGATGCAGAAAGATAAAACAGCATACACCCTGCACTGGTAGACATGGAAAACCGCAGATTACTGTCAATGAGTATGGTCATTGCTTTGCCCGTTCTTCAGAATGACTGTAAGGGCAGCAGTGAATAATGGGGGAACAGGGGCCAGGCTTCAGTTATACTGATGACGTGGAAGAGGATATAGCCATGTCTCCAAAGCACAGACTCAGTCACTGAACTTCACGGTGTGCCTGTCAAGGTGGCGGGAAGGGCGGAGGGGGGAGTTGGGGGGTAGAGTATGGGAACACTGGTGGAGGGAAGTTGACACTGGCGGTAGAATTGATCCTGAAATATTAGAAATATCATATGCCTAAAGCTCAACTGTGAATGGCTTTGTTAATCACAGTGCTTTAATAAAAATTTTTTAAATTAGCTTTACAGGGCTGGAGAGATATTACCATGTGTATAAAAATAAAAAGAAAAAGAAAGGGCGCGCAGGCGGCGAGGCAGGCGAAGGAAGGAAGAAGGCCAAACTGGTTGCTCGATCGGTTTATTTCATGTCCATCTCCATTCTCCTCTGATTCTCCTCCTGCTTCTTTCTCCCCCATCCTACTTCATTCTCTCTCTCTCTCTCTGCCTCTCTCCCGGCTCTCGGTCTCTCTCTCGATCTGTGGATCTGGCCCCCATGGATCTGGCCCCGTGGATCTGGCCCTGTGGATCTGGCCCCGTGGATCTGGCCCCCAACCCACTCTTACAGCCTAGTTAAATCTCCACCGCATCAGGGGGTTGGGGCATACACATAGGTGTGGTCAGCAATAGGGTTAGGTTCTTTTCCCTCAGGGGATGCTTCTCCTAGGACTTACTTCTCTTTCAGCAGGAGGATCCACCCAAGGGCAGAGTCCCATGAATGTGTTTCTCTTCTCCTCAGCCAGCAAACATATAAGAATTCATAATATTAATATTAATTATTTTGTATGGACACAATAAGAGATGCATTAAAGCTTATAGAATTGCTCTCCTGGGGCCATCTCAATCTCAGACTACAGTGCTCAGGCCAGATCAGTCTTTCCTATCCCTGGCAGGGTCCCAGTCTCATAATTACTATTGGATCATGACAGCATTTGTCTATGATCAAGCTCTTAACTTATAGTTAAGAATTAGGCACTTTGGCCAGGCCCATCTCGATGCCAGGGTAGCACATAACTCACCGCTTGCCCTGGATCCTTCCCGTCCCACGTCGGGGACCCTACTTTGGGGTGCTAGGAACTGAGGGCAACTGAGGCTTAAGTGGAGAAAGCAGATGCCCAGAAGGGAATAATATTCGAGGCCAATTAAGTCTTAAGTTATAAAAACATAATATTGTCTTCTTGTATCTATACAAAAAAGACATAGCTTTAAAGTAAATTATTCAAAAGGCATAAAGAGGAGAGAAAGGCAATGTTATAATATTCAGTGTCCTAGAAAGTTCTGACCTTACCAATTAACAGAGTTTGATTAAGGGAAGAGCAGATAAACTGGTAGAATTGGTTACAGATAAACAAAGGAATGGGAGTGACTCGGGAGCACTTTGATGGGTGTGACTGATAAACCTAAGCTCCTAGTGGTAAGGGGAGAAAGGACAAACCAATGATATCCAACAACCATGGGTAGAGTACAGGGGCCCTCGCACTCGGTCGCCCCAGGTTCAATCCCTGGCAATTACCTTTTAGGAACCAGAGAATGTTTGGAGTTAACCTAAAATGGCCCCTCCTTTACCTATTTCCTAAGAGTTGGTAGATGCTTTTTTAGGCAGTGCTGCTGGAAAAACTGAGTTAAAAAGTGCATTTGTCTCAATGATAACATAATATGCTATGAAAAGCTCAACTTTTAAAAATTTCACTATTGGTTTATCCGTTGAAAAATACTTTCTCTGCTAGTGATTTATAAGAATAAAAATTAGTATTTAATCCTTGTTTTATAGGATCAATTTTCATTCTTTTTGGGGAGGGTTTGGGTTGCTTCCTGAGTGGTGTTCAGGAGACCCGGAGGTCCTGAGGGTGAGGGGATGGGATTTCCCACACTACTCCGGTGATTCTTAGGGGTCTCAAGGGTCACATCTTGTGGTACTTGGGGACTGTGTGATGCCGGAGATCAAACTGGGGTATACTATCTCTTTGGTCCAATTTTTATTTCTGTCTTAATCTGTTTATATTTGAGTACATTTAAAGACAGTATAATAGTGGCCAACCTGAGTTCTATTTCTCCGCCCCTCTCAGAGAGCCTGGCAAGCTACCAAGAGTATTGCACCCACACGGCAGAGCCTGGCAAGCTACCTGTGGCATATTCGATATGCCAAAAACAGTAACAACAAGTCTCACAATGGAGATTTACTGGTGCCCACTAGAGCAAATCGATGAATAATGGAATGACAGTGACAGTGACAGTGATAATAGCTTAAACAAATTCTTACTTTATTTTTTAATTTTATTTTTATAAAGTTGTTCATAATATTTGGTTACATTAAATAATTCAGACACCAATCCCAGCACCATTACACTTTCCCACCACCATATTTTGGATGTTTTCATCTCGAACCCCAAGCCCTGCCCCCAAAGCAGAATCAAAACAATTAATTTCTTATTGCTTGTTATGAATAATCTGCTAAAAATGATCCAAAAAAAGGTTTCTTAAAGTGTGTGAAGGTTGTTGTATTTCACCCAGGATCCATTAAGCCCTTCTATAAGAGTTTAGTGACATATTAGTAAAGGTTGAGCCTTGTGCGCTTATATCTATATCTGTACAAATATGTTTCCCCCTAAGGTTGGTTGCCTCCTACTTTAAACCCCATCACACGTAATGTGATACTCTTGGTATATTAGTGGTATAAAGTATGTGATGTCAAGGAAGACATTCACTCATGGGTGAGGCTCATCCGAGCGTGTGGAGACGTGCCATGATCCTGGCAGTGGTTGAGTTTTGGGGGTTTTCTTAGGGTATATGGACCCGAGTTAGTACAGGAGCCTTTTACGTGATTGCTTTCACTGATTCTGGGTCGATTTGATTCCTAGCACCACATAATCTTCAAGCACAACAAGGGTTCATGCCTGAGCTAGTCAGAACTAGCTCCTGAGCACAGCTATGTGTGGTCCCAAAACAAGAAAAAAACAAAGCAAAAAATGTTAGGTCTGTCTGTAAAAAAAGGCTTACTCAGCATCAGTCCACAGTGTAGGAGTACTTCATTTCTAACTATTTCAGCCATTTAACTTATCTTTCTTCTGCTTTAGGTTATAGCCATACGCCCTATTAGGAGGATCACGCACATCCCAGCTACTCTAGAAGATGAGGAAGAGGATGAAGATAATGATGACATTATCATGCTAGAGAAAAAAATACGAACATCCAGTATGCCAGAGCAGGCCCATAAAGTTTGCGTTAAAGAGATAAAAAGGTGAATTTTGACAGCATTCATTCATGAGTATTTTCATATTACCTTCTGATGTTGAAAATTGTTGTTCATGGGATCTGAAATCTGCTACTTGGGGCAACAAACTGAAATCTGAGTCATTTATTTTATGTTCTTTGATCTTTCTCATATTTGGTATGGTCACAGATCACTCTGTTCATCTTATCTTTTCATTGTTTAGTCTTTCATGACATTTCTAATTCTCAGGTTATTATTCTAATCTGTGGAATACTTTTCCCTTTTTCATTCTCACCCAGAATCTGACTCTTAGAACATTCTTTCTTAAATAAATTCTTTAGAAGAAATAAGTAATTTTAAAAAAATTTTTATTGAAAAGCCATGATTTACAAAGTTACTGATAATTGTATCTTGGGCATATAATAATTCAACACCAATCCCTCCACCAGTATCAACTTCCCTCCAGCAGTGTTAAAAGGAATAAATAATTTTATCTGAAAAGGAATTACATTGTTAATATGTATATTTTATTATATGTATGTATGTATATGGGCTGGAGCGATAGCACAGCGGAAGGGCGTTCGCCTTTCACACGGCCGACCCGTGTTCGATTCCTCCGCCCCTCTCGGAGAGCCTAGCAAGCTACCGAGAGTATCTCGCCCGCACTGCAGAGCCTGGCAAGCTACCCGTGGCGTATTGGATATGCCAAAAACAGTAAGTCTCACAATGAGAGACGTTACTGGTGCCCGCTCGAACAAATCGATGAGCAATGGGATGACAGTGATACAGTGATGTATGTGTACATTTGTATGTGTTTTCAGATTTTATCCTGAATGTGAACTGAAACCAAGGGAGGGGTTAAGGTACATCATATGGCACAATGATGTCATGTTTTGGGGGTTATTTGTGAATATCTTTATTTTAATTTTAGTTTTTAATTGAATCATTGTGGAACAGACCCTTACAAAGCTGTTCCTGGTTAGGTTTCAGTCATATAGTCTTTCAACATTCATCCCTCTATCTGTACATTTCCTAGCACCAGTGTCCCTAGGTTCCCTCCTGTTCCCCCCTCCCCTCCAGCCTGCTTAAAATATTCTTAATCCTGAGTTAATACTAATTTTGCTGATCTTTTTTCAAATGTTGGCTTCAGTAAGCTGTCATACAATCACTGTTGTAACCTGCCTTTTCATTGTCTTAAAGAATGGGCCATGCTTTGTTTAAACATACTGTTTGTTCCATTATTGTGTTCTTCACATGTCATTGATTTCTTCTTTGAATTTTAAACTCCAGGGGGCAGGGAATGTTTCTCTTTGTACCAGTGCAGGGAAAGATTGATGACAGAATAGTATATATAAGCTGGTTACATTTTCTATGCTATCTTATAGTGAAAGAGCAAACCAGTTTTTCCTTTAAATAATTGTACTATTAAAACTGTATTACATTTTCTTTCATTCGTGAATTTTATTTATTCATTTGTTTTGCATAAAGTTGTTCATAATGATTTGTTACATTCAATATTTAAACACCAATCCCACCACCACTGCACCTTCCCACCACAATAATTTCTAATTTTCCCAACTGCCCCTCAAGCCTTCCCCTATAATAATTTATTTTATGTTGCTGTTATAAATAATTTGCTAAAAATTATCAAAAAATGTTTCTTTAGAAGAAAGAGTGGAAAGATTTTTGTATCTCACCCTGGAGCCATTAAGTCCTTGTATAAGAGATTACTAACATATTACAGGTTAAGCCTTGTGTGTTTATATTTTGTTAATCAAGATTAGTTGCCTTCTACTTTAAATTCCATCCAGTGTGGTGTGCTACTCCTCGTTTTTCAGTGATGTGGAGTTGAAGATGGCATGTGGCTGTGAATGTGGTCACACGCACACTCCAGGAATTCAAAACTTTTGAATGGGGTGAGAGGATTCTGTTTGTGCTAAGTTGATGCTGGTAGCCTTGTTCCTACTCTAGAACACTTCCTTACTCTCAGGCTCTCCTGTCTTATGTGGGGCCACTAGTGATGACTTAAGGCTATGCTCTCTTTTGCGAGGACTTTGTGTAGCTTCTGTTGTTCACTGGCAGTTTTTGTGAAGTTACAATAAGCTAAAGGAATATTTGGCATAGAGTGATTGAGATGGCCAGGGTCTTTTTCAAAGAAATAGGATATACAGAGTATAATGTAACAAAAATTATAACTGCGCTCTCCTGCAGAAGGCCATGCCCCTTTTGAGGCCATGCCCCCTGAGATACAGGCCATGCCCCCAGTAATTTATTGTAACACTGGGTGGGGTAGGTGGTGTCCAGATGGTCTGAGTACCTGATTAAGAGTTGCCTCCTTATGGAGGAGCGGAGAGGCGTGTCCGCGCAGTGAACGGGGTTGGGGGGTTCCAGGGGAGCCCCCGTTGTCCGGAAGCCGGAGGGAGAGTGTTCCGGGGGGGTCAGTGGGCGGGGTCCGGATCTGAATGGGGAAATATAGCTGGAGTTAAAGTTTTAACTGGATGGTGGTTTTGGGTGCCTGAGATGACTCAGCCTGGTGTGGGGTCCGGAAGCATCTCTGCAACTTGTTGATTTCTTTCAAGACTTATTTATGAACCTCTGGATCACTGCCCTCTGGATCACTGCCGGTTAATGAGCTGATTTGGCGCCAGAGTCAGTTCATGGGAGTGACTGCCAGGCTTTCATGCTCTAGAAAATCCAGAATATTTAACAGGGCAGTCAGCTTACATGGTGGTGGTGGTGGTAGAACGTGGGTGTGGCTGCCAGGGCTTCTGGCCATATGAGGTGGGGGTGTCACCCACCCCCACTCTGAGAGGGGTCAAAGTTCTCAGCCAAAACAAAACCAAACAAAACCCAGTGTACCTGAAATTTTCAGCAGTTTGGTGTCTCTAGAGCTTAGTTGTGAGGTGGTAGAGTCGAGCCCTAGGCATGGTGGCAGCTATGGTGTGTGAATGTGGCTCCCCCAGGGCAGGGACTTGGCCTGTCACCCTTCCGAGATCTCCCCAGAGTTCTCACTTGGGGGCTGGTGTATCCAAGAAATTTTTGTGGCTACTTGATCTCTTTTGAGACTTAATCACAAGTCTCTGAAGCTGGGCTGATAGATGAGCTTACAGGGCAGTGCAGCAATGGTGGAATGTGAGTGTCACTAAAGACTCATCTTTCTGAGGCTCACCCTGTAAGTTAATACTAGTTGAGAATTGATTGGCATTAGTTTATATAGAATATCTGTTGTTACGTATTGCAAATATTACAGAAGTTGCTTTTTTTTTTTTGAAGTATAGCAAGTTCATTGCAGTCAATGCCAAATATGCTCTGACAAGAAATTACTTGGAATTTATGAAGGTAAAGGGTACAGTAGGGTAAAATATGTGCTCAGTAGAACATAGGCTTCTCCAGAATGGAGAGAGCTGGTACACATTCCCAGTGTTACAGTATGAAAACAGGAAAGTACATATCTCAAGAGGGGAGATGTGAAAGACGTGTGCTTGGGCATCACGTGCATGAGAAGTTTTATTTTTAAAGTTGAAGATCTGTTAACCTACTTTCATGAGCTTACTTAATCTCTGATAAAAATGACAATTACTATGCCATGTGTGTTTAGATGCTTACATCTTATTGTTATAAGTAAGCTAGTGTTAAAATGTTAATTTGAGGTTTTCCTTTGAGATACTGATAAGACTATTTCTAGGATAGAATAGTGTTTTCACCTCAGTCCCTCTTTTGTAGTAATCTTGTTTTACAATTGTGTTATAGTACAAAATGAGCTGGATTTTTTTCTTTTTCAACCAAATATGCTTAATATATCTGATCAGCTAATGTTGATATACTTACATTTTTCTATTTTATGGAATACCTTTATGTTTGTTAATATGTTGGCTCTTGGTTCTTTTCCCATAGACTCAAAAAAATGCCTCAGTCAATGCCAGAATATGCTCTAACAAGAAATTACTTAGAACTTATGGTGGAACTTCCATGGAACAAAAGCACAACTGGTGAGCCAACTAAATAAGACCTTTTATAGTATTACAGCAGTATTTCTCAACCATGACCTCCTTGTAACCATTTCTGGACATTATCCTCCCACCCACTTCCCCTTAGTCTCATGCTGTGCCCCGCCCCCCAGCCCTATTCTTGCCACTTTAACCTTTTGAACCCTTGGAATATCCTGGGGACACATGGAGGGCTGTATGGTCTCTGGCTGAGACAATGCTAGTCTAATTATTCCTCAAAAAGCTCATGTAATTTCTGTTAAAATTTATTATCTCACTGGTGTGTTGGGGATTTTTGTTTGTTTGTTTGTTTGTTTGGAGTTTTGGGTTTCGGACCATACCCATTGGTGCTCAGGATATACTTGGGTGTCACTCCTCCAGGTGCTTGGGACACTATACTTGGTAGTGACAGGACACACACATGCCTTAACCCCTGCACTATCTCTGTGGCCCCATTTCTTGATGAAATCACATCTGCAATCCCTCACATTGAACCTATGGCCAAGAATCACCAAAATGGTTCATGCACCTATTTCCTAGTGCTGTCCCCTAGCCCCCTCCTCCCTTAAAAAAAAAAAAACCAACAAAGAGAAAATGCTGCAAAAAGTATCTTTTGCCAGATTTTGGAGAAAGTGGGATTTTTCCATCATTGGTGAAAATTGACAGCATTTTCTCAATCCTACAGTTAATCTTAATACAAGATTTTTCTTGTTTGGGTTTTTTTTTTTTTTTTTTAGGTTTTGGGCCATACCTTGCAGTGCTCCCATATTACTCCTGGCTCTGTGGTCAGGAATCATTCCTAGAAGACTGGGTTTGGGGACCATATGGTATACCGGGTATCGAACCTTGTCAGCTGCACTTAAGGCGTGTCCTACACACTGCACTATTGCTCTGGCCCCAAATTTCTGTATTTGTTTCTGACTGTTTGTCAGGAACATAAGACTAGCAGTTTAAATTAGTTGGCAAAATGTGCCAAAATCATATGTAAATACATTTTTTTTGTGTTTTGAAAGAAATTATATGTGAAGACAAAATAGCATTTTCAGCATTTGGAAATTTTTCCTCTTGCTACTATTTAAAGAGTTTAAATTCTTTTTATTTTTCTATCTTAAAACAGAACTTTACTATCAAGAGCATTTGGTACCAATATATCTATGGTATTTGCTATGTGTTTTCCTTTAAGATAAGAAGTGTTCATTTGTCTTCAAGTGAGTGTTGTTAGACACTTTTGTTTTTTTGGGGACTATACCCAGTGGTGTTCAGGGAACCATATATGGTGCCAGGGATTGAACTGGAGTTCAGGAATCATTCCTTCCCCAAGCACTGCTAAGAGTGATCCCTCAGCAAAGAGCCAGGGGTGTGACCTTAAAGCCAAAAAATGGACTAAATTGAGCTGGAGTGATAGTACAGCGGGTAGGGTGTTTGCCTTGCACACAGCCGACCTGGGTTCAATCCCCAGCATCCCATATGGTCCCCCAAGCACCTCCAGGAATAATTCCTGAGTTCAGAGCCAGTAGTAACCCCTAGGATTGCTGGGTGTGACCCCAAAAGCAAAAAAAAAAAAAGGACTAACTCATATATAGAAGGAATTATTTAGATGTAATACTGATTAATTTTTTCTTCTTTATTGTGATATTGTTGTGGAAATTCCCACTAAAAACCAGTGAAAAACCAAGCATCGTACCTTGAGAAGTAGGAAAACACTGCCTTGTTACGCTAGTGGACCCAGTGAGCTCATGTGCCAGTACTGGGTCCAGAACAAAGGCAAAAGCTCCATTTTATAGAATATCTGAGGGGGCTGGGGCATTGGCGGCCCGTTGGCAGGAAAGTATAGGAGCAGAAATTCAAAGCATATTATTTTTCAAAGCAGAGTCTGGGCCACCTCAAGGACATAAGTGCATTTGGCAGATGTTCCCAGCTTACCACGGTTACAAAGTAAGACTGTGACCATGTCAAGGACATCCTAAACGCATTCCAGGGTTAGATTATGCCGTCCAGACTAAGCTGCCCCGTGGCAGGTCCTGCTTTCTGCTGTTGGCCTGCTGAACGTGAGCCTGTTTGAAGTATGGGCAGGGGTTGATTTTCCTCATCAGTATAATTGACAGTAAAGTGCCATAATAAATAAAATGTGTCCATTGGCTTCCACTGTGGAATTGCCCACAGCCCAGCTTGGAGTGTGTAATCCTTTCTTCTACATCCTGGGTCTCCCTTCCCTTCTCTCTGGAGAAGCCTGCATTCTCTCCTGAGGCTTCTTTTCTTTCCTTTTTTTTTCTTTTTTTTTTTTTCTTTTTGGGTCACACCCAGCGATGCACAGGGGTTTTTCCTGGCTCTTCACTCAGGAATTACTCCTGGCGGTGCTCGGGGGAACATATGGGATGCTGGGATTCGAACCTGAGTCAGCCGCATGCAAGGCAAACACCCTACCCGCTGTGCTTATTGCTCCAGCCCCTTCTTTCCCTTTTAATACAATGTCTAATACACACACAAGATATTTATTTTATACATTTAAAATTATGTAATATGTACCTTTTTGTCCATTTGAGTACATGTAATACCATCACCATAATTAACATATTCCTCACTTTGAAAAGTCTCCCCGTGTTTCCCTGTATCTTCCCCTCCTATCTTTCCTCTTTTGTTCCCATCCTCAAGTTACAAACATGGATATTAGTTACAGATAACTGATTTAAAGGGTTGACATGTAAATGTGTTTCTCCCATCCTCTTTTACTCTTGAGTGTGGTGGTATGGCTGTATTTTCTCCTGACTGCCATCCAGCTGATGAGTTCCTTTTGACTTCCATGACTTTGTGTTTGATCTATGATTTTTTTTTTTAAGTGAAACTTGCAGTTCTGGGAGAGGGGTGGTGGGGGTGCATTCCCATTAGAGTTCTGCCAGTTGTGGTTCTGGAAGAAGGCCCAGAGTCACACCCAGCAGTGTTCAGGGACCACCAGGTCTGCATCCAGGAGTGCTTGAGGGGAGAGGGGCATAAATTGTGAGTATTTTAAATAGAAAACCATGCCCATAAACCTGATAAACACCAGATTCTGGAAACAAAGCCTAATTTCTGGTGAGACTTTAATCAGTGGAATTTTCTTTATGTCCTAATTTTTCTCTTGATAACTTTACTAAAACATTTTATTTGATTCTGGAAGAGATGTCTGAAAGTGAGAACAGTTTTACAAAACTTGAAGACATAATCCCATTTTGGAAAATAGTCATGTGGGATTTGGAGCACATGCTTTGCATGTGCAGAGGCCAGGTTTGAGCCCTAGCCCTGTGTGGTCCCTGAGCACTGTAGGGAGATGACCCCTGAGTACAGAGTCAGCTGTCGCCTCCTGAGCATTGCTGAATGTGAACCCCAGAACTCACAAATAAAAAAGTATGTAAGCATGTGCGTACACATAATCTAAAATAACAATACACAGCACAGTGAAGGTAGTGATTTTATCCAGGGTATGAGATGATGGGTAGCTATTTACTTTTTTATTCATGTCACTGAGTTTTTGGTAAACACCTTATATTCTATACAAGGGGGAGGGAGGATGCCTTCAAAAAAAATAAAAGAACAAATCCCAGCACTAATACAAGAAATTATGTTCCTACAGAAATAATGTGTATCTAGAAAATTATTTCAAATGAAATGATATGAATCTGAACTCTTGAGTTGTTGTCTGGTGCCTAATGTTTCTAAAGACGTTAAATCTTAAGACCTTTTTGAAAGGTCATTTTAGAAGGTTCCAAGTCTCATTTCTTAGGCAGGATGGCAGAGGGTTTGGGCCACACCTCAGGGCCCAGGGGCTGTTATTCTTGGCTGTGTGCTCAGGGGTATTTCTAGTGGTAATCTGTGGAACATATGTGGTGCCAGGGGTTTGGGCCAGGTGCATCCAATGCAATCCCTATACTCTCTCTCCAGCCTCCCCACACCTGTCCTTATCACGTTTTTCTGAAAAATTCTTTGGCTTTTTCCATCTTTACCAGTCAAACATTCCTGTTGTTTTATTTTACAGACCGACTGGACATTCGTGCAGCCCGGGTACTTCTGGACAATGACCATTACGCCATGGAAAAATTGAAGAAAAGAGTGCTGGAGTACTTGGCAGTTAGACAGCTGAAAAACAACCTAAAGGGCCCCATTCTTTGCTTTGTTGGTCCTCCCGGAGTTGGTAAAACAAGTGTGGGAAGATCAGTGGCCAAGACTCTAGGTCGAGAGTTCCATAGAATTGCACTTGGAGGAGTGTGTGATCAGTCTGACATTCGAGGACACAGGTAGACTCTTGGTTTAATTTCTTGTTCTCCTTTTGTCTCAGTAGAATAGAGGTCCCCAAAGGCCAAGGCTATATACTATGTATTTTAGGACTATTTGTGGGACTCTCATTAGAAGGGGTATTTACAGTATTTACTAGCTCACCTCGAACGTCAATGACAGTGTATGACGATAGATAGCAAGTCTGCTCTGTGTTCCTTGAACTTAATTAGAATGAAATTATAAATTAATAATGAGTAGGCAATATAAGATCTTTACATTAAGTTTGCTTGCTCAGTAGTAATTCATAGCCTTAATTTAGAGTAAAACAAATAAATGGGATCACTTGTATCACTTGTCATCCCATTGATCCTCGATTTGCTTGAGTGGGCGCCAGTAACGTTTCCATTTGTCCCTGTCGTGTGCTAGTGTAGCCCAATGATATCTGCTCGATCCAGGAACAGGAAGAGCCTTAAATTATTCATTCAGGGAAATAAATGGGATAGCAAAGTCAATAGAAATTGGAAATCTTTGACAATAAATTTATTTTATTTGCATTTTAAAGTTCCTTTTAAGGAGGCAGGTTTCCATTATCAAGATGAGTGACAGGGAAAAAATTGAGATAGTGAGGTTTAAGAAATTGTTTTTTGACACACTTTCATAAAAGTACATTAAAGTGTAACAACTATGTCTCTGAGTAATTTAACATTTGAGTCAAATCTACATAATTTTGTTCTCTGGTTTCCAGTGCTCAGAATGAATGATTCCTTAGGAAATGATGAACCTTTGCTTCAGGGCTTATGCGTCCCATAGGTAATGCCAGCTATGAGATAACATATATGTAATGCATGTATTCAAGAATATATATACACACGCACATACATACACACACACACACACATATATATATACATATATATATATGTATCAGACCAGAGGGATAATACCATGCCTTATGCGTAAGGCGTGGTTCTGTCCCTGTGCATCAACCAGGTGTGGCCCCAAAACAAAGAATATATACATGTATATTTTAGATTTGGGGGTCATACCCAGCAGTGATCAGGACTTACTCCAGGCTTTAGACCCAGGAATCACTCCTGTCAGTACTCAAGCAACCATATGCTATGCTGGGAATCGAACCAGGGTCAGTTATGCACAAGGCCGACTTACCCCTATACAAATTCTCTAGCCCCTATTAAAGAATATTTTGGGGAATGTAACTCAGTGTTAGAGCACTTGCCTTGCATGTGTTCTGGTTCTATCCCTGGAACTGTGAAAAAAATTAAAATACAAAGCATCAAAAATGTAGAAATTAGGGCAAGAGAGAACAGTGGGCAGGTGCTTGCTTTTGAATGTCACCAACCTGGATTCCATCCCTGGTACCCCAAATGAACGATTCCCTGAGCTTTGCTGGGAGTAGGTCCTGAGCATAGCTGGGTATAGCCAGAACAACTCCCAAAATAGTAGAAATCAGAAGCTGCTTATAAAAGATTGTGATCCTGGGGCTGGAGTGATAGCACAGCGGGTAGGGCGTTTGCCTTGCACGCGGCTGACTGGGGATCGATTTCCAGCATCCCATATGGTACCCCTCGAGCACCACCAGGAGTAATTTCTGAGTGCAAAGCCAGGAGTAATCCCTGTGCATCGCTGGGTGTCACCCAAAAAGGAAAACTTAAAAAAAGAAGAATGTGACCGTGGGCTCGAGAAATAGTGCAGCAGGTAGGGCATTTGCCTCGATGTAGCAGACCCGGCTCCAGTCACCAGCATTGTATGTGATTCCTCCAACCCTTCCAGGAGTGATCCCTTGAGCACAGAGCCAGGAGTAAGCCCTGAGCACAGCTAGGTGTGGCCCCAAGACTTCCCTTAGTTTCAGAATGCTGTATATCTATCTGAAACTAACATAATGGCCATCTGAATTGAAAGCATTTTTTAAAATAAGCTATTTACTTCCTATATAAAATTCATTAAACTAGTGACAAAACCTCTGTCCTCTTAACATTGTTACAGCAATGTTAAGGACATAGAGATTGTTAAAGCAATCCATTATCTTGTTAAAAAGCAAACCATAATGTTGTTTAAGCAATCTGCAAGGTACTCAGACAAGTTTCCCAAAGCATGCAGGCCACTGCAAGTGAGCAGCTACCAGTAGCCAAAGGGGATTTGAATACATATTTATAGTTTGGTGGATATGTGTGAAATTTGGATTGTGGACGGAAAAAAAGTGTGCTACTTTTGTAATACCTTATTTTTCCATTTGCTTTATTCATGTGATCATCGACCTTACACAGGACTAGGAAATTATTCCAGAAATTTTTCTGTAATAAGTGTTTCTTTTTAATTGCTTATTGTAATTCTTCCATATTAAAAGAAAAAAAATCTTTCCAAGATTTGAATGAATGAGCAACAAGATCTGCAGAGTAGGTCAGGGGATTAATTTGGTTCATTCTTTCTGGCAGTTTAAAAAGGTATTTTTGTTGCCTGAACTGTCTTATTCTTCCATGTACCACTAGAGGCTGTAGTTTGCTTTTATAAAGAAATTGGCATCATTATTCTTCAACCAATCCTAGAGAAATCTAGAATCTGAATGTTATCAGTTTAGCTACAGAGCTTTGGGGAAGTTTTCCCAATTCAAGTGACTTGACTCATTTACTCAGTTTAGTTTATTGTTACTGTTATAGGTAGCCCATTATTATGTAACTACTTGAATTTAGAGAGTGAACTGGTATAATGATTATCAGATGGAATTAATGTCATGGGTAAATGGCGTGTAGGACAATGTCCTTACTTCATTCCACATCATTACTAATTATTCAGTAAGGCTTAGAAAGCACTTTAGAGTCTGGCACACAGTTACCGAGAAGAATTAGTTTCAGGTATTGTTTTAAAATTTCTCAGGAGGACTTGTTACAAAATTCATCTGACTTTTAAGTTATGCCTAAAACAACTGTTTTCAGCATTATTATTTGTGTCAGAAATGTGAACTATATCTTTTTGTTGCTTATTGACGGCAAATAATAAGGCCATAGTTCTTACCACTTAATATTCATCACTGTCATCACTTTCATCCCATTGTTCATTGATTTGCTCGAGCAGGTGCCAGTAACGTCTCCATTTGTCCTAGCCCTGAGATTTTAGCAGCCTCTTTTTACTTGTCCTTCCCAACAGTGCCACATTGGAGGCTCTTTCAGGGTCAGGGGAATGAGACCCATCATTGTTACTGTTTTTGGCTTATTGAATACGCCACAGGGAGCTTGCCAGGCTCTGCTGTGCAGGAAGGATACTCTCGGTAGCTTGCCGGGTACCATTGAGAGGGAGAACTAGTCAATAAGAGGTCACCTCCAGGAGCTTTGTTTTATAGTCTCTGGATCCTGGCTGTTGATGGGATTACACGGCTGTGGGGGGTGGGGTGAGCAATGGAGGGCAGTTTGTGGGTGTGGCTGCCTAGCAACTGGAAAATGGGGGATCTGGGTGGAGGAGGCCCAGTCCCCATCCTAGCAGGCTTAGAGATCTCAGCCCTGGGTCCCGCACACCTGGGTTCCTCTGCTGGTTCCTTCATGCATGAGGCTCATACGAGCGTGTGGAGAGTGGCCTTGAGCATGGCTTTGGCTGGGTTCCAGAGGTCTTCCAGGGCTCTGCTTGGGGCAGGGAGAGAAACTCAACCCGTCCCCCTCCAAGGGGCACCGGTGAAGAGAGCCAGGCGTGGGGGCAGGTGACTCTTTAGTGGGGTTAAATTGATCTCTATTTATATAAATTGATATATTTTTAGATAAAAGTTGTTCACTTTTTTGTTGTTGTTTGTCTGTTTCATTTTGGGACCACACCTGAGCATGCTTTGGGGCTACTCCCAGTTGTGCTGGGGATTGCTCCTGATGGGGCCTGGGCACCGTGTGATGCTAGATATTAAACCTGGGCCCCCTCCACGCAGGGCATGTGCTCAGCATGTTGAGCTGTCTCTCCAGCCCTTGCTTACTTTTTTAAAAAGTGCAAAATGTTGGAGCGAATACTACAGTGGATAGAGTGTTTACCTTGCATGCCACCAATCTGGGTTTGATCGCTGGCACTTCCTATGATTCCCCCCCAGCCCTACCAGAAATGATCTCTGAGCACAGAGCCAGAAGTAAGCTCTGAGCACCGCCAGATGTGGCCCAACCACAAAAAAAAGCAAAGTGAAAAATGCTTTTGTGACTATGGAGAATTGAATTTATAGAAAATAAGAACTTAGATTTTTATGTATCTTTTGTGGAAGAGGGTATGTATTTGCCTTAAATACATCTAAAATAAGCTTTTAAAAATGTATCTAGAGAAGCTGTAATCATTGTCAAATAACAGGTATTTGACTATGTCTGAATCTATTAGGTTTAATACTTTCTTTTTTGGAGGCTGGAGATAATATAACAGATAAGGTACTTGCTTGCATGTGGCTGATCTGGGTTTGATCTCTGGCACTCCGTATGGTCCCCTGAGCCCTGCCAGAAGTATTCCTGAGTACAATGCCAGAAGTAAGTCCCAAGTACCATTAGGTGTGGCCCCAGAACAAATAAAAGAAACGACAGTTTTTGTTTGGTGATTCCTCCGCCCCTCTTCGGAGAGCCCGGCAAGCTACCAAGAGGATCTCGCCCACACGGCAGAGCCTGGCAAGCTTCCCATGGGGTATTGGATATGCCAAAAACAGTAACAATAAGTCTCACAATGAGAGACGTTACTGGTGCCCCCTCGAACAAATCAATGAGCAACAGGATGACAGAGACAGTGACAATGAATAACTTCTGGCTCCCTACTCAGGAATTATTCCTGGTGGTACTCGGGGATGAGGTGGGATGCTGGGGATTGAACCTGGGTTGACTGCATGCAAGGCAAGCACCATACCTGCTGTCCTCTCTCCCCAGACCGCAAAACCTGGTTTTTAAAAATTTTTTATTTTATTTTTAATATAGGAGTACTTCCGTTTATTCAGCTATTGATTAAGCTGATTGAATTGGGCTTGAACTCCACACAAAACCTGATTTTTTGTACACTTTATTGGTGGAGAACTCTCCGATCACCCTTACACTCAGTATAGATGTTTCACGAAACATTATAACAACCTTCTTTTATGCTGTTGGGAACTTCCTGCCCAGCTACTCACTAAAGAAACATTTTCTTCATCTGAAAATCTTTTTTTGGAATCGGGTAGAGAGTGGGGTGTGGTTATTAAGGAGGTGAGAGATAGGAACACGGTCTGAGGTTTTGTCGCATACAAGATGAACTAGAGGTGAGAAAAAACAGTGGAGCATTTAGCTCAGCGACGGGGTGGAGTTTGTGGGACTAATTGGTTCCATGTGAGAGATGAGGCATTTTGGAAACACCCAGGTCTTGGCATGTAAGTTCTGGTCACATGCTCACAATTAGAGTTCATGCAGAATTTTGTTTTCCTCGGCCTCTGAGTAGGCCAACTGTTCTGTTGCTCTCAGATGGCCAAGGACAAAACGGCAGCTTTGTGTTCCCTCCCTTGCCTTTTCTCAAGAATATCTTGAGAATATCTCTTGATATTCTTTTGTCACTTACTTTTCCACTTGTGGAACTTTATAGCCTTTTGCTTGAATCACCTGTTATGTGAAGTAAAGTGGTAGTCAGTTGGTAATTGATTTTATTTATTTATTTATTTTGGGGGGGTCACACCCGGCGATGCACAGGGGTCACTGGTGCTCAGGGGACCATATGGGATGCAGGGAATCGAACCCGGGTCAGCCGCGTGCAAAGCAAATGCCCTACCCACTGTGCTATTGCTCCAGCCCCTGGTAATTGATTTTAGAAACATCCTAAAGGTGTGCCACTTAGAGCTAAAAATCATGAAAGAACTGGAGTTTAATTTAAATGTATTTAATATTTAAATCTTTAAAAGAAAAATGCTAGAAATCTGATCAAACATTGACCCTTTTGTTGTGGTGGTGGGTCCTATATGTTTAGTAGCTTCCAGGAAAACATAGTGAGGTTTTGCTTCATACTGATTAATGCCATTTTTTTAGTCAGTCTCATTTGGGTTTATCCTCCATTGAAATTTTTTTGTTCACTTTTATATGCCACACAAATTGCTGTTTCCCTCTTTTAGTGTTTATGCCTGAAATTTTCATATTTAAACGTTATTTTAAAGAATTTAAGTTAGTTCATAGAAGTTGAATATAAAACTAATTTAACACAAAGTTTTATAAAATTATACTATTGCATCTCAAGTTATTAATGTTGACTCTTTTAAAATACTTTACCAACTGTATGTTCAGATAACGAAGTTGTATAATTGAAAGGAATCCTTAGCTTAGTTTTGAAACAAGATTAGAAGGTAAAGGAACTTTTGTTTTCTGAATTGATAAGTGTCCATATGTCATATGAAACTGTGATGCTTTAAAGAAACCCTGTAGCAGGGGAGATGACGAGGTGGCGAGCCTTCCCCACTGCACCCTGGATGAAATGTGGGGAACTCAAATGCATTATTTGTGATAGTGGGGAACTATGTTCATGTTCTCCCTTGGGTGAAAAATAGCAAATTGGCTGCTTCATTATTAACGCCCTCAAGGGAAAGGTAACTGGAGGAGCAGCTTTTGATACATTTTTACCATAGTATGCCAGATGTATTATGATTTGCTCTCTTGCTTATTTCCTGTATTTCCGTATAGCCCTTTTTGGCCTCTCTGAAACCTAGGTTTATGTGAAGGCCTCAATCAGGGCTTCTTTCTGTTAATGTAAATGTAGTCATGGTCATCCTCTCCTCTATGTTGACCCCTTATTTCCTGTTGTGCTCTTTTAATCATTTAATAATATAGGCCTGGGGCTGAAGCAATAGCACAGCAGGTGGGGCATTTGCCTTGCAGGCGGCTGACCCAGGTTCGATTTCCAGCATCCCGTATGGTCCCCCCGAGCACCGCCAGGAGTAATTCCTGAGTGCATGAGCCAGAAGTAACCCCTGTGCATTGCCAGGTGTGACCCAAAAAGCAACATCATCATCATCATCATCATCATCATCATCATCATCATCATCCAGGCCTCCAGCATTTCTAACATATAACTGTAGTGATAAAACATAATGTGAGGGACACCCCCTCCCCCCCTCCCCACTCCCCCACCCCTCAACTAAGTACCAAGCAGAAAACTCAGAATCTCACCTCCTGTACAGCAAATGTTCTGCTCCTGAGCCACATTCCTGGTCCCTAGAGATAAAATATACCATATATTAAAACTATAAGCTTTTTAGAGTAGAAGTTTTGTCTATCTTATTCTCTGTGCTATGTAGCACTCTCTTGAGTCCCTTGTGAATTCATGTAAGATTTAAACACGATTACATCCTTTAGAGGATTGTAGCCATACAGATGAGTATATAAAAGGTTTAGGATTTGAACTGCAGTGAGAGTTAATGTGATTTGCTTAAATATGCTATAGTAAAGACGTTTTGATTTTGGGATTACTTTTCATTTTGGGATTATTAAGATCTCCTTTTCTTTTTTCTTTTTCTTTTTTTTGTGGGGGATGTGGCGGGCACACCCAGGGGTGTTCTGGGATCTCTCCTGGTGGGCTCGGGGGACTACAGAGAGTGCTGTGGCTAGAGCCAGCCAAGCACCCTGCCCGCTGCTATCACTCAGTTCAAAACCTTCTTGCTTTCGCCAATTTGATAATTATTTTTACCATTTTATTTCCGGCCAGACCTTTCCTTATGAAAGCTTACCCATCCCCACCTTTATCAGGAGGGAAGAGAGGAGTTAGTATCGGGGATAGCACTATACCACTGTAGCACTGTTGTCCCGTTGTTCATCAGTTTTGCTCAAGCGGGCATCAGTAACGTCTCCGTTGTGAGACTCGTTACTGTTTTTGGCATATTGAATACGCCATGGGGAGCTTGCCAGGCTCTGCCATGTGGGCGAGATACTCTCAGTAGCTTTTCAGGCTCTCAGAGAGGGGCAGAGGAATGGAACCTGGGTCGGCCATGGGCAAGGCAAACACCCTACCTGCTGTGATATTGCTCCAGCCCACCAGGGACAGAAGGAGTGGAAAGTTACTCTGCTCTTTGCTCAGGCTTTTAGTTTTTTTGAAGTGTAAATGAACTCGGTTTTTTTGAAATAAGAAATGCTGATTTGTAATGTTACTAGATACTTTTGGTTTTTATCTTGTACACTAATTCTATAATATAATAAGCCTATAAGTTGTCCGCCTGCAACAGTTATTTTAATAAATAACTGTACAAATTTGTATATTTTAAAAATTGATGTATGTGCCTTAATTTTAGGGAAGACTGAGCAATAATTAAAGTTTGGTGTTTTGGTTTTTTTTGTTTGTTTGTTTTTTGCAGACTTTCTCTTATAAATGCTGTGTTGCTTTTTTTAAATGTTGCATGATGAGGAAAAATATAGAAAAGTCTAGTGTTTAGCCTCAAAAGAGTATCGGCTATTAAAGAGTACTAGTTTATTTCCTGCCTTGCAGTTTCTAAGGATGTTATATTGCTATGCTAGTTTTATTTTAAATGGTTGAATTTCTTTGGTAATGTTGAAAGAACATTTTGCGTATTCCTTTATTTTTTACTATCTGGTTCATATTCTAAAGTTTATTCAGAGCACATTTTTTATGTTTTGGTTGTGGGTGGCTTTTTATCTCCTGGCAAAAGACAAGCAAAATATAGATATTTTTCTTATGGACTTTGGTAATGGCTATCTTCTTGGTTGACCTCTAGATGCTAGCTTCTTAAACAGTAGGTCACTGTGGGGTTATGCAACTGAATGTGGAGTTGAAAAACAATTTTTTATTAGATATTGAATTCCCATTTGACCCAGCAATACCACTGCTGGGAATATATCCCAGAGAGGCAAAAAAGTACAATCGAAACAACATCTGCACATGTATGTTCATCGCAGCACTGTTTACAATAGCCAGAATCTGGAAAAAACCCGAATGCCCCAGAACGGATGACTGGTTGAGGAAACTTTGGTACATCTATACAATGGAATACTATGCAACTGTTAGAAAAAAGGAGGTCAAGAATTTTGTAGTCAAGTGGATGGGCATGAAAAGTTTCATGCTGAGTGAAATGAGTCAGAAAGAGAGAGACAGACATAGAAAGATTGCACTCATCTATGGTATATAGAATAACAGAGTGGGAGACTAACACTCAAGAACTGTAGAAATAAGTACCAGGAGGTTGACTCCATGGCTTCGAGGCTGGCCTCACGTTCCGGGGAAAGGTCAACTCAGAGAAGCGATCACCAACTACATTGTAGTCGAAGGCCATGTGGGGGAAGGGAGTTGCGGGCTGAATGAGGGCTAGAGACTGAGCACAGCGGCCACTCAACACCTTTATTGCAAACCACAACAGCTAATTAGAGAGAGAAAACAGAAGGGAATGCCTTGCCACAGTGGCAGGGTGGGGTGGGGGGGAGATGGGATTGGGGAGGGTGGGAGGGACACTGGGTTTACGGGTGGTGGAGAATGGGCACTGGTGAAGGGATGGGTTCCAAACTTTGTATGAGGGAAGTATAAGCACAAAAGTGTATAAATCTGTAACTGTACCCTCACGTGATTCTCTAATTAAAAATAAATAAATTTAAAAAAAAAACAATTTTTTATATAACACTGAAGGTTTCTGAACATACAATGACCAAACATTAAAAATCAAATGTGTAATAATGAGTCAGGTGTTTCTGTGTCCATTTCTCAGCTGAAAGTCTGTTTATTAATGAAACCGGTTTAAGTAGCCCTGTCCTAGACTAGTAGTATACATTGAGGGATGTAAGATTCAGTTGAGGAACACCCAAAGCAGACATGTGCTTTATGCCACAGATAGGAGTTGCTTCTATGAGATGGAAATTAGAAAGGGCCTTGAATTCGGGTATAAAGATTTCTACTTTTTTTAAAAAATTTTTTACTATAAAACCAAAAGTAGAGATTAAATAGCTGCTACTAATGATTACAGTTAGTATCTTTAGATGCTTACTAATTTTGGACCACTGTGTGGTGGTTTCACTTACCCTCTTCTCTTAGTACTCAGAAAATGCATTAAGTTGGCAGGGGTATCCTCCTATGTACAAATGAGGAAATAGGTTTAAGTCAAGCGCTTTGTCTCAAGTAGCGTTCAGAGATGCATGTGACCTTGACAGTGGTGATAGAAAGAGGCGTGTGTGCTGGCAGAGTGGTCAGGTGTCGCTATTCAAGATCCAGTGTACTCTATAGTATGACCCTACATAGTATGACCCTACATTTTCTGTCAATAAAATACCAATTCTTTAGAGGGACTATATATTTGTTACCTGAGAATTTAAAATAAGGATGTAAATATGCATCCGTGGTATTATAAGGCCAGTAAATGTTGTAGGTACTGCATTAATGGAAAGATCACTTTGTGAGATGTGGTTAGGAAAAGTTTCTTAGAATTGCTTGGATTTACACAATCAGAGTGTTAAGAGCAGGAATCCACCACGACAACAGGTTGAAAAAAAAATAGCATAGGGGAATAACTTAGTTTTGAAGGAAGAAACTTATTTGCAACAAGTTAGAAAAATGAGTGGGGTTTAGAAGAACTGTGAATTACAGATAAATTAGACTGTAATTGTTCTGTAAATGTAATACAGATAAATTGTTCTGTAGGTTCTGGAAAGTAAAGAAAAGCTGAGGAGGAATTGTTTGTAAGCAATATTTACCTGGACTTGCACAATACCTAACTATATTTGCACTTCTTTAGAAAGAGAACCTGCCCGGGATACTATTTTTCTCTTCTGGACTCTATGTCTAGAATTGTTAATACTTATTTTGGAGGCTGCTAATCAAAAACAGCTAGGAAAGAAAAATAAATTACTATAGCAAGAATTGACACTTAGAGGCTTTGGGGTTTAAATTTTTTATTTTCCTCCTTCCATACTACTCTTAAAAAATCACAATATAATGGCAGAGATAGTGCAGTGGACTGACTTCTGCCTTGTATGCAGAAGGACCCTGTTTGTTCTCTAGCCCCACACAGCCCCCCATATGCTGCCAGAAATAACCACCAAACAACAGTCAATATGCCCCCAAACAACAGTATATACCTGAGCACCACTGGTTTTGGTTCTCAAACAAACAACAACAGCAACAATTCACAAAAAAATAGCATTATCTGTAAGTTCACCAGAGTAATGACTTCAGAGAATTTATTAGTTCTGAGTCTTGTCCCTCTTGTGTCCCATTCTGATATCCTGAATGTGTTAACCGCACTGTTTTCTGTGTCTGGTTCTAGTGCCTTGCTCACCCTTCTTGGTTATAAAAGGCATTCCCACAATATTATCATGGATTTCCTTCCTTCATAAAGGTTCCTTTCTCAGTTCTGTCCTGTTGTATAATCAGTCATGTGACAGATTGGAGGCTTGCTGCATGAATTGACCTTGTGTAGATCGGGAAGCAACTGCTGCTTTGTTGCTTATTGTTGATCCCTTTCTTCTGGGCAATTACCCCCTTTATGCCTTTTGCAACCAGCAAATGCCATTGGTTCTCTGCACATGGCTTAGGGAGCAAGGCTGCAATTAAAATTAGCAAATTGCCTCTTAAAATAGTTTTGCTGTCTTTGTGAAAAGTCATTGTTTTCGGTTTCACAAACATATTTGTTTTTATTTCAAGCACACTCTATCTCTGTTATAATTATCTAGGTAGTTCATCCAATAGATAAAGCAATCGCTAACTCCCAAGTATCTGAACTTGTTTATGCCATCTAGATAAATTGGATGCACAGCTTTATTAATGAGATTTCTCATATAAATACTATTAATAATGAGGTTTCTTATATAAGTACTATTGATCTCAGGCTTCTCTTACTGCAATAACATTACCTCTGAAAAGAATAAAGAATTTTTTTTTTTTTACTTTACTTACCTACTTTCCTTCCTTCTTTCTTTTTTTCTTTTATTTTTGGAGTGGTTCTTCGAACCAGTTCTTCATGGACATAATGATGTTTTGACCAGTCCTGGGGAGTCTAGTTATGAAAGTGGCTTTGTTGGGGTTGGGTGGGAGAGTGGTGCAAGAAATTCTAGGAAATCCTGAAAACACATCGGAACTGAGATCAGAGGGTCCTTTGAACACTTTGGAATCTTGATGAATAAGAACCATAACTATATAAATGTAATGTTTTTAATTTCACTGAATGGCAATAGGTAATTCTTCTAATGTCATGGATGACACACAGAATCAAAAGAATATAAGAGGGCCATCATGATGTACGGTTGGTAAGGTGCTTGCCTTGTACACAGCCCACCCTGGTTTGTTCCCCAGCACCACATATGGCACCCTAAGAATAGCCAGGTGTGGCCCCAGAACAGAAAAAAAAAAAGAAAGAAAGCGAGGGAGGAAATTTTTGATACATTATAAGGCTTTTAAAATATATTCTACGTCTTTATTTTTGTGATGGGCTGGAGTGTTTGCCTTGCACGCAGCTGACCCAGGTTTGATTCCTCCGCCCCTCTCGGAGAGCCCAGCAAGTTACCGAGAGTATCTCACCTTCACAGCAGAGCCTGGCAAGCTCCCCATGGCAGATTCGATATGCCAAAAAAACAGTAACAGCAAGTCTCACAATGGAGACGTTACTGGTGCCCACTCGAGCAAATCGATGAGCAACGGGATGACAGTGATACAGTGATAGTTTTGTGATGAATTTCCTAATCTAGAATTATGATTTCCAAATAATGATATTGTTGTCGCCTAATTTGCTGCTTCTTTCTTTACAGGCGCACTTACGTTGGCAGTATGCCTGGCCGGATAATCAATGGCTTGAAGACTGTTGGGGTTAACAATCCAGTGTTCCTGTTAGATGAGGTTGACAAACTAGGGAAAAGTCTACAGGGTGATCCTGCAGCAGCTCTGCTTGAGGTAAAGTTTTTAAAATTCCCCTTCTGGAATCACAGCTGGCAGTTGGATGAGTTAGACAATCATAATCAGGTGTGATGGGTGTGACTTTAACTTCTGGACAAATTGTTTGATACAGACTCAAGTCTGAAGCAATTTTAAATTAAAATGTCTTTCTGAATTATTTTAATTTTTTTGTTTTATTTTATTTTATTTTATTGAAAATCCTTGTGGAAAATTACAATGCTTTCAGGCTTAAGTCTCAGTTATACAATGCTGAAACACCCATCCCTTCACCAGTGCACATATTCCACCACCAAAAAAAACCCAGTATACCTCCCATCCCCCCACCCACCCACCCCTGCCTGTGTAACTGATAAATTTCACTTTACTTTCTCTTTACTTTGGTTGCATTCAATATTTCAACAAAACACTCACTGTTATTGTTAGGAGTTCCCCACTAGAGTCAGACCTGCTGTGAAGAGATAATGAGGTTTTGGATTTCTATATTTTAACAACTAAGTCCAGGGAAATTTCTTCCAGAAATTGGATCATTGCAAGCTTGTATCTCTCATTAGTGGTTCCTCATGGTCCTCATAATATGGCAGTCGCCACGCCCTCCCCCCCACTTCCCCTCCTGGGCAGGCATGGTGCCGCGACTTAGTTCTCAGTCTGGAGACACTTCTGCAAGGAGCTGCCGGTACCAAAAGTAGTTTAGCTGGCCTCTGGGATCATGCTCGTGCAGCTGCGGTGAGGCCGCACATGTGTGGCTGCTGGGATCATATCTTGGCAGAGGGCGGGGCCGGTCTATTTTAGTATTTTTTTTTTAATTTTTATTTTAGGTACTGTAACTTGCAATATTGATATATTGATAATGACAGGGTTTCCTGCATAAAACATTACAACATCACACCCTCCACCAATGTCAACTTCCCTTACCACAGCCGCCTCCCTCTCCCTTCTCCCCCCACCCCACCATGTTTTACGTCATACTAAAACACAGTTTTTAGGTTGTTGCCTTTGGGCAACTGTTGTTTCCTTGCTATATTTCTTTATATTCCATACATGAGGCGCATCATTCTGTATCTGTTCCTCTTTCTGACAAGTTTCGTTTAGCAGGATACTCTCTAGGTCCATCCACATAGCAAATGGTATGATTTCATCTTTCATTATAGCTGAGTAATATTCTACTGTGTATATAGACCATAGTTTCTTTATCTAGTCGTCTGTTCTGGGATACTTGGGTTGTTTTCAAATTTGACTATTGTGATTAAATTCTGCAATGAACATAGGAGTGCAGATGTCCTTCCTGAAGAGAGATTTTGGTTTGTGGGTAAAAACCAAGAAATGGAATTGGTGGAATCATGTGATAGATCAATTCCTAGTTTTTTGAGACGTGTTCATATTGTTTTCCAAAAAGGTTAAACCAATAGTTGACATTTCCACCAGCAATGAATAGTGGTTTCTTTTTTTCCCCGCAATCCTACTAACACTGGTTGTGTGTGTGTGTGTGTGTGTGTGTGTGTTTTTAATGACAATCACTCTTTATTTTATTATTATTATTATTATTATTTTCCTTTTTGGATCACACCCAGCGATGCACAGGGGTCATTCCTGGCTCATGCACTGAGGAATTACTCCTGGCGGTGCTCAGGGGACCATGTGGGATACTGGAAATCAAACCCGAGTCGGCCGCGTGCAAGGCAAATGCTCTACCCACTGTGCTATCACTCCAGCTCCCGGTTGTGTGTTTTTTTTTAAAAAAAAAAATTTAAATCATCATGAATTACGAAGTTACAAAGTTAAAAACCCAATTCATAATTGGGTTTTGATGTACAATGTTCCAACATCTTTCTGGTATATAATATATGGCTTTGTTACTCCATATAATATAATAATAACTATATAATATAATATCTGGCTTTGCTACTCCATATAATTCTATATAATCCCTTCACCAGTGTCTATATCCCTCCACCAGTGTCCCCAGGTTCCCCCCTCCTCCCAAGCCTGCCTCTATGGCAGGCACTGTTTTTTTTTTTCTTTTTTAGGCACATTTGTTTACAGTACTGTTACTGATAGAGTATTGTGGGTATTACTCACCCTCCTTATTTAGCACAGCCCTTGTCCAGAGAGACTACTTCTCTCTGTTGACATTTTAGTGGTTCCCTGACACTGGTTGTTTTTATTCTTTATGGTATGTGCTAGTCTCAGAGGTGTGAGATGATACCTCATTGTTTTGATTTGCATTTCTTTGATGATAAGTGATGCAGAGTATTTTTTCATATGCCTTTTGGCCATCCATGTGTCTTCTTTGAGGAAGTTTCTGTTCATCTGTTTCTGCCCCACTCCCATTTTTTATTATGTTAATATTTTTTTCTTACTAAGTTTGAGACGTTTATATATCTTGAATATTAATCCTTTGTCAGATCATTGTTGGGCAAATATTTTCTCCCAGTCTGTGTTGTCTCTTTTTACTCCGGTCATCATTGTGTGTGTGTGTGTGTGTGTGTGTGTGTGTGTGTGTGTGTGTGTGTGTGGTGCAGAAGCTTTTTAGTTTAATGTAGTCCCATTTGTTTATCTTTGTTTCCATTTGCTTGGCCGATAACATTTAATACACCTTTAGATTCAGTGTCGTGAATGGGTTCTACCTATTTTTTCCTCAATATGATGTTATGGATTCAGATCTGAAAATTATTTTTTATTTGACTTCTGTGCATAATATTAGAAAGGGGTCTGAGTTCATTTTTGGCATGTGACCAACAAGTTTTCCCAGCACTATTTCTTGAAGAGGCACTCCTTGCTTTTCATACTTCATACACCTTCGTTGAACATTAACTATCCATATGCATGAGGATCTGTTTCTTGACTCTCAATTTTATTCCATTAGTCTTAGAGTCTGTCCTTATTCCAGTACCACACTGTTTTAATTACTACAGCTTTATGGTATAATTTAAAATTGGAGAACAAGAAGCTTCCTGTGTTCTTTTTCCCTCAAATTATTTTGGTGACTCCAGGGGCTTTGTTATCCATGTAATATTCGTTGTTTGATCTATGTTTTCTAAAAAAATGTCATGGGTATTTATGGGCAGGAGCAATAATACAGAGGATAAAGCACCTGTCTTGCACACCACCAATTTGCCTTTGATCCCTGGCAGCACATATTGTCCCCAAAAGCCCCACCAGGAATGATTCCCTGAGTTCAGAGCCAGGAGTAAGCCCTGAACAATGCTGGGGTGTGGCCCCGAAACCAAAACAAACATGGGTATTTTTATGGGGACTGCATTTCATCTGTATATGCTTTGGGCAAGATTTGTTATTTTGACAATATTGATCCTTCCCATTCATGCACAAACAGTGGATGTGTTTCCATTCCTTCTTGTCTGCTTTTATTTCTTTCTGTGGTAATTTTTATTTGTCTTTGTATAAGTCTTTCACCTCTTATTGAACTAATTCCTAAGTACTTGATTTTCTTTTTTTTTTTTTAATTTTTATTATATCACCATGTGGAAAGTTACAAAGTTTTCAGGTTTATGTCTCAGTTATACAGTATTCAAACACCATCCCTTCACCAGTGCCCATATTCCACCAGCAAAATCCCCAGTATACCCCCCGCCACCGCCCCCCCCTCAACTGTATGACTGATGAATTTCACTTCATTTTCTCTCTACCTTGATTACATTCCATATTGCAAAACAAAACTCATTATCGTTGTTGGAGTTTCCCCCCAGGGAAGACAGCCCTACTAAGGAAGCATTTGATAATTGGTTTGTCATTAAAAGATTGTATATTTTCAGTTTTTAGAAAAGGTCGCGCGGCCGCATTAGCGCAACCCAGAGCCGTGTTAGTTGCTGCTCAGTGTCGCCAGGGTTCCATCTGGAGAAGGTGTACCAGCTGTACCTCCTCTGTCTGGATCCCTGGTGTTGTTGGCCCGGATTCGGGTCCGGAGCATTTCTCCGGCCGCGTTGCTCACCAGACTACCTGACCTCTTCTCTCAGTACTTGTTTTTCTGAGGCACAGTTGTGAATGATGCTGTTGTTGTTTTCTCAATTTTCTCTTTCTTCTATTTAATTACAGAAAAACCATGGATTTTCTTGCATGAATTTTTGTAGCCCATCACTTTACAAATCTATTGTTTCTAGTAGGATTTTGTGGATATTTGGGCTGGAGCGATAGCACAGCTCTAGAGCATTCGCCTTTCACAAGGCCAACCCGTGTTTGATTCCTCCACCCCTCTCAGAGAGCCTGGTAAGCTACCGAGAGGATCGAGCCCACATGACAGAGCCTGGCAAGCTACCTGTGGCATATTGGATATGCCAAAAACAGTAACAATAAGTCTCACAACGAGAGACGTTACTGGTGCCCGCTCGAACAAATCAATGACCAACGGGATGACAGTGACAGTGACAGTATTATGTCATTTGCAAAACATGAGAGTTTGATTTCTTCTTTCCTAGTATGGATGCCCTTAATATACCTTTCCTGCCTAATTGCTCTTGCAAGAACTTTCAGTACTTTGAATAATAATGGTCAGAGTAGACAGTCTTGTCTTTTGCCTGATCTTAGAGGGAACGCTTTCAGTTTTCCACAATTGAGTATGATGTTTGCTTTGAGCTTGTGGTGTATGACTTTATGTTGAGGAACATTCCATTAGTCCCATTATAGTGAGCAATTTTCTCATGAAAGGTGTTGGACCTTCTCAAATGCTTTCTCTGTATCTGTTGATATGATTATATGATTTTTATTTTTCCTTGTAGTATGTTGTATATTCTGCTAATTGACTTGTGTATATAAATTATCCTTGAATCCTACTAGATCAGGTGTATGATCTTTTTTGATGTATTTATTGTGAGACATGGCTGGCTGATATATTGCTGAGGATCTCTGGACCAATGCTTATCAGGGATCTAAGTCTACAGTGTTTGTTTGTTTGCTTGTTTGTTTGTTTGTTTCTCTATCTGGGTTTGGTGTCAGTGTGAAGTTTGCCTCGTAAAAGCTATTTGGGAGCTTTTATGTTTCTTAACTGTTTGGAAGAGCCTGAAGAGGATTGGGTGTAGGTTTCATTAAGGAGTGATAGCACAGTGGGTAGGGTGTTTGCCTTGCATGAGGCTGACCCAGGTTCCATTCCTCCGTCCCTCTAGGAGAGCCCGGCAAGCTACCAAGAGTATCTCGCTGCACGGCAGAGCCTGGCAAGTTACCTGTGGCATATTCAATATGCCAAAAAGAGTAACAACAAGTCTCACAATGGAGACATTACTGGTGCCCACTCGAGCAAATTGATGAGTAACAGGGTGACAGTGACAGTGACAGAGAACTAGTAAACCCACCTGGGCCCAGGCTTTTGTTTTTTGGGAGACTTTTGATTAGCACTTTGATTTCCTTCATAATGATAGGCCTGTTCAGGTACTCTTTTCCCACTTGATTTAACCTTGGGAGATTATAGGGGTCCAAAACTGGTGCTGGCAAAACTAGGAAAAGCACTCAGTCCTTTTCCAGAGTGACTAATTACCTTTTTTCTGAAAAGGAGCCATTAGCCAACACCAGGGGACTTAAGATGTAGGCTAAGTGGGTAGAATCCAAAGGCAATTTGCTGGAGAATTTCCTGTTGTTGTTGAGGCATGCTAAGACATGCCTTATATTTCCAACAGATAGTTTACAACTCTGCCTTAGCCCTCAGTTACTGCTTTTAGAATGAACAGTGTCTGCCAGAGGTAAGCTTTCAGGACCTTCCTGGATCTTTCCTGGTTATGCTTATAGTCCTGTATATTCACATGGCTTCCTTCACCTCATAAAAAGATTGAGGTAATGTGATTTATAATACTATTAATGGTGGTTTATGCATACATCATTCTAATAGAAGGCCTACTTCCTTCCACAAATGCCCCAGGGACACTCCAACCAGGCCTTCCTACCTCATGGTAAACTCAGTTTTGTAAACCCGACTCTCTAGATCTGTAGCCTTCGGCTCTGCATTGGTCCCTTACTATGTTTCTTTATATCCCTCATGTGAGAGGGATCATTCTGTAGCTGGCCCTCTCCTTCTCACTGACCTTATTCAGCTTGATACCTTCTCGTTGCATCCATATAGCTACCGGTTGCGTGATTTCAGTTTTTCTTGATGGTGCACTGCATTGTATATAGGTACTGCAGCTTTCTTTATCCAGTCCTCTTTTCTTGATACATGAGGTGTTTCTAGTTCTGGGCTAATATTCAAGCAATATTCTTGTGAACATTCTTGTGAATATTGCTGCCATGAACATAGAGCCACAAATTTCTTTTTGAAATTGTGTTTGGGGATCTTTGGGGTAGATGCTGAGAAGCACAATTGCTGGGTCAAATGGAAACTCACTTGGGTTTTTTTTGAGAAGTATCCCTATTGTTTTCCAAAGAGATTGAACCACTCAACACTCCCATCTGCCATGGATGAGGGTTCCTTTTCCCTGCAGCACTGTCTTCTTTAAGGAGGTGTTGGTTTATCTCTTCTCTCCATACTTTGATGGGGTTTTGTTGTTGTTGCTAACTTTACCCTTTGTCAGATGAATGACAGATACTTTCTCTCCGTCTGGAAGGTCTTTTTTTCCCCCTTGTGACCATTTCCTTTGTAGTGAGAAGCTTTCAAGTTTAATGCAATCCCATTTCTTTATTTTGGCATTTGTTTGCTTGTCAGTGGCATCGAGTCGTTGAAGATACCACTAGACCCCATTTCATGAAGAGTTCTGCCCCCCCCTTTTTTTTTTGCTTTTTGGGTCACACCTGGCGATGCACAGGGGTTACTCCTGGCTCTGCACTCAGGAATTACCCCTAGCTGTGCTCAGGGGACCATATGGGATGCTGGGAATTGAACCCAGGTCGGCCGCGTGCAAGGCAAACGCCCTACCTGCTGTGCTATCTCTCCAGCCCCCTGCCCCTTTTTTTGAATGTAACTTATAAACTGATTTCTGACATTGAGGTCCTTAATCCATTTTTAACTGACTTTTTGCATGCTGTGAGATAGGGCTTTTTTTTTTGCACTTGGCAGACCTGTTTTCATAGCACCATTTGTTAAAGAAGCTTTCTTTCATCATTTCACACTCCTAGATTCTTTGCTGGAGATGAACTGAAGATACAGCTAAAGGTTTGTCTCTAAGCTCTCAATTCTATTGCATTGTTGAGTCTTTATTCTCATACCACACTGTCTTGATGACTAGTTTTATAGTATAGTTTAATATTGGGTAAAGGAAAGTGGCAGGCTACAGAATCACACAAAATCTATGGAATTTCTGTATCATAAGTAGAAGAGGGAGAATTGAAAAATCATAATAATAATTGCATTCCCACTTGTGCCTAACCAGGGAATCAATTTAGCAAAAGAGGCAAAAACTTATACAAAGACAATTTTATGTTATGGGAAGGCACCAAACTGCCAGACTATCCCAGGGAGTTCTCAATCTCCTTATTGAAAACTTTGAGGCTCTCTCAGGACCGGTATGGGAAGTTTCTGCCCCCTTGCAGAAAGACCCAGCAGCTGCCACGCCTGAACTCTTCTAATGTATACACAGCCCAGCTCCATAGTGCCTGCAGCGTGGAACTTGGTCATGCAACACCTCCACCGTATTTCCCTGTACTAACAACCCAGTGGAAGCACAGCAGATTTGATAGGAAAGTTGCATAGAAGCCCATCAAGCTCAGTCAGTGAAAATCAGTAACGCAGAGGGCTCAACACACATCCAACAGCTCAGTAAATAAGTCCTCAGACAATGACTTCAGTAACACCGTCGTGATATTTAACCGGGATCACAAATTGCCTTTTATTGATCTATTTTCTGAGAATGGCATTTGCCATTTTGTTGTAAGAAGCAATATAAGTACGTTTGTTTGTACCTGCTAAGGGGACATGCTTGAGATGTAGGTGGGAAACGAAACAGTTGGTGGAGGGAAGATCACACTGGTGGTGTGATTTAGTGTTGGAATATTGAAGAGCATAAGCAATGAGATAATGAACAACTTTGCAAATCTTCGTGTTTCAATTTTAAAAAGAAAGCATAAGGATTGGAAACATATACCCTGCTCCTGGCCAGGAGGATTAATATTGTCAAAATAAGCCTTTTGCAAAGAGCTATACTGATTCAAAGCAGTCATTATAAAAATACCCATGATATTTTTTTTTAGAGACATAAACCAAGTGCTGTTAAAATTTATATGGAATAATAGCCACTATCTCCCCACCCCTCAGCCCCCTCCACCTCCCACTAACCAAAGTAAGGTCTTGGGGGGCTGGGAGTGGGGGGAATGGGAGACTTTTTTTTCATATGACTTTTTTTAATTCCCAGGAATGTTTTAGGGCTTTTTGAAACACCCCCATTTCTTCTTGAATATTAAATTCCTCCGTGTTTTTCTCTTAAATTTTTTGATCGGCTTTCTGTTAGGCCCAACCAGTGTGCCTTGGGCAGCTTCAATGTTAAATAATTGCCGTTGGTTGTTCTAGACAAATGTTATAGTTCTTCACACAGTGTTATCTGAGTTAGATCAAAATCAAATAAAGATAAGTCCTGAGTTTGATGTACTCCCAGTTGTTTATCTTTGTTCCCATTTTGTTTGTCCAATAGCATTAATCATTGAAGATGCCTCCAGAGTCATTGTCATGAAGGGTTCTGCCAATGTTTTCCTTCACTGTATCACTGTCATCCCGTTGATCATCCATTTGCTCGAGCAGGCGCCAGTAGTGTTTCCCTTAATATAATTTAAGCATTCTGGTTTGGTATTAAGATCCTCAGTCCATTATGATTTTACTTTTTATTTATTTATTTTTACAACTGAGTAGTATTCCATTGTGTATATGTACCACAGTTTCTTTATCCAGTCATTTGTTCTTTGACACTTGGGGTATTTCCAGGTTTGGGCTATTGTGAATAGTGCTGCAATGAACACAGGAGTGCAGATATCTTTTCTGAAGAGAGCTTTTGTTTCTTATGATAAATACCGAGAAGAGAATTGCTAGATCATACAGGCGATCAATTCCTAATTCTTTGAAAACTGTTCATACTGTGGGCTGGAGCAATAGCACAGCAGGTAGGGCGTTTGCCTTGTACTCGGTCGACCCAAGTTCGATTCCCAGCATCCCATTTGGTCCCCTGAGCACCGCCAGGAATAATTCCTGAATGCAGAGCCAGGAGTAAGCTCTGTGCATCACCAGGTGTGACCAAAAAAGAAAAAATACAAAGAGAGAGAAAGGAAAAGTGTTCATACTGCTTTTCCAATAAAGACTGAACCAATGTACATTCCCACTGGCAGTTCCCTTTCCCCAGATTCAGTGTTTGCATCTTCACAAACACTGTTCTTGGGGATTTCTTTTCTTCTGTTCTTTGTGATGTGTGCCAGTCTCACTGGTGTGAGGTAAAATCTCCTAGTTGCTTGGATTTTTCATTTCCCTGATGGCAATGTTTTCATATGTAGTTTGGCCAGCTGTATCTCTTCTTTGAGGAAGTTTCTTTCCATCTCCTCTTCTCATTTTTAAATGAGGTGTTTTTTTTCTTATAAAATTCTGTCAGTACCTTTATATATCTAAGATTAATATTAACCCTTTGTCAGATGAGTGGTGAGCAGTTACTTTCTCCCACTCTTTGGGGTCTGTTCATCAATACACAATGGAGTACTACTCAGCTATAAAGAAAAACAAAGTGATGCAACTCGAAATTATGTGATTGGATCTGGAGAGTACCATGCTGAGTGAAGTTCATTAGAAAGAGAGGAATTAAAAAAAAGTGATCTCCCTTATATGTGGTATATAAAGTAACTTAGTAAAGAAACAACAAATACTCAAAGGCAACAGCAACTTGAGAACTGGCCTTCAACGGGAAGCTATCACAGTAGGGGGAAAAATGGGTGGGTTTGGGGAAGAAGGAAACTGAAGCTGGTGGAGGATGTGGTGGTGGAATATTTTTTGCACAAAACTCTACCAGTACAATAAATCGTGGTGCCTAAATTTTTTTTTAAACATGAAAATAAAGATAATTCCTGAGAATAGAGCTTTTCTGAGGAAATGTCAGACGAGTAATATAGTGATACTGACCTGGGAAACTTTATTCCTATTCTACCCACTCCAGTAGTTTATAGGCTACTGGTTTTTATAGCAGCTGTGGTCAGATGAGTGAGCATATTGGTTTTCAGGGAAACATTAAACTTGGGAGCATGGAATGGTAGTAAAGCAAGTTAAAATGCCACAGAGCTGGCAGATTTGCCAAAATTCTGAGTAATTTCTAGAATTTCTATTTGCCAAAATTCTGAGTAATTTCAAGTTTATTTCTAGAATGATGAAAAAGTTTGTTTTGACAGTTTTTGCCAATGTTCTCCTTGTTACTGAAGAGCAGATTTTCAGAATGTTTTACTCTGCTGTTCTAAAGTACATTCTCCTACATTGTTTTGATTCTGTGCTGAAATTATTTCAGGGAATTTTTTTTTAATTAAAAGCACATATATAAATATAGTTTATTAAAATTCAAAGTCAAATTGTAGTCTCTCTCTATATATTTCATGCCCGTCTCTCCCACATTATGGAGTGTAGAACTGTTCGGATTCAACCTATAACTGCCTGAAGGTCTTAATAGAAAATCCAAGTTGATTGTTTAAAAAAAAAAATTTGTAAAAAAAATTGGTTTTTGTTGTGAGAACCACCCAGCCTGTGTGTGTGTGTGTGTGTGTGTGTGTGTGTATCAAACCTAGAGCCTCATACATGCAATTCTTACTACTTGAACAAAATTTATGAACCTATGTAACAATATAGGTTTTTAAAAATAGTATTTTATTCATTTACCACTGCTTTCCAGTATTGAAATTCAGAACTAGAGCTGTGCACTCCTTTTGCTTATATGCCTCATCATACCTACCCCCCAAGCTTTAATGCGAGTCCCACTGTCAGATTTAACCCCCCTGCCCCCCACCCCGCCTTTCCTTCCGCCTCCTCTTTACTTTTCCCTCTGGTCACAGTTTCACAGAGACTGAGAGTGTTTTGGTTGTACTTTGTTAATGTCTTTGTCTTGATCACCTCAAGTTCTATCCATGTTGTCACAAAAGACAAGATTTCATTGGTTTTTTGTGTATGGGAGGGATGAATTTGGGCCATAGCCAATAGTGTCAGGGGCTGCTTTGCATCTGTGCTCCAAGAGTCTCTTCTGGCAGTGCTCCAGGGCCCATATGTGGTGGTGGGGATCAACTGGGTTTGGGCTTGTATTGTTTCCACCCTCATTTCTTTCTTCTATTTTTTCCCCATAGTTGGATAGTGTACTACAACTTCTTTATCAGTTGTCTCTCAGTGGCTCTTGGCCATCCTGAGTTCAGTCCCTGAACCTACGGTGCCCTGAGCCTTGCCAGGAGTGATCCTTGGGCACAGAACCAGGAGTAAACCCTGATAACTGCCAGATATGCCCTCAGCCCCCCAAAAAGTGGTATTGCTGGGTTTTTTTTTTCTGGCTCTTTTTTGGGCTCACACCTTACAATGCTCAGGGGTTACTCCTGGCTCTCTACTCAGGAATTACTCCTGGTGGTGCACGGGGGGTGGGGGGGAGGCGGGGGGATCATGGTAGGGATTCAACCCGGATCAACCATGTGCAAGGCAAGCCCTCTAACCACTGTACTCCGACCCCCAAAGATACAGACTTTTAAAACATAGAACCATATTACCGTATCTAAAGATGACAATTACCTAGTCATCTTAATGATCAGAATATTTTCCTGGATTGCCTACAGATAGCTGTAGTTCTTCATTTGCCAGAAATTATTGAAGAACAATCCTCAACCTGCATTCCAATTCTGTATAATTTATTTCACCTCTCACTTCAAGTACATAAGGATGAGGTATCATATCACAGCTATTTCCTTTTTCAGTCCCACTGTACTATATGTAGGAATTTATAGTGTTGAGATTAATGTACAAAGACTGATCTTTTAACTGAGAAGAGAGGAGGAAACCAATCCAATGTTTGTGCGGGTATAAAAGCCCTGGCTATATAAAGTTTGGGTAAAAGGCTCAGTTTGATGGCTGAAAATTTCTTAAAGATAATTTTCAGTCATTGAGGGCAGGAGTGGGGAAACTTAATGCTGCCGAGGCCACTGGAGTGTTTATATCAGCATTCACAGGTCAGTGCATACAAAGCAGAGAGGCCGTGTGTACATCCTATCACATACCAGAGCCAGGCTCCACGATTCACGGGCCTTATGTGGCCTGTAGTTACACATTCCCCACCCTGCTGTAAGGGCTCGCCAATACAAGATTTTATCTCAGTAGTCATGACCAAGTTATTTTCCAGCAGATCATTATTTCTGATGACACTAAATTCTGCTCATTCATAATCTTTTTGTGTTTTCTTAAATAGAAGATAGAAACAAGCAAGGTGGTCATCACTAAATTTCTCGGTTTGTAGCCTAGATGTCTGTGAGGGTCGGTCATGCGCAGAGGTACTAAAAGCACTCCTGGAAGTGCTCAGGGAACTGTGGTACCAGGATCAAACCAGGGCCTTTGAACAGTCTCCCTAGTTCAAATCCTTTAATGAATTTGTAAGACCTCATTTGGGGGTGGGGCTAAGGGGGGTGCACTCCGGTGGAGAATGTGTTGTTGGAACATTGTATACGTTAACAGTATCATTAACAGTATTATAAATCACAGTGCCTAAAATTTTGAAAATAAAAATAATAAAAATAAATTTCAAAAAATAAAAGACATAGTTCAGAAGCATAGACTTACAAATTTATATACTTCTTTTAAAAACCTAGTGTTTGGGGGCTGGAGCGATAGGTAGGATTTTGCCTTGCAAATAGTCGACCCAGGTTCAATTCCCAGCATCCCACATGGTCCCCTGAGCACTGCCAGGAGTGATTCCTGAGTGCAGAGCCAGGAGTAACCCCTGAGCATTGCCAGGTGTGACCCAAAAAGTAAAAAAAATAAAGAAGAAGAAGAAAAAACAAAGAAACAAACAAAATAAATAAATAAATAATAAAGCCCTAATGCTTTGACATTTTAAGGGAAAAAGTCAAGTCTAACAATCATTTCTAAAGCATATCCAACATACATGTATTGAATTTAATCAGATCATAAAAAATAGGTTCTTAAACTAGATAATGAATTATCTGTACATGAATTAACAATTTTCTGATAATTAGTACATGGTAACTTTACTCAGTTCTACACTGAACACAATTATCTTTGTAATGTTAATTTTAATCTTGTGAAATAAACAGGAGAACAAATTAGAAGGGAGGAAAACCTGGTTATAAAGCAAAATTGTTATGAAGCACATTTACTTTCTTTTTGAATATGAATATTGAGCATGTTTGTATCTGTACTGAACTGTGTAGTACTGTAGCACTGTCCTCCCGTTGTTCATCAATTTGCTTGAGCGGGCACCAGTAATGTCTCCATTGTGAGACTTGTTGTTACTGTTTTTGACATATCGAATACACCACGGGGAGCTTGCCAGGCTCTGCTCTGCAGGTGGGATACTTTTGGTAGCTTGGGGGACTCTCCAAGAGGGATGGAGGAATCGAATCCCGGTTCGGCCTTGTGCAAGGCAAACGCCCTACCCACTGTGCTCTCACTCCAGTCCTGTACTAAACTAGTGCCAATGAATTTAGTAACAGGTTAAAGGTATCAAATATGCAGTAGATACTTGGTGCCTTCTTTATCCCCGTGTCATGCTCCCCCCATGAATGCCTGCAACGCCTTTGACAGTCATTTGAAGAAAATATAGATGATCTCTTTAAGATTAAATCATCCAGTGTTTTAAGAATTTTAATTGGAAAATTATCTATTTTTCCAGTTTCACTTTGAGATTACTCTCTTTTGTTCATTATAAATTTTAAAGGATTATTCATTTTTTCCTTCTAAGTTTTACTAGCTTGTTCTTATTGGGAATTCTCCTTTTAGTAAATTTATTCCTGATTTACTAATAATGTGTGAGTAGGAATATGCTAATTATTATTTCACCTGTTTTTGTTTGTTTTGTTTTGGGGGTGTTTTTAGTTTGTTTTGGGGCCACACCCAGTCGTGCTCAGGGCTTACTCCTGGCTCTGCCTGAACTCAGAAGTCACTCCTGGCAGGGTGCAGGAGACCATCTGCAGTGCCAGGAATCACACCTGGGTCTGCCTTATGCAAGCAAGCACCCTGCCTACTGTACTATGATCCCCCCTCCCATTTCACCTGTAATCAAAGAATTTTTTAAGTAGACAAATTATAGTCCCACAGCAGGTAAAACAGGGTATGTAATAAGGAGGGGGACTGGTTCTGCAGGATTGGTAACTTATTTCTGGCATTAATAACTTATCTAACGAGTCATTCACTGATAATTAAATTTCAAGAACAAAGCTTAAAAGGGTAGCTATTGTGCTTTCATGTTTTTAACACTTGGATGTTGAGCACATTTTTTAAAAAAATTATTATTATTATTTAGAATGTGTGGAATGCCAAGTCTGATGCTCAGTTTATAGTGTTAGCCCCATATTCCCCCAGCCTAACTGTGTTACCCTTGCAAATATTCCAGTGTGTTTAATATAGAAAACTTCTCTTTAACTACTGAATTTGTTTAAACATTCTATTGTTTATTGTTCTCCCGTAGGTATTGGATCCTGAGCAGAACCACAACTTCACAGATCATTATCTAAACGTGGCCTTCGACCTTTCCCAGGTTCTTTTTATAGCTACTGCCAACACCACTGCTACTATTCCACCTGCATTGCTGGATAGAATGGAAATCATTCAGGTGCCAGGTACTTTATTCATAAATAGAATCATTTGGTAATTTCTTACGTTTTCAAGTATGACCCTTTAAAATCACTCACACTAGAGCCAGGGAAATAGTACAGCGGGAAGGGTACTTGCCTTGCATGCAGCCTACCGGGGTTTAAGCCCTGGCCCCCCCACATGCTCTGTCAGGAGTGATTCCTGAGAGCAAATCCAGGAGTAAGCCCCGAGCACTGCCAAGTCTGGCCCAAAGACTAAAAAATAAAATAAGTGCTGAATTTAAAAAATGAAATTGTTCAAACTTTATAGTTTTGAAGACAGAGTTGATTTCCAGTTACATACTTTTCAGAAGTTCTTGTATCATATCAATCTTATGTCATATATCAATCTTTGTAATAGATTCAAAGTCTAGAATAACCAAACTTTTGTTATTATTATTTTTTATTATTTTATCTTATTTTTTATTTTTGCATCTCTGTGAGATACAGAGTTACAAAGCTTATCATGGTCGGGTTTTAGTCATACAGTGTTCTAATACCCATCCCTCCATCACTGTATATTTCCCACCATCAGTGTCCCGTTTCCCTCCCCCCAGTCTGTCTCTATGGCAGGAGCTTTCCTTCTCTCTGTCTCTGTCTCTGTTTCTGTCTTTTGTCTCTCTCCCTACCCCAAACCCTCACATCTCTCTCTCTCTCTCTCTCTCTCTCTCTCTCTCTCTCTCTCTCTCTCTCTCTCTCTCTCTCTCTCTCTCTCTCTCTCTCTCTCTCTCTCTTCCCCTCCCCCCTCTCTGTGTCTGTCTGTCTCCCCTTTGGGGCATTCTGTTTTGCAATACAGGTACTGAGAGGTTATCGTGTTTGTTCTTCTACCTGTTTTCAGCACTTTTGTTTTAATCAAAACAGGGGTGACCACTGGTTGCTCTTGCTGTCCAAAAGCAGAACATTCATATAAAACTTGTTGGAAATCAAAGTGACAGTAAGTGAAGAGTCAGTTGCCATTAATTTATACCGAACAGCAAATGTTTAGCATTCCCAGATCCAAAATAGCCTACCCAAAAATAACCTACCAATAACAGAAACCTAAAACAAAATGCTGACACACAGCCAAGGCAGGAGCACGATCAATACAGGTCTGTATGCAGTAGTTCTTAGAGAAGAAGCTTGGTGGTGCCACTCCTCGCTCTGGGTGCATTCTGCCTCCAGAATGACTCAGCAAGCACAGTATTGTTTTTGCTTGTTTGGGCATACAAGTGAAAAATTCTTTGGCATTTTTTCCTTTCAAGTGAGTGAAAACAGGTACAAATGCAGGTTAGTATAGTGAAGTGGCTTAAAGCAAACTTTCAAAAGATAGGAGATAGGGGCTTGAGAGAGAGTGCAGCAGGTAGAGCACTTGCCTTACACATAGTTTGATCCCCAGCAACCCATAGGCCCAGCCAGCAGTGATCCCTGAGCACAGAACTAGGAGTCAACCCACAGCACCTCCAAATGTGGCACAAACACACAACAGAAAAAGATGGGAGATGTATTTTCTACAAATCATTGATAATAAATTTTGTTAACAATTTCAGATTCGACTTAGATTTAAAGAATAGCCTTTTTAAATGGAAAATAAGATCATCTTTGAAGGACTTTCTGAAAACTGTTCCTCCATAGTGTCTGTAAAACAAATAGATCTCTTTATAGCAAATTTTGAAGTTTCTTATAGCCTATTTTTAAGTTTTGGCCATTTCTAGATAAGGATAATGATTTATTATTTACTAAAGAGTAGCTGAACTTTATTACATATGGCCTCATTTTTATATGAAAGTAAAGTTTTAAAATTTTATTTCTTGGGGCTGGAGTGTAGCACAGCGAGTAGGGTGTTTACCTTGCATGCAGCTGACCTGGGTTCAATCCCCAGCATCTCATATGGTTCCTTGAGCACCGCCTGGAGTAATTCCTGAGCTCAGAGCCAGGGGTAACCCCTGAATATTACTAGGTGTTATCCAAAAAGCCTCCCTCAGCGCCAGGAGTAATTCCTGAGCTCAGAGCCAGGAGTAACCCATGAACGTTACTGGGTGTTATCTAAGAAGGCTCCCTCAAAAAGTTTTACTTCTTGTGAGAGAAGTAGAATAATAGAGGTAGAGAATAATTGGGTACTTTCATGTGGTGGTAAAAGTACAGTGACTTTGTACATCAAAACTATAAACATATTATAAAACTATTTTCATATCCACAATGTAAATAGCTATAATAATGAGAAATTTAAAATAAAGCAAAAATAAATATTAATTCTATAGTAACTATTACCTGAACTATACTCAAACATTTTTTAAATAAATTTTTTTCACTTCCTTTTCATTGAATCTAATAGGTTATACTTTTTCATCATGTCTTCACTGGCATGTATAAGACTACTAGTTACTAACAATAAATAAATCCTCACTGTTTTTAACCTTATTTTAATTGATTATTATTATTATTTTTCCTAGTAGAGGCCAAATATCAGTGGGGGTTTATAAAAAATGAAAATGAGAGTAAAATCTAAATACATTTAGACTCATATCTATTTCAGAAATATATTTTTTACTATTAAGTGAATGATAATTGGATTTCTTAGTTATCCAGGGAACCTGCAGGTTACTATATCTGGTTTTTAAATATGGCGCAGTTAGAAAGCTGCTTTTATATATAAGATCAAAATGCATAACAAATGAGAGTCAACTGCACGCAAATGCCAAATCAGAGCAGCAAATGTCTAAGATACACTATTATGAAGTGAGCGGATCAAGATGTCATCTTCCTGTAGAGTTGCTTATCCTTCCTTTTAAGGTTCCTAATGTTACTTATTTCATCTGTTTCTTTGTTCCTGATGTCACTTTTGTATTCAGAAGATACCAGTTCATTCTTTAAATTTTGTTTTTCGGCTACACCCACCAGTGCTCAGGGCTTACTCTTGACTCTGGGTTCAGGGGTCACTGATCACTCCTGGTGGGGCTCTGGAGACTATATGGAGTTGTTGAGGATCCAACCCAGATTGGCCACATGTAAGACAGGAACCCTACCCACTATGCCCCCTCTGACCACCCTCTCCCCTGCACACACACACACACACACACACACACACACACACACACATACACCTGCATCCTTTTAATTTTTGCTTGTTCATTAGAAGGAGCAGCTGGAGAATGTAGCTTTTGGTTTTTGATATTTTGATAATTTTTTTAATATGCATGCCAGATAAGAGAATGAGATGAATCTGTGGACTTAATCTCCAGCCCCTCATCCCCAGAAAAGAAAGAAAATGGAAAGAGACTTGCAGGATGTGAAGACAAATATATTTAGTCATCGAGACTTTTGAATGAAAACATAGATCTTTGAAATATGTAAATAATATCTGTAACCACATTGGGTAGAAAATATTTAAAATCAGTTTAGGAAGTAGTTCCTTTATAGTGTTTTTTGGGAACCCACACCTATTTGACTATTTTTTTATTGTGTTAAATTTTTTTTATATATATATATATATATATTTGGTTTTTGCATCACCTGTTAGTACTCAGGAATTTTGCATCACCTGTTAGTACTCCTGGCTCTGCACTCAGGGATCGCTTTTGATGAGGCTCATATGTAATGCCAGGGATCAAACCCAGGTCAGGTGCATGCAAGTCAAGCATCTTACATACTGCACTATTGCTCTGGCCTCTATTTCAAGTACATTATCTCTTTGATATGTTATCCCTAAAGAAATGTATTTCCTATTAAATAATAAAATTTCACAATATTTGAGTTAAGGATCTTTGTGGATTTTCTTTTTGAGAGATGCACTTATCAAAAAGCTTTTAAAAAACAATGCTTATGAAAGTATTTACTTGTTTGTGAAAATTTTGCAAATGTTAACAATTACTGATTAGAAGTTAATTATAATTCTGCTTATCATCTAAATTCTGCTTATAATTTAAATTGAAATAATGCTAAAATTTATTCTGATTTCCAGATCCATGTAATCTATATCTAAGTCTTTTTAAAAAAAAATAGCAGTTTAAAATAGCAGAAGCCCTGCGAATGATTATAAAACACGCTAACTTCATTTCCAGGGTATACACAGGAGGAGAAGGTAGAGATCGCCCACAGGCACCTGATCCCAAAGCAACTGGAGCAACATGGGCTGACTCCTCAGCAGATCCAGATTCCCCAGGCCACTACTCTCGACATCATCACCAGGTCAGTCCGCTGTCTCGAGGCTCTGTGAATGCTCAAGCCGGGAAAGGAGGTGTCTTTGCTGACCACCTGTAACACCCATTTCTCTCTAACATACTCCCGGCAGCCATCTTCATAACTATTGGCATCAATTTATAGATTAAAAACATGTAGACTATTTTTGTCACTAAGGACTTTTAGTTGAATGAGATTTGCAACTTTTCACAGTAGCAAAAGGAAGAGATTAAGTTGGTACATCTAAAACAAAAGTATGGAAAATACAAAGATATATTTTGTGACCACGATTTTGAAAGTTGTCAAGTCTCTTTAAGAAGTGAGATGTTGCTTTCAGGTCTCTGTTTTCAGTTGCTCAGAGTTTTCTCTTTGAGAGTCGTTTTTGGCTTGGGGGCCACATCTGGTGGGGCTCAAAGGCTTATTCCTGGCTCATAAATGACAGGACTCGGGGGACCTTTGTGGGTGTTGGGGATTGAATCTGGGGGTTGCCTGCCAGGCAAACACCGTGCCCACTGTTTTATAGCTCTGGCCCCTTTAAGGGACTTTGAATAATCCCTTTTAAGGACTGTAAATCAGAATTAATACCGGGACAACAGGAACAGTCTTTTCCCAAATCAACTACTAAATACCTGAGCGTGTGGCAAGCAGTACATAAATGATTTGAGTCAACTTTGCTCAAGTCTAATTTATAGATCACATGATTGAATGGAAAATATACCCTGTTGAGAATTTCTATCTACAATAACCTCTCACAGTTTTTCTGACTCAGTATTACAGATCCATTGCATCATCTGGCAGTTTGTTTCAGGCTGCCAAGTGCTCTTCATGCAACCCTTGCCCAGTGACTGCTGTATTTTAGGAGAAGGGATCTTTCTATTTAGGACTTCCACTTTTGAGTTTGGCCAGTCGACAGCTTTCTGATCCAAGTCAGCCCTTCTTACAGAAGGAAGCCTGCTTAAGTTTATATCCGTAACAGTAAGACTAAATCCGAACTGGGGGTTCCTGTTTTTGAGTTGTGATTTATTATGTGGATAATGCCAGGAGAAATAAATTAGGTGATTTATATGCCAAAGTCTTTCAACAACCAGCAACATCATTAGTCCAGATAACACCCAGAGCAGTGCTTGTGAGTAACTGTCAGCAAGTCATTTAACCTTTTTGATAGCTTCCCCAGCTGTATGAGGCATAGAAAAAATTAACTCTAGCTTCTCTGAATCTGAATAATAATGACCCCTGAAAAATAATCCCTACTTCTTTTTGCACTTTCTTTCTGATACCATAATTATATATATGTTAACTCAGAACATCAGCTATTAAAACCCGTATAAATTAGTTAATTTCTCCGGGAGGTTTTAATATTTTAAAAAGTACTACAAGTATTTGCCATTCCAACTGGGCTTAAGACAAAGTTTTTCATCTTTTTTTTGTCATGAACATAGTCCTTTAATATTCTGGAAGAGGGAAAGGAATTTTAGGAGTTATCTAGACATGCTTACCTCCAGGGTCATTAGTTTCCTTGAATTCTTTCAGTGCTAGAGTGTTTACTGCTAACTACTTCATGGCGAGAAAATGTTATTTGTTATACAGATAATCTTTATATTCACCTCCCTATAATTTTCTAATTCTGCCCTTTAAGAATACCTGAAATTTAAAGATAAGTCCTCCCTGTGAAGCCCTTCTGCCATTAAAAAAAAAAAAAAAAGATTCTTGAGCTGGAGCAATATTATAGCAAGTTGGGCACTTGCCTTCTACACAACCACCCCGAGTTCAGTCCCAGGTGCCACCTGAGCCCCACCAGGAGTCAACCCTGAACGCAGCACCAGGGATAGCTCAAACAAAAATAGAAATTAATTAATTCTTTCTGGTCCACATCCACAAATGTCATCATCTTCAATCTAAACTTTAAACTCTCCTCTCTACCTTCTTCTTGACCCACTTCCAACACTTCAACCTTCCTGACTGGTTTTCTTCTAAATGATTCCTGTGATATCATCATTCCTCATAAAATTAAATGCCCTGAGTAGAGCTTTGTATTTCAGATATACCCTTAACTAGTTTATGGTATAAGAAGATGAATTTTAGGGTGGGAGGGTGAGAGGGATACTGGGAACACTGGTGGAGGGGACTGGGCACTGGTGGAGGGATGTAAACAAAATGCAATCATGAAAGCTCATAAGTTTGTAACTGTAACTCATGGTGGTTCACTAATAAAAAAAATTATTTTTTTTTAAATCTGACTATATTATTTTATGACTGCATTTCAAGATTTTCAGCTTTTTGTTTTGGTTTTGGGTCACATCTGGTGGTGCTCAGGGTTTGGTTTCTGGGATTACCAGGTTGTAATTCATCTGGTGCCAGGGATAGCACCTGGGACTTCCACGTGTACAGGGGATGCTCCCGCCCTTAGACTACATCACCAGGTGCAGACTTTAGCTTTTTTCAGAGACTTTGCCTGTCCAACTTACAATTAACTTATATCTTTAGTTCTTTTCCAGATGAATTTCTGCTAAGCTTCCTCCATCCCATTCTGTATTTAGAAGTAGAGGTCTTAAAGCTAAGTGTAGAAGTTTGCATTTATGTATTTGTCTTGATATCATCCAGTATATTGGTTTTGTGGCTTCTGAAAATCAACATCAATAGTGTCTTCATGTTCAAGTTATAAAAATTACCAGCCAGTTCTGTTTTGATACTGTGAGTCTTTTCATTTCAGTTTAAACATACTAACTAGGGAGAAATCACTGAACATACTAAATAGGGAAATAGCTGAAAGGGCTGGAGCACATGCTTTGCATACAGGAATTCCAGGTTCAGTCACCAACACTATTTTGTACCCCAGTGCTGATAGGTGTGGCCAAAAAAAACAAATTAGGAAGTAGTGGTTAGTAATGTATTTCCTTTTAGTTATCTGTTAATGCTACACTCTTTGCATTTTTTTCCCTGGCCCATTATTATTGTAGATGCTTTTTAAAAGTGTAATTTGCTGTTGTCCCACTTGTTATATTTGGCAAGCTCTACTTCATTCTGAACTTCTTGGTAATAGTTCTGCATATTCATGGGATTATTATATAAACTGGCTCAGTCCCTTTTCTTTTATCTATTGTCCAGACCCTTTCATCTGAGTTGATCAGATACTTGTCTAGGGATCTACATTAGGGTTTTCTGTTTGTTTTTACATGATGGTATGTTTGATTTGTAATTGTCGTTCTTTTGGACCACACCCAGTGATGCTCCAGCTACTCCTGGCTTGGTGTTCTGGAGTAGCTCCTGGTAGTGCTCTGGGAGGCCATGGTCAAACCCAGGACTCCCACATGCAAAGCATATGCATTAGAGGATGGAGGAGAGTGTAGGAATGAAGGCACTTACCTTGTGCTCCCTAGAGTTCCCTCAGCACCACCTGAGTGGACACCAGGAATAAGCCCTGAGCACAGCCAAGTACAGCCCTCTACCCACCCCCCCCCAAAAAAAGCATGTGCATTAGCCCTTTGAGCTTTCATCTCTCTGGCCCCAGTTTATTTTTAAAATACTTTCCTGTTTTCTTTCTTATTGAAGTGATAGGCAGTTATACCATATGACTTTATTTTTATAATCTCCTATTTCTTTTATTGAATTCACATAAATCATCAAATTATTCCTATGTCCTCCTATAAAATATTTAGGGACCAGAAAGATAGTACAGGAGGTAAGACACTTGCCTTGCATGTTTCTGGCACTGTGTATAGTCACTCACCCCAGTAAAGCCAGGGGTGATCTCTGAGCACTGCTGGGTGTGGCCCAAAAATGGGGGGGGGGATACATAAAAAAAGATATTTGGACAAGAATTGTTATTGTCTTTCCTGAAAACTTTTAAAATATGTATCCTTAAACTCTATAACAGATTTATGACTGTGTAAGAAAATTCATTTCTTTCAGATAAAATTGCATTCTCTATTTGATCCAGCTTATTCAAATCAGGCAAAATCTGGGTGGCCAGATAAGGCTTTATTATATAAAGTGGCTGATGAAATTTAAGTCTAATATATATTTTTAAGACAGCTCTGCCTTCCCACATTTAAAGTCTTTTTTTTACAAAAGCACGATTCTTGAATCACTGAGCACTTTCTTTAGATGTCCTCAATGAAAATGCACTGAATAGGGGTAATTAGCATGGCTCCTAGGAAAACATGATTCTTGTCTCAGAATATTTTTACTTTAATTTGCAAAGAAGTTTTTTTTTCTCTTTCAGCAATATTTCAAACATGATGCATTTACCTAGAATTTTCTTAATTTGACCAATTTTAAAAAAACTCCTTATACATTAGGTTTAAATGCTACTTCGTGTGCTGCCAAATTTATACTGGCAATATAAGTTGGAGAACCAACCATTCATTTTTTTTTAAAATCTAGGGTAATAGATTTTAGAAATAGCATAAATTAGAGATTTTTCCGTGAGGAAACTGGTATTCATAAAAGATAATGAACTTGATTGTTGACTATAAGTATTAATCACATGTATTTTTACAGATAAGTGTTTAGCTAAAAATAAGATACTTTTCTTTGATGACAGGTACACCAGAGAGGCGGGGGTTCGGTCTCTGGATCGGAAATTTGGTGCCATTTGCCGAGCTGTTGCCGTGAAGGTAGCAGAAGGACAGCATAAAGAGGCCAAGTTGGACCGTCCTGACGTGACTGAGGGAGAAGGTCAGTCACGTCACAATCTAGGCCTGGTGTCCTCAGACTTGGTAGTTGGAGGTTTAAGGGCTCAGAAAGTCTGGTTTGGGAGGGATGGGATTGGGTAGCACTTGCTGCAATAGAACGTACTAAGGCACGCACCACTAGTAATCGCATCCAGTGAGTGGTTGAGTGAACCGATGTTTGATGTATTTTATCAAGAGCCTTCTATCTTTCAGTAATTATGACATAGGAGGTTACTATAACAGTTTAAAAAAAAATCATAGTGCAGTACTTTGGAAATAGCTTCATGTGTAAATTTTGGATTTCTCAAATACTTTCTTCGATACACAGATGAAATTTAAATTATTTTTCATTTTAAAAAAATGTGGAGGTGGTAACAAGAAATGGAAGAGGAGGATTCCATGCTTAGAATTAATACAATGTTGGGGCTCGAGCGATAGCACAGCAGGTAGGGCGTTTGCCTTGCACGAGGCCGATCCGGGTTCGAATCCCAGCATCCCATATGGTCCCCTGAGCACCGCCAGGAGTAACTCCTGAGTGCAGAGCCAGGAGTAACCCCTGTGCATCGCCAGGTGTGTCCCAAAAAGAAAAAAAAAAAAAAAAGAAGAATTAATACAATGTTGACTTTTCTCGTCCACATTACGAACTTGCTTTAAAAAACATGACTTCGGGGCCAGAGAAGATGGTACAGGGAATAAGGAGCTAGCCTTGCATCCTGTCAACCCCAATTTAAATTCCCAGCACTTATATATGATGCTCCCCACTGCCACTTGCCTCTGAGCACTGCTGGTTGTAGCCAAAACACCAAAAGTAAACAGGCCTGGCTTCAGAAGTAAGAAATTGAAGGTTTATTTCATAGTAAGAAGATTTATTAAATTGCTACCATTGGTGTAACTCTTTATAGAAAGGAGTTTGGTAAATGTAGACTAAAGAACCATAATTTGTGATGGCCTTAGTGGAACAGATGCTTTTTTTCCCTTAAGTTGCCAAGTACTCTGCATATGATAGGAGAACCACCGAAAGAGTAGACTTCCACTTCCACATTACCCTTCATTTTCAGTATGATGCTTCACACCTACACCTTGTTCACCGTTCATTTGCTCCAGAGAGGAAACCTTCCACCTCCTGTTGAGTTGAAGAGGGTTAGTGCCTTAGTTACATAGAGCAGGGGTCTGAACCTTAAGCTCTAATTGCTTCTTATGTGGACTTTACAGTTCTTTGTGTTTAGACCCAACTCCTCTACTTCCAGAGTATTTTGGATTCCTGCAACTTTACAGAATTTATAGTTTACCCAACTGTCCCCACAGACGTTAGCAGACAAAGTGTTTGTCGTTCCATGTCTGTACGCGCTGTTTTCTAAAACGATGTCACCATCTCTTACCAGCTGTTGTATTCTTTATTCTTCTTTGTTCATGTGGGTTTATTCTTTTTCATATTGGCAGACCCAGGGGCCAAACCAAGGTCTTATTGGCATGTGCTTTAACTATCAAGCCACACTTAATTTATCTACACAACCTACACTTAATTTATCTCCTAATTTTGTCCTCTGAAAGGATTTTGGAAAGGAAGCTTAAAAATTAAAAAAAAAAAATAGTGTTTAGATCACTGTGTTCTAGGAATCTGAAGTTTTTATATTTGCTCTAAGGAGTGATAACCTATAAAGAATGGAATTTGGGGTGCCAGAGAAATAGTGCAGCAGATACGGCACTCACCTCGTACGTGGCCGACTCTGGTTTTATTCCCAGCACCACATATCCTGAGTACTGCCAAAAATGATTCTTGAGTACAGAGCCAGGAGTAAGCCCTGCGTATTGCTGAGTGTGGCCCAAAAAGCAACAGATAAATAAATAAATAATGGCACTTTGGAGGGAGCTCACAGTAACAATGGAGAATTAGGAGGTTTTTTTCCTTTAAGTGTAAGGCATAGAGCCTCTTGAGTTTCCTTTGTATTCTTAACAACACTCCTCTTGTGCTCTGGCTCTAAACTGCAAATCCAGTCTGTGTCTTGTTGTTTTTATCATGTGATGCAATAGAAAGCCAGAAAGAAAAATTTATTTAAACACATCTCAAAAATTGTGCTTGGAATTTAGTTGATGTCTTCGAATTTGCAGTAATACATTCAGAGGGATTTACTGTCAAAGGAAACGTGGCATAATTAAATATTGCTATAGGTACATATATACATATCTACTACCATATTTCTAATATCTGATTATATTTTGTATATTTTGTATTTTAAAGATGACCCAAATGGGACCTGAGAGATAGAAAAGGGGATAAGCCACTTACTTGTCTGGCATATAGAAGATCCCCAGTTCAATTTCCCACACACATATGGCCCTCCTAGCAACATCAGGCATAATCTCTGTGCTCAGAGACAACAGTATACCCTGCTATGTACAGTTCCCCCAAAAACACTTCTTTAAAAAGTATTAAAAACTAGGGGCTAGGGTGATAATACAGTGGGTAGGGCATTTGGCCCACACACTGCTGACTCAGGTTCTGTTCTAGCACCACATATGGCTGAGCACACCAGGAGTTATCTCTGAGCTCAGAGCCAGGAGTAAGCCCTGAGCAACACTGGCTCTGGCAGATCTCCCCACCCCCCCACCCCACCCCCCGTCCCCAAATATTAAAAAATAAGTACAATCCAGAAAGTGGTCATAGTTACATACATATAGGAGGTGTGAGCCTAAATTCCTAAATTCCCATAAATGGTAAAGCCATTGATGTTATTGAAAGTACACACACACACACACACACACACACACACACACACACACACATACACACTTCAGAAATATTCAAGAAGCTGTTCAGATTGTGAACTATGTGAAAAATAGTTTTTCGTGATAATGTTGATTTTGTGTGGGGGGGGCAGGGAGAAGGAGGGATAGGGAGTGTCACATTCAGAAAGGCTCAGGACTTTCCCCTGGCTCTGTGCTCAAGGATCACCCCTGGTAAGGCTCAGGAGACCGTATGAGATGCCAGGATTGAACCAGGTGGCTGCATGCAAGGCAAGCGCTCTTCACATTGTTCTGTGACTCTGGCACCCAACATTTGCTTTTTTAAATTTATGATTCAAAACTCAGATTTTAAATGATAACATAGTCAAGCAGATTATCTGACAAATTCAAGTGAAAAATCTGGATTAATACTGGTCTTTTAGGAATGACTTTACTTTTATTAACATTTTATTGTCATTCATTAGAAGAATTAAAATTCTACATTGGCTAATATTGTAGAACATTCTCAAGTTATTATAAATGACTCTCCTTCAGATAATTTTTTTAATTTATTTATTTTATTGAATCACCCTGTGGAAAGTTACAAAGCTTTCAGGCTTATGTCTCAGTTATACAATGCTCGAATACCCATCCTTTCACCAGTGCATGTATTCCACCACCAAAACCCTCAAAATGCCTCCCACCCCCCCACTCCCCACCCCCGCCTGTGTAGCTGATAAATTTCACTTCACTTTCTCTTTACTTTGATTACATTCCATGTGTCAACACAAAACTCACTATTGTTGGAGTTTTCAAAAAAAAAAAAAACAGCCCTGCTGAAAAGGAAGCATTTGATAATTAGTTTTCCATTGTTGAAAATGAAGAGATATGAAGTTGTGCAGCCGCAATAGCAGCCACGCAGTTTGAAATTTCTGTATTTTAGTATTTTAGTAACTAAGTCCAGGGAAATTTATGTTAGAAATTGCATCATTTCCCTTCCTGGAGCAGCATGGGGCTATGGCTTAGTTCACAGTCTAGAGACATCTCTGCAAGCAGCTGCTGGTACCAAAAGTAGTCTAGCTGGCCTCTGGATCGTGGTCAATCAGCTGCAGAGCAGCCACACAAACGTGTGGCCACCCGGGTCGCATCTCGGCGGAGAGCGCGCCGGTATCGCCCCTGTCCCGAGGTCACACATGCGTCCCGCTGTTGCAAGTTCATACCTCTTTTTTTTTTTTCCCCTTCCCGCGCCTCCAAGTTCATACCTCCTTAATGGTCCTTATAAAATGGTGAACGCCATGTCGTCTTTCCCCGAAAAGGGAAAAAGAGCCGAGAAATAAAGACCTTTCCCGTCCTCGACCAGTGTGGGGTTATGGCTTAGTTCACAGTCTAGAGATATCTCTGCAAGCAGCTGCTGGTACCAAAAGTAGTCTAACTGGCCTCCAGATCGTGGTCGATCAGCCGCAGAGTGGCCACACAAACGTGTGACCACCCAGGTCGCATCTCAGCAGAGAGCGACCTTCAGATAATTTTTAAAGTATCCTAAATTGGTATTTATGACCTTAGCCAAGCCAAAAGTAAACTTATTACCAAAATGTCTGTGTTACGTATTCATCCCATGCAATTCAAATGATGCTTGTTTAGCAACTGAAAGTTTATCTGTAACACATTAAGCAATAAATTATTTAAAATTAGAGTATAAAATAAGACAGTTGTAGAAATTTTAAGTAATGTGGTGAGGGAGTTATTTTGAATGTTGGAAATATTGTTGGACATAAAGATGTTGCCAGGAAGAAAAGCCAGGCCTCAAGCTTCAAATCGGCAGAAACCTCTAGAGTATTGAACAGAACTCACTGGAACAGCCCAGAAACACTGGCCTCTGAATAATTATCTTCATGTTTGTAGCATCTTAACTGAGTTAAACAGGACAAATAATTCAGTTCAAAAGACAGGAGATCTATAGTTGATATGTGTGAAGGGAGGAATATTTATGGCTTCAGTCACTTAATTAAAAGCATGGGAGTTATTATTACATTAAAGCACTCCTGTTTTTATGAATGTTATTAGTGTCTTTTGAATTACCCTTTTCCTTTCTGGGTTATTAGTTGTGTTGAAAGATCAAAGCATGTAGCTAGGTGTCAGAGCAATAGAACAGCATGTATGACACTTGCCTTGCACACAGCCAACTCAGATCCAATCCCTGGGACCCCATATGACCTACGAACTCACCAGGAGTGATCCCTAAGTGCAGAGCTAGGAGTGTGCTTGAAGCACCATGGGCTGTGGCTCAAAAAAAATTTTTTTTAAGTTTATGACTAAAGTTTTATTGTTCCTTTGTCTGCCTTTCTTCAAGGGTACAAAGGTCTTGTGTTTTGCATAAATATGTTTCTGAAAGTTAGGCAAGTTTCCATTTGTTCAAGTAGTTATGTGCCATATATTTTGCTTAAATCAGTGGTATTAGTTCCCTCAAAACTTACCTTCAGTAGAGGATTATTGTTATTTCTCAGAATACGGAACAGTTTCTGTTATTTTTAAGAAATATCACTTCTTAAGAAACTACAAAGGGGCTGGAGCAGTAGCACAGTGGCTAGGTCATTTGCCTTGCATGCAGCCAACCCAGGTTCAATTCCCAACATCTCATATGGTCCCCTGAACACCGCCAGGAGTAATTCCTGTGTGCACGAGCCAGGAGTAACCCCTGTGCATGGACAGGTGTGCCCATAAAGCAAAAAAAAGAAAGAAAGAAAGAAAGAAAGAAAGAAAGAAAGAAAGAAAGAAAGAAAGAAAGAAAGAAAGAAAGAAAGAAAGAAAGAAACTACATAAATCTTAATGTATCTTAAAATGTTATTTCTTATTCCTATAGAAGTCACTTGAAAAAAATGGTTGTAATAACAAGACACTATAGCACTGTTGTCCTGTTGTTCATCAGTTTGCTCGAGTGGGCACCAGTAATGTCTCCATTGTGAGACTTGTTGTTACTGTTTTTGGCATATTGAATACGCCATGGGGAGCTTGCCAGGTTCTGCCTTGCAGACGGGATACTCTCGGTAGCTTGCCGGGTTCTCTGAGAGGGATGAAGGAATCGAACCTGGGTCAGCCACGTGCAAAGCAAATGCCCTACCCACTGTGCTATCGCTCCAGTCCAATAAAAAGACAAATTACAGTTAATTGATGAGCATAATAAATAAACTGTATACACAATAACTTTTAAAATATTATTAATAACTAAACTTAAAATACTACTTACACATCGGGGAGTGTGTTCAACAGACTGAGCACACGCTTAGCATGCAGGAAACCCAGCTTTGATCTGTGTTCGCCAGGCACTACAGTTACGGCATAAAAAGTAAATAAAAGAAACATTACTTAAAGCAGTAAATTGATCGTCAGGATCTCAGCTATATACATCACTGTCACTGTCATCCTGTTGCTCATCGATTTGCTCGAGCGGTCACCAGTAACGGCTCTCTTTGAGAGACTTATTGTTACTGTTTTTGACATCCAATATGCCACAGGTAGCTTGCCAGGCTCTGCCTCGAGGGCTCGGGCTCGATACTCTCGGTAGCTTGCCGGGCTCTCCGAGAGGGGCGTAGGAATTGAGCTCAGGTCAGCCGCATGAAAGGCGAAAGCCCAACCACTGTGCTATCGCTCCAGCCCCATTGGCTATGCATAGCCACAGGAAATCTAGCAAACTTATGATTAAATGGATAGGTTCTGTAGGTCCAGAATAAAATTTCGAGGATCAGCACCATAATAGAAGTAGTAGCAGTAATAGTTTCAGCATGACTGTATCTCATAATCATGCTATTTGGTACTGTAAGTCCTCCGGTCTTTATGTTCTTCAGGATTACAGTGGCTATTGTAATTGGCCCTTAAAGTATCCATAAAATTTTCAGAACTAGGGTCATAGAGATAATACAGGGGTTAACTAGGGTTGCATTCTGCGAACCCTGTTCTAATCCCCCGCAGCACGCATGGCCCCCCAAGCTCCACAGGGGTCACTCCTGAGCGCAGAGCCAGGAATAATCCCCAAACAAACACAATTTAGAATCATCTTGATTTATTTTTTAATGACATTTTATCAGTATATTATCAGTCTTTAGAAATGCAAACAAGGTCCGCTTTTCCATCTTTCTTTCTCATCATTTCTTTTAATATGATTTTTTTTTTCCTTAACGCACTAGATAGAACCTCCAGGAAAATGTCAAAAAGAAGCACGAAATGAAGTGGGGGCAGTGGGTGGAAGCCTGTGATGACTTATGATCATCTGCATAAATAGTCTTTGGAGCTGTCTAGTTTGTGATTTGGTTCATAAAAACCTTCAGAAATTTTTCCCTCAACACTCTCCCTTGCTATTTAGCTCTTTTCAAAAGACGAATTGTAATAAACTTGCCTGTTTCCCAGTGAACAGGAAAATAGACTCTGTAGGATGGATAAAGGGTTAGTAGCAGTAACTGCTAAGCAGTAGGATTTGACGTCAGTGCAAACATGCCTGTCCTCTCATGATCGATGGATGGCCTCAGGCTGCTGCTGACCACAGTACACTGGGCAGGCGAGAACACGAGCCAGATTCCAGCCAGCCCGTAGTTCATTCTGGATGCCAGTCAGTTCTACTGAGTTGCTTTTTCACATTTATTGTTTCTGTTACTTGTTTGCCTTTGTAGTCCAGTGAGATCAAGGAAAGAAGGTGATACAGGGCTGGAGTGATAGTACAACGGATAGGTTGTTTGCCTTGCACACAGCCAACCCGGGTTTGATCCCCAGCATCCCATATGGTCCCCTGAGCACTGCCAGGAGTGATTCCTGAGTGCAGAGCCAGGAGTAAGCCCTGCGCATCACAAGGTGTGACCAAAAGAGCAAAAAAAAAAAAAAAAGGAAGAGGAAGAAGAAGAAGGTCAATACAATAGCCTTCATTTTGTGGTTTATACTTTGTAACAACTTCTCAGTTAAGTACAATAAAATTCAAAACAAAATATTTGAATTTTACAGTGGTATTTCTCGGTTGCTAACTTTAGTTCTCTCCGTTCGGCAGTCTTGCCCATTTCTAAATTATACTCCCAATGCCATGGGATGTTTGGTCTGTTAAGCCTGGGAAGAACCAAGCACCTAATCACAAAGCTTTAGAAACAAGATTTCCTTACACTGGGTTAGGGGTGTTGGAGGGGGCGTGCAGGGGGACCCACGGAGCTCGAGTCCTGACAGACTGGGCCCAGAACAAAGCAGAGAGTGTATTTTCTCTTGGTCCCATATGCAGGATGGGATGTTCCCTCTGAGATGCACACAGTTCAAAGTGAGAGACAAATGGTCGGGGAGTGGGGGCAGGAGACTCTGAACTCCGTGGGAAACTGAAGGGAGGGCTTCTGTAGCTAGCTGATGAGAACAAATGGAGGGCACCTTGGAGGGAGTGTTCCCAAGAGTCCCAAAGTCCCGATCAAGAGGAACAGATGGCTTGGGAGGTGCAGGAAGGGGGATCAGTGAAGAAGGC